>NC_136073.1:23885930-24476461 GCF_964261635.1 Lissotriton helveticus | reverse complement strand
CCACCACGTCCACCACCAACACCACCACATCCACCACCACCACGTCCTTCACCACCATGCCCACCACCTCCACATCCACCACCACCACGTCCACCACCACCGCCTCTACCACCACCGCGTCCACCACCGTCACATCCACCACCACCATGACCAACACCACCATGTACACCACCAATACCACCACATCCACCCCAACCACCACATCCACCCCCACCACGTCCACAACCACCATGTCCACAACCACCACTACCACGTCCATCACTACCACATCCACCACCACTACGTCCACCACCACTTCGTCCACCACTACCATGTCCACCAATACTACATCCACCTCCACCACCATGCCCACCACCACAATGTCCACCACCACCATGTCCACCACCACCACCATGTCCACCACCAACACCACAACATCCATCACCACCACCACATCCATCACCACATCCACCACCACCACGTCCACCACCACTACGTCCACCACCACCATGTCCACTGCATCCACCACCACGTCCAACATGTCCACCACCACCACATCCACCACCACCAGATCCACCACATCCACCACATCCACCACCACGTCCATCACCACTACATCCACCAACACCGTGCCCATGTCCACCACCACCACCCCACCCACCTCCACCACCACATCCATCACATCCACCACCATATCCACCACATCCACGACCATGTCCACTACCACCACCATGTCCACCACCATGTCCACCATCACAGCCACCACTACGTCCATCACAAGGCTACTACCACGTCCACCACCATGTCTACCTCCACCATCACCACATCCACTACTACCACTACGTCCACCACCACCATGTCCACCACCAACATGTCCATCACCATGTCCACCACCACGTCCTCCACCACCACTTCCACCACCACTTCATCCACCACCACCACATCCACCACCACCACCAGGTCCACCACCACCACGTCCACCACCATCACGTCCACCCCCACCATGTCCACCTTCACATCCACCATCACCACGTCCACCACCACGTCCACCACAACCACATCAACCACGTCCACCACCACCATGTCCACCACCGACACCACCACATCCACCACTGCGTCCACCACCACCGCGTCCACCACGTCCACCACCACCACATCGACCACCACACCAACCACGTCCACCACCACATCTACCACCACCACGTCTACCACCACCACATCCACCACATCCACCACCACTACGTCCACCACCACCATGTCCACCAACACCATGTCCACCCCCACCATGTCCACCTTCATGTCCACCACCACCACGTCCACCACCACGTCCACCACCACCACCACCACGTCCACCACCACCACGTCCACCACCACCACGTCCACCACCACCACATCCACCACCACCACCATGTCCACCACCAACACCACCACATCCACCACCACATCCACCACCACCACATCCACCACCACCACGTCCACCACCATGTCCACCACCATGTCCAACACCACCACATCCACCACCGTGTCCACCACCACTGCATCCACCACATCCTCCACCACCACATCCACCACCACATCCACCACCACACCCACCACCTCCACCACCACGTCCACCACCACTACGTCCACCACCACCACGTCCACCACCAACACCACCACATCCACCACCACCACATCCACCACCACCACGTCCACCACCATGTCCACCACCACCACATCCACCACCACCACATCCACCACCGTGTCCACCACCACTGCATCCACCACATCCTCCACCACCACATCCACCACCACATCCACCACCACACCCACCACCTCCACCACCACGTCCACCACCACCACGTCCACCACCACCACATCCACCACCACTATGTCCACCACCACCATGTCCACCACCACCACGTCCACCACCACCACGTCCACCACAACCACATCCACCACCACTATGTCCACCACCACCATGTCCACCACCACCACGTCCTCCACCACCACACCCACCTCCATCACCACCACCACCACATCCACCACCACCACGTCCACCACCACCACATCCACCACATCCACCACCACCATGTCCACCACCACTACCACCATATCATCCACCACATCCACCACCACCACGTCCACCACTGCGTCCACCACCATCATGTCCACCACCACCACATCCACCACCACCACATCCACCACCACCACATCCACCACTACCACGTCAACCACTACCACGTCCACAACCACCACCATGTCCACCACCACGTCCACCACCAGCACATCCACCACCGCCACCATGTCCAACACCACCACATCCACCACCACCACCACATCCACCACCACATCCACCACCACCACGTCCACAACCACCACCTCCACCACCACCACATCCATCACCACCATGTCCACCACCACCACGTCCACAACCACCACCTCCACCACACCACCTCCACCACCACGTGCACCACCACCTCCACCACCACCATGTCCACCACCACCACGTTCACCACTACCACACCCACCACCACGTCCACCACCACCATGGGCACACTGTGTGATCTTGGGCATACCAATTTGTTTGCCTGTCTTAGTTCTAATATCAGCAAACATTAACGAGCATTTAGAAATGGCCTACACAAACAACTGAATATTTTCATTACTGCATGGTACCCACACATCCACCCCCACCACATCCACCACCACCACATCCACCACCACCACATCCACCACCACTACGTCCACCACCACTACGTCCACCACCACCATGTCCAGCACCACCACGTCCACCACCACCTCGTCCACCACATCCACCACCACCACCACGACCACCACCACTACCACCACATCATCCACCACCACCACATCCACCACCACCACGTCTACCACTACGTCCACCACCATCACGTCCACCACGTCCACCACCACCACATCCACCACTACCACATCCACCACTACCACGTCAACCACTACCACGTCCACAATCACCACCATGTCCACCACCCCCACCATGTCCACCACCAACACCTCCACGTCCACAATCACCACCTCCACCACCACCACCACCACATCCACCACCACGACGTCCACCACCACTAAGTCCACCACCACCATGTCCACCACCACCACGTCCACCTTCACCACACCACCTCCACCACCACGTCCACCACCACGTCCACCACCACCATGTCCACCACCACCATCTCCACCACCACCATGTCCACCACCACCACACCCACCACCACGTCCACCACCACCATGTCCCTCACATCCACCACCACATCCACCACCACCATGTCCACCACCACCATGTGCACCACCACGGCCACCATCACGTCCACCACGAGTACACCACCATGTCCACCACCAAGTCCACCACCACATCCACCACCACATCCACCACCACCACGTCCTTCACCATCATGTCCTTCACCATCACGTCCACCACCGCATCCACCGTCACGTCCACCACCACCGCGTCTACCACCGCCACATCCACCATCACCACCACCATGACCACCACCCGCATGTACACCACCACCACCACCACCACCACATCCACAACCACCACCATGTCCACCACCACGTCCACCACCAGCACATCCACCACCGCCACCATGTCCAACACCACCACATCCACCACCACCACCACATCCACCACCACATCCACCACCACCACGTCCACAACCACCACCTCCACCACCACCACATCCATCACCACCATGTCCACCACCACCACGTCCACAACCACCACCTCCACCACACCACCTCCACCACCACGTGCACCACCACCTCCACCACCACCATGTCCACCACCACCACGTTCACCACTACCACACCCACCACCACGTCCACCACCACCATGGGCACACTGTGTGATCTTGGGCATACCAATTTGTTTGCCTGTCTTAGTTCTAATATCAGCAAACATTAACGAGCATTTAGAAATGGCCTACACAAACAACTGAATATTTTCATTACTGCATGGTACCCACACATCCACCCCCACCACATCCACCCCCACCACATCCACCACCACCACATCCACCACCACTACGTCCACCACCACTACGTCCACCACCACCATGTCCAGCACCACCACGTCCACCACCACCTCGTCCACCACATCCACCACCACCACCACGACCACCACCACTACCACCACATCATCCACCACCACCACATCCACCACCACCACGTCTACCACTACGTCCACCACCATCACGTCCACCACGTCCACCACCACCACATCCACCACTACCACATCCACCACTACCACGTCAACCACTACCACGTCCACAATCACCACCATGTCCACCACCCCCACCATGTCCACCACCAACACCTCCACGTCCACAATCACCACCTCCACCACCACCACCACCACATCCACCACCACGACGTCCACCACCACTAAGTCCACCACCACCATGTCCACCACCACCACGTCCACCTTCACCACACCACCTCCACCACCACGTCCACCACCACGTCCACCACCACCATGTCCACCACCACCATCTCCACCACCACCATGTCCACCACCACCACACCCACCACCACGTCCACCACCACCATGTCCCTCACATCCACCACCACATCCACCACCACCATGTCCACCACCACCATGTGCACCACCACGGCCACCATCACGTCCACCACGAGTACACCACCATGTCCACCACCAAGTCCACCACCACATCCACCACCACATCCACCACCACCACGTCCTTCACCATCATGTCCTTCACCATCACGTCCACCACCGCATCCACCGTCACGTCCACCACCACCGCGTCTACCACCGCCACATCCACCATCACCACCACCATGACCACCACCCGCATGTACACCACCACCACCACCACCACCACATCCACCACCACCACATCCACCCCTACCACGTCCACCCCTACCACGTCCACCACCACCACGTCCACCAGCACCACCACATCCACCACCACTACCACCACTACCACCACCACGTCTACCACCACCATGTCAACCACCACCACCATGTCCACCACCAACACCACCACATCCACCACGTCCACCACCACCACATCCACCACCATGTCCACCACATCCACCACCACATCCACCACCACCACCATGTTCACCACCCCCACACCCACCACCACATCCACCACATCCACCACCACGTCCACCACCACAAGCACCATGTCCACCACCACCACACCCACCACCACGTCCACCACCACCACCACCATATCATCCACCACATCCAACACCACCACATCTACCACGTCAACCACCACATCCACCACCACCACTTCCACCACAACCACCAGCACATCCACCACTACCACGTCCACCACTACCACGTCCACCACCACCACCATGTCCACCACCACATCCACCACCACCATGACCACCACCATGTCCACCACAACACCACCATATCCACCACCACCACCACATCCACCACCACCACGTCCACCACCACCACATCCACCACCATCACCTCCACAACTACCACCTCCACCACCACCACATCCACCACCACTACGTCCACCACCACTACACCCACCACCACCATGTCCTCCACCTCCACCACACCACCTCCACCACCACCACCTCCACCACCACGTCCACCACCACTATGTCCACCACCACCACACTCACCACCACCATGTCCACCACCACCAAGTCCACCACATCCATCACCACATCCATCACATCCACCACCACCATGTCCACCACCACCACCACCATGTCCACCACCACCACCATGTCCACCACCACCACCACCACATCCACCACCACCACGTCCTTCACCACCATGCCCACCACCTCCATGTCCACCACCACCGCATCCACCACCACCGCCTCTACCACCACCGCGTCCACCACCGTCACATCCACCACCACCACCACCAAGACCAACACCACCATGTACACCACCAACACCACCACATCCACCCCAACCACCACATCCACCCCACCACGTCCACAACCACCATGTCCACAACCTCCACTACCACGTCCATCACTACCACATCCACCACCACTACGTCCACCACCCCTTCATCCACCACCACCATGTCCACCAATACCACATCCACCACCACCACCATGCCCACCACCACCATGTCCACCACCACCATGTCCACCACCACCACCATGTCCACCACCAACACCACAACATCCATCACCACCACCACATCCATCACCACCACCACATCCACCACCACCACCACATCCACCACCACCATGTCCACCACCACTACGTCCACCACCACCATGTCCACCGCATCCACCACCACGTCCACCACCACCACATCCACAACCACCACCACCACATCTACCACATCCACCACATCCACCACTACGTCCACCACCACTACATCCACCAACACCATGCCCATGTCCACCACCACCACCCCACCCACCTCCACCATCACATCCATCACATCCACCACATCCACCACCATGTCTACTACCACCACCATGTCCACCACCATGTCCACCATCACGGCCACCACTACGTCCATCACAAGGCTACTACCACGTCCACCACCACGTCTACCTCCACCATCACCAAATCCACTACCACCACTACGTCCACCACCACCATGTCCACTACCAACATGTCCACCACCATGTCCACCACCACATCCTCCACCACCACTTCCACCACCACTACATCCACCACCACCACGCCCACCATCACCATGTCCACCACCACATCCACCACCACCACCAGGTCTACCACCACCACGTCCACCACCACCACGTCCACTGCCACCATGTCCACCTTCACATCCACCATCACCACATCCACCACCACGTCCACCACTACCACATCCACCACGTCCACCACCACCATGTCCACCACCACATCCACCACTGCGTCCACCACCACATTCACCACCACACCCACCACGTCCACCACCACATCTACCACCACCACGTCCACCACCACCACATCCACCACATCCACCACTACATCCACCACCACCATGTCCACCACCACCACGTCCACCACCACCACGTCCACCCCCACCATGTCCACCTTCATGTCCACCACCACGTCCACCACCACATCCACCACCACGTCAACTACCACGTCCACCACCACATCCACCTCTACCACATCCACCACGTCCACCACCACCGCATCCACCACCACCACCATGTCCACCACCAACACCACCACATCCACCACCACATCCACCACCACCACGTCCACATCCACCACCAGCGCATCCACCACCACCACCATGTCCACCACCATGTCCAACACCACCACATCCACCACGGTGTCCACCACCACTGCATCCACCACGTCCTCCACCACCACATCCACCACCACCACCACACCTCCACCACCACACCTCCACCACCACGTCCACCACCACCACGTCCACCACCACCACATCCACCACATCCACCACCACTATGTCCACCACCACCATGTCCACCACCACGTCCTCCACCACCACACCCACCTCCATCACCACCACATCCACCACCACCACGTCCACCACCACCACATCCACCACGTCCACCACCACCATGTCCATCACCATTTCCACCACATCCACCACCACGTCCACCACCACCATGTCCACCACCATGTCCACCACCACGGCCACCACCACGGCCACCACCACGTCCACTACGAGGCCACCTCACTCTATCTATCTTTCGCCCTCACTCTATCTATCGCCCTCAATTTATCTATCTATCACCCTCAATCTATCTATCGCCCTCACTCTGTCTTTCGCCCTCACTCTATTTATCTATCACCCTCACTCACTCTATCTGTCTATTTATCTATCGCTAGCAGACTCCTGCAGGATTACCACCACACCCACCACGTCCACGTCCACCACCACCACCACATCCACCACTACATCCACCACCACTACGTCCATCACCACCACGTCCACCACCACTTCATCCACCACCACCATGTCCACCACCACCAAGTCCACCACCACCACCACACCCACCTCCAACACGTCCATCACCACCACACCCACCGCCACCATCACATCAACCACCACTACCACCACCACATCCACCACCACCACGTCCACCTCCACCATATCCACCACATCCACCACACATCCACCACCACCGTGTCCACCACAACCACTTCCACCACCACTATGTCCACCACCACCACCATGTCCACCACCACCACCACCTCAACCAGCACATCCACCACCACCACGTCCACCACCACTACGTCCACCACCACCACTTCCACCACCACTACCACCACCACCACATCCACCACTTCTACCACCACCACGTACACCACCACCACCACGTCCACCACCACCATGTCCACAATCACCACCTCCACCACCACCACATCCACCACCACTACATCCACCACCACTACATCCACCACCACCACGTCCACCACCACCACGTTCACCACCACCACCATGTCCACTACCATCACCACATCCACCACCACCACATCCACCACCACATCCACCACCACCACCACCATGTCCCCCACCACTACGTCCACCACCACCACGTCCACCACCACACCCACCTCTTCCACCACCACGTCCACCACCACCACCACGTCCACCACCACCACACCCAACACCACCACACCCACCACCACCACCACCACCACTTCCACCACCACCACTTCCACCACCACTACCACCACCACCACTTCTACCACCACCACGTACACCACCACCACCACGTTCACCAACACCATGTACACCACATCCACCACCACATACACCACATCCACCACCACGTCCACCACCATGTCCACCACATCCACCACCACCACATCCACCACCACCATGTCCACCTTCACATCCACCACACCCACCTCCATCACCACCACGTCCACCACCACCACGTCCACCACCACCACCACATTCACGACCACCACATCCACCACCACCGTGTCCACCACCATTTCCACCACATCCACCACCAAGTCCACCACCACCATGTCCACCACCACCACCACGTCCACTACGAGGCCACCTCACTCTATCTATCTTTCGCCCTCACTCTATCGCCCTCACTCTATCTATCTATCGCCCTCAATCTATCTATCGCCCTCACTCTGTCTTTCGCCCTCACTCTATTTATCTATCACCCTCACTCACTCTATCTATCTATTTATTTATCGCTAGCAGACTCCTGCAGGATTACCACCACACCCACCACCATGTCCACTACCACCACCACTACCACCACCATGTCCACTACCACCACCACCACTACCACCACCACCAGCACTACATCCATCACCACCATGTCCACCACCACTACATCCACCACCACCATTTCCACCACCACCATTTCCACCACCACCAAGTCCACCACCACCACCACCACACCCGCCTCCAACACATCCACCACCACCACACCCACCGCTACCATCACGTCAACCACCACTACCACCACCACATCCACCACCACCACATCCACTCCACCATGTCCACCACGTCCACCACATCCACCACACATCCACCACCACCTTGTCCACCACAACCACTTCCACCACCACTATGTCCACCACCACCACCATGTCCACCACCACCACGTCCACCAGCACATCCACCACCACATCCACCACCACCACGTCCACCACCACTATGTCCACCACCACCATGTCCACCACACCCACCACAACCACATCCACCACTACCACAACATCCACCACCACCACATCCACAACCACCACGTCCACCACCACCATGTCCAACACCACCACATCCACCACCACTACATCCACCACCACCACGTCCACCACCACCACGTTCACCACCACCACCATGTCCACTACCATCTCCACATCCACCACAACCACATCCACCACCACATTCACCACCACCATGTCCCCCACCACTACGTCTACCACCACCACGTCCACCACCACACCCACCTCTTCCACCACCATGTCCACCGCCACCACACCCAACACCACCACACCCACCACCACCACTTCCACCACCACCACTTCCCCCACCACCACTTCCACCACCACCACTTCCACTACCACCACCACCACCACATCCACCACTTCTACCACCACCACGTACACCATCACCACCACGTTCACCAACACCATGTACACCACATCCACCACCACATCCACCACATCCACCACCACGTCCACCACCATGTCCACCACATCCACCACCACCACGTCCACCACCACCACGTCCACCACCACCATGTCCACCTTCACATCCACCACCACCACATCCAACATCACCACATCCACCACCACCATGTCCACCACCACATCAACCACCATGTCCACCACTACCACATCCACCACCACCACATCCACCACCACCACGTCCACCACCACCACGCCCACCACGTCCACCACCACCATGTCCATCACTACCATGTCCATCACCACCACACCCACCACCACCACGTCCACCACCCACCACCACCACCACCACATTCACTACCACATCCACCACCACCACATCCACCACCACCACCACGTCCACCACCACATCCACCACCACTACTTCCACCACCACTACGTCCACTATCACCATGTCCAGCACCACCACGTCCACCACCACCACCTCCACCACCACCACCACCTCCACCACCACACCCACCTCCACCACCACACCCACCACCACATCCACCACCACGTCGACCACCACCATGTCCACAATCACCACCTCCACCACATCCACCACCACCACGTCCACCACGTCCACCACCACCACATCACCACCACCACAACCACCACCACCACGTCCACGACCACCACGTCCACCACATCCACCACCACTACGTCCACAACCTACCAGCACCACCACCACACACACCTCCACCACCACCACGTCCACCACCACTACCATAACCACCACATCCACCACCACCAAGTCCACCTCCACCATGTCCACCACATCCACCACCACGTCCACCACCACCATGTCCACCATAACCACCACCACATCCACAACCACCACATCCACCACCACT
The DNA here is from genome assembly GCF_964261635.1 of Lissotriton helveticus. NCBI lineage: Eukaryota > Metazoa > Chordata > Amphibia > Caudata > Salamandridae > Lissotriton > Lissotriton helveticus. Next base: position 24,465,520 of record NC_136073.1, on the reverse strand, counting down.
ATGTCCACCACCATGTCCTCCACCACCATGTCCACCACCACATCCACCACCACCATGTCCACCACCACATCCACCACCAACATGTCCACCACCACTACATCCAGCACCACTACGTCCAGCACCACCATGTCCACCACACCCACCACCACCACACCCACCACCACCACACCCACCAACACCACCACATCCACAACCACCATGTCCACCACCACATCAACCATGTCCACCACTACCACATCCACCACCACCACCACGTCCACCACCACCACGTCCACCACCACCATGTCCATCACTACCATGTCCATCACCACCACACCCACCACCACCACCCACCACCACATTCACTACCACATCCACCACCACCACATCCACCACCACCACCACCACGTCCACCACCACATCCACCACCACTACTTCCACCACCACCATGTCCACCACCACTACGTCCACTATCACCATGTCCAGCACCACCAGGTCCCCCACCACACCCACCTCCACCACCACACCCACCACCACATCCACCACCACGTCGACCACCACCACGTCCACAACCACCACCTCCACCACATCCACCACCACCACCACGTCCACCACCACCACGTCCACCACCACCACATCACCACCACCACATCCACCACCACCACGTCCACCACCACCACGTCCACGACCACCACGTCCACCACATCCACCACCACTACGTCCACCACCTACCAGCACCACCACCACACCCACCACCACCACCATGTCCACCACCACTACCATAATCACCACATCCACCACCACCAAGTCCACCTCCACCATAACCACCACCACATCCAAAACCACCACATCCACCACCACTATGTCCACCACCATGTCCACCACCACCATGTCCACCACCACATCCACCACCACCATGTCCACCACCACATCCACCACCAACATGTCCACCACCACTACGTCCAGCACCACTACGTCCAGCACCACCATGTCCACCACACCCACCACCACCACACCCACCACCACCACACCCACCACCACAACATCCACCAACACCACCACATCCACAACCACCATATCCACAACACCACCACATCCAACACCACCACGTCCACCACCACCACGTCCACAATCGCCACCTCCACCACCACCATGTCCACTACCACCACCACATCCACCACTACATCCACTACCACCACCACCATATCCACCACCACTACGTCCACCACCACCACGTCCACCACCACACCCACCTCTTCCACCACGTCCACCACCACCACCACACCCACCACCTCCACCACCACGTCCACCACAACCATGTCCACCACCACCACATTCACCACCACTACGTCCACCACCACCATGTCCACCACCACGTCCTCCACCACCAAACCCATCTCCATCACCACCACGTACACCACCACCACCACCACGTCCACCACCACTACGTCCACCACCACTGCCACCACCACCACCACTTCTACCACCACCACCACATCCACCACTTACACCACCACCACTACCACCACCACGTCCACCACCACTACCACCACGACAACTACCACCACCACCACCATGTCCATGTCCACCACCATGTCCACCACCACCACGTCCACCACCACCACATACACCACCACCATGTCCACCTTCACGTCCACCACCACCATGTCCACCTTCACGTCCACCACGTCCACCACCACCACTCCCACCACCACCACTACCATGTCCACGTCCACCACCACCACGTCCACCACCACCACCACCACCACTTCCACCACCACCACATCCACCACATCCACCACCACACCCACCACCACCACCACATCCACCACCACCACGTCCACAACCACTGCGTCCACCACCACCGTGTCCACCACCACGTCCACCACCACCACATCCACCACATCCACCACCACCACATCCACCACATCCCCCACCACTACGTCCACCACCACCATGTCCACCACATCCTCCACCACCACACCCACGTCCATCACCACCACGTACAACACCACCATGTCCACCACCACGACATCCACCACCACGACATCTACCACCACCACGTCCACCACCACCACACCCACCACCTCCACCACCACGTCCACCACAACCATGTCCACCACCACCACATTCACCACCACTACGTCCACCACCACCATGTCCACCACCACGTCCTCCACCACCAAACCCATCTCCATCACCACCACGTACACCACCACCACCACCACGTCCACCACCACTACGTCCACCACCACTGCCACCACCACCACTTCTACTACTACCACCACATCCACCACTTACACCACCACCACTACCACCACCACGTCCACCACCACTACCACCACGACAACTACCACCACCACCACCATGTCCATGTCCACCACCATGTCCACCACCACCACGTCCACCACCACCACATACACCACCACCATGTCCACCTTCACGTCCACCACCACCATGTCCACCTTCACGTCCACCACGTCCACCACCACCACTCCCACCACCACCACTTCCACCACCATGTCCACGTCCACCACCACCACGTCCACCACCACCACGTCCACCACCACCACCACCACTTCCACCACCACCACATCCACCACATCCACCACCACACCCACCACCACCACGACCACCACCACATCCACCACCACCACGTCCACAACCACTGCGTCCACCACCACCGTGTCCACCACCACGTCCACCACCACCACATCCACCACATCCACCACCACCACATCCACCACATCCCCCACCACTACGTCCACCACCACCACGTCCACCACCACCATGTCCACCACCACCACGTCCTCCACCACCACACCCACGTCCATCACCACCACGTACACCACCACCATGTCCACCACCACGACATCCACCACCACGACATCTACCACCACCACGTCCACCACCACCACGTCCACCACCACCACGTCCACCACCACCATGTCTACCGCCATTTCCACCACATCCACCACCACCATGTCCACCACCACCAAGGCCACCACCACGTCCACCACGAGGCTACCTCACTGTCTCTATCTATCGCCCTCACTCTATCTGTCGCCCTCACTCTATCTGTCGCCCTCACTCTATCTATCTGTCGCCCTCACTCTATCTATCTGTCGCCCTCAATCTATCTATCGCCCTCACTCTATCTATCTCTCACCCTCACTCTATTTATCTATCTATCACCCTTACTCAATCTATCTATCTATCTATCTATCTATCTATCTATCTATCTATCTATCTATCGCTAGCAGACTCCTGCAGGATTACCACCACACCCACCTCCACCACCACGTCCACCACCACCACCACATGCACCACCACATGCACCACATCCACCACATCCCCACCACGTCTACATCCATGACCACCACCACATCCACCACCAGTACGTCCACCACCACCATGTCCACCACCACTACGTCCACCACCACAATGTCCACCACCACACCCACATCCACCACCACATTCACCACCACCACACCCACCACCACCACACCCACCACCACCTCCACCACGTCCACCACCACTACCAGCACCCCCACATCCACCACCACCACGTCCACCTCCACCATGTCCACCACATCCACCACCACGTCCACCACCACCATGTCCACCACAACCACATCCACCACTACGTCCACCATCACCATGTCCACCATCACCACACCCACCACCACAACATCCACCACCACATCCACAACCACCACATCCACAACCACCACGTCCACCACCACCACGTCCACAATCACCACCTCCACCATGTCCACCACCACCACGTCCACCACCACGTCCACCACCACCACGTTCACCACCACCACGTCCACCACCACCACATCCACCATGTCCACCACCACTAAGCCCACCACGTCCACCACCACACCCACCTCTTCCACCACCACCACATCCACCACTTCCACCACGTACTCCACCACCACCACGTCCACCACCACTACTACCACCACCACCACGTCCACCACCACGTCCACCACCATGTCCACCACATCCACAACCACAATGTCCACCACCACTGCCACCACCACATGCACCATGAGGCCACTACCACGTCGTCCACCACCACCATGTCTACCTCCACCACTACCACCACCACGTCCACCACCACGTCCACCACCAAGTCCACCACCACATCCACCATGTCCTCCACCACAACATCCACCACGTCCACCACTACCACGTCCACCACCTCCACTTCCACCACGTCCACCACCACCACGTCCACTACCACCATATCGACCACCACCCCGTCCACCACCATGTCCACCACCACATCCACCACCACACCCATCACCACCTCCACCACTACGTCCACAACCACCACCATGTCCACCACTACCACATCCACCACCACTACGTCCACCACCACCACCATGTCCACCACCACCACGTCCTCCACCACCACCATGTCCACCACCACCATGTCCACCACCACCACACCCATCTCCACCACCACCACATCCACCACCACCAGTTCCACCACCACCACCACGGCCGCCACCACGAGGCCACCTCACTCTATCTATCTATCTATTGCCCTCACTCTATCTATCTGTCGCCCTCACTCTATCTATCGCTCTCACTCTATCTATCTCTCTATCTATCTATCTATCTATCTATCTATCTATCTATCTTTCTATCGCCATCACTCTATCTATCTATCGCCCCTCACTCTATCTATCTATCGCCGTCACTCTATCTATCTATCGCCCATACTCTATCTATCTATCGCCCTCACTCTATCTGTCGCCCTCACTCTATCTATCACCCTCACTCTATCTATCTATCGCCCTCACTCTATCTGTTGCCCTCACTCTATCTATCTATCTATTTATCGCCCTCACTCTTTCTAACGCCATCATTCTATCTATCTGTTTATCTATCGCCCTCCCTCTATCTATCGCCCTCCCTCTATCTATCGCCATCTATCTACCTATCTATCGCACTCATTCTGTGCATCACCACGGCATCACTCAGCACCACCACAGCATCACTCAGGGGCACCACAACATCACTATGCGCTACCACAGCATCACTGAACGCCACAGCATCACTCGTCGCCACTACATCACTCAGCGCCACCACTGCATCAATCTGTGCAACCATTCAACAACAACTGGTTCAAATATGTTTTCTCAATGTTTCAAGCTTTATTAAAAATGTCACAAAAAGATATTAATATTTCACTTCTGTTCTTGGATTTTCATCACAATAAAATACACTGAACATAATCTTCACAAAAGTTATTTACAAAAGTTTAAGCTATTGCCATTATAAATTACAATCACTTTTATTTAAGTATTAATTTAAAAAAAAAAGCCATTGTTATTTGTAATATCAATACATCTAAGTCACGTAAATACAACACATATTGCATTACAAATGCTATAGGTGTCACATTTGCAAAAGTTAAAACTATTGGCATTGTAAATGACAAAGCTATTAATGTAGCTATTTTCAAAACCAACACATAAATAAAAAATGTGTCAATTACAATACCAATAGCTCAAACTTTCCTAATGCGAGACCTATTGCATTGCAAATGCTTGTGTTAGGAGGATATGTGCTAATGTGATCTATGTGGTGCTAGGAAATGTGATTTCTCTGCTATAATTTATGCACCCTGTTTTACGCCTCTAAATGTGGTTTTATGATTATGAGGTTTTGCATACTATGTTTATGTTTGAGTTATTGTCTACTGTGGTTTAGGTATTTAGGGCCATATGTATCATTGAAATTCACATTCGCAAAGGCCGAAATTCACAGAATTTCGGCCTTTGTGAATGCGAATTCTCAATATGGTATGTGTCATGCAAATGTGGTGCACAATAAGGAATCGCCCAATTTGCGATTGCATTTAAGGAATCGCAAAAATTGTGATTCCTTAAATGCAATGTATGAAGCAAAAAAAATTGCAAATTGACCCTAAGGATTCGCAAATTACCACCAACTTCAAGTTGGTGGTAAGTTGCAAATTCCTTTGAAAAAGCATTTTTTTTTTTAAAACAAAAGGTGCCATGTGACGCTCATACATGCCCTTAGGGCATGTATGTGCGCCATATACGCACACATGTCATTTACAGGGGTGCAGCTGGGTGTCCTTTGGACACCCCTGCACCCTTGAAAATATTTCCCATTTGCGATTAGCTAATAGAAATGAATGGGAAATTATTCCTTAATTGCGATTAGCAATTTGCTAATCGCAATGAAGGAATTGTAAGAAATCGCTAAAAAGAAGCCGATTTCTACATACATACCATTTTGCGATTTCTAAATAGCGATTCCTTAAAAATCACTATTTAGAAAGCGCAAATGGTGATGATGATACATATGGCTCTTGGTTATTTGGCTACTGTGGTTTATGCTAGTGAGATTATTCCCTAATGTGAGTTATGCTTAGGAGGTTATGGTCTAATGCGTTTAGATTTATGAGATGATTGTATAATAGGTTTAGATTTATGAGGATGGCGTGGGATGTATTTCACGCCAAAATGTGATACTGTGCATAATATGATTTATGGTACAGGATTATGCTGAGTACAGTGTTTGCCAGTAAATACTCGTTGTGTTCTACGTCTATTATATGTTCTACATTTACTATCTTTACTAAGTGATAGTGCTGACAGTGGTCCAAGTTGCCCTGTCAGGTGTATATAACCCCCTGTAAATATTGCCCGTGCCAGGTGGCACACTGTATATTGTGTGATTACTATTCTGTTGTGTTTTATTATAATACAAAGGCTATTTTTGATCTAACCTTGTGTGGTGTTCCTTTTGTGGTGCGCCTAGTATGTTGTTGCTGCTGTGTGTGTGTTGGGCAAACGCTTTACACATTGCCTCCGGGATAAGCCTGACTGCTCGTGCCAAGCTACCAAGGGGGTGAGCAGGGGTTATCTGTGGCGTGTAACTCCCTTGCCCTGACTAGAGTAGTGGCTTCTTCCTGGCTTAGGCGCAAGCCTTAGCCAACCAGAGATCCCATTTATAACACTCCTCCAGTGGCCTTAGTTATGGCGGATGAGTGCACTAAAGACCCTGACCTGTCCTTCTGGGAGCTAGGTTAAAGCTCCTCACTTTTCATTTGTGGATTTTAGGCATCTGGTTAGTTCTTCTGCCTGCGCCTAGGCTCGCACCGGTGCCCCGCACTCAGTTATTTATTAAACTTTAAATGAGATGCAGTGAGTCCTGGATTAGTTGAAGTCTCTGGCGCATCACCCATATTTTTTTGCACCCACCCCTCCACCCTCCTGCTGTTGTAACCCCCCCCCCCCCCCCCCCATGTTCAGCTTCCTCCACCCTTTGGGTTGACCTTTGACTGAGACGCCTTTGCCCCCCTGTGCTAAGTCCCTCGTTACCAGGCACAGATGCCCTTAAGTGCGTTAAAAAATGGGTCACTATTGGATGAAAAAATGCTTATTTTCAAATGCACCTGCCGCTGGGGAGAGAGGCTTCGAGCGTCCAGGGCCCCCCTCCCTTGCTTTCAGTTTCCCTTGTGCTACTGAAAGGCTGAGCCCCTGCCCCCCCTCCCCGGAGCCCCCACCGCCTGCTCCCACATTCCAGAGAACAAAAGTGCCGTGGGGGCGGCGGTAATCCCCCCTCGGAGGGTCACATGGGCTCGGCCGGGCACCAGGAGGAGGCAGGACATCCACCCGGGAGCAGCACGGCGCCGGGGCCCGCTCTGCCTGCTCGACCCCCGGAGGATGAGGAGGGGAGAGGCCCGCACGGCCCGGAGAGAGGGGCAGCCGGAGCGAGAAGAGGAGGCGGGGTCTGAAATCAAGACACGGTGTTAGAAGAACCTGAAATCAGGACACGGTGTTAGAAGAACCTGGCGACGGTCCTCGGAAGAGAGCGAACTTGGACAGCGCGGAATTCATAACTTTGCGAACTTTGAGCGGTCGTTTCGCGAACTTTTACGCATCCTTCCTGCCCTGTGATATCTTTCAATCGGTGGTACATCTGATGCGCAGACTTTGGGCTCTTAACGGCGAATACAGTGGCGTCAGTGTGCCCCACAGCCCCCGTGTGCCCAGGCATTGAAACATCTGTGCCTGGGGGGCTGTCACATGTCCTCCGAGGAGGGCACCCCCGCGCCGGTGCTCGCTGCAGGACTTTCCCGCGCCCCGGCCTTTGTCCTGCCGGCGGACTCTGAGTGGACACTGGCCCTGGAGTGAGGGGCCCGGGGCCTGCAGCTGGGGGGTTGATGCCCTCTTAGCACCTCCCACCTCTGCTCTCCTAGGACTGGACCCTGCCCTGACCCCCTGGCCTTGGCACCGGAGTGACCCTGCAGGACTAACCTGTAGAGAGCCATCAGTCTGCAACACTTGTGCACTTTCCAGAACCTGTGACTGTGCTATTTTCCGCATCTCCTGGACCCGTGACCGAAAGGAGTGTTTCTGTGGCTGGAGTTTGGCACCCTGGTCTGTGTGCCCCCGCCCCCAGTGCTCCCCAGTCCGCACTGGTCCCCGTGCCACCATGCCCCCGGGGTACAGCCAGCGCTCCCTGACCGTGCTGCTGCTCCTGGGGGTGCTGGCCGCCATCATGTCGGTGCTGGCCGCCACCCTGGTCTTCCAGATCCAGGCGCAGCAGGGGGCGGTGAAGGAGGCGCCCCCGCTGCCCCCCGGGGTGCTGCTGCCCGCCTGCACCGGCCTGGCCGCCCTCTGCCTGACGCTCAACGCCTGCTGCGTCATCGTCTGCCTGCTGCATGCCTACTTCAGCACCGAGGTGTGCCGGGAGCAGGGCCCGGGGCCCGAGAGGTGAACACTGCGACCGCACTGCGGCGGGCCGAGCCGAGCCGAGCCAGTGTACTCATAGGGGGTGCAGCGACCCGGGGTGACAGCCAGGGACAACTGAGCTGGGCCCAGCGCCTGCTCAGGGGGTTACACAGGGAGTGGAGAAATGCATAGGGAGGAAAGTCACATACAACATACTGCAGGTGTAGAGTTACACAGGGAGTGAAGAAATACATAGGGAGGAAAGTCACATACAACATACTGCAGGTGTAGAGTTACACAGGGAGTGGAGAAATGCATAGGGAGTAAAGTCACATACAACATACTACAGGTGAAGAGTTACATAGGGATTGATGAAATATATAGGGAGTAAAGTCACATACTACAGGTGTAAAGTTACACAGGGAGCGGAGAAATGCATAGAGCAGATCACAACATGATAGTACATGCGTACAGTACACAGGTGGTTTACATACCATTCTTCTCCCTGTAGTAAAACACAGTGCTGGATTTTACAGTAGGCCAGACAGGAGTACAGGTACATAGGGAGTGGTGAAATGCATAGGGAGTAAAAAAGTCACATTACAATATAGAACAGGCCTACAGTTACACACACCATCCTTCTACCTGTAGTGAAACAGTGCTGAATTTGACCGTAGGCCATCCAGGTCTACAGTTACATAGGCAGTCGTGAAATGCATAGGGAGTAAAGTCACATTACAGCATTCTACAGCTGTACAGTTACACAGGTGATTTACACACCATCCTTCTACCTGTAGTAAAACACAGTGCTCATTTTTACCATAGGCCAGCTAGGTCTACAGTTACATAGGTAGTGGTGTAAGGCATAGGTAGTAAAGTCAAATTACAACATAGTACATGCGTAGAGTTACACAGGTGGTTTACATACCACCATTCAACCGGTAGTAAATCCCAGTGCTGGATTTTGCCGTAGGCCAGACAGGTGAACAGTTACATAGGCGGTGTACAATGTATCTTTCTATCTATAGTAGAACACACAACACAGTCGCATGTGAAGTTTGTATAGGCATAGCTAGAGGAGCTTGGGGTACAACTGTACTCACTGTATATATAGGGAGGCTTTGGGTACCGCTCTACTCCCTATATATAGGGAGAACTGGGGTACCGCTGTACTCCCTAGATATAGGGGGGCTTGGGGTACTAACGTAGTGTCTATTTATAGAGGGGCTTGGGGGTACAGCTGTAGTTCCTTTAGGTTGGGGGTACAACTGTACTCCCTAGGGAGTCTTGGGGATCCACTGTTCTCTCTATATATAGGGATGCTTGGGGTACCATACTCAATAACCTTCCCTGGATCCCATTGGCCAGCTCCTCCTTTGGGGGTTCTGCTAAGCAGATGGAAGTAGTTACTATAAACACATCCACCTTCGATGACGAAGAAGGTGCTTTGGTTGCTCCTCAAGGAGAATTTAGGAGTGGACTCAACACTGAGTTTGCGGTGGTCTTGGCACTGGGTGGGTCAGAGGGGCTGGGTCAGAGGGGGTCTCTCCTCCTGGGGTTCATGGACCTTTAGTTGATCGTTCCATGTTTGTCGATTGGCTATCTGCTGTAGGTATCGGAGATAAAGCGCTATATTGGCATGCCTCGTATGGGCTAGCGCTTGTAGGATGGCGGAACTGTTGTCTGAATGGTTGAATGTGCATGATGTGGTGGTCAGGAGGGGGTTCATGGGGACGCCTGTGTGATCTGTCCAGTCCAGGGGTGGGGGTTGGGTGGGAGTAATGTTAATTACACCAGAGTAATCAGAGTAACTTTGGCAAATAATTTACCGTTATTAATGTAATTACACCTACTCGCATAATTAAGAGTAATTTGGGGGAAAAATCCTATATTGAGAGCACATTTATCGAATGTGAGTGGCTACTCACACTGCTGTTTATGTCCTGTTGCATTTATTGCTATTTTCTTATTGCAAAATGCAACCTCACATTCATTTTGTGCGCTACAGAGTATTTTGCACTAAGAAACTTGGGCTAAATGCCGGGAGTAAGTTGGGGAAAAATCCTAACCACATGCACATTTATCGACAGCAATCGCCTGCGCGCGCTGCTATTCATGTGCTATAGCATTTAGCGCTATTTCTTAGTGCAAAATGCATCATCATGTAGGTAAAGCCGCGTGACTGCACTACATGGAATTACGAGATTTACGCCCACCCCTAGTACTGGGAGGCAGCAGGATATGAAGGTGAATACGAAGCTATGGGTCCTGGGCGAGACATGCTACCTGATATCTTTGGGTACTGGCAGGCCCCCTGGAAGTATACAATTGTGCGGCTGCAGCGATGTACGCATACTTATAGATTTGCCGATTTCCAACATAATTCATCATCTCCTGCATAATCTGCTGATTTTAACAAAAAAAAAATTCTACCTCAAACAGTTCAAAAGTTACAAAAAATGTAGCAACACGTGTTGCAGCGCAGAGGAAGTCCTTTTAGCAAATGTACCCTGGCCACCTTTCTGTTGCTTAATGCTATATTTGTGTTAAACGGGCACTAAAGAGGTGCAATTTATACCCAGTCAGTGTTACCAATTTAAAAAATGCTGAAAAAATGAAGTAATACTGTTACAAAATTATGCAGCATATTGGCTTTTTCTGGCTGCATAATTTACTCAGTCCTGCCGCATAATTTGGCCCTACCCTGCCACATAATTCCAGTGGCCCTGGCAGTCGATGAGTGCTTCTAGGTGCCAACAATGCATTTGGAGACTGTGGGTCACCTCACCCCACACCTGACACTGAGGGTTCACTGGCACTGAAGGCGGGGTGGACAGGCCTGCTTGAAGTTACTCAGAGACAGTAACACATTCCAAAGCTGTGATGCATACTGCTGTCACACTCGACGGGGGAGTTGTTAAAATTCTGCAGCTGCAGGTGTGGCATTCGCACCTGGGTGGTGTGACGTCACACTGCCTTCTGGAGGCGCTGGCACCAGGTTCTTGATAATACCATATATTTGGCAAAGAGGTTCGGCTGAGATTCTCAACTCCTGAGATGTGGGACACACACAGGTATGTTGTGCATGAATGTGCCCTCAACAGGTGTGTGGGAAGATGGAGCCGCCTCTAGGCGCTTTCCTGCAGAGCCGCCAGTCTCTGCCAGCTTCGGGGTGCATGTATTTACTTTACCGGGACGCCCCTTTGCTGGGGCAGCTGTGCGCTATACAAGTCCTGATAACATAACATACATAGATTTTGGTGCTAATGCAGCTGGGTTCTGGTTCACCTGTCTCTCCAGTGGTTCTGGTTCACCTGTCTCTCCAGTGGTTCTGGTTCACCTGTCTCTCCAGTGGTTCTGGTTCACCTGTCTCTCCAGTGGTTCTGGTTCACCTGTCTCTCCAGTGGTTCTGGTTCACCTGTCTCTCCAGTGGTTGTGGTGTTGCCTGGCTCCTACACTTACGTGCGAAGTCAGACAGGGGTGTGTGAGGGCACACTCATGGGTGAGCAGACCAGAGTCTGGGATGCACTCTTCCCTTTCAGAAGCTGGCTGAGTTTTTAGGACCCGACCCAGTCCTCTCCACGGGCACCCAGCGAGCTCTTCACCCAGCCTTGCATCCCTAACAATCCTCAGCCATAGGCATTCTAGAATGCTGCTCTCTTCAATGACGCCTGGTTGGGTTTGATAGCTGTAGTGACATCATTCACCTGATGGACTGTTTAAAAGTTAATATCTGTTATCAAGTTTTCTCCAATATCTTTCTCGTCATCTGGTTGACTGCAGCACTACTCGCCAGGTTCAGAAGCCAGTTATATATGTTGCAAGGTTACATCAATGCTATTTCTATAGTACATGTTCTTATTTATTTATTTAGAAAGTTTTATATAGCGCGAACATGACCACCGAGGGTATCAGAGCACTTTACAGATTATGCATCATAAGGGTATAATACAGATTATGCATCAAACGGTATAAACCTACAAAACACTAGGGATGTATGACGTTACAGCGCACACTTTTACAACGCATACCTTTACAACGCATTTTTTACAACGCAACATCCATTACAACGCATTCCATTACAACGCATGCTATTACAACGAAATTTTAAAAACTACATTTACAACGCATTCCATTACAACGCATAATACCTTTACAATGCACACCATTACAACACATAACATTACATTGCATGTTTGGTAAGTGTTGGATAGTGTAGGGGTAAAAATTACTATTCTAACTCCAGGGGGTGCAACAGTAGGGTAAATGTTGGATAGTGTAGGGGTAAAAATTACTATTCTAACTCCAGGGGGTGCAACAGGAGGGTAAGTTTTGGATGGTAATGTTATGCGTTGTAATGGTATGCGTTGTAATGACTGAGTTGTAATGACACGCGTTGTAGTGGTGTGCGTTGTAATTGCATGCGTTGTAATGGATGTTGCGTTGTAAAAGTTTTGTTGTAATGGTAGTGCATTCTAAAAGTTGCGTTGTAAAGGTTGTTTCCCAAACACAAGCATTGCTTCAGTGAGGTTGGGTAAGGCCCGGGAGACTGCATTCAGTCTTCTGATTTTGGACATTATTTCTTCCATATGTTGGACTTATGTTCGTTACATGGCCTCCATATAGGGGGTTTTGTATTGTCACCCTGTGGTGCCCTGGACAGTTTTAGAGGGACTCACCCCTACTTGCTTCATGGCATGGATTTCCCTCTGTTTCCACAGTGTGGCAAAAACTGCACCAGCTCTAATGCAAGAGCCAAGGGGCAATATAAAACACATGCGTTATTGTAATGGTAAGAAAGTGAAACACTGACTTTAGAAGCACCAGGAGAGAAGCCTCCCCCACTCTCTCATCCAAAGGCCCTTCAATGGGCCTGTCAGCGGCAAGTGACTACCCATAAATCTGCATACATTACCCTTTTGCTCCATTGTGTCGGCCATGTTTGAGTGGTGTCTTTCTGGAGAGGCCTGCTCTCGCGGGCTCATTAGCCTCGCCGCTCACGTCGGCCCTGTCGTTCCCACGTCCCCTGTCTGTCACACTGAATTACTGGCCTACATTTCTGTGGCTTTGGTGAATATACTGGGTAGAGAGTTGCACAAAAGCTGATCGCTGTTCGATTGTGCGACACCGCAACAAAACAAGCTGCTGCTCCGCTGTCCTAGGCAGTGGTGCCAGAAACTACAGCTGATGCAGAAGGGGTTCAGAATTCCCAAAAGTGTATTTCATTGGAAACCCCTTCATACACAGGTGTTAGTAAAAATATTCTGTGTGCAATAGTTTCATGAGAATTTTTAATCTTTGTCTAATGTTGACACCTTTTACGCAGGTCTGACCTGGAGAAAAACAAGTCTTTTTTTTTTTTAATATCACATCATGTGGTTAGTAATGAAAAGAACTGGTTTGGGGGCCACTGTCTTAAATAGTTATTTTATTGGTGGTAAGGATGCACGCACCAATTTCCGTTGAGATGGTACAAACCTGTTTTAAAAAGGAAGCGTGGAGTGTGGCCATCCCAGGAATTGGCTACTTTTAAGATTGCATGATCTTTTTTGCACCTGCAGTTTCTTACAAACATATCTCCTGTAAAGCACAGGATTTCGAGTCAGGTTCTAGTCCCATGGGTCCAGGTGACGCTACGTTACCATAGATACCAGTTGATGGACCTTTGGTGGATGGGGTTGGACGTCTCGCTAATGATGCACCACGATATGTTCTTGAAACAGCAAATGTTTTCTCTAATCTCTGACTCGTTAGTTATTCCTTCCTCCTGAAGAGAGTGCAGTCTCTGTCGGATGGTTGTCGGCCCATCTTCTGATGGTTGAGCGCCGGACCAACAACATTGTCCTTGGCATCATCTTCAGGGCTCCACGAAAACTTCAACGGACCATTTCTTGGCCAAGAAATAGTTGTACTATCTTACAGTCAAATATGTAGCTGCCTTATCCATTCTATAGGGGGTGCTGTGGTCCCTAATGTGGTTAGAATGGAGCGGTGACATTTGTAAAACAGGGACCCTCCACGCCGCTGCATAGTCCACCGGCACCACCTCCCCACAGCGACCAGTTCCAAGTATATGCCACAGACCACTTAGTTTTTAGCTTTATCATTATATCTGAGAAGGGAAACAGAACTAAAAAAAACAAAAATAATTATGTTTTTCTTCTTTGTTTCAATGTTTTAGGGGCGACTGGTTCCTTTTGGACACTCGTATTATTCGACACGTAGCGGTTGGTCTCTTCTGCTTCGGCGTGGCTGTGTATTTGGCAGGTAAAAGTTTGTTCATTTCAAAGACTTGCACTGTACAATCCCTTTCAAACCAAACAAGAGATGTCTGAGTGGTACTGGGCATGGAGAAAGATGTCCACGTTTACCGGTGGAGAAAGACGGCCACTCTTTGAGACTGACCTCAAGAAAGCAGGATGAGACATCGTTCCATTTACTCCGATGAAACACAGTTGTCCGTTTAGAAATACCGGATTGAGGCATATCCACCGGTGTCCCTACATATAAGCCCATATCTCGATGAACACCAAGGAACCTATTTCCTTTATTGCTTATAGTTTCTAAATTCCAAAGATTCTTCTGCACAACATCAATTAAAGGAGCCTTTCAGTGAAGAGAAAAAAAGGCAGTTCCATTTAGCCACTCCTACACCACCCACAATTCCTAAGAGAAGGGATTCTAGAGTTTGTCTTTTATTGACGATGTCTGCTTGGGTTCTGGACCGACTGAAGCATTACTCTTCCGTTAAAGGCCATTTACACCTGTCTCATTAGTTTGTTACTGATCTTGTAAAATTTATCAAAGAATGACCAACTTAATTGGAAATTTCCCCCAGTAGAAAATTCACATCTTCAAAATTTTGTATCCGCTAAATCGTAAAGGTACATTTTTCAAAAAATCTCTTTCCTTCCTTTAGTAATATATTAGATAACATCCTACACTGTTCACACCCCGGGTAGCTAGAAATATACATTCTTTGGGATTTCTATGTTCTAATGATCTCTGAGGTTTCATTGTAAGATTTGCCCTTCTAGAGATAAGCAACATTCTCAAAAATTGCTTCCTCTGTCTCCATGAAGATTAGGACACAACGTCTTGAAGTTAGTGAAATTGCAAATTTTCATTGCATACATTTGCCAGATAATACAATACAAAAAATTGGATTTGCAAATTTAGTATTCATAAAAAACTACTACTAAATAAATGTAAAGTTAAAGTTACTTAGTAGTTGCTAGATAAATTTGGCCACCTATCCTGTTGGGCAATATTTTGTTTTGCCGGATAGTAAATGCTGTACGTCATCTCCTCGTCTCAACGTATTAACTCTTCAACTGGTCCCCCCTATGGTGATCTTCCAAGGCCATCTTGAGCACATGGTGGCCATTTTCAGATCTTGAAATCCCTATGCTTTGTTTTTTGCTGTAGATGGTGTCAAGAATAAACCACAAAAGTTAACTACTGAACCCACCGCCTCGTCTGAAATGTATGTGCACCCAGATTAAATCTGGTCAGAACTGCATTCTGTAACACTGCTTTTTATTTAGCAGTGCTGATCAAAAACCCTTTTATGTCTCTAAAATACTTCCAAACTGTGTAAATTGAGGTGCGCTCACACTCTAAGCTCACATAATACAGGCAAAAATCCTAGTAATAAGCTCTGCTTTTGGTTTGGTTTTTAATACCTTTTTTTAAAAGTTAAGGCCTCTGTTTCCAGTTATCGTTGCATACTTTTCTACTCCGTTCTTGCTGGCCGTATTGTGAGGGTCAGCTGCTTTCCGCTATTCTATGCTGATCTTAGAGGGGAGCAGAAATTTAGCAGGCCATTGCTTATTTGTAGAATTTTGTAGATTCAGGCTTTCAGGTTGAATAACATAAACCCGGGGCAAGGTGCACGATGAAAGTGGCCACTTTAAGAGATTGCAAAAACAACATTTGATGGACAGAATGCAGAACAATCATACATTCACCCCAGTACAGAGATCTGGGCCTAAATCCATGGTTTTTTTGCACCCCACACCACCCAGTTCAGACATGGCCATATGCAAATCAGCTCTGACCCTGTGCCTCATGGGAACAGTCCAGCCCGAACTGCCAAGCCATGTCTTTCCTGGACCGGAATCAAGCATCCTAGGACCGGTTTCTGGCTATCAGCCCTCATCAGCCTGGATAGCTTAACTCCAGTGGTGTGAAGAAGTGTGAAGATCTTGTTTGTTTCCCTTGAAGAGATTGCACATTGCGGACCGACTTTTGCGGCCAATATTTTCTATTGTAAATTAACCTACGTGTTAATAGGTCAGTTCACATAATAACACCTTCCAAGGTGTCGCAGAATGACCTGCCTTTTTAATATTCATTATGGAGGCCACAATTTGAGACCCTGTGCATTTTGCTACAATCAGAGGTATGGTGGCCTGCATGGGACAGAATACCATCACCCATGCAATTGCATTCCCTTGAGAAAGTCAGGCTGCTTTAAAAAAAAAAAAAAAAATCCATTTTGGAAAACCTCAGTGAGGGCAGGCAGGGCTCCTGTGGCCCCCCTAGAAGATGCCACCCAGATTATAAAAGGTGAAAGGGTGCAACAGGTTCTCCTCCCCTTTGTAAATCAGTCACCACATCCACTCATGAATCGGTGAGTGATCAGTCGTTTGTGACTCAAATGACAGTCAGAAACCATTAATTCATAGGTTACCGATTAGCAATTTGGAAAGAACGCCAATAACATCCTAAATTGCGATTTGATAATTATTCCGAAACGCATTTTGCGATTTGGAAATACTTCTCTGAATCGCTCTCCTTATATTGATTCCAAGCCCCACACATCCAGTGCACGTGGCTCCAGTGCTTGATACTGGCTGTTTATGTACCTGAAGCCCCTCCTACTGACTGTCCACATGCCCAAAGCCCCTCCCCCTGCCTGAGCTACAAGCTCACCCACACTAACAGTGTTTGTTCATCGGCGACTACCTCCTACGTTGCCGGCCAATGTGCCCCAGGCCCTCACACTGCCTGTTCATGTGTCAAAAGCGCTCACAGACCTGTACATGTGACCCAAGCCCTCACAGTCCCTGTATATGTGACCCAAGAGCTTAACACTCCAAGTACAAGTTCAAAGTGAAGGACACTGCCTGGACACAGGCACCAAGTCCTCACTGCACCTCTCAATGTGCCCCAAGTGCTCACACTGCCTGTACACATGCCGCAAGCCCTCACACTGCCTGTACACATGCCGCAAGCCCTCACACTGCCTGTACACATGCCGCAAGCCCTCACACTGCCTGTACACATGCCGCAAGCCCTCACACTGCTTGTCCATGTGCCGCAAGCCCTCACACTGCTTGTCCATGTGCCGCAAGCCCTCACACTGCCTGTCCATGTGCTGCAAGCCCTCACACTGCCTGTCCATGTGCCGCAAGCCCTCACACTGCTTGTCCATGTGCCGCAAGCCCTCACACTGCCTGTCCATGTGCTGCAAGCCCTCACACTGCCTGTCCATGTGCCGCAAGCCCTCACACTGCCTGTCCATATGTTACAAGCCCTCACACTGCCTGTCCATGTGCCGCAAGCCCTCACACTGCTTGTCCATATGTTACAAGCCCTCACACTGCCTGTCCATGTGCTGCAAGCCCTCACACTGCCTGTCCATATGTTACAAGCCCTCACACTGCCTGTCCATGTGTTACAAGCCCTCACACTGCATGTCCATGTGTTACAAGCCCTCACACTGCCTGTCCATGTGTTACAAGCCCTCACACTGCATGTCCATGTGCCGCAAGCGCTCACACTGCCTGTCCATGTGTTACAAGCCCTCGCACTGCTTGTCCATGTGCCGCAAACGCTCACGCTGCTTGTCCATGTGCCACAAGCCCTCACACTGCATGTCCATGTGCCACAAGCGCTCACGCGGCTTGTCCATGTGCCACAAGCGCTCACGCTGCTTGTCCATGTGTTACAAGCCCTCACACTGCTTGTCCATGTGCTGCAAGCCCTCACACTGCTTGTCCATGTGCCACAAGCCCTCACACTGCTTGTCCATGTGCTGCAAGCCCTCACACTGCCTATCCATGTGTTACAAGCCCTCACACTGCTTGTCCATGTGTTACAAGCCCTCACACTGCTTGTCCATGTGCCACAAGCCCTCACACTGCTTGTCCATGTGCCACAAGCCCTCACATTGCTTGTCCATGTGCCACAAGCGCTCACACTGCTTGTCCATGTGCCACAAGCGCTCACGCTGCCTGTCCATGTGCCACAAGCCCTCACACTGCTTGTCCATGTGCCGCAAGCCCTCACACTGCTTGTCCATGTGCCACAAGCGCTCACACTGCTTGTCCATGTGCCACAAGCGCTCACGCTGCCTGTCCATGTGCCACAAGCCCTCACACTGCTTGTCCATGTGCCGCAAGCCCTCACACTGCTTGTCCATGTGCCACAAGCGCTCACGCTGCCTGTCCATGTGCTGCAAGCCCTCACGCTGCCTGTCCATGTGCCACAAGCCCTCACACTGCTTGTCCATGTGCCGCAAGCCTTCACACTGCTTGTCCATGTGCCGCAAGCCCTCACACTGCTTGTCCATGTGCCACAAGCGCTCACGCTGCCTGTCCATGTGCCGCAAACGCTCACGCTGCCTGTCCATGTGTTACAAGCCCTCACACTGCCTGTCCATGTGCCGCAAATGCTCACGCTGCCTGTCCATGTGTTACAAGCCCTCGCACTGCATGTCCATGTGCCGCAAACGCTCACGCTGACTGTCCATGTGCCTAAAGCACTCACGCTGCCTGTCCATGTGCCACAAGCGCTCACACTGCCTGTCCATGTGTTACAAGCCCTCACACTGCTTGTCCATGTGCTGCAAGCCCTCACACTGCCTGTCCATGTGTTACAAGCCCTCACACTGCCTGTCCATGTGCCGCAAGCGCTCACGCTGCCTGTCCATGTGTTACAAGCCCTCACACTGCCTGTCCATGTGTTACAAGCCCTCACACTGCTTGTCCATGTGCTGCAAGCCCTCACACTGCCTGTCCATGTGTTACAAGCCCTCACACTGCCTGTCCATGTGTTACAAGCCCTCACACTGCTTGTCCATGTGCTGCAAGCCCTCACACTGCCTGTCCATGTGTTACAAGCCCTCACACTGCATGTCCATGTGCCGCAAGCCCTCAGGATGTCTGTCCATGTGTTACAAGCCCTCACGCTGCCTGTCCATGTGCCGCAAGCGCTCACGCTGCCTGTCCATGTGTTACAAGCCCTCACACTGCATGTCCATGTGCCGCAAGCCCTCAGGATGTCTGTCCATGTGTTACAAGCCCTCACGCTGCCTGTCCATGTGTTACAAGCCCTCACGCTGCCTGTCCATGTGCTGCAAGCACTCACGCTGCCTGTCCATATGTTACAAGCCCTCACGCTGCCTGTCCATGTGCCACAAGCGCTCACGCTGCCTGTCCATGTGCCGCAAGCGCTCACACTGCCTGTACATGTGCCGAAAGCGCTCACGCTGCCTGTCCATGTGCCGCAAGCGCTCACGCGGCCTGTCCATGTGCCACAAGCGCTCACGCTGCTTGTCCATGTGCCACAAGCGCTCACACTGCTTGTCCATGTGCCACAAGCGCTCACACTGCTTGTCCATGTGCCACAAGCGCTCACGCTGCCTGTCCATGTGCCGCAAGCACTCGCGCTGCCTGTCCATGTGTTACAAGCGCTCACACTGCTTGTCCATGTGCCACAAGTGCTCACACTGCCTGTCCATGTGCCGAAAGGGCTCACGCTGCCTGTATACATGCCACAAGCCCTCACATTGCCTGTCCATGTGCCGTAAGCACTTACACTGCCTGTCCATGTGCTGCAAGCGCTTGCACTGCCTGTCTGTGCCTCAAGCGCTCACACTGCCTGTCCCTGTGCCGCTAGCGCTGCCTGTACATGTGTTACAAGCCCTCACACTACCTCTTTATGTGTCTGTAGTGCTTGACACTGCTCGTCCATGTGCCCCTTTCCGTCACACTGCCTGTCCATGTGCCACAAGCGCTCACGCTGCTTGTCCATGTGTTACAAGCCCTCACACTGCTTGTCCATGTGCTGCAAGCCCTCACACTGCCTATCCATGTGTTACAAGCCCTCACACTGCTTGTCCATGTGTTACAAGCCCTCACACTGCTTGTCCATGTGTCACAAATTCTCACACTGCCTTTCCGTATGCCCTAAGCCCTGACGTTGCCTTCACGTGTGCCACAAACCCTGAAACTGGCTATCCTTGTGCCCTAAGCCCTCACACTGCCCCCATGTGAAAACAGCCCTCAGACGGCCTCTCAATGTTTCTCTAGTGCTTGTCACTGTTTGCTCATGTGCCCACATCTCCTCCCATGACCAGTCCATGTTTTGAATGCACGTACAGCTAGTAAGGACTGTGTACAGTCACGTTATGCAGGACATAAAACGCACCCCCTTGGCCTCTAGAGAACTGATGCTGTTTTTTTTGTCTTCCAGCCCTGTCCATCTACATGTTACTTCTCTTCGAGATGGAGACTGGCGTCACCAGTGCCTGCATCCTGTCCTCCGGGATACTCGTCCTTATGCTCACGGTCACCCACGCCATCTTTAAGGCCTCCCAGGCTCGGCGGCGAGGACACAATCAACTGGCCAACACTATGTACGAGAACGACTCTGCACACGGAAGCGAGACCCCGGCCAATGGCCTCAACAACATAAAAGAAACCCCAAAGCCGAGACCTCGCCCGGAGATCCACAGAGAATTCTCCTATCCACCATACATCGAGAAGGCACAGCCCACCTCACCCGTACTCAGCGACGTGACATCCGCAAGTAGCCACGGGACGGTCCCCCATGGGACGGTCCCTCGCCACCAAAGCAGCATGACTGAGAAAGATGGCTACACCATCCCACGCATGCACCGCACTTTGTCGGCCGAGTCGGGGCTGCTGCAGTCCCACAGTATGCCCTGGAATGGGATCACCCAAGAGATGCGGACCATGGTAGGGCGTAAACAGGGCGCCACAGCCAAGGACTCAACTTTAGTCTAACGAATAGCAGCGTTCCCCTCGATCACCTGGTCGAAGGACCGGACAGAAGACTTGAGCCTGAAGCAGAACTCTATATGCTCCTATGTTCCAACAGCACCAGGTCGTCTTACGACAATAACATTGTGGGGTGCTTGCATTTACTGCAAGTGTACCTTTAGTACAAGTGCAAGACTTCTGGCTTAAACAAGCTGCACAAAATATCCTATAAGTCCATGGACATGTAAATCCGCCACGTTCGTTGCAGATGTACAAAACACCGGTGTTCGAATATAGTTGAGCGAAACTGCATTCTTGTATATACAAGTGCAAAAATCCCTAATAGTAGTCAGATGAGCAAAAACTGCCTGCTTGTGCACACAGGTGCAAACACCCTGTAAGGACATGGAGGTGTAAAACTGCTTGCTTCTACAAAGACTTGATAAAAACATCCTATTAGTACATAGATGAGCAAAACTGCCCGATTATACCTGGATGCGTAAAACTCCCTATTAGAACTTTGATGAGCAAAACTGACCACCTGCACACTGGAATGCAGTGCAGGCTGTTACTAGGTAGATAAATTCAACCACCTGCTGCCAGATAATCTGCAAAACATCCTGTGAGGACGGAAAATCTAACACTATAGTTAATAGATTTAAATCTACTACATCTACAGCAATTGATGAGCAAAGCAGACTTAATACACAGACCTGAGAGCATCTTAAGAGTATCGAAACCTGCAGAACACCCACCTTGAACTCCGACGGACAAGCCCATTGGCTGATTTAAATGGGGTGAACGGTGGAAGTCGGCTGCAGAAGCGGGTTCCAGGAGGCTCTGTCCACCTCCGCTCCAAGCAGCCTGTACCAGAGCTTTTGACTTATGGCAGTAAAGAATCGTGAGCTAAGGCATCAGTGATTGGTTGCTTAATAGAAATCTTTCAATAAACGGGTCTTCTGCTAATTTCCTGTTTGTGAAGTTTATTGGAGGAGGCCTTATAGAAAACAAAGTAACTTGGAACACTTCAGAAAAGTGATTTCAGTCGCACAGATAAAGCAATCGTTATCGACATAAACATCTGATCTATTTCTTAACACATTTATTATAGCCCTGAGTGGAACAGGGTGATCCCATTTTTTAGAAGGAGTAATCAAGTTTCTTTGAATGCAGTAATCCGGTTTCTTTGAATGCAGTAATCCTGTTTCTTTGAATGCAGTAATCCGGTTTCTTTGAATGCAGTAATCCGGTTTCTTTGAATGCAGTAATCCGGTTTCTTTGAATGCAGTAATCCGGTTTCTTTGAATCCAGTAATCCGGTTTCTTAGAATGCAGTAACCAGAATTCCTAGAATGAGGTAGCCAGGTTTTATTATGCAGTAACAAGGTCTTAGAAAGCAGCAATCAGATTTCTTAGGAAGCAGTAGTTGGGTTTCTTAGAATGCATTATTCAAGTTAATTAGAATGTAGTAATCAGATTTCTGAACATGAAGTAATCCGGTTTCTCATAATGCAGTAACCAGGTCTTAGAATGCAGGGACCAGGTTTCAGTAATTGGTTTTCTTAGAATGCACTAATCAGGTTTCTTAGAATGCATTTATCAGGTGACTTTCTTTGAACTCAGTAATTAGGTTTCTTAGAATGCAGTAACCGGGTATCTTAAAATGCAGCAATCTGGTTTCTTAGAACTCAGATTTAAGATTTCTAAAAATGCAGTAATCCGGTTTCTTACAATGCAGTAAACATGTTTCCCGGAGTGCCGTAATTTAGTTTCTTGCAATGTGACAAACAGGTTTCTTAGAATGCAGGCACCAGCTTTCTTAGAGTGCAGAAATCTGGTACAGTAATCGGGTTTTTTAGAAGGCAGTAACTGGGTTGCTTAGAATGCAGTAACACTGATCCAGTTTCTTACAATGCAGTAACCGGATTTCATAGAAAGCAATAATCAGGTTTCTTAGAGTGCAGTAAACAGCTGTCTTTATACTCAATAATTTGGTTTCTTAGAATGCAGTAACTGGGATTTTTAGAATGCTGTAACCGGGTTTCTTAAATACAGAAAACAGGTTGATCAGAATGCAGTAACCAGGTCCCTTCGAATACAGTTACCCAGTTTCTTTGAATGCAGTAATCAGCTTTATTAAAATGCAGTAAACATGTTTCATTAAAATGCAGTAAACTTGTTTCTTTCAACTTAGTAATGTGGTTTCTTAGAATGTAACAACCAGGGTTCTTAGAATGCAGTAAACCGCTTTCTTTGAACTTAGTAATTGGGTTTCTTAGAATGCAGGAACTGGGTTTCTTAGGACCCAGTTACTCGATTTCCTGGAATGCAGTTACCAGGTTTCTTAGAATGCAGTAATCAGTTTTCTTACAATGGAATACCAGGTTTCCTTTTATTCAGTAATCAGACTTCTTAGAATGCAATGATCAGGATTTGAGAATACAGTATTCGGATTTCTTAAAATGCAATAAACATGTAATTTGTTTTCTTAGAGTGTAGGAACCAGGTTTCTTAAAAAGCAGTAATCAGGTACAGTAATTGGGCTCCTTAAAATACATTAACGAGGTTTCTTAAAATGCAGTAATCTGGTTTCTTAGAATGCTGCAACCGAGTTTCTTAGAATGCTGCAACCAGTTTCCTAAAACGCAGTAACTGGGTTTCTTAGAATACAGTGACCGGGATTCTCAAAATGCTGTAAACCACTTTCTTTGAATTTAGTAACCCCCTTTCATAGAATGCAGTTACCAAGTTTCTTAGAATGCAGTAATCGTGTTAAAAAAAATGCAGTGACGGGTTTCCTAGAATACAACAATGGTGTTTCTTACCTTTCTTTTAACTTAGTAATTAGGTTTCTTAAAATACGGGAACCAGGTTTCTTACAATGCAGTAATCAACGTTCTTACAATACAGTAACCAGGTGACACAGAATGCAATAATCAGGTTTTGAGAATGCAGTAATCAGGTTTCTTAAAATGCAATAAAATATTCTTTGAGCTTGGTAATTTGGTTTCTTAGAGTGCAGAAACAACGTTTCTTATTAAGCAGTAATCTGGTACAGGAACCACGTTTCTTAGAACGTACTAATCATGTTTCTCAGAATGCAGTAACTGGGTTTCTTATTACACGGTGACCAGGATTCTCAGAATGCTGTAAACAGATTTCTAGAATTAAGTAATTTGTTTCTTAAAATGCAGTAACCCGGTTTCATAAAATGCAGTAATCTGGTTTCCTAGAATGCAGTTACCAAGTTTCTTAAAATGCAGTAGCCAGGGTTCTTCGAATTCAGTAATTGTTTTCTTTTAGAGTGAAGTAACGAGGTTCCTTAGAACACAATAAGCATGTTTCTTAGAATGCAGTAAACAGCTTTCTTTGAACTTAAAAATGAGGTATATTAGATTGCAGGAAACAGATTTCGTAGAACGCAGTTACCAGTTTTCTTACAATGGAATACCGGGTTTCCTTTTATGCAGTAATCAGGTTTCTCAGAATGCAATTATAGGGGTTTGAGAATACAGTAATGAGATTTCTTAAAATGCAATAAACATTTAATTTGATTTCTTAGAGTGCAGGAACCAGGGTTCTTAAAAATGCAGTAATCTAGTACAGTAACCAGGCTCCTTAGAATAATTAGCGAGGTTTCTTAGAATGCAGTAACCAGGTTTCTTAGAATGCTGCAACCAGTTTCCTAGAACGTCCTAATCATGTTTCTTAGAACTCAGTAACTGGGTTACTTAGAAAACTGTGACTGGGATTCTCAAAATGCTGTAAACCGCTTTCTTTGAATTTAGTAACCTCGTTTCATAGAATGCAGTAATCCGGTTTCTCAGAATGCAATTATCGGGGTTTGAGAATTCAGAAATCAGATTTCTTAATATGCAATAAACATGTAATTTGAGTGCAGGAACCAGGTTTCTTAAAACTGCAGTAATCTACTACAGTAACCAGGCTCCTTAGAATAGATTAACGAGGTTTCTAGGAATACAGTAACCAGGTTTCTTAGAATGCAGTAATCTGTTTTCTTAGAATGCAATGTCCGGCTTTCTTGACCGGCTTTCTTAGAATGCTGTAATCAGTTTCCTAGAACGTCCTAATCATGTTTCTCAGAATGCAGTAATTGGGTTTCTTAAAGAAGTGACCAGGATTCTCAAAATGCAGTAAACCGCTTTCTTTGAATTTAGTAACCCCATTTCACAGAATGAAGTAATCGGGTTTCCTAGAATGCAGGTACCAAGTTTCTTAAAATGCAGTACTGGATTTCTTATAATGCAGTAATCGGGTTGATTAAAATGAGGTGCCGGGTTTCCTAGAATACAATAATACGGTTTCTTCCCTTTCTTCAGACGAGTAATTAGGTTTCTTAGAATGCATTAAACAGCTTTCTTTGAACTCAGTAATTAGGTTTCTTAGAATGCGGAAACCAGGTTACTTACAATGCAGTAATCAACTTTCTTACAATGCAGTAACCAGGTGTCTCAGAATGCAATAATCTGGGTTTGAGCATGCAGTAATCAGGTTTCTTAAAATGCAATAAACATGTTTCTTTGAGTTTAGTAATTTGGTTTCCTAGAGTGTAGATACCAAGTTTCTTATTAAGCAGTAATCTGGTACAGTAACCAGGTTTCTTAGAACGACCTAATCATGTTTCTTACAACACGCTGACCAGGATTCTCAGAATTCTGTAAACCGCTTTCTAGAACTTAGTAATTTGTTTCTTAACATGCAGTAACCCAGTTTCATAGAATGCAGTAATCGGGTTTCATAAAATGCGGTTACCAAGTTTCTTAAAATGCAGTACCAGGTTTCTTAGAATGCAGTAATCAGGCTTCTTAAAAAAGCAGTGCCGGGTTTCATTGAATACAATAATCAGGTTTCTTACCTTTCTTTGAACTCAGTCATTTGTTTTCTTGGAATGCAGTAAACAGCTTTATTTGAACTCTGTAGTTAAATTTCTAGGAGTGCAGTAATGGGGTTTCTTGGAATGCAATATCAGGCTTCTATGAATGCGTAATCGGATTTCTTAGAGTAAAGTCACCAGGTTTCTTAGAAAGCAATAATCAGGTTTCTTAGAATGCAGTAAACAGCTTTCTCTGAATTCAGTCATTTGGTTTCTAGGAAAGCATTAACCAGGCTTGTCAGAATGCAGTTACCAAGTTTCTTAGACTGCAGTAGCCATGGTTCTTAGAATTCAGTAATTGCGGTTCTTAGAGTGAAGTAACAAGGTTTCTTAGAACACTCTAATCATGTTTCTTAGAATGCAGTAAATAGCTTTCTTTGAATTCAGAAATGTAGGTTCTTGGAACGCATTAACCAGGCTTCTTAGAATGTAGGTACCAAGTTTCTCAGAAAGCAGTTATCCGCTATCTTAGTATGCAATACTAGGTTTCTTCCAGTAACCGGGGTTCTAAGAATGCAATAATTGGGGTTCTTAGAGTGAAATAACAAAGTTTCTTAGAACGCAATAAAGATGTTTCTTAGAATGCAGTAACCAACTTTCTCTGAATACAGTAATTAGGATTCTTGGTATGCAATACCAGGTTTCTTACAATGCAGTAATCAGCTTTCCTACAATGCAGCATCAGGTTTCTTAGAGTGCAGTAACCGGGTTTCCTAGAATGCAATAATTAGTGTTCTTAAAGCGAAAGAACAAGATTTCTTAGAACACACAAATCATGTGTTTTTTTAGAATGCAATAAACTTTAAAAAAAAAATTATTTAGTAATTAGTTTTCTTGGAATGCAGTTACCAGGTTTCTTAGAGTGCATCAGCCAGGGTACTTAGAATGCAGGAATCCGCTTTCCTACAATGCAGCGCCAGGTTTCTTAGAGTGCAGTAACCGGGTTTCTAAGAATACAGTAACCAGGCGTTTTAGAATGAAATAATTAGGGTTCTTTAAGCGAAGAAACAAGATGTCTTATAACACACTAATCGTGTTTTTTTAGAATGCAGTAAACCGTTTTTAAAATTTTATTTAGTAATTAGGCTTCTTGGAATGCAGTTACCAAGTTTCTAAGGCACACCGGCCAGGGTTCTTAAAATGCAGTAATCAGCTTTCTTACAATGCAGCACTGGGTTACTTAAGAGTTCAGTAACCGGGGTTCTAAGTATTTAAATTGAGGTTTCTATAGTGAAGTAACAAGGTTTCTTAGAACACAGTAATCATGTTTCTCAAAATGCAGGAAACCTGTTTCGTTGAGCTCAGTAATTTGGTTTCATAGAGCGGAGGAGCCCAGTTTCTTAGCGCGCAGGAATCCGGTTTCGAAGAGCACAGGAGCCAGGCTTCCTAGAATGCAGTAATCTGGGACAGTAACCATGTTTCTTCGAATGCAGATATTGTGTTTTTTAAATGTTCCAACAACCAGGTTTCTTAGAATGCAGTAATCCGTTTTCTTAAGATCGAGTTACCAGTTTTCATGCAATGCAGTAATCAGGTTTCTTAGAGTGCAGTGAACATGTTTATTTGAGCTCAATATTTTGGTTTCTAAGAATGCAGGAACCAGGTTTCTTCGAGTGCAGGAACCAGGTTTCTTCGAGTTCAGGAACCAGGTTTCTTAGAATGCAGTAATGTGGTAGAGTAAACAAGCTTCTTAGAATCCAGAAGTTTTAGAAGCCATTAACCTGGGACAGAGGGAGGTAGGTGACAGTGACAGTGAGACAGGAAACTGGACACGAGAGACAGGTGCCAGTGACAGAGAGACCGCTAAGGAGGCACCAGGGACCTAGAGAGAGGGAGACGAGGAGCACCACGGACACCAGAGGGGAACAGTTATAGCTTCTACCATTGGGTTTGAACCCAATGCTTTGGGCTAATTGATAATAGCAAGTCCCAAACTTTGGTGCACAGTCTGAGTCATTTGACGTGAATCTCAGTTCTTGCAGCCTTAGATCACAGTCTCACTCCTGGCCATTCATAACAGTCTGAATGTAAACGTGCACCGGGGTTTTGGTCAAGCACCCTCAAATCTTATTCAATGGGCCCCTGTCTTAAAATCTCTGCATTGGCTTGTCCTAGGTGGCCATGGGTCTACCTGTGGAGTGGAAAGAAGTACAGCAGCTACAAGGACAGAAATAAAAAACACTCCTGCCAAGAAGGGTGGTTTCGGTATGCAGGACCCGCCATGAACAGCCTATGCAGAGGCGAAAGGTGGCTAGGGGAGTCACAGACGAGAAGAGGCAGTGGGTATCTGAGGAAATATATGGAAAGAAAAAAAGCAATAGAGCGAGGACAACCTGCAGGAGGGCCCACTGACCACAGAACCTCTAGTCTGCGGTAGAGCAAGCGTGCCAGAGACGATAATGCCCTAAGGAAAATGGGCTCCCCCAATATTCTGGTTGGGAAATAAAAGACAGACATTACTGGGGTGCAGTGGGCTCCCAGTGTCCTCAGCCCCCAGTGCCACTGCACCGGCTTCACTAAAGATAGCCAGGCCTCTGGACCCAGCACGCCGGATGCCAGGCCGCCGGGGAGCCCCGCCAGATGGAGTGTGGAAAAATGATAAGTAGGTGGTCATCAAGTTTACAAACCAAATTGTGTAATGCAAGCAAAGCTGTCCTGGGCTTCTCGGCTCTATGTTCACAGTCGGTCAGCCACACATCAACAGCTTTAGAAACGGACTCAAATCCCCAGGTTTATTGGTTAAAGTCATAAAATCAACAGGCGCCTGAGTTAGCAATTCAAAGTAAACCGTGACAAATACAGTTATACAGCTTTATACACTTCAGTGAGCTAAGCTAGGATAAAACCTACCCTCGTGGTCAACACGGTCACCCAAGAGCCGAAGACCAGGTCGCGTTGTGCAGAAATGGCACTTTTATGAAGTGTAGCAGAACGGACTGCGGTCTACCAAGACCTTACTGTTTATTACTCATGCTGAACGTTGAACATGTTACCTACACTTGCAAACAGTTACTCCCACTGTGTGGGCCAGCTGCGCACTGTTCTCTCTCTGTTGTTCAATGCCTTTTGTTAAGCGACCAGACAGTAAGCGCATATTCCATGGAAATGAAAAATATAAAAAGCTTGCAACAGCATGACAGCACAGGGACGTTTGAACCAGACCCCGATCGAGGTAAAAACACTGGGAATATCCACATACAAAAGGGATGGTTTTTGTTACTGCGCATTAACAGATGATAAAGAACTTGTTTGTTCTTCAGATCTTCACACTCCCTTCTCAGAGCACGTCACCACTGTGCATTTTAGGCAAGCCTTTCATTGTGCATTGCACATTCATGAGGTAACAGGAATTTATATGCAGTCTGCCATAATCAAGGCCTCCGCTCTAACAGGCGACAGGTGAGTTCCACGTGGTCTACCTGTGGCCGGGTGTCGAGCCCATACGGTCCTTGAGGCTTATGGCTTGCTTGAGTAGACCCTCGATGCTCCTGAAGTACGCGCCGCTGTAGGTCATGCTGCGGATGGCGCTGCAACGAAGAAAGAGTCTGAGTCAGATGCGACGAGCATCACAGAGAGAACAAAAGTAGTACACATTTTCTCTCTAACCTTCAGCATCAGAGACCTGAGTTACTTTATCCTGCCACTGACCCAAGAAGTCTAAAAACAGCTTCTCTTCCTCTCTTAAAGGCTTTCTATTGCAAATGATTTCACCCCAAGTGCCATAACAGTGAAAATAATCGTGGCGTAATTAAACATGTTATTTTGAACAAGTGTATTATTAAAAAAAGCTTCCAACATGTATTATTACAGTGCAAAGGTCAAATTCCATGTTAATGCCACAGTAGAGCTGCATCTTCGGAACCAGAATCATACGCTAGAACTTCTCCGAGGCATGGAAGGGGCATGACAACTCAATCGACGTTTCGCCTCACTTTCGTCATTACCCTTCCTCAGGCTCAAAAAAGGTTACAAACAGCATGTTGCGCTCTGTGCATCTGCTTATAGCCTCTAAATGAATAAATATATATATTTATGTGCTTATACTGAAACACAGTTAACAGTTAGTTATGGTTCAGCAACCCAAACCAAAAAAACCTACGAAATGACGTTTGTGGCTTGCAACGCACAGCACAATTCACAATGTTTTGCTCTTCGTAGGCAGCTTCTTCTTCCTATGTCACTGGCCAAGTGGTCTAATGAGCGTGCTTGCCAAAATGTTGTGCGTTGCCTACCATAACTTGAATTTCACTGTTTTTGTTCTTTGTGTCTCAGAACCATAACTAACCTTTAACTAGGTTTTTTCTGGTTTTTTAAGGTGTACTGTATGCACCTAACATGCACCTATTTGGCGCTGCTCCCAGCCTTTGGCCTAAGGTTAGCTCTGTGCTGGACTTTTGTTTTGATGCGTGAGGTGGGATTTGTTAGTGCATGTGATTGGTTGTGTGGAGTTGCCCTGGGGGTCCTTGGGTTTACCTATGATGATGGGTGACTTGGTGCATGATGTTGCTTGTGTTTACTTATGATGGTGGGTGTGCTGGCGTATGATGTTGGTTGTATAAAACTTATGATGGTGGGTGTCTTGGGATATGATGTGGGTGTGCAGGTGTATGTGCTCCCACCTCCTTGAAGTCAGTCTACGGGCCATCCGGCCCTACCACTGATTATTCGCCGTCTCTCCCACCCTGTGCAGCGGGCTCTCGCTGCTGCCATGGCCTCACTCCTGCAGCCCCTCAGTCAGAAGCAGACTTCTGCGTCACCAGTCCTCGTCTGTGCAGTCGCTCTGCGTGCGGTTATATCTGCCCTGCATCGGCCTACACCCCACTTGCAGCTCCTGTGTGTGTCCATCACCTACTCTACATACCCTCTTTGTGCTCCCAGACACTCTGCAGCACCTCTGCACCCCACCCTACCTGCAGCCAATGTTTGCTGCTCTGATTGATTGATTGTGGGTTTCTAAAGCGCTAGAATCAACTCCCGAAGGAGTATCTCTGCACTGTAGACCGCTGCGGAACCCGTCCTGGCTTTCCCTGTGAGATGGTCCCTACTGGGTATCTCCAAGGTGAAACCAGGCATCCCCGGCGTCTGTGGGGGGCCGTTGTGGAGATGAGGCAAGCTAATGCCCAGAGTAGCCGAGTGTGATCCCTGGTTAGAGTAGGCACCGAGGCGAGAATTATCGAGTCCGTAGACCCTGGTCCAAGACCCTGCCGCGTTGGGAATTGAACCCTGGTCCCGGGCCATCCTCTGCTCCCGGGTCTGCCGCCTCTCACCAGTGAGCCGCACCACTCTGCTCCATCTCAGCTCCCTTCGGTGGGCTTCTCCTCCTCCCTTCAGCCATAATACACGCCATGACTGCCAACCGCCCCTCTGAGTGCTGTTCTGCTTCTTCCTTCCACCTCACTTTGTACCCAGTCTCCTAGGAAATTAAGGATTCTGCTGCCCCTCTGTGCCTCCCCTACACGCCCTCTTTGTGCCCCCTGGCCCAGCAGCCCATTAGTGAGCTCCA
The DNA here is from genome assembly GCF_964261635.1 of Lissotriton helveticus. Lineage (NCBI taxonomy): Eukaryota > Metazoa > Chordata > Amphibia > Caudata > Salamandridae > Lissotriton > Lissotriton helveticus. The sequence goes on along the minus strand of NC_136073.1, from coordinate 24,433,400 downwards.
CTCCCCGTATACCCGGTCTTCTTGCAGCCCCTCTATGTGGCACCCTTCCTCACACCGGATGCCCTCCGCGCTGCCATGCCTTTCCCCTACATCCCCTCTAGGTGTGCTAGGCACCACTACAACTTCTCTTTGTGCCCCATCCCCCTGAACTGCCTCTTTCTCCACTGCATCCTCTCTGTGCTCTCCTGACTACCTCCATTTTGTGTCCCTTGCAGGCATTTTTAGGCCACCGTCTCCCTACAGCCCCCGTGGGTTCCTTTGTTCGCTCTGCAGCCCCCTTGTACTGCCGTGTCCCTCATAGCCATCCACGTGTGTTCGTTTACCCCTCTACAAACCTTGTTTGCCCGCCTTCCTGCCGCCCCTCTTTGTAGCCTTTTCTTGCCCCTGACCGCCTGCAGCCGCCTCACCCCATGTCTCCCCTCTATGTGCCCCTGCAGCTCAAGTGCTCCATCATGCCCACCCACCCAACACTCTGCACCCTCTCTGCCTGCAGCTCTGCCGTCCCTCTGCAGACCCTTACGGTTCCCATAGCATGCAACATTCACAAAGCCTAAAGGCTGAGCTTCCAACTTAGCATGATGCAACCCTGCACCAAACATTAGTCTTTGCTTTTTTTTAAAAATAAAACCTGAAACAGAATTTTCTTTCCGAAAATAAAACAAGTAATGTTGCCCTTACCCACTGGAGTCATCTCTTGTGTCAGGGGGAGCATTATTTGGTTTTTACTGTCCCTCCGCTGTGACAGGAAGTAAAACAAGCATTTGCAATGCAATAGGTCTCACATTCCTGAAAGTTTGAGCTATTGGCGCTGCAAATAATAATGCAACGCCAATAGCTCAAACTTTCAGTAATGCGAGACCTATTGCATTGCAAATGCTTTTTTTTTTCTTTTTTAGGCCCCGAATCAAAGGACGTCTAGCATCCCTGCCGAGACTCAAAGCTGGTTCCCAGGCATCGAAGACGACCGCTCTAGCCGTTAGGCCACATCCTCTCCTACAACTTCAAAGATATTCTAAAACAAACAACCCTTTAGCTCCATGTTCAAAACCGGTTAGATGCTTATCAACATATAGGTGATCTTTGACGCACCAGCTGAAATTCAATTTTAAAGCAACCATGTTATAATCAATAACATAGGCCTGCTTTTTAAAATATCACAATCACGTTGATTCAACAATTAAAAGGGGGAGTCACGGGTTTTAGATGCAGATCACGTTCTACTGCTCTAGCGACACCTACAATGGCTTAAAAATTACGTATTTGTGAATTTTTTACACCTACAATGACTTAAAAATGGTCGGGAAGCAAATTGTGAAACGTGAGGAGTATTTCTAATGACCCCAGCAGAAACGCAAATAACGGTGGGCCGCCGTATAGCAATAAAAAAAAAAAGATAACTAATTGTCACATATCAAATGTAAGTTTACACATGGGAAAATAAGCAGCTGCGCCATATGCCGATCCGACCCGCATAATAAAAAAAATAAAGCAGCAGGCAGTAATTCACCACGTTGCGAGATTGTTGCTGGCGATAGCCCTTAAAGGCTTGAAAGTTTCGCGGTTTCTTCCAGTCTCGTTGCCAAGAATGTTTTGTCATTTGTGAGACTGCCTGCATTAGTGCAATTTGTCTGGTTTTAAAGTGGCTCCCTGCTAGAATGGGCCTTTTTTCCTGTTTACATCAGACTGAAAATATTTTAGCCCCATTTATGGTTGCTCTGCAAATAAATAAAAAAAATTAAAAAGCGGATGCCATTACTGAAGCTAGCGTCCCACCAGTTCTCTTTAGATAAAGTGAGCAAAGAGTTCTAAGAAGAGCTAATAAGTGAAGGACAAGGTAAAAGGTCCAGTCCTCAAGGGTGGTTACAAATGCAGACGAGGAGGGAGTGACAAGCCTGGTAACAAATCAGAAGCAACCATTTGGAAACGACAGCAACAGGAGCCAATTGAAAAGATGGGCGGAGAGTGGGCAGAGCTTCAAGTCCATACCAGAGTGCATGCGCTGCCCAGACTCGACCTAAAAAGGCTTATATGTCCCCCATCCTGATTGGGCAGGCAAACATGTAGCCATTTCTCGGACGGACTGTCGGAGAGGTTTGGCTTTGGTACTGACAGAATAGTCGCCGCCATAGCCAAACCGATTTTCTGCCCACATTTAAAATCGGGTGGGTGGACCTTAATGCTGGCGGTAAGTATACACTGTTGCGACAAAGAATACATACAGCCAACATATAAATGAGGCCCTATGTTTCCGCAGTAAGTGCTCTCAACATTGGCTCATGGTCAAAAAGTGAGTCCTGATCAAAGCACTAATAATTGTGTGTAAATCAACTGTATTTAAATCTATCACCCCAAGACCCCGGACTTTAGGAAAGCAAGTCCCTGCCTGACAGAAGTGAGGTCAGCTCACCTGACACAGATTTAGCAACCTGTCATTCAGTCAGCAAGAATGGGGAATTTGGCATATTTTTTGTGGTATTGGAAAGGACGTGACCCTGTGGTCCAAACCTATACGAATATAATTGAGAAATGAATGTCATATTGGCAGTTCATTTGGGCTCCATGAAACATCAGTAAAAGTGTGTTCAATAAATAAATTAACACAACGTAATATCATTTTAATTTTTTTTTTGGGGGGGGGGGGGTGGCAACACCCAATATGCAGGGCCTTGCAGGTTTTTTTTTAATGTATCAGAAGGAAACGGGGAGCTTTCTTCGATGACATAAGGGGATACAAAAGTTCTCTTAAATGTGAAACGCGTCCTAATTTGGAGGGGTGGAATCTGATGGAAGATAACTGCTAATTATCCCACCAGTCTTCACGGTTACCTCTTACACATCGTAAATGGCCTCCTGCTTTCTCCATATCAGTTTACCTTTGCATCCGTCCTTCTTTTTAGGACTTGTCTAAGACACTGCATGCGCGGTCTGCAGGTAACATTGGAAGCATAAAGCCTGCTCATTGCTTACCATTGGCTGGCATCGTTGTCACTCTCATTTGCTTGCCTCTTATTTGCTAGCTCTGTGGGTTTTCCTGCCTCTGTGTCTGTTTGTTCCGCCCCTGGAGCATGCACCCATTATTGTCCTCCCACTGCTTTTTTTTCAGGCGCTACTTTTTCCTTTTTGTCTAAGCAGCCTACGAGATCGCATAGGTTTCCTTTCTGTCTCCCTCATATGATCCTCCCCCACATCCCTACTGCGGTCTGCTTTCCTCTCGCTCATTCATGTGCTTCTCCACTCCCCCAAGTTACCATCTCACCTCCGCTTTAAAAAAATATATAGCCTTCCCATCAAAACTGTTTGATAATATTTCAACAGTGCAGTTAACAAACACTTTAATTCAGGAGTGAGGTGCAGAGCAACAGAGGCCTACAAGAAACACAGCTACATGACATTAGGGGCAATGCCTGGGCCAAAATGAAAGCCATTTGAAGCAATTGAATATGTTGTAATACAAGTGTCATACCAGCAAGTGAGTTTTATTATCTGCGTGAGCTATTTGGGGAGGGGGAGAGGCGGTTTTCACAGCAAGCCCATTGTGAAAGAAATGTTGAACAACAATACAAAATCTAAGCAATATTATCAATGAATACAACTAGTACAAAAAGAAAGTAACACCATTGTTTAAAAATAAAAAAATATACAATCTGGCTTGCCTTTTCAACCTATTGGCTTTTCCAGAGCTGGTTGCTGAGGCTGTGAAACAGCAAAAATAAAAAAGCACTTGGTGACAACCCAGCATGCACGTGCTCATAAATGGGATGACGCAGCTATAATTTTGTTTTTTTAAACTATGTAGGCTGACAGCAAATGGCAGCTGTAGGGCTCTCCCAAAGAATTGAAACCCCAACCCCACCCCCCTTTTTTTACGGGTGTGTGTCATGGGGTTTAAGGAGGAGAGAGCAACACAGGAGCAGGTGGAGGGAGAAGTGTAGCAACCGGGAGTAGGCGGGGAGCAACAATGGAGTTTGAGGTAGGGGAGAAGAGAAATCAAACAAACGAAAGAAAATTAACTAGCCGAGTTGAGGTAAGCAATGGACGAGCTGGGGCGGGAGGAGGGAGCAATATGGATTTCGTGGGATTGGTCATTTGAGAGGAGAAGCAGGGACAGAACAAGACAACATATGCACTGTCGTGGAGGACTGAATCTAAATGAAAAAGAAAACACAGCAGTTCCCTGAAAGTGAAGAGTGGAAAGATGCAAGTCATCCAAACCAATAGGATGGTAGGGAAACTATGACCCAAGGTAGGGGCAAACACGAGTAGAGGAAAGAACGCCATCAAATAAGAAGCAAGCAATTTATACTGACAAGAAACCCAACCAATTGTAAGCAGAGATCTGGCTATACACCCACTGTAGGTTTTGGTGTGGTCCACAAAAAGCCTATTTGATGGTCTCTGTAGGCAAGACATAAAAAACAAAGGACCATGCAAATAAATTCCTTCCATGCCATTAGTTGTACCTGCAGGCGTACTCCACCGAGTAGATCGCTCCCTGGGTCTGCTCCTCCCAGCTCTGCATATCGGCCTGCAGCGAGACAAGAGATCAGAAATACACTGGATTATAAAATGTCTTTACTACTTGAACACATAAATGAAGGGGGAACTTTATATCTACCCTCTAAAACAGGGCCCCATGTATCTTGCTGTGGTGATCAGGTACCCTTTATGTGTCAACATGACCTCTAGTTAAGCAAAATTAAAATGTGGTCAATTAAAATCTATGATTGCGTCTCGGTCAACGAAAAACATTGTGCAATCAAGAACCCTGTCCATGCTTTAGTCAATCAAGATTCTATACTATGTTTTCATCAATCTGGTTATCCATAGACAGAAGCAGTCGACCTAAATCCAAGATGTAACACACGGGTACCAAAGTGCACTTACCTTGTGCTGTGCCAGCTCTGGGAGGGATCGGCGGACATGCTCCTGAAGGCGATACAAAGCAACCGATGGTTCGTTTGCCAACACGTACATGCTTTCCGTGAACTTATCTGTAACTAAATTCGAAGACAGAGGTATGAAGCAAAGTGCGTTCTGAAAACTCTACCAAGAAAACCATCAATCAGTAACAGTTACAAGAACGATAGATTAGGGAAAAAAAGTCCACCACACTAGCAGCAACAGCTCAGGTAGAGATAAATCATAAGAGTAAAGAGAGAATTAATTGAGGCATAGAAACTGCAAAGCCAGTGGTTGTATGACAACATGATTTGTACCACATCCCACTCATACTGTTGCTATGTCCAACTTTGTTCCTTGTCACATAGATGGACCATCCTGTTTCACGTCCCAATTGGAAAGACCCTCGCCTGTAATATGCCGAATATAAATATAATCAATGAGTAGCCTCACTACGTGGCAATAAGGGGCGGGAACTGGATTTCTTATTAGCACTTGGGCAACATGATGAACCTTTGTCATTAATCTGCTTGGGGAGGGACAAACTGAACAAGCTCAATCATTTGGCTAGATGAGACTAGTTAAATTACCTCTAAGACACCTGGGAAGGAGAAACACTCTTCCATTTAGTTCTGAACAACAGGCCAAGCCATTTAATCGAAGAGGAGTGAGCCGTACTGTTTCACTTCACAGGAGAGTACAGGACCTACTTTTTGGACAGTTCTCTCATTTGGATTCTGCATCAAGATCTTCTGATTTTCACATTCCGATCCTGAAGTCGCACAGAAAGTATCTCCATTTTACGGTGGGTTCGCATAGTTCGCATAGATGCCATCCTTCTTGGGGATCAGGAAATACCGGGAGTAGCATCCCTGACCCCTTTCCTGCTCCGGAACCACCTCTATTGCACCCTTTCTGAAAAGAGCCAGGACTTCTTCCTGCAAGAGAAGCAGGTGGGCCTCTGAACAATAACCTTGACATCTACTTCTCCTCCATCATGGCGACGAGCACATGGATTGTGCTGCACGGGGCAGGCGCAACCTTTTGGCCATACAGGCCTGCCACCAATACTATAACAACACACATGATTTATTTGGTTGACATAAAGACAAATGTTCAAATGTAGAGGCGCGAGTATGACGTGAATGAGAGCTAAGAAAATAAGATGGGGGTAGGAAAATTAGTAAGGGAAATGCCCAAGGGTTTCCATTAGTTTGGGGTGCCTGCTCTTCTTAGCGAAGGCATTTAATGGGGTCACTATCGTGTTGGGACCCACCAGATTTGATCCACGCCCACGCCGTGGTGCATGCACGAGGGCCTGTGCCAGGTGCAGTCTCCACAAGCCAACACTTGCACTATACTCGCCAGTCTCACATCCCGCATTGGCAGCCCCCGTACTCGAAGCTCATTTCTGCCAATGTCCTTGGAAGGATTTAGGTCTGGGCAGGGATTAGGCTCGGAGGGAAGCGGTGCCCACGCTGAAGGCTGAATAGAGGCCTTTGTCACTTGCAGGTTACATGCTCCAAGCTCAAGCAGATAGCTCAGGGGCTGAGTGTTTGCAGCAGTGATCTGTGGCTGGTCACGTTCCAATGCCATGCGATGGCTTGGTTAGTTAAATCACCTATTAAAAGAGAGAACAAACCTCCACCTCAAATTTATTCTATTTCATAGGCTGCGTTTTTTGGATGTGAATTGAAGAAATAAATCTGTTGTGAACAAGAAGGTCTGGCATACTGGACCAATATATGGACCTTGGATTTCTGTGACTGTGTCATCTTGATTATTTTGTTCATTTTGAATTTAATGTTGACAGACAGTATGAATATATAATTGAGTGCTCGGGGAGAACGGTGTATGTTTTGAATTCACTTTGGTGAATCGAGGTGGGTGTTGTATGGTAACCACACCTTCCCCCTTAGTAGCACCTGGAGTGTTGAGCTATTCTAAAAAAGATTGTTTCCCTATAAATTGCTGAGCGCCCGTTTGCCTGTTGGTTACCATCTAGTATTATTTTCATTCTATTTCATGCTTCAAATTCTATATTACATCATGTGGCAAAAAAAGACGCCAGGAAAGCAAAATATATCCCTTATTCAAGTGTTTCACTGAATGAAAATATTCAGTTTAAATGACCCTCGAATCTGATTGTAGACAAAAAGTAAAAAAAGTTTTTTACAAAAATAACGTGATTCACACATGTGACACTATATTAATGTGTGAGAGGCAATGAGGCCAGGAGTGAGAGGGTTCAGAGGTGTCAGGTTCAGCTCCCCAGAGAGATGATAGAGTTATTGTGTGCATCTGTATCTACAGGCATCAGAAAGGGTTAAATATTCTACTCATATATTTCTTAGATTCTGCTAATCCTTTCAACCAGTCTTTAAAACCACTACTGACATTCCAAGTGCTCTACAACTATAAAATTAATAACTGCATCCCCTGCCTCCAACCCGCCAGCTTATCACCCCTTAGCAGAAACTTGCAGGCTCCTGTGCTCATCGATGAAATTCAGTCAACCCAGCAAACACCAATGTCCACCCCCTCAATTAAACTGGGATGCTCTAAGGACAGGGGTGATAGTGACTGTTTGCTTAATTTGAACGGGTGGTTTCCGGTGCTCGGCACCAGCACTCAATTGTCAGCCCTAGTACATAGGACAGTCTGCCACGTGGTGGCACTGTTTGTTTAATTTAGAGATGAGCACAACAACGGTTGTTTATTAATTCAATGTACATTAAGAATGACTAATGCCTGCTGCCAAAGCCATTCGTTTTACTTTGGGGTCCTGAAATTGTCAGAATTGTAACACTTGTAGGAGTGTAACTTATTAGTAATGCTGTTACTGTGATTGACAGCGGCAATGGGGAGTGCAAGCGGATGTGGGCTGCTGACTAGAGCCCTGGCACTTAATTTTTAACAAAGTAAGCTATTTTCAGAGGTTGCACTGTCGTTTAGATCCGTATGCTATGGCTGCTACGTTTTACAATGATACGAAAAAATAAATATAAAACTTTATAACACATAAAGATCACGAGTACTCCGAGTCTTCCACTCTTTGTGAAAGGTATGACTGTATTCGAGGAGTCTTTTTATTCCACCTTTTCCTTATTTTTAATACTTAATTACATTTTTTATAGAGCTACAAACCCAAAACTTAGGCAGTGATCTCAACTGTGTTGCTTTAGCATTGAAGCAAGTATGAACAATTGAGAACATGGCAGGAGAGGGCAGGTTTTAGGTTTCTCTGTAAGAGAAGAGTGGGGGGTAGATACAGAGGATCAAAGTATGATAATTCCAGTTTTGAAAGGATGCAACTGGATAGCACTGGTTTGAAGCTTTCATACTTCAGAGATGATGGTTTAGAACACAGGGAATGTTTTGCTGCGGATCTTCCAGCATGCTGGGCAGGTTCAGAGTTTCAGTGATCTTAGGGTTTCCCTGTTCTAGCTCATCTAATACATGTTTTCTTTCTTTACATCCTGTGGCCTGTAGTCCTGACTTTGCATTGGGCTGAAAAAAGAATACGAAATTCAGGATGCAAAGAAAGAACCTGGACTGAAAGGGCTGTCACACCTGGAACTTGTGAATTTGAGAGCTGCATGCATGGTAAAATGCAAGTGATGTGGCTTAGTTTGAAATTAGTTCTGGTCTCAAAAGAGAGATAATGAAAATCTTTAAAGATGGGGGTTGTCACATTATTGGTATTTGTGGAAAACCCGGCAACTTATCGGAAGACTGCACTAAGAATAGTAGAGGTAGATCAGGGCTCGAAAATTCCACTCGACCACTTGCATAGTCGAGCTAAATTTAACACGGTCGAGCTGGTTTTAGGTCCTACTCGCCCTTTCTGGCGAGTAGGAAAAGAAACCAACTTTTGTCCTCCATATGTGAAAACGGAGCAAATGTGACTAAATAAGATTTAAAGGCATTTTTATTGCTCACAAAGTTAATGAGCAATAAAGAAGCCTTTAAATCTTGTTATCTTGTCACATTTGCTCCGCTTTCAGAGACGGAGGTCAAGTAGGTTGCAGTTAGGTCGAGGACATTTTTTAAGGTACTAGTCCTGCAGGACTAGCACCATTTTTTTGATTTTTCGAGCCCTGTAGATTTGGGAAGGTCTGAAACGAGAGCAAGAGCAATGTTCATGCTGGACATGAACAGTTATGGCATCCCGTCGTTTGTGCCAAACCAACTTCAGTCCCCTTTCCAATACAATTCATCCTCTTTTTCATCTCTCATCTTCTACTGCTGCCACACCTTTTTCCTTCACTTTTTTAATTAATTTCCCACTCCTACTTCATCTCCTGGCCCTGCCAACTTATGCTTCCCTTATCTCTTCTTGAGCCGTCTTTGGGCCTGCCCTAAACTCAGACACACCTTTTTGGGCACTGGGTGCCTTGTTATTTACAGCTGCCTCTTTTGGCTAGTTGTTTGTTTTTGGGAAGTACTACCCATCCTCCTTGGTGTACTGACAAAGACTAGTGTTTTAGTATGTTTATGTACTTTGTATACGTTTCCTTTTTAAACTATGGGATTACTTTTAGTGTGTATTTTTAATGATCTTTGTGTTGAGATCGAATAAAAACAGAATTGAATCGACAAAGACTTTCATATACCGCCCCTCTTTAGGATTCACTGCAGCTTTTTAGGTCGAGCCCAGCGCAGCGAGCATGCGCTGCACTAGAAAATGACCTCCTGGAATCACTTCAGATTTTCAGCACACTCGTGTGTGTGGCTAAAAAAAACCACACGCACAAGTTTGCTGAAAAGATGAAAAGTGATTGGCCATTGCATGTGGCTTTCAGAAATTGAAATCTCGCAATTGGCCAAAGGCGGTTGCATGTGATGCCTTCTCTCGAAAAACGTTAACTCCCCTGGCCTAGGGAGCTCGAGAGCGAGCAGCAGCGCAGCCGGGTGCCAGCTGCATTCCTGACATTCCTTGTGTAATTAGCGCAGTAGCTTTAACTTTCCCGGCTGCGTTTTTTTGCTGAATCGCGCGCGCGCGCATAGGAGAGGTGTCGCAGTTCTTGTTTACTTAGCAATGACATGCGATGTTGAGCATCCCGCAGAGACTTGTACCAGGTTAGTTCACAATACATGCTGGTGTTTCGTGCTTGTTATCCATGCTCCTTGTTACTAGCATTTCTGTGTTTTATTGATAGTTTTTTTCTTTAATTTAACATCACTCTTTCCTCGAGGCATCTTCAGCAGGATGCCAGATACCTTTCTAAACAAAAAAAGAATTCTCTGGAACTGCACAAACACAAAGGGGCCGATTTACAAGCCTTTTCGCACCCTAAATGGCTGGGTTTACTGCTATGTCATATCTACTATGGATGTCTCGTGCCGGAAGTGACAGCATTTACTCCTCCATAATTGCAGAACTCTCCAATTACACAAGTCCACGAGCAACCGCGTAACTCTACCTTGTGTAGCAGCTTGATGGGTGAGGCTCTTAATGCTAGAGGGAGTCCCTCAAACTATTTTTAACTAAGAATGACCCTATTTTACCTGTCGATCTTCTCTTTTCACCCTCATATTTAGAACCTTGGTGGCTAGTATACACGGATTACAAGGTGTGTTGGGTGTTTAATTTGTAAAAGCACACGTGCCGTGGCTGTGCAGCCCACGGCCGGCGCTACTGAAGGTCAGGATGTCAATCAAACACGAAGGCGGTTTAGTGATGATTCCACCTCGTGACACTCTGACCCAGCATCAGCCCCTCCCTGCCCTCTAGCTCACTCTTGCAGACTCCTGATTTCTCCTTTGCCACTGATTTTGTGTTTTTCTCTTCCTTGTTCCTTTTCTTTGTTTCTTTCTCCCTTGGGGTCAAAGTCTGATGGGAAAAAAAATGTCCTGGTCCCCATAGATGAGTGTCAGTGGGCTCACCTGCAACCACCGCCTCAAATTAAGCAGGGACTACGTCAAATGTAGAAGAGTGGTGTTAATTCTGACCATGTCTCTGTCTGTTACCCTCAGCTTCCAGCTGTAAAACTGCAGGATTCAGATATGGCTACATGACATGAACCTTTGGGAAGCATTCCCACACCTTCCCTAAAGTAGCAGTACATCTGTTTTACTTCCTGTGACATGCTATGTACAGAGCAAGTTATTGGAGTCAGTGGCACCCATCAGCAAGGCAGATGAGGAAGGGATGCTGGTGGGTGCAAGGCCCCAGGGAAGGTGAGCTGAGAGGCGTGTGTGAGCAAGTCATCCAGTGTACGTCCTTTGCTTTGTGGTCTCTGACTCATTTCCTGAATTTATGCTTCAATTAACAAGACTACAAGACCCAGAATGCAAAACAGAAAACCTGTACTGGATCAGCTACTCACACGTGGGCTTGGAAACCTCTGGGAGCTCTGTAATGCACTCCACAATGGGGTACAATGTTCATGAGTAACCTCTGGTTCCTGGCAGACTGTGTGTAAAGCTGTCACTAGCTCCGGTGTCCAGGCACACCACTGGGAGAGGCTGAAAGTTACAAAAGGTAGTAAATCTGCCTCCGTCCGTAGGCATATTACTAAGAGTGCAGATTTAATCGTTTTTGTAAATCACACCCAATGTCCACGTATTTCCTCCCTACACGGACACCCTAATAGGCAGCAGGACTTTATGCTAGCGAGTAAGATTCAGGAACTGTGTCTTTGCCGTCTCCTTGTGTTTTACGACAATAACTGCAGTATCACTGGCTCTAAATAGATTTGTGAGTTGAGGACATGTAACACAAACTGCCATCTTCAGGTTACAGCCTCTAATTCCAATAGTATAAATCAGGAGGTTGAGCGCCTGCTGCAGTGATGTGTGTGTGCAACCCGAAGCTCACAGTTGCCATTGTCAGTGTGATAGCTCAGTGGTTTAATACACCTGCTGTAGTCTTGTGGGTTTGCCTGAATGTTTGTGCTCTAAGTGTTATTTGGTTTAATGTTACATATTCGATATTAACATGAACCTAATTCGAAGGAGCAGCAGGGTGCTTTACAGAAAACATTTTAATGTCAGCGGGAGTTTCTCAAACTAGAAATGCTATACATAGAACAGGATTGTGTGTAGGTGTGTGTGTGTGTGTGTGTGTGTGTGGGGGGGGTTAATGGGGAGGATTACAGACCAGATCAGCCGTTTCCAAGGTCCGAATGAGGACAAGTGAACATGGAAACAGTTAAAGCCGTTTCTCAAACGGATAGGTAGAGAGTGTTAGTCTGCTCACATTACTCGTTCACAGATCTGCTCTACAACAGTAAAAAATAAGTGATGTTTGGCACTATCAACAGATGTTTGAATGGCTTCAAAAACACTCGATATGTCCCTTGCATACACAGAGAGATGTTTTCCACTTTAATTCTAATGTTACTCTCCACTTTTCACCCCCTTCCCCTCCCCAAAAGGAGAAGAGCTGTCAAACAGTTGACTAACAGTATTTCTTCTCACTCCCCCTTCCCATCACACAGACAACAAATTAATCTTAATAGATGTCTTCCTTGATGTGACTGATCAAAAGAAAACAATCCCACTCAGACTAGCATCCCAGTCTGTAGGAAGGGCTGAAAGTTGTGTAGTTTGAATGATTGACAATGGCACATTTAGAGTCTAGTGGGTTCATTTCAAGTGCCAGGCAACCTGCCTGCCTGCCTGGTCGACGGGCACGCTGGCATCCAGCACTGGTATAGAAACACCTGTCACTTTTAGAGATATGCCTGACAGAGATCTCTGTGCCTTCAGGGCCTCAGATGCTTGAAGGCATAACTAAAAGCCAAGGGCAAACCATGTTTGGCTGATTTGCATTTAGTAGGCAAAACATTTTTTTTAAATGGTCTTGCCTTGCAGGGAGTTTTTTCGCTGTCCATCATCCCACTGTACCCTCCCAGGTCTGCCATGCCTCGCCTGGCAGACCCGACCAGGGAAATTTGCATTGAGCGAGATGGCGAGTAAATTTCTTTAGCGCCTGTCCGGAACAAATGACCGAAAGCAATTTCCAAAGCGAATAGGTCCCAAAGGCGAGACCTATTGGGCATGCCAATGCTTGTTAAGGTCAGCTGCTGCTCTACTACTAGGTTTACCTCTCTTTTCTCTGCTCCCACTGCCCAGAGTACTTGAGCATATAATATAGTCCAATCAAGCCTCATCTGGAGTTTGTCACCCTCTTTTCAATGATACCGAATAATGATATAAACCTGCACTAATGATGTAAAACTGCTACATTCGTGTATCAAGAGAGAGAGAGAGGACCAGAAAGCTAGTCCATATCCCCCGGTTTATATGTAGTTAATCAAAAAGAGACTTGCTCGAAATAGGTAAAGATAACAAAAATTAAATTTAATTTTTAGTTCAAGGACTCTAGTATGCTTTGTCACGGGTTAGTGGCACCTGGTAGGTGTGCTCATGAAGCCCTCACCCACCAACCTAGTTGGTGGCATGCTTCATCAAACGGCTTGACTGGGATCCCCGCCAAGCCGTTTTAAACTCACTTTCCATAACACTCTTCACCGCACACTCAGCGACATACCTGCTCCGCTGTAATCAGGCGTCGAAGCACACCCGGGACACGCTAGGTGTCACTGGGTGGGCCCGATGATGAAGCATGCCACCAACTAGGTTGGTGGGTGAGGGCTTCATGAGCACACCTACCAGGTGCCACTAACCCGTGACAAAGCATACTTGAGTCCTTGAACTAAAAATTAAATTTAATTTTTGTTATCTTTACCTATTTTGAGCTAGTCTCTTTTTGATTAACTACATATAAACCGGGGGATATGGACTAGCTTTCTGGTCCTCTCTCTCTCTCTTGATACACGAATATATTGGCAGCGCGCAGCTGTGAGAGTATATACTCAACCATGGCCGAAAACCATGGCCTAACCTTTTCTGAAAGTGACGTGACGGATATATTATCTGACCCGTCCTTCCAAGTGGACTTCAGCATCGCTAACACCATCGCACAAACCAATGACTGGGAGACCTTAACAGAGAGAAAACGCAACAGAATACGGACCATCCTGCATGGGACAATCCTGGCCCAGTACCTTAGAACCAACACAGCTCCGAGGGGACTTCTAGTAACCAACGCACCCAGAATATTCCTTGATAACCCAACCTTCAGGAAGGACTGGGCCCAGATCGCCTGGCATTGCACCAGGGACTGGATGATACTAATCATAAAAACCTCAAAACGACTATCTGATGCCATCATGATCGAAATCCAGACCACAGAAAGCCACTTCAAAGCTACCATCACTGCGTTTAAGAAAAAATTGGATGACCAAAACAGAGACATTAATGAGTATAAAGAGTACCTAACTCAAGCGAAAATCAAAAAATTTGATAAAGACTTGAAGAAATTTAATTACGCCAAAGTGTACCCTTACTCAGAAGAGGACTACACACCACAAACCAACAACACTAAGATGTCAAACTCTTCTGGTGATGACAGCTCCGTTTCCAGCAATTCAAGCAACGGCTCACAAAAACGAGGAGGAGGAGGTAGAGGAAGAAGAGGACAACACTGGCCAAACAATTGGCAAGGAGGACAACAGGGCAATTTCTTTGGTTTTCCACCAAACCTGGGTCACATGCAGAATCCCTACTATGGCTTCCCTCCCATGTACCCCCCGGGACCAATGCCTCTATTTGCGGGCAACCAGGGCCCACACATTCCTTTTTTAGGACAGGGCCGAAGAGCTCGGGCCGACGAAGACCAAACCAACAACACACACAGGTCCAGTGGGCCGGGGAAGAGAACCCAGTGAGCTCGAACACACGCCAGAAGGCGAAGGAAGCAACCCCAGGACCGAGCAAACCCTAAACCATACCAACCGACCATCGCTGGTATTCAACCTATCCAGCACCCCATTGTCCCACAGAGAACAGTCTGTCCTAGAGAAGGGACTGTCGTTCGTGCCGACCACCAGACTCGACAAATTCCAATTACATGTTGAATTGGCACAGTTTTTTAGAAAGCTCAAATTGAAGTCCTTCTTTGAAAAACCAACCCCAGAAAACGAACAACCTCACCAAAACCCCAACGTCACCGGTCTTAGAACCAAATCTACATTTGTCCCTCCTCCCTCCACCATCCCTCCCGAGATCACAACGTTCGAACAAGCTGTGTACCATGACATTGAGAATCTGAACCCAACCAACCATTTCAACAACCTGTCCTGGGAAGACAGACAAACAATACAGCGCCTACAAAACAACCCCACACTTGTCATTAAACCTGCAGACAAGGGGGGAGGCATTGTCCTACAGGACAAGAAAGATTATGACACCGAATGTCGCAGACTCTTAAGCGATAATAGGAACTATCGCAGATTGGAACAGGACCCATACGAAGAACTACGGACAACTATCCATGAACTTGTCAAGAGGGCAGCGGATGCAGAACACATTTCCAAACAGGAAGCCGAATACCTATGTCCTGAACACACGAGGACCCCGTACTTTTACACAGTACCCAAGGTACATAAGGGAAAAATTCCCCCTCCTGGCAGACCCATCGTGTCAGGCATAAACTCCCTTTTGGAACCATTGTCACGATACTGTGACTTTTTCTTAAACCCCTTGGTGCAAAAAACACCCACGTACATAAAAGACACCAAACATTTGTTACAGGTCATAGACAAAATGGACTTCAACCCTGACACGCAACTCCTGGTGGGGTTAGATGTGGAGAGCCTATACACCAGTCTCCCACAGGACGCCACTTTGAAAGTTCTTCACGACGTCCTAATGGCATCCCCCTGGCCCTACCACACCCCTAGGGATTTCATACTGGCGTGTGCCACCCTGGCCCTTAAACGAAACTATTTCGAATACGAAGGCAACTTCTATTTACAAACGAATGGAACGTCCATGGGCAGCGTTTTTGCCCCCAGCGTGGCAGGATTGTATGTACACCACTTTGAAAGCACCAACATCGCTGCGGCCACTAACCCGTTCAACCATCATATCCTGAAATGGCACAGGTACATTGATGATATCCTGGTTATTTGGCAGGCTTCACAGATTGACCTTGACAGATTCATGATCTGGCTCAACACCAGGGATCAATATCTGAATTTTACAGGGACAGCTAGCAATGAACTACTGCCCTTCCTGGATTTGGACATCAGAGCAAAAGATGGGACCCTGATCACGACAACATACTACAAACCAAGCGCAAGGAATGCTTTGCTTCATTTCACAAGCTTCCACCCCCGTCCTCTCAAGGAAAACTTACCGTTTGGCCAGTTCCTAAGAATCCGGAGAAACTGCACCAACGTGAGTGACTACAAATCACAATCAGCCGATCTGGCCACAAAACTAGAAAACCGTGGCTATCCCAAAACCATCGTCCGTAAAACCCAGAAAAGGGCGAGAAATCAGAACCGTGATGCCCTTCTCGAGACCCACGTAAAGGAGGATCAGGAACAACCAATCACTTGTGTCACCACCTACAATACGGCGTCAAACGAAGTAGCGAAAATCATTAAAAAACATTGGAGGATAATCAACTCTGGCCATAGGAAATGGGACACACCAAGATTTGCCTACAAGAGGAACAAGAACCTCAAGGACCAACTGGTGAGCACCCGACCCAGACCACCGCCCAAACAACCTACGAACACCGTTCTGAATGCGTGGGGACTGCCCAAAGTCATCGGACACTACCCCTGCAACGACTGCAGTGTATGTCACCTGACCTCACACACCAAAACCCTGAACCATGAGCCCAATAAAATCTGGACCCAGCTCAACCACACCAATTGCAACTCACGCAATGTAATATACCTTCTAACCTGCACGTGTGGCCTCCGTTACGTGGGGATGACCACACGCAAAATCAAAACCAGAATCACTGAGCATCGAAGTACCATAAGATGCAAGAAGAATGTGAGCAAACTAACTAACCACTTCATCACCCACTGCCACACACCCAATGACTTAAACTGGACAGTGATTGAGCAAATCCCCGAAAGTACCATTGAGAATGACAAGAAGCTCCTGGGCAAAGAACAGCGATGGATATATCGCCTTTCAACAGCTACCAATGGCCTTAACGATGCCATCCCCTGGAACTCCCTGGCATATACGTGACCTTTGGACCGTGTTGCCAACTTCCTGACCCAACTAGAAACCACTTGTATGGTTCCCCTCAAAATACTGTTGTTACAAATCCCACCTTAATCTAGGGCCCTGACTCTGTGCCACCAATGTCTGAACATATCATGATATGTACCAAGGCGGCACTCATTAGATACTTAGACACTTGCGAATGCCTTAGCCACCTCCCTACATATGCGCGAATGCGGCACACATTAGATAATTGTGATCGCGCATGCGCGAATAAATAGCGCACGCACGCTCAATGAGGCGCACATGCGCAGAGATAACACTTTTCCGCGCATGCGCGATGCTAGCGCATTGTACCACTCATGCGCGAAGCCCCACCACTGCTCCTCGCACACCTGAGCGCTCGCGAGCGCGATGACTCGGCAGATCGAGTCTCTCTACCCTTTCCCCTACTATGCAGGTGATAACAATCATACAATCAACAACAGTATAAAACCTCCACCACTATGGCCATTACTCACCGGTTCTGCGAAGGAGGCACTACAGGTCCAAAGCAGGCTCTGGCCAACAATTCTGTGAGTATCATGATCGACCATCCTCATCACTGGTAAGCGCTTTTCTCTCCCACAGGTTTCCTCTTAATCTAAGTGGCAAAACCCTTGTTTTTTACCCCACCGGGTCAATCCTTGCCACTTCTCAACCTTGAAGTAGCACATTTCTAAAACTAGCGTAAGAAAGAATTCTTGTGTTTTCCTTTTCTAGCACTATGCACTATTTATGTACATACCGTGTTTTAGCCACTTCACCTTCGAAATCCAGTGGGAACCCCGCAATAATGGTATCACCAATACCATTACACTATAGCCGCTTATAGCCAGCACCAACAACGCTATAAAGTCGGCAACCAGATGTATACATTGCTATACAGTCAAGTGACTCTATTTTCTCCTTGTATGTTTTGTCCTTGTTTATATGTTATATGTACAGGTGTTTTGAGATGGGAATCCCCCTCTCACACATAGAAAAACACTTTAGGGCGTGTATACACATAGTCTGAAATATACACCCACTAGTTTTAATCACACACACGTATTTTATCCGTCCTGAAGAAAGCCAGCTTAGTCATAAGGCACTGGCTGAAACATGTTGACATATCCCAGGATGTGGGAGGTCGTAACCCGCCTCTAACATCCAACAGCCTTATTTTTAACCGCTGACGGTGACCCAGCTATTAAAGTATAATTTGCCCCCGGGCACTGGGATCCCCGCCAAGCCGTTTTAAACTCACTTTCCATAACACTCTTCACCGCACACTAAGCGACATACCTGCTCCGCTGTAATCAGGCGTCGAAGCACACCCGGGACACGCTAGGTGTCACTGGGTGGGCCCGATGATGAAGCATGCCACCAACTAGGTTGGTGGGTGAGGGCTTCATGAGCACACCTACCAGGTGCCACTAACCCGTGACAAAGCATACTTGAGTCCTTGAACTAAAAATTAAATTTAATTTTTGTTATCTTTACCTATTTCGAGCTAGTCTCTTTTTGATTAACTACGTAAAACTGCTACACCCATAACGGTTTTATCCTCCATTCACTTATCGGGATCACCCTCTTACATATTGGAATGCCACCCCCTCACCCACGAGCCAGCATCTGGAAAGACAGGTGTGCTATATTTACAATCACTTTCTCTGATTTTCTGCCCTTCTATTTAGGCCTGATGTCCTTACTCCAGGCAAACTAGTTTACTGCCTCCTCTTATGTTTTTAAGTACCCGCCCTGCCTGGGTTTACTGCTCGCCTCCTACGTGTCTTTATTTGTCCCTGCTTCTTGCCCCCTCACCTCTCTTCACTTTCAGCTGCATCTCTTGCTCCTCCATGGCTGCTCCGGGAAGCTGGGATAAAGGCTGATACTGTGCACTGGATACAGTGTCCACTGATGGGAGCAGGAGCTGCTACCAGCACTGACAGCCTGATGCACGTCACTCACGCGCGGAGGGAGCCAGCGCCACCGCCATCTTGGAACGGAGCCGTGTCTGTGAAAATACTGCGAGAATTCAGTAACAAGACCACAAAGGTCCTCGAGTGCTCGTTATTTGTATTATTTTGATAAGTTACGTAATTCTATGTAGTAATGCGTCAGTTAAACAATGAGAACTGTTTAGCAGATAGATGCTTTTCAATCACCAGTATTTTTTAGTTATTTAGACTTTTTATTCGGTAAATAGTAGCGTGTTAGCTTAGGTTTATGTTTTAGTCTTACGTTGTGGCTCCGTTCGAGGCAAAATCCACGCCTTCTTGCTGTTGTTCACACGACCCTTTCCCATTCTAAGATGGGCGCCAGAACAGCGGAGGTCCAGGCAGGTCACGTCGGTTATCTTTCCCGGCAGCCTCCGCCAGAGTCCGGCGGCCATCTTGAAATGGGCATTCTTAAGGGTTTTCTCTGATAGTGCGAACTTCTGCCTACAGCAGTCGTTCTTGTCTGCCAACGCTTATATTTATGTCCTTTAGGACTTTGCTGCAACCAAAGGCGGCGCTTTAGTTTACAACCCTTCGCATGTGCTATTTTATGTGCATAATACTCATAACCATAGTACCCATATGATTGCTTTACTGATGCTAAATGTACCTTGTCCTCTTGTCAGCTCTCCACTTGTGAAGTAGTTCATCTCTGTGTCAGTGCATGAAGTTGACATACAGAAGTGCTGGTGCATACATTGCAACATTTTAGAAGAGGAAAGAAAGAGAGTGTAATAAAATAATCAGGAGAATGTATTTCCCCCTTTTACTTCTATTGAAGTAGAGGCAATTGCAGGCGGGAGACAGCCAAAACGAAGTCATTTTTTGCTTTAAAAATTCGGATTATCCCGCATGAATCGGTCTATTGGCATGTATGTTGTACTTACAATTCAGTACACCTGTCTGCGCCCATGAAGTACCACTACTGTCCCATCGAAATGAATTGCAGCAGAGCTGAAAAGTGCAGATACTCTCTCTTTCAATTTAAAGAATTGAGTGTACTTAGTATCAACAGAATTGGCCCATATAAAGCACAGCGGTACACAGTCTTATCTTTTTCAGACCACACGTGCAGAAAAAGGCACCTTTGGACAGACAACTTGAGCCTACAGTTAGAGACAACAGCCACACAAACAGTAGCTATCTTATAAATCATTTTTTTAATGATCTCAGCTGATGTCTTGCAGTGATCTCCAACAGTAAACTGAAGTAACGTTTTAGCCTTTGGGCTGAAAGGTTGACGCTCTATAAGTTGAAATACCGTTAATTTATAAACTGTGTATTTTCCTGAGTAGGGTAGCCATCTTTCTTAGAAAAAAATACCGGCCATTTAATTACATTTTGCTATTCTGGAACAGGCAAGCGGTAGCAGGTGAAAAATGATTTGTGTAAAATCATTTGGATTATTTATTAAGATAATATTGATTCCTCTGTTTGCTCTAATAAACATTCTGAAACCATGAAGACAGCTGTAAAAATACTTTCTAAAAGATTTAATCATGTGTTTGCTATTTTAGGTTTATGTTTCAGATGGGTAAAAGCACCAGATTTCACTGCTTATCTCAATATTTTACCAGCCTGGAGTTAAAAAATAATGGCTAGGCGAGTAAAAAAAAACAACCAGGTGGCAACCCTTTTCCTGGATGAAACCTTCAGTAAGGTTATCAGCTAACGCCATGTCAACAGTGACAGTGTTTCAGTCCTGGGCTTACCTATTAGAAATCTTTGTTTTAAGCTGCATTCGTCAACTGGTGCAGTTGAAATGAGCCAAGACAACAACTACCAGAATGCACCATGTTGTTGACAAATTCCTATGACTGGGAATTGTTGTGCCTTGTGAAATGGGGTCATATGATTTATCTTCAATCCATTATGGCTTTTATCAAATAGCACTTTGCTCTCCAGATCAGGAGAGACATGGCTGTCATGGGAAATAAGAGCCTTGCATTTGATTCGCATTCACCAACCTGGGATGCATACATTTCACTAGATTGGTGTGTGAACAGGGATGTAATTTATGATGCGACCCAAGTACTAACAGGTTGCTATGAAAATTGACCATTCACAAGGGGACTGGAAAAGAAACTGCCTAATGAAATGGGCTGCTTCCTGTGATTGGTTGTAATTGCGAGGATGGAGGCCTGCACGGACAGCATACCTATGTCCCTGTACGTGCATTATTTAATGGGAAACTTTTGTTTTTAAAGCAAGATGTGTTCATTAAAGTGATACAGCCTGCTTTAATAAAAAAAAATGTGTCCATTTGGTACGAAAGCACCCATCTGAGGCTACCCCCTGTGATTCCCAAATGGAGAGCTGTCCAATGGGGACAGTCTCCCCTTAGTGAATCAGTTACCTCCTGCTGTGGGTCAGTCCCCGGTAATGGTTTGCCACTGCAATTGCGATCACACACTGTAGATACATACTTTCTGACTTGCAAAAAGGGGGCTGCCTCTTTCATGCCCCATCTAGTTCCTACTTGGAAAGAGTTGCAAACTCCCTTTTACAAGTCAAAAATACTTCTCTGACTCATAAAATCACTTTTGTTCATTTTAAAAAGCCATTTAGCAGTTGCAATCCTGTGATTTAGCAAATTGTAAGATTTGCAACTGCAATGGGGCTTTCAAGTGGACCTCTGAAACTACATTACTCGGGAAAAACAGGTCCAGTCAATGGTGTTGCACGTGTCAAGGGCTGTTCACTAACTATGTTAATTGAACCAACAACAGTTATCACACAGATATTTCTATAAGCTTTCAGGATCTCAGAAGTAAGTTCTTCGGGAAAGAAGTGCTGATATTTCATTTTATGTGGAAAAAGTTAATGTACCACCAGAAAAAATGGCAATCCCCATGTGCGAGACTCCTAAAAGTTCCAAAGGCCACAACTGACGTTGGCCACGAGCCAGACTGCGACACAAATAAGGCTCACATTCAATGAGCGAGACTCTAAGTATGCAGACGTGAGTAGCTCACAAAATCCGCTCTTTTGATTTGTATTCTGTAATATGGATGTTTGTCCCTCTACCATTCAGAACTAAAAGTACAAAGACGCACAGAAAAAAAAAATCAGCCTTGCATTGGCACCTAACCACTACCTATTGAGGTTGGAGGTATATGGTTTATTTATTTAATGCATTTTTATATAGCGCAGACTTTAACCAATGGTGTCAGAGGGCTTCACAATAGAACCAAGTACATTACATGAGGAGAATTTTACACATTACAGATACAAAGGAGAAGCAAGAAAAAGTAAAATAAAACAATAGATGGCAGTCACACAAAAAAACACATACTGTAACGTATTGATGGCTATTTTACAACAAATAATGGCTTTATCCACTCTCAGATGTCTGTCACATGTCATGTTCGCTTCAATGAACATTATTAAACTCTACAGTACTTCCATTCAAACACTAGCAGGAGAAATGTGTAACTAAAACAGACAACATTGATTTTTATATGCAGCCAATCAGAGCGCTCGTGACCCTCTATTAGGCATAAGAGCAGCCAATAGCAACTACGGGACGCAGTCACAATCCCATCGCCGCTGGCGGCGGCCAATCAGAAGACGGGCTGCCAGGGCAGGGGGCTGCCCTTTAAACTTCAGCAGCCAGACCTGCGTGGACGGATGCCTGTCCCTTTAAACAAGGCGCGCGCCCATTGGCTGCATCCGCTGGCGGCCATTGGCTGGAGGCTGCCCCAAGTCAGGAGGGTCGGATAGAGTTGGGGTCCTGCGGCACCCATGGGACCAGGGGCCCTTGGTGGGTGCGCCCCTGCATCCTAGGGCAGGCACTGCTGCTGCAACCCCAGCTGCACAGCGCCTAGAAGGCTCTCTCGGGTAGGTGGGCGCTAGATGGCTACAGGGAAGGAGGTGCATTGTGGGAATCCAGCCGGAAGAAGTTATTTATTCTGCAGTTATGAGTTTGTAGCATGCACAGCTGAGAACCAAATGTCCCCCTGGGGGTCTGTGGACAGAGCGATCGAGGTGGGAGGGGGGCTGGCCTATCCGGACCGGCCTCTGGGAGTGTCAGCCAGGCACCTGGAAGGGATGGGGCAGAGTCAGTCACAGCCTCATAAGACTGACTCCTCCCCAGCTCTGCATGTTTATCATGAGCTTTAGGTCGTCTAAATTCCATATTTTCCAGGCAGTCCTAATTTAGAACTATGTTCCCTCTTTGTTGATGCACCACACAGGGGCACAGCGTGAACGTTTAGTAGTAAAACCTGAGCAGAGAGGGTGTTCTGTCCGTGCACAGATCCAGTTGTGCACAAGTGCGCCTGGAGGCAGTGCTGGCGCTAGGGGGAGGGGCCTCTGACACGCATATGGCCAGTGCTCCAGCACTTACTTGCATCCTTCGTGGGCCAGCAAAGTGGCCAGCTGTCAGTCACCAGAGAACCACTGTGTGTTTTTTGCACAACCTTTTATTCTGACGTCACAGGGCGCACTTTTAAGCCCTGGGCAGTTTCATCTGCCGTTGTCCACTCCCAGAAATAATTCTTAGAGACATTACTGGCTGCAGGCGCATTAAAATACGCAAAACATCGCCCTAACTCGCCTCGACAGTCTACCTGAACCAAAGCCTGCAGTCCCCAAACCACAGTCCCAGACACGAGCATAAAACATACTGTCTCTGGCCTGTCAGAAGGCCCTCAGCCCAGGGCCTGGTCACCCCCACAAAACCTCCCTAAACACCCTCGAGCGGCGGAAAGTCACCCAGGGGCGCAGCCTCGCCAAGTCCCAGAGGCTAGAACCCGAAGGGACTGCTGGAGAGAGCCCAGTTCTGAACACTTATAATCCTGCCTCATCGCTTCCCTTGCCTCACTCTGTGTGATCTGCGTCTCATCGCTGGACTTCTTCCGTGGATGCACCTGAACCTCTTGCACTAACCGCCATATGTATCATCAAACTATTTTGCATTTCCTAAATAGCGAATTTTAAGGAATCGCTATTTAGGAAATGCAAAAACGGTATGTATGTACAAAATCGCTATTAAATAGCGATTCTTTACCATTCCTAATTTGCGATGAGCAAATTGCTAATTGCAAATTACCCATTCATTTCCATGGGCCAGGAGGCCCATAGGAATGAAGGTGCAATTTGTGATTAGCAATTAGCTAATCGCAAATTAGGAATTTTTCCAAGGGTGCAGGGGTGTCTCAAGAACACCCTGCTGCACCCCTGAAAAAGAAATTTGGGGGCATATGGCGCACATACATGCCCTAAGGGCATGCATGGGCGTCATATGGCACCTTTTGTTTTTTGGAAAAATGCTTTTTGAAAAGAATTCGCAAATTACCACCAACTAGAAGTTGGTGGTAATTTGCAAATCCTTAATGGCATTTTTTGCATATTTTTTGTTTGATACATTGCATTTAAGGAATCGCAAAATTTGCAATTCCTTAAGTGCAATCGCAAAATAAGGAATAGCAAATTTTGCAATTCCTTATTTTGCATCAAACATGTTTGATACATACCATTTATCTAATTAGCATTTGCAAAGGCCGAAATTCGCAGAATTTCGGCCTTTGCGAATGCTAATTAGCTTGATACATATGGCCCATAGTGCCATTCTTATCTGCTAATTGTGAATGCTACGTTGATTGCCACCTGCAGCTACTAAAACTCTTGCGCCCCATTTCTTCTATGCACTGTTTTTTTTCTCCTCGCCTCAAACGTGGCAAAGGCCTACTCACGGGCACCATATTGCAACCCTCACTGGTACAACAAAATCCCACCTAGCTCCCCTCAAAACAACACTCAACGCAGCAGCCAGAATGGTCACTGGAATTAAGAAATACGATCACATTTCACCAGCACTCATAGAACTAAAATGGCTCCCAGTCGAACTGCATGCCAGCTTCAGAACTGCCTGTCTCTCGCACAAAGCCCTACACACAGGAAAACCCGACTACCTGGCCGCCAAACTCAAGAGGGCTGGTCAGACAAGAAACCTCAGGGGCTCCAATACCCTACCTCTCATCCCTATGAAAACACGCAAACAAAAAACCGCTGAACGGTCCTTCGCCGTAAACGCGCCCAAAATCTGGAACTCATTCCCAGCAGATATCAGAACTATCTCGTCCTTCACAAAATTAAAAAAACACCTAAAAGTCCTCTTCCTCGACCGCTCCCTCCCGAAAGGATAGCCGCCGCCTTAACGCAAATCCCTACTCCCCGTTGCTCCCTGACATTGTATCACAAAGACCTACCTCCTCCCTGCTCTTTGACTACCTCCTGTTCCTCCCCCCTTCCTAAACGATTATCCCAAGACAAAGTTCACTAATCAAGGTTATCTCAGGACTCCCGTACTACCTCAATAATGCATAGCACACTCGGACTTCTGAACCAATATGTGTAACACTGCTCTATTCTATGACTCTCGCGAAAAACTTCTGTAAATCGCTAAGATACCCCCGGGTCCGGCCTGCGCTATATACAACTCCTTAAATAATATGATTGCTGTTAGTGCAACACTCTGTACTGCTCATGAAGCGCTCTTCTGTTTATCCAAGGATTCTGATCACCCCAGCCCTCTGCTCATACACACCACACATAAGGCCACCAACTGGAAACTCGTTGCTCTCCAAGCCACACTTTTATTCCCTGCCATCGTAGGGTTACCCACCTTTCACAGAGCCCAATTCTGTGCGAACCCCCTTTCTAAAGGCCACTCTCCATACACATGTACACCAGCATGTAATCGCTGTTACTCTAAAAACATACTAACTGACGCACCCCAACCCCTGGACTCCGACTTCTAAACCTCCCGACCTGTCTTGGCAATGTGCAGTCAAGTGTCCCATAAATGCGAGGTAAAGCACGTTTTGGGTGCCATTAACCCGTGCATCTCTACAGATCACGAGTGCCCAGAAGCCATTCGACTGGCTTGTGCGCTATACAGGGGCGTAACGCAGCCCCCTGCAGTGCAATGAGGCCCTCTCCTTTCAAGGGGGGCCCTCATTCATCCTCAGGATCAGAAATCTGTGACAGGGAGACTTAGGGGCTTATCAGCACATTCTGCAGGGGGGGGGGGGGGTACCATTTTCCATTACGCCATAGGCACTATACAAACTACAGAGGCGTAAGTCACCAGAGTCATTAGCAGAAGGGATGTCTCATGAGGGTTCTGACACCAATCCACCTTCTACACTATTTATTTGGTTCTATTAGTGCCTGGATTCTATTGTGGATTTTCCAGCTAGAGATACACAAGGGGTTCTGCCTTCCCTACTGTTCTTTAATTAAAGCTTTCCCTGTATTTTTAGGTCTGGCGTTAGCCAACACTTTATGGAAAAAAAATTGTACTAAAGCTACATATTTAACATAGTTACTTATAGGAGCTTTCAGCCAGCTCTGTACGTCCATTGGTTAATTATTGCTTCATTCACATGTTCCTTTCACCCACTACAACGTACAACATGAGGCAGTGGGTCTGCCCACTTCAGCCATTGGCTAACTTCAGTGTGAGTGACAGTATTCTTCCCTTTCACAAGCACATCCCCAGACAAAGTAGTTCCATGAAGTTCAAGGGACTACTAAACCAAAGTGTGCTTGGAAGACCTACAAATATGTTTGGTTTTCGCCATTATTTTCACGATTGAGGGCCTGGCGGCCTTTTTGAGAAACAACATCTTGCAAAAACCATGGCAAAACAAGCACTGGCAAATCCAAAAGGCAAGCAAACAACATGACACTAACTGTGTTTGCCAATGTTTGTTTTAACTTTGGATATTAGTGGAAGCTTTTTCATTTGCTTAAAAAGTCGTTTGTTTTTTAAATGCAAGCATCCCTCGGCAGTATTCTCCCAAACCACACAATCTCATCTCAAAGCTCTGACCTGAAACATTTTAAGGCAGACCTTGAGTAATTGGTGTTTGGTGACCATGCCTTTAATCTCCTCTTTCGTTAGGATCCGGACTCATGGAGTTAGCAGAGTCGAAGGAACCCCCAGATTCAGAGGGTGCTGACCTCCACATCGCCAGCTCACCGGCCTTGCAGGACTGCAGCCTTGAAGCAGCCAGTGACGACACAAGCGACGACAAGTCTTCTGCGCTCGAAACCATGATCCTTCACCTGTATCCGTGCACTCTCGATCAAGGGGCAGAAGACGTGCACCCCAGCGTGAGTCTGCCCAATGGTAAGAGGGGGCGTAAGGTCCCAGAAGTGCCCCAAGTCACCGTTTACAAAAAACCCCATGAAAACGTACATTTCTAATTCTTTTTCACTTATACCTCATGGTTGACTATGCACCAGCCCCACTAGGAGTTCAGAGGCACCAGCCTAGTTGAAAATTATTTGTAGTTTATTGCTGCGCCGATGGCCCTGAGCGGCACTGCTTTCCATTGCAAGCTGTGCTCTAGCGTTACCCCTCACTTGCCTACTCTAGGTTTTAGAATGTCATGATGATCACTAATTTGCCATACCTGTAGGCCATCTGGTGAAAATCACAAGCATTATTAGTGTCTAAAATATGAATTTCTTCACTTTATCATTCAGAGCAATTTATTATTTAGATAACATTTTGATTTCACAGAATCATATCAGATTCAAATATAGGTTTTCATTTTCACTCCAGAAATAAACATTTGCACGTCCTCTTGTGAAAATCACAAGCATCATTAGTGTCTACAATATTAATTTCTTTACTTCATCTTTCAGATAAATTTACCATTTAGATAATCTTTTGATGTACCGAAATTCTATATCAGTATAAGAAGGTGTTTCCCTTTTCTCCACAAATTCAGTAGTCGATAAAACAGTAAGTAGTGCAACACACCCATGCATCGTTTCTGGAAATGGGATGTGAGATTGTTGCCAGCCAGGATTATTGGGACTTATAAAGAAGTATAAATTACTTCCATTATTATTATAAAGGACTGTTGCATTTCTACAGGAAAACCATTGTTATTCTTAAGACCTATATTTGAAACAGTAGTACGTCGCAGAGCTTTGATACAGTGACTGGACCGCAAAACACTTGTCAGCTGTATTTGTAGAATGAAAATGAAACCCCATATTTGCATCCGATATTTGATTCTGTTATATTAAGCTCAGGATGAAATATTGAAATAATTCGTATTATAGAAAGTAATACAATTTGGATTAAAATTCAGTTGTTGCTTCTACTATATTTGAGAATCCTAATTATAAAACTGCCTCCGTTCTAGTATTTATAATTTTGATATTTTAACTACACCAGTGTGGTAACTGATAGATTCTAATACTTCTGACTGGCTGCTTTTTCCCCCTCCTCCCCATCAGCAGGCAGCTCACTGAAGCATTCAACTACTCTGACCAACCGACAGCGTGGGAACGAGATGTTTGCCTTGCCCGCTACTCTCGACTGTGAGTATCAGACCACAGTGTTAATTTCTGCATGTGTGGGGCAAGAAAAACCAGCAGGGGATGAGGTGTGAGATGCATTAACAGGAACAGCAAGGAACCGAATAGTCATTTCTTCTATGAAACAAGTACATGTTGCAGAGCATTGCTTATTTTCCTTCCTAATTCGAGTCGCTTGTGAACATAGCACTCTGCGCTTTCTTAGAACTGATTATGAAGTGACCACAAAGTCTGTGTTAAAGTATTGGAAAGCCAGGTAAAAAGAAATAACCCATTTCGCAAAGACCGGCCTAAAAAAAAGGTTGTAAATGTACTCCAGCGTTTCCTCCTGTGTGTAGAAGGCACTGTTGACTAATGAGGATTCACAGACCCTTGGAGGAGCACTTCTGGTCATTCGTGAACGGTGTAGAGTTCAGAAGCGTTCCTACTTGCTGGCATTTAGTCATGCTTATTTTCCAGTTGGAAATCTGCATGCATAAGTAAAGTGAAAATGTGTGCTTGCACTATTTATTTTTTCCCCTTTTTTCTCCACAGTGAATCTACTTTTCCTTGTGGACACCCCCCTCCTTTGTTCCTGACATGTTGTGTTTTTAATTTTTCAATTTTTCCATTAACAGCCCTCTCCGTCCACCAGCTGGCAGCGCAAGGCGAGCTCGGCCAGTTGAAGGAATACCTGAACAAAGGTGTGTTACCTTTAAGCCTTTTCTGTCTTTGTCATTTCTGTCTGGGGCGCCTTTCGAGTAGCTGGGTGTCCCCTGTCCTACAGTTTCTTTAATAATTTGTGGTTCGACGCACACTAAAAGTACACTCCTTAAATCAAGGGTTTATCCAAGTAATATTCTGATATGGCTCCTGGCAATACTCGCATGTCGCGTCTTTCAGTCGTTGTATAGTGTGTACCATTTAAACTGCACCCTCCACCCCCTTGAACTTGCTCACCCATAAAAACATGGCTCCTTAATCGTGTGTCTGGCAGCCTGTTTTTCATCCCTTATAGGTAAGTCACTCCACAAAAACAATTTTTTTTAGGGTGTAACGATTATGCAGGAGTCCGCCCGCGTCCATTACTGCAGCTCCTTGATAATAAAAAGAATGATGCAGTCGCAGCTGGTACCACAAGAAGGCATTCTATTATAGTTTGTTCTTTTTCTGAAGAAGGTGTTTGAGCCACAGCAGCCAGGCGTCCTGATATAGTGAGTAGTTCCAGCTGAGCAGTTTAGGTTCACGATTACTGGCTCAGAAAATTGCCCCAGAGCCCATGTGCACATCTGTCCTCACTTATTAGCTGGCAAAATGTGCATTTCCTTTTCCATTGGCGATAACCACAAAAATGCATGTCTAATATCTGTTAAATGTCCATAATAATGTCTCTGAGATCTGGCATTAGTCTTTCTTTCTCATCTGTGAGTGTTTCTTCGTTACACACTTCCTGAAGGCCTACTTCCTGTTTTTATTTGAGAATGTGGTCAGTCTGTGTAAGCCACAAAAAAAATCTTTCCGATTATTGGTATACTGGCTACAATGAAACTATGAATTTCACAAAACAGTGTTGTTTTCGACCAATTATATTTTTGCACTTTTAATACTAAAGCACGAACAGGAGTTATTCTTTTAATCAATAAGAGAAAGTTTTTACTTGAATTTTCAAAATTATTGAGAAAAATATTCCCACGTGAATATGCCATTTGGAACCCTGACCGGTGTACATTTTGGGCTGGGATGGGTCTCCTTGTAATGAGACTACATTGTATTTTTTTACTTCTGTTTTTTTAATTTTCTTTATATCAGACGGAGGGCTTCTGGACCGGCCTGATGAGCGAGGCTTCACGCCTTTGATGTGGGCCTCTGCCTTTGGAGAGATTGAAACAGTCCGGTACCTGATAGAACTGGTGAGGAACCCACGTTAAAAAACGAACACTTTGTTTTAAAAATATATATATATATATATATTTGATAAATCTTTTATTATTTTAGAACTAAGGTGATTTGTTGTGAGCTGGGTAGCACAAAACTGAACCTTAGCCACAATTCTTGCTTTTGTAACTTTTTTTTTCACTACTAAATCGTTTGGTGGCACATTCTTTATTGAAGAACCAGGAGACCCGAGTTGTAATTGTCTCCTCTTTGCTTTATCAAAATTGTGTGATCCTTGGCAGGTCACTTAAATCTTCTATGTTCCATTATTTGAAACTTGGAATGCATACGATGAGATTGAGCAGCAGTATTGGAAGTAAGTGAATGTTTAGGCCTATGCAATGGATTACATGGTGAATTAACATGCCTAGCCAATGAATTACATGGTAAATACACATGCCTAGCCAATGCATTACATGGTAAATACACATGTGCATTACATGGTAAATACACATGCCTAGTCAATGCATTACATAGTAAATACACATGCCTAGCCAGTGAATTACATGGTAAATACACATGCCTAGTCAATGCATTACATGGTAAATACACATGCGCATTACATGGTAAATACACATGCCTAGTCAATGCATTACATGGTAAATACACATGTGCATTACATGGTAAATACACATGCCTAGTCAATGCATTACATGGTAAATACACATGTGCATTACATGGTAAATACACATGCCTAGTCAATGCATTACATAGTAAATACACATACCTAGCCAGTGAATTACATGGTAAATACACATGCCTAGCCAATACATTACATGGTAAATACACATGCCTAGCCAATACATTACATGGTAAATACACATGCCTAGCCAATGCATTACATGGTAAATGCACATGCCTAGCCAATGCATTACATGGTAAATACACATGCCTAGCCAATACATTACATGGTAAATACACATGCCTAGCCAATACATTACATGGTAAATACACATGCCTAGCCAATGCATTACATGGTAAATACACATGCCTAGCCAATGCATTACATGGTAAATACACATGCCTAGCCAATGGATTACATGGTAAATTCACATGCCTAGGCAATGCATTACATGGTAAATACACATGTGCATTAAATGGTAAATACACATGCCTAGTCAATGCATTACATGGTAAATACACATGTGCATTACATGGTAAATACACATGCCTAGTCAATGCATTACATAGTAAATACACATACCTAGCCAGTGAATTACATGGTAAATACACATGCCTAGTCAATGCATTACATGGTAAATACACATGCCTAGCCAATACATTACATGGTAAATACACATGCCTAGCCAATACATTACATGGTAAATACACATGCCTAGCCAATGCATTACATGGTAAATACACATGCCTAGCCAATGCATTACATGGTAAATACACATGCCTAGCCAATACATTACATGGTAAATAAACATGCCTAGCCAATGCATTACATGGTAAATACACATGCCTAGCCAATGGATTACATGGTAAATTCACATGCCTAGGCAATGGATTACATGGTAAATACACATGCCTAGCCAATACATTACATGGTAAATACACATGCCTAGCCAATACAGTACATGGTAAATACACATGCCTAGCCAATGCATTACATGGTAAATACACATGCCTAGCCAATGCATTACATGGTAAATACACATGCCTAGCCAATACATTACATGGTAAATACACATGCCTAGCCAATACATTACATGGTAAATACACATGCCTAGCCAATGCATTACATGGTAAATACACATGCCTAGCCAATGCATTACATGGTAAATACACATGCCTAGCCAATGGATTACATGGTAAATTCACATGCCTAGGCAATGGATTACATGGTAAATACACATGGCTAGCCAATGCATTACATGGTAAATACACATGCCTAGCCAATGCATTACATGGTAAATACACATGCCTAGCCAATGGATTACATGGTAAATTCACATGCCTAGGCAATGGATTACATGGTAAATACACATGCCTAGCCAATGGTTCACACGGTAAATATTTCAAACTATCCAACGTCTCTATTTATTTCCCAGGTTCTGGCACCAGAGCCGACTCTCGATTTTTAAAACAACATTTTTATTTTATTTTATTTCACACCCAAGACCGGTCATTGTTGCTTGTGGCATGAGGGCATCGGGTAAAACCTTATAATTGTGGCCACTGAAAAGCCTTTATTGTGGCAACAACGTTTCAGTATAAACATGCCATACTTGTGACATAATCCCTCATCTTCTGCATAATATTCAGATTCTAACCAGCTCAAATAGATCAACAGTTACTAAAAGTTTCTGCACAATGTGTGCAGTGCCAGCCAGAAATGTTACAAGAGTTATCATATCGCCTTTTTGCTGTAAAATACCTATTTACATAAGTGACCACGTGGTTAGGATGCTGTAAACACCCCCTGTCCGTTTCAAGTACACGTGGAAGTTTTTTTTCTATGGCAGAAATTAAAAACACGACACATTGAAAACTACAGTTAGTTTAACGTGGCAGTCGAATTTATAAGAATAACAAATATGTTGCATCTCTTTTTAAGGTCCTATGTCTTGACTCCTAAAGTACCTCCTGGTGAGATCCAGATGGTAAATGTACCTCCCTGTCCTGCAAAGCTGCTTTATTGAAAAGAACTGTTAAAATAAATTGTCGGGTCGGGGACAATCGATATTTGCCCGGCGGTATTGCCTCTGTGACCCTCTAGTTATTTAATCAATGAAGAGGCAGGCGCTGGAGACTGGAAAGCCGGAAACAAGGTTTTTATTCTCTCCGGAGGAGAACACAGCAAAACGGACAGCAGGTATCGTTCTGAGGTGCTCTAACTTATGTTTTGAGGCCTGGCCCCTTATATACAGTGTTTGTGGTTTTTATTACAGTTTACATACATATGATAAAGCTTTGATGTACGGAAAGACATTCCCGGAATCCCCCCTTCGGGCCCGTTCCCACACACATTTACAGTTGAAGTCCCCACCCTAGTCACAACAGGTGATGAGTATCGCGCAGCTGGATATTCCGCCGATTCGTGGAATGTGGGGGTCGATCGGATCTCATGGGGAGGGGGCTTTGATCAACCCGGGGATCCTTTGATGGGGGAAGCTTTCTATTGTGCGGGGAGGGGCAAGGAATAGTATCGGCAGAGCTGGGTGTCGGTCTGGGAACGGGGAAGACAAACGGGCACACGGGGAAAAGGGGGGGTTTGCATCTAAGGGCCGGGGATCATGAAAGGGAAGAAGGGAGGTGTCGCGCTGGGAACAGGATGAGGGCCTGGGGCAGAGCAGCGCCGAAGAGGGGTTTATGATTCAAGGCAGGTGCAAGCAGGGGGTTGGTCAGCGTGCAGGCTTAGTGAGGGCGAAGGGCGGCATGCAAAAGGGTTCGTTCTGATCAGGGCATCTTAAAATGGCGGGTGCGCACGACAAAAGTGTGGCATCAGGGGAAGAAGCAAGATGGCGCAGATAATGTTCACCAAACCGCACTAATTTTCAACAGTCCTCCCTTTAACATATTCAAGACATCTTGCTGGTTCATTTTCTACTCAGTTCTATGGTGGTAGGCATGAGAAAGAAAACGGTAGGAACCCTAGATGAAAGAGTTGTAAACAATACATTTTGAGATTTCTAGTTTTTTTTTTTTTAGGAGGTGGACCTATTTGATAAACTTTGATAAACTTGTTCAGCAGGAAAGTCATAGAAATGCAATACAAAAACGATTCTGTAGCGAGAGCAGCAAGTATATTTCATAACGTGGACTGGTAGGTTATTACATATATCAGATTCGGATTGGAGCATGATCAATACAATGGCGGCTGGGAGAGAAATGAGGCGCAGCAGAAACGGTGATTGAGGACGTCAAAATGTTCGTAGTTAACGAGTTCTCAGTATTCTTTGTTGTCTTTCGTTGGCGCTGTGGAGCACCGGCGATGGAGCTACGGGTCCAGCTCTATTCTAGGTCTCGCGTTGCAGGGCACGACCTTTCCCTCGTATTCCTGGTCGGAAAGGTCCTTTTCGCCCTGTGTCCTTTGAGGTGATTGTCAGAAAGTTCAGATGAAAGAAGAGCGTACAAAACAGTCCATAGGGTAGGTCGGAGAAAAAGGGGGATGGAGCGAGGCCAAATTAGGAACAAACTAGGGGAACGAGAGACTTCAGATGGGCGGGCTCATGACCGAGTCTAGAGAGCGGGGACCTTTTGGCACACATTCGAACATAGAGCGGGGGCATCAGGTTAGCCCTTTCTTCTCACTTTGCTGGAGGTAGTGCCTCGTCCTGTAGCTCTGTTCTGTCGCGGTCTCGCCTTGGCCCATGTCGCAGGTGTTCCATAGTCTGCAGTCAGGCCTCGTGCTCCCACATCCGGTCCTTCTCTCTCCTGACAGCCGTACCCTTAAACGAGTTTGAAAAGACAGTCTTTAGAGAATTTGCAGAGGAAGGTAATCACAAAAGTCTATTTCTCTCCCAGCTTCAGACAGAAATGAAAACGTCCGTTATTTTAGGGTTCACAACTAACATGTAAATGACCGATGACGGGCCTGTTGGATGTACTATGACTTTCCTTCATAATTATTTATTACAGTTTCGACAGTTTATCTGATGGAGACCCACCTTCGTAAGACGAGCTTGACAAAGATATGCCGTTCTCTAGGGTTTTATATTTACCAAGGGTACTGTGTGCTATCGACATGGTACTAAACAGGTATTTTGCTGAGGGACGAACATAGGCTAAACATTTCTTTTTATCAATGCGTCCTGTTTTTCAACTAAACATTTTTCACTTTCGGCAGGGTTCATTTCAACGATTTCTTCACTTTGGCCTAGTCTTTTAACCTTGTAAAACATCATTCTGGTTCCTACGTAGCTTCCTACGGCCTGATTACTAAATCAGAAAAGACAGGGGTTTTATGGGAAACAACTAGGGACATAGAAAACTTATGGTAAGGGCGTAAATCGACCCATCTCTCACAACCGGGAATGAGGGGTAGTTTCATAACTCCAGTTTGGAGCGGCTGATACAGGGGATGTAACAGGGGTGATCATTTTTCCTGTTTGGGTATTGCGACAATTCGGGGTGGGGAGGGTCGCGTATTCTGAGGTCCTTTTTTTATACCATAGGAGCCGTTGACATGTAGTTCCCTTATTACGGGCCAGATTAGGGAACCTCTGTCGTCTTACCTGTCCTTTCCCTTACGGCCCAACCTCGGTTCATTGACTTCTAGCGGAAAAGGAGAAGTAATGACACGATCTCAGGGTGATTGTATTAAAGACAAGTTTTTGTGCAAATACTGACGGTATTTGAAGCCAATTAGGTGGTGTGCTAGGGGTGGCAGTCTGCCAATTTCGGGGCTAATCGCTCGGAAGAGTGGGAGTGCGAAAAATAGAGGGAGAGAGAGAGAGAGAGAGAGAGAGAGAGAGGGAGAGGGAGAGGGAGAGGGAGAGGGAGAGAGAGAGAGAGAGAGAGAGAGAGAGAGAGAGAGAGAGAGAGAGAGAGAGTGCAACGGCAGGCTAAATAGTACACGTGCAACAGAGAGGGTGGCAGTGTATTCAAGAAAGGCTATTTAGTGCATTACACAGTAAAGGACATTCACGGGTCGGCGTTAGAATCTTGTAATCATGTAGTTTGAGCATTAGACAGGGTAGAGGGGACGTGCCTTGAGAAAAAGGAAAGAAGAAAGGAGGTACCATTTTGTCGCATTTTCTCGCATTCTCGGTCCTTCGACCAGTTGGGTCAACGCCTCAGTCACACACACACATTCTCTCATAGTTTCGCATCATACGTGACATGGGTTCATTCGTGTGGTCTGGTTTAAGGATGATCACTTTTTATCAGGTCATACTAATTTTACGGGTTTGCTCGATACGTGAGTAGTTAGTAGGCGTGCTTAGGCACCACCTTGCAGCGCTAGTCTGCTTCGTATATTAGACACGGCGAGGCTTCAGGTCTTCGCCACACCTCGGCTGTAATCTCTGATGTAACCTGCAGAGGGAGGAAAAAGGGGTGGGGGGAGACAGCATTCGCGCATATTCAAATACATGGATTCATAAGTCCTTTACTTACCTCTTACTCGTCTTTCCTCCTCGGGGCAGAGTCCCGGGGGTATGGTTTCTGGGGTCGGGAGGGGAGAGGGGCAGTGTGCCCTTATAGGTCGGGTGTAGGAAAACGTTAAGAAGAAAACCAAAGATACCTAGTGTGAGGTATCCAGTTGGTAGGTGCGTCTAGCTATCGGGGTCCTTAAATCTCCTTCAACGCTGTGACATTCTGCGGTTCATTAGTTCTTTGGTCAACTCTGTTCCCTAGTACCTTCGAGCGTTGTACTTCATAATATTTACATCATTTCATTTCACCCTTCTTTTACATTCCCTCATTTACACCGTTCGTTTTACCCATCCTTGGAAGTCGAGGTCTTCCTCCATGCGAGAGTTCATGACTCAGTCGCGTACTTTGAAGGCAGAGTGTCGTGTTGTCGATCCGATCCGACCTCCAGGGCTGGGCAACCATCTTCTTTCAACCTTAAAGAGAGAGCAGAGTAGGGTGCACAGAAAAGAACTTTCCCACCGATCCCACATTTTTAAAATAAAGCATGCAATACCCGTCCATAGTTTCGAAAACCTTTATTTTACAAAATCATTTCAGTACGTGGATTATGAGGGTGCGGTCGTATTTGGCCGGACGTGGCAATGGCTAAAGTGCGTACAGTGGGGGTGTCGTCTTGCAACAATAAATACATTGGAAAGTTTTATTCATTCATTTGTAAGAAACTAAAACGTCTATTAATTGGCTGAGGGTTCGGGGGCATTTATTTCATAATTTAGAAGCATAATCATAATAGTTGCAATCAGATTTCCTATATGCATACCGTATGTGTGCGTCATAAATGGGGTTATACATCAGCAACGAAAATATAATACACCGCACATTTGTAATCAACATTTTTAACGGGACCCTTTCACAATGTTCGTCGAGTGAACTCTCCTTGTCTTTTCTAGCCAAGTGTACGAAGGATCATATAAGTCTCAGAACATCAAGTTTGTATTAGTGCGAAGGAACACCACGAGGTGTTCGTAAGTTCCTATTGATACCAGCGCCATTTTGGGCGGGGCCGGCTCAGTCCGGAAGTAGCATCAGGGAAAAATGTTTCCTACAACCGGCAGTTGGACCAGAGTCCTTTTCGGCAGTTCTAGAATTCATGCTAACAGAAGGAGTGGCAATGTCATGCTTGTTTCGTTAGTGATCAAGGCAGTCGCCCCTTACCGGAAGCCTGCAGGGGCCGAAGGCTCCGCCGGGGACCTTTGTACAATCTTCAAGGCTGCGGAGATGCTGTCGGAGATGGGGGCTCGTGCCTCAGTGGGCAAGTGTCCGAGTCATATTGCTGGTCAAAGTTACTCTAGCGGCCGGGGCCCGCCTTCCAGCGGACCCAGACGCCATTTTGAGGCCCTACAGGGGCCACTCTCGTCGAGTTTGCAAGAGTGGAAGAGATCCTTCGGAGTGAAAGGAAGAGGGCTCTGTTTTGTGAAAGCAGGACGTTCGGCTGGGGTGCAGCTGTGATGCCCCCACCTGGGGGGGGGGCGAGGGAGACTCGTTTGCGCCGTCTCCTTCTTCCGGTGCACCCCATGCTGCTCTTTTTCATCGGCTCGCACGAAGGTCTCTCCCCATCCGGTGCTCCCCAAGTCTCGTGCTCAGTGCTGTGGGAGTATGGCCATCTGTGGCGCACACTCGGTGCTGCGCAAGTATCGGTGCAGTCATTGCATATTCGGTGCTCCGAAAATATGGGCACCATTGCACGTTCGGTGCTGCGCAAGTATTGGGGCACCATCGCCTGACTGGGGGTGTTCGGCGTTGGGCCGGGGGCTGGGAGACCTCCTATCGGTGGAGGTGGGAGAGGCTCGTCCGCGTCGCCTCTCCCTCCCAGCCCGACCTGGACGCATTCCTGCAGAGGTATGGACAGGGCATCCCGCCGCCCAGAGCTGCTGCGGCTGTTACGGAAGGGAAAAGAAAGAGGTGCCTCGTTCTTCTCTGGACATGTGGCGGGACTACTTAAGTCTATCCAGGCCCGTTGCGGCTGGGCCGAGGAGGCATGTGGCGGGACTACCGGCAACTACCTAGGGCCGTTGCGGCTGGACTCCGCTGGCCCCTGCCTCTCCTCCGGCTTCCCCATATGTTAAGATTTCCTGACCAAGAGTTGGCAGCGGGGCCCGCCTTATATGGGTTGTCGCTGGTTGGGCGTAGCCGTAACCCTGCCCTATTTTGGAAGGTTCCAGAATGTGGGGGGGCGAATGTTCTATTGACTTTCATGTTCTACAGTTTACCGTTCTTGTTTTTCTAGCGTTATTGTGTTTTCCCTTGCCTGTTTATGTTAAAATAAAAGTTCGTGTTTATCAGTGGCTTACTGATTTCGTTTCCCATTTCTTTCTTTCCAGGTTGTTTCATGCTAAAATTTCTATTAACATAGTTTATGTAACATGGAAGCACGTGCAGGGGGATGACGCAGATTCATATATTACGTACACACAAACTCAGACGGGGGGTAGTAAAAAAGTATGACACGCAAGACCCGAAGACAAACATAAAACAGTGATTATTTGGCCAAAATTATCTTTTTCCGTCTGTTAACTTAGAACTAGGCTGGGTTCCCGTTTTTATATTGTCCGACCTAGGAAAACTCGAACATGCCGCTGAAATCGTTCTGGCGGAACCTGTGCCATCGAGCATAATCAAACGTGGTGGTTCTATCTGGTCTGTCCGTGCGAGTCAGATTTTTCTTTGTCTCGCGCTTTTTCTCATTCTGCTGGCCTGTCATTCCTGTCGGCCCTTTGCCTTTACTCACGCTCAGTAGAGTCGGGCATTGGGCTTTCCAGTGTCCGACATATCTACAAAAAGCGCATTGGTCTGGCCCTAAGTCTGGCCGTCTTTTGCGTAGTGTCGGGGGATAACTTTTGGGTAGCGGTGTCCCGGGGTTGTTCTGTCGGTATATTTCTCTACCTGGTTTGTCCTCGTCTTTTCTCTGTCGTTGCATAGCCTCTCTGCGCCACATACCGAGACTGTCGAGCATAATAGGCGTTGTCTTATTATTGCGAAGGGCTATTTCCAACGTTTCTATTTTATCAAGGTCAAAGGATCCTGCCAGTGGCCACTGTTTGTCTTGACTTTCTTTGGTATACCTGTGCCACAATTTATTATAGGCTATGGTAACTAATCCATAGTTTATGAACATGTCCTTATTAGGGGTGCCTTCTAGTGGAGCTATATGGTCCACCTCTAATACACGGTCCGGGCTGAACCAATTATCAATCAATGGGGAGAAGACAGACATGACGGCTCGTAACGAGGGACTAAAAAGTCAGCACTGCCTATCTTATCACTAGGTGCAAAGACTAGACAGAATATTCCTATTCTTCGTTGTTTGCAGGCAGTGAATACCTCATGAACAAAAATAAAAAAGAGTAACCAATAACGAGGAACAATCAAACAATCAAATAAATAAGATAGAGAAAGGACAATGGGGAGAGTAAGTAGGGCGCAAAAGTCTGCGTCCTCTACCCTTTCACTAACCGCAAAGAGGAATCTGTTGTTTCCGGTTTGCAGACAGAGAATCTCCAGAAGACAATCTGCGAACAGTAGTTCGGGGTTAAAGAACCTAGTTAATCAGTGAGGGAGAGGGGAGTCTCCCAAAAACCGTTAAGAAATAATAGAGTCAGTGGGGGAGAAAGATAGGCGCGACGGTTACGTTACCTATCCTTCACCGTTTGCAAAAGAGAAGGAGCCTACTGTTTCTCCGTGTGCAGACAGTGAATCTCCAAATAGGTCAAAAAAAGAGTAATACTAGTATATATTTTTTTTTTTTTAAACAATCAAGCAATCAAGCAATCATTTCGCAGCTTGTCGTGATTACACGACCTTACCCGAACCGTGTGGACAGTTTCTTGTCTTCCGAATCCAGCGCCCGTTCGTCCTCTTTTTCTCGTCTTTCTCACGGCACTCCTAATGGTCCCCAGTCAGGACCGTAGATCACTCGAGAGAGGTCTGTTTGGAACTAGTGAAGTTCGGATGATCGGCTGCCAGACGAGGGTCTATTGGGCAAGAGCTCTCCCGATCGTTGCAGTCGTTCACTCTGTCGTCGGGACCTCTCCCACTGGATCCACGAGTCGCTGATGGGCCCCACGCTTGGGACGCCAATTGTTAAAATAAATTGTCGGGTCGGGGACAATCGATATTTGCCCGGCGGTATTGCCTCTGTGACCCTCTAGTTATTTAATCAATGAAGAGGCAGGCGCTGGAGACTGGAAAGCAGGAAACAAGGTTTTTATTCTCTCCGGAGGAGAACACAGCAAAACGGACAGCAGGTATCGTTCTGAGGTGCTCTAACTTATGTTTTGAGGCCTGGCCCCTTATATACAGTGTTTGTGGTTTTTATTACAGTTTACATACATATGATAAAGCTTTGATGTACGGAAAGACATTCCCGGAATCCCCCCTTCGGGCCCGTTCCCACACACATTTACAGTTGAAGTCCCCACCCTAGTCACAACAGGTGATGAGTATCGCGCAGCTGGATATTCCGCCGATTCGTGGAATGTGGGGGTCGATCGGATCTCATGGGGAGGGGGCTTTGATCAACCCGGGGATCCTTTGATGGGGGAAGCTTTCTATTGTGCGGGGAGGGGCAAGGAATAGTATCGGCAGAGCTGGGTGTCGGTCTGGGAACGGGGAAGACAAACGGGCACACGGGGAAAAGGGGGGGTTTGCATCTAAGGGCCGGGGATCATGAAAGGGAAGAAGGGAGGTGTCGCGCTGGGAACAGGATGAGGGCCTGGGGCAGAGCAGCGCCGAAGAGGGGTTTATGATTCAAGGCAGGTGCAAGCAGGGGGTTGGTCAGCGTGCAGGCTTAGTGAGGGCGAAGGGCGGCATGCAAAAGGGTTCGTTCTGATCAGGGCATCTTAAAATGGCGGGTGCGCACGACAAAAGTGTGGCATCAGGGGAAGAAGCAAGATGGCGCAGATAATGTTCACCAAACCGCACTAATTTTCAACAGAACTACTGGTGAATTCCAGTGGACCTGCTCGATAGTCCCCTAGTCACGGGGCCCTATTCCTGTTCATAGCTGGCTCTACAATACCCTTATGTTTACTTCAAACCTCTGAACACAGAGGTTAAAAATTGGTCCTCAACCAACCATCCCATCCAAACTTGTCTTTGGTTCCACTCTCTATTTTATTCAAATCGTCTCGCCCTCTTCACGCGCCAAGTGGTGGTCGGTGCTGCCTCTGTGGCCTTCATGAACCACAGACTCTCCACTCCCAAAACTCTTTAACCCCTTTGCCGCTGGGGTAATTCCCCCGCGTGCGGGGGGGGGGGCGTGCGCGGTGCTGCGGTGCTCATGACGAGTCCAGTTCGTCATGCTGCCTCATCATGACTCCGCCCACTCCCATAGAACGGCCGCATAGGTGTGGAATTCGCTGCACGTGGGAGTGCCACGGACGTTATGACGAGCCCAGCTCGTCATGAGCACAGCTCCAGTGTGCCTCATGGCGAGCTGGGCTCGTCATAAGCATGCAAGGGGTTAACTTTCCAGCACATTGAGCAGAAGGCCTGTGGATCCCCAAGCAAGCTGTGAAGAACCTCTCCTGAGGCCAGGCTGACTGCCCAGGAGCGCAGGAGGTGTGCGTTGTGCGGGTCTCATTCTACTTTTCTTTTGCAGGGCGCCAACCCCCGCGTGCTGGCGATGGAGCGAGAGAGCGCGGTGTCTCTCGCCAGCTCAGGAGGATTCACAGATATCGTGGTTCTGCTGCTGGACAAGAAAGTCGACATAAACATCTACGACTGGGTAAAGTAGCGGTTTGGAGGACGCGTTTGACTGCACTGCCTGCGAATCAGAGCGAACGGTTGTTCATGAATTGTTTGTTAGCTCTGAAACGGAGCTTCCATGTACACATTGAAAGCAGCAGAGCTGAAAACAAGACTCCACTCGTCTCTGCAGGATAAATGCTTAAGATGTACTTCAAATGCAAAACCAACAGTATCCTGGCTGAAGACGGCTGATAGCCAGAAACCGGTCCTAGGATGCTTGATTCCGGTCCAGGAAAGACATGGATTGGCAGTTCAGGCTGTACTGTTCCCATGAGGCACAGGGTCAAGGCTGATTTGCATATGGCCATGTCTGAACTGGGGTGCTGTGGAGTGCAAAAAAACGATGGATTTAGGCCCAGATCTCTGTACTGGGGTGAATGTATGACATTGTTCTGCATTCTGTCCATCAATTGTTGTTTTTGCATAAGATGTACTTCAAGCAGACCAGATGTGCTCAGTGCTGACTTGTCTGGCAGGTTTATCCTTCCAAAAGAAGGCGCAAGTGTTGGGAAATGTTCCTAGGTCCACGAGTCATTGCTCAGGGTAAAATTAGGACATGAAATTTGTAGTTTATTCGTAGGTGGAAGGGGTAAGAAGTCTGACTCTTCAGAAAAAAAGTGACCAGATGTTAGGTTTTTTTTTACCACTTTTAAGAATTCTTGAGGGATAGATGAAATCAAGAGGTTTACATAATGAGGTTTCACCAACGTTTTGATTTTCTTGTACAAGAAGTGTTATTCTGCTTCAGAAATCCAAGGTTGTGCTGATTGATGCTGTTGCAGAAAATGGGCGGGTTGTACGTATTTTGTAAAAAAAAAAAAAATTACAATTGTGCACCAGTAGAAATCTCTGTTATACTGGAATAGATAAACCAAAAAAGGCTATGAGTACACCAAAAGCAATGG
This sequence comes from Lissotriton helveticus, assembly GCF_964261635.1. Lineage (NCBI taxonomy): Eukaryota > Metazoa > Chordata > Amphibia > Caudata > Salamandridae > Lissotriton > Lissotriton helveticus. The sequence continues at coordinate 24,390,418 of NC_136073.1, read as the reverse complement.
AGCTGGGCACAAAACAATTATTTTAAACAAATGCAATGTTGTTGTGTTAACCTAGATGTACATTTATTTCTCTTGACAGAATGGGGGTACGCCACTGCTGTACGCCGTGAGAGGGAATCACGTCAAGTGCGTTGAAGCCTTGTTAGGTAAGGATAAACCACTTTGTTTATAAAAATAGCCTGCTATGCGCTGGATTCGTTGCTTGGAACTAGTTGAAAGGATCTGTTGTGGTGGCTCTTAATGCACCCACTGCAGGCGTCTGTGGTTGCCCCGTTGGGGACAGGTTCAGATCTGAACCCACTCAGCCTTTCATTCTTCTGAGGTTGATAAAACGAGTAATATTGAGTTTGGCAACAATAACCATCTGCTGGTGGTCAGTTACACCAAGGGACCCTCTCAGGGCTCACCAGGCTCTCTATAAACACTCCTGTTTTGGAAAATCCATGCGTTCCATTTCTCCCCTGTGTCGTAAACCGCAGAGACCTCCTGGCTGGGAAGATCTATTTGGGTTACCCTGGGTTTATGGTTTTACTCCATACAGTGATCTGCTTTTAGTTAAAGCACCGCCACCATTTTGGGCGACTTCTGACGAGTTAGAATGGCGCTTCATTCCACATCTGCCACGTGAACGGGATGGCTCGGCTCTGTGTTTGTGCCCACCAGGACACGGGAAAGCCATTCACCACGAGTGAACAGATCATATACTTCAGATTACGTGTCGGCAGTATTAGTGTCTAAAATATTAATTTCTTCACTTTATCATTCAGAGCAGTTACCCTCTGGGGGCCCATACGCGAGGGGTTTGAACGTGTGTTTGGAAGGTTCAGATCTGCAGAGGTGAATCAGTTAGTGCAGTAGTTGAGAGAACAAGGGCAGCTCTTGCAAACCCCTCAGTGTAACTGCTCTGACAATGGGTGTAAGATTGGTTTAATTGCACAAGACATCACTTCCTGCTTTTGAGTGGCCAGTATTGTGTTTTACAGAGTTAAGATAAATCGTGCTAGGGCAGCTCCCCGTTCTGCACAGTCATGCAAATTAGTACCCTGGCGGACGTGCAAAATCGCTATCTACTGTCAACATTACGTTTAAACTTATGTCCGCTTCTAGGCAAACTTAAGTATTTCCAAACTTACGCCTGCACCAAATACGCCATCAGACATACACACTCTTTCATGTTCAAGCTTGCACTTACTGTAATGGAAATGATACGCGCACATGCTGCCAAACGCACTTTTGTACCAAGTTAGCCAACAGACCTGTACACATCGAAATGCATGCATTCAAACATGCATATCCTGTGATGCATGAGTTGACACCCACGTGTGTCAAAGGACAACTCACTGATGGACACACAGCCCGGCATACATTCTTGCCTGTACATAATGACATAAAAACCAAACACTCTTACAGACTGATATTCACTCACAGTTAACTGCATATACTGATGCAGGTGTCCCCCCATACGCATACCCACATATATGCCAACACCCTGTCATGCGTGCTCATGGTCACCCTCATACGTACTGCCACAGTCTTAGTTGCACAAACTATCACATGTCCTTAGTGTTCACTTCTGCCCAGGTCTATGCTTTTGCTCACACACACGCATACATTAGAGATGTTCACACTATCGAACAGTGGTACACCCTTATGCAAAAAGACACTGCCACACAAGCCCATATTTCCACATTCCGCCACTCACAAGCACTCCTACTACCGCGCCTTATATGCACAAGCTCAACCCTGTGCGGAGCGCCACAATTGTGCAAATCACAGGCCTCTTTATGCTCATATTGCAATGACCCAGACCCACAGGTACCTTATCCAAGCACACAATTTTCTTCAACCTGTTAGCCCGCCTGACTTCTGCCTTTCTTCTTCCAGCCCGCGGGGCGGATCTAACCATGGAGGCGGACTCCGGCTACACCCCCATGGACCTGGCTGTGGCCCTGGGCCACAAAAAAGGCAAGTATTATCACACGCTTTCTGGACTATGATGACTCTACATGTCCAGGCTGTTTGCCGAATGCTCTAATAATACTCCCAGGCAGCCTCACTTTATTATGAATAACAATGAACAAGCTTGGAAACCTGAAAGCAAGGGGTGTCTCATAGAGGTCTTTGTGTTCCGTATTGGAACCAAGCGCCCAATAACATATATGTAGCCTACCCTTATTGACCGGTCAATCTTGGTCAGGCAATTGAAAAGGTCAGAGATACAGAATGAAATTTAGTTGGTCCACTGGAACTATGCGGCAGCAGAGGACCAAGCAGGGTTCACTAAACAATGCGGAGATAAAATTAAAATTATGTGGCACAGCATGTAAAAAAAAAAAAAAAAGAACTGACCCAGTTTAGTATCCGTTTTGAACACCTAAAAAGAGCACTGAGCAACCGAAAGATAAGGTCTTCAATTGCAGCGTCTGCCACTTGTCTGGTTTTGAATGTCTATTAATTGTTATATGTACCAGCTTACTTGTCTGAGCCTCACGATACTACTTTTGTATTAAATAAAGAACTTTTTATATGTTTTTCTTAAAAAATTCGTTTTTGTATGTGGGCCGTACTTTCTATTAGCTTCTTGATTTTCACTATTGGGTGTTTAGGGTTGTTTGATCTAAGTATTTGTGATTTAAATATGTCTGTGCTATGATAATTCTGTGAACCACTGTTTGGAGAAAATACTGATTGCCCCTGGTTTAGGTGGGTAGGGCTGCCCCTGTGGTGGTTAATTGAGCTAAATATGGAGCAGGTGGTGGATTGTGTGGCAAAACCAAAATTATCAGAAAACCCAACAGGCCCATAATACCAGTGGCCTGATTATAAGTTTGACAAAGTTCATTTAACTTTTGGTAGTTTGGAGACTTCGCAGAACAGCTTGCACAAGGCGTTAGTCGCAACCTGTAAAGTTGCGTGCAGACACTCATTTGAATCTCCGGTGTGCTTCTGTCAGACTTGTTTTTTGAACTGAGAGAACACACAGGTCATGAAACTGTGCGATGCAATGATTTGCTAAAGATCCGCTGCGGCTTGGTCGAAGCTGTGCTGTTTCTAGATAGTCCTTGTTGTAAGTTGTACACCGCAAGGTTCACGCACACTCTTGTTTTCTCCTTCTCTAGTGCAACAAGTCATCGAAAACCATATCCTGAGACTGTTTCAGAGCAAGGAGTGAAGACGAGGTGGGTGGCTTCACAGGAAGAGGAGGAATTGTGAAGCCAGGTGGGGACGGTTCCTGCGTTTGTCCTGTAGTGAAGGCCAGCCCTGAGTCGCAGATATTGTCGCACTACAGGCATGCGTCTGGGACAAGCGATCAGTGAACTATATACAGAATCGCAAGTGAATTCAATACTCCATTTCAAGATGGAATTGACAAGACTTGAAAAAGCACAACTTCACCCGAGGCCTTGAGGAGAGCATGGGAAGGGCAGCTTGCTTCTGGATGGGACCCGTGCAACGGAGATGCTTCTCGTGGGCTTTAAGCTTTGGCACGAGGTGGGCTCGGCCCAGGCGAAATACTGGGTGAAGGTATGAATGACTAGTACTTCTCTTTGTATTACCTCTGAGGTGTGTTACCAACACCGCTGCATTCTAGGGTTTCCGAGCCTATCTTGTGCACACTAGGAGTATGCATCCACTGGTGTCAGAGTGACATAAATTGAAACAGGCGCATTTCCCAATAAGGCGATGTCGCTGAGACCGAGATAGTGATATGTCCAATAATGTTGGGAAATGTCTTTACTTCCTTTTTTTCCTCCAGGCTGCCTCCAGCTCAGTGCCGTAAGTGGATAAGTCCGAAGGGTAGGTTGCTACAGCACTTGATGGAAGTACGTAGCACACCAGTCGCGGTTTCTCTTCGCCCACAAGCTCAGGCTCCTGCCTTCGCTGTAGGTTGTGCAGTCCCAAGCGGTGACCTTTGCATGGTAGCACACAGGCTTATTTTATTCACAAAGGCTCAGGTATGGCATCTGGACAGTAATATGTGACTCAGTAAAGTCATTTTTACTCTCGTTTAACGTCACCTGGGTCATCCCAAGGTGTGGGCATTAGCATTTCTAGACTGTTTTGCTGGAACTGTATTGCGCTAATCCAGAGATCGGAATGGGGGGGGGGCGGGGGGTTAGTACACCAAATGTGCTCCGTTTTCTCAGGGATTTGGGCTGAGTGTCTGTGGCACTATTGCCAAGGTTGCCTCTTTCCTTGCTGTTCAGCTGTATTTCTTATTTAAGCTGGTTACGTTGCTATAAGTGGGTTGGAGGCTGCTGGCAGAGAATGATAACTGGGAGTAAAATGTGCCCTTTTAAAGCGGTGTGGAACCCCTTCTGTAATAAGCCAAAGCATTACCGACCAGTCTCTGTGACGCCACTCCACAGCCGGCAAACTTCAGGGCGAAGTAGGAGGTCACTCGTTGTACGCGTACGTACGACAGGTTTCTGTCCTGTGTCCTGCTTGTGTCGGAAACTCAGATCTACCTGGTCTCCAGTCATGCTCTCAACTCCACATCATCTGATGGTGGAAAACAAAATGTTGGCTGCACATTATACCAACCACAAACTGAGAGTCCCCAGGAGTGTCCCATGGGGGCTGCTGCAATATCCTGGACCCATTGCCCAGAATATCTTACAGTGCCTGACCTATCATGTGGGTTGTGATCTGCTTTAGGACTTTGCACACCCTGGCCACATCGAGAATTTTCAGCTGGATTGGGCTGCATCGATGGGCGCTTCCATGTGTTGCCGAAAAGGTCCCTTGGATCTCACACTGGCCAGCTGTTTTGTAAACTCACTTGACCTAGAACCCAAAATCTTTTGAATCTAATAAAATGCATTAAATCATTAAAACCTTCTGTATGGTGCACCATCCCTAAATCACCAAGACTTTGTTAAGTCCCATGGTCAATGAGTGGAATTCCATTTACTCAGGGGCTCTAACGTGACAGCAGCATCTCTGACCTTTTGGGAAATATTGGCGACTGCATCGAAGTTTGAATTTGTGCTCCAAGAATTAGTATACTCCGCCGGGAAGCATTGATGTGAGTCTTTGCTGAGCCATGGGCTTGACAGCGGCGGGCAATCGATACGTTGCGGACCTGCAAGGAGTCTTCACCTGGTGGATACTTGGCAACCTTGCTTGGCTGCAAAGACCTTATTGTGCACAATCCCTGGAACCCCTCACAAGTGCTGCTGTTGGAAAAGGCCGGAAGCTAGACCATGCATCCCTCTACGTGCAGTCGACGCCGTCCTCTTTGTGCTTCCACCACCATGTCCTTTTATGAAATGTATTGCATAACCAAATATTTACACGTTTTAGGTCAAAGTGATATCTTTTTATTCTTTCAAATGTTAAAAAATATATATAATTTTTAAGAAAAATAATGTCTGTCTCAGTTATTTGCCAACTATAAGTGTCGTGCCTGTGCAGCAGGAAGTAATGACTAGAAACATTTTTAGAAAATAAGTAATTACTCCCACCTTCCCTTCTAGGCGCTACAGAAAAGGACAGTAATTACAAGAGCCCTAAATACGCAGCGGGTTGGACAGGAAGGTACTCATTGTATACATCCAAGGATACAGGGGTGCTGAACCTTAAATCCAAACAATTGCTGTGCTTTAACTGTGCACACTGCAGCCAACCTTGAACTCGCTTCCTCTGTATGCGACTGTGCGGCTGAAGAGTCACTCGCTCCTATGCCCGGACCCTGCAGCCCTGTCATGTAGATATGCACTGGAGAGGCCGGTGCATGGTATGTGTGATGCTTATAAGTGCATTATTTACTCTAGCTATCTATTAGTGAAAGTGATAAACACACCTTCCTTTTAGGGAAAGCCGCTGCCTTCGGCGAGACTGTTCTGTCCCTGGTGGAACTGCCTGTTCTTTCTAGCCCTGGAGTGCATTTTACATCAAAGCCTTCTTTCATCATCTTTCAGTACCTTTGTCACCTTCCAGACCCCCCACCCCCTCCGTCCTGGACATCTCTGGCTTTGACCTCCTTTCTGGAGGCTTTGCCTGTTTTCCTGTTCTTCAGGCCTTTCGTAGCCCTGAATCCTTGCTTGATGTTGGTCTCCTGACGATGCCACCAATCTCTGCTCCTGGCAGCTTTTCCAGCCATCAAACCTGGAGCTGGACATTTGGATGAGAAGGCGGTCAGACACTGAGACGTTTCTCGGAGGTCTGTAAGACTTTAGTACTGAAGGGGGGCTGCTACTTTATTAAAAGCGTTGGTTCATAACAAGTATACCGGTCTGGTCGCAGACTTGTTTTGTGAGTTTGTGAAGGACTGTTAGCGGGGTGTTTGGGGTTTTTAATGGCACTTTTCAGAAAACAGCCTGCAGGTCTATAGAACACCGAGGTGGGTTTCTAGAAGGTCAGAAAAAATGGCACGGTCCACGCTGATGAGAAGACCCAAACGGTGTATTCCAGAAGAGATCCAAGGTGGTACATCTGAGTTCACTAACCCTAAAACCATGTCCTTAATGAGTGCGTACTCATGTTTCGATCTTATTTGAGTAAAAGCTACCATTATTTCGTAAAGGTGACTAAATTTAGGGTGGTAAGTTGGGGTTAGAAGGAGAAAAGGCAGGAAACATAGGTTGTTCCTAGAGGTGGACCTTTGATGTACGGTTCTAGTGCTCCTGTATGTTCTTGCAGCAGACCCGTAAGGCCAAAGCCACTGGACGACTCTTTGTCTTCAGTAGAAGTCCAGGAAGACGCCAACATGCCATTGAAACATTGTGGGCAGCAGCATATCACTGGTAAATACAGAAGACCATGTAAGCCGTCATGTAAAGTAGGGGCCAAAGCAATGTCAATGTTGACAAATAACAACGAAAACCTTTGTAGCCTCAAAACGTTAACAACGTTTTCTGTTCTGCCCCATAAAGAGTGTAAATTGTGACGTTTAAAGCTGTTTATTTTATTTGTGAAGCGGGCACCGCAGAGCTAGATTGCTTTGTCTGTAATTGACAAGGAAGATTGGTAGACTTTGCTTCTTACATTTGTAGGAGTCCCATTTCGGAAGTGAATTGAAGGTTGGAGGTCGAAACTAGGTCGGATGTATGACGGTACAACGTGTACCGTTTCAACGCGTGCTTTTACAACGCGTCTTTAACAACGCAAGTCGTTACCACGACTTGCGTTGGGGGGGCGCGGATAGTGAATAGTATAATTTACTATTCTAACACCAGTCCCCGTGGATAGTAGGGATGGTGTTGGAATAGTAAATATACTATTCTTTATCTTTTAGCGCCCTCCAGCGCAAGTCGTGGTTACGACTTGCGTTGTAAAGGACGCGTCGTAAAAGCACTGCGGGGTAACATCCGCGTTGAAAAGGATGTTCCGCACCTAGTTGGGTTGAAACTGTCCAGGTAGGTTTGGTCATGGTTATTATGTGGTCGAAAGCTGGGGTGGAGGTGTAAGTGAGCCAGTTCTCGATGTAGAGTAGGTGACTGAGCTTGGTATTAACGATAGGATTGTCCGTGCCAACGGCACCCCTTATTGACAGGCCCATACTGATCCTGGTGAAGAACTTGGCCATGGGGACCCTGGTGGGCAAAATTGAAGGGAAAATTGCTGAACTTCCCCTTGAAGGAAAATCATTAAGTTCGAGTATGCAGCTATACCCCATTAGATAGACACTCCTGACCATGGATTATCTGACTTAGACCAGCTTAAGTTGAGCCCCCCCCCCCAACTACGGGCATTGCACCGGATATTTATGTACAAACCTCGCCGCCAACTTCCAATGATGTAAAAAGAACAAAGTTGGAGCCAACGGAATCCTGCTGGACTTTGAAGGAACTATGTCCAAATGGACTCCATATGACGAGCAAAGTCCCCAATTCAAGCTAAGCTGGGATGGGGGGGGGGGGCATCGTGCTGAACATTCACAGCTTTTTTTTGCCTGCTGTCCATACTGGAGTATTTTATTTATGTTTGTCCCTGAAAGTTTCCATGTATTTTTCAACCACCAACTCTATTGGTCCCCAACGGATGGGGTGCGTTGGTGGGACAAGGGGAACACCCAAAGGGTGACCCGTTCTATCCCTAAATCGGGCACCCCTTTCACACCATTAATTGTGGGTACTGGCTGTTGACCGTGCGTTTTGGGTGTCACATTGTGGCTCTACCACCAAGGCATATCTACCACCCCCCGCCCCATGTAGAGAGCAGTAATCCCTTTTCCCATGTGTGGAGTGGCGTGTATGTGAGCCCTGTGGTCTTTGTGTAAGAGAGATTTAACTGTGATTGTCCCGAATTAAAAAGTTTTATTTATTGAATATCAACTCTAAATAGCATGCCATTTACATTTTTTGTCTACACAGTTCATTAAAAGGCGTCCTTAAAACGTGTTTTCATTTTAGCTGAATGCACCGACCCTGGTCCCTCCACCCTATGTGTGCACACTCAATGTTCGGTCCCCAAACACTGCTTCTCTATACATTTTAATCTCCCCCACCCCAGCTCCTCTTTTAATGAGGCACTAATCTTTGAATAGTTTGTTAGCCTTTCCATGACATTTTGTTTGTACATTTTCTTTTTTTCAAAAATGTTAGTCCTATTTCAAGCCTATGCTTTTTAGGTTTCGCCTCGACTAGTGAAACCACTGCGGTTTCTTCACAGTGCATGTGAGTCAAAGCGGGTCACGTGACCACACAAGCACGAGCATCTCCCTAATCCTTTTGCCACACTTCTCCTCCCCTCGCTCACATTCCCGCCCCCCCATCAGGCTCTCCCGCCCCCATCCGGCTTCCCTCCGCGCATCTGCCTGCCACACTTCTCCTCCCTGGCTCTCCCGCCCCCATCCGGCTTCCCTCCGGCCCTTTCCATTTTTGAAAGAAATCAGCCGGGCTTCCCAATGCGATGTCTGCTCTCCTTAATGTGCATTTAAATCTACAGTTGCGGTGATCTGGGCCTCATGATCCGGCAGGCCACCCACTGTCGGTGGGGGGATGGAGTGGTCACACAGTCCTGTTCAGTTTGGCAGCACCCAGTAGCGGCCGCCGTTCCTGTTTGCTGTGCTGACCCTGTCCCAGCCCTCCTGGCGCCACAGACCGACAACACTTTTCAGACGCTACCCCAATTAGCCTGTTGATAATAAATGTGTGTCTATTCAAACGCAGTAACCGCATAGCAGTACAGCGCCCAGTACCTTGTCGTTGCCTCTCCGGTCTCAGCCCCGTAGCATCGCTCCAGCCCCACAGCGCTTCCTCGGCCCCACAGCACCGGCGGAACACTGCAGCCCGCGCCCTGGTTGCGCCCGGATCCCTCATCGAAAGAACTCCCAGTTTCCAGTCAGGGAAAACGCCCTTTCCTGTCCAGTGTACTATAGGCTTCAATCCGTTTTTCCTTTCACTGAGTCGGGAAAGCCCAAGGCACCAGCAGATATTTTGAACGCCTCTGGAGTCTACTGTGACACAGCAACAAGAGGCGGTGCCCTCCGGAACTCGCACACAACAAGTGTCACGTGCGAATACAAACACTGCAGGGACGCCGCCTGGACATGGGACGGACGGTCTATAGACGTAACAACAAGCAGAAATCTATCTCTGTGTATCTCTCACTGACACGCGCCCACTCTTGATCGCTACCGAAACACACAAGTACTTACACCTGCAAAGACACAGCAACACCATCACCTTCATAGAATGCGAACACTCGCACAAATATATACATGGACACACACTATACACACACACAGATATGCAGAAATATACATTTACGGAGGCATGCTTACATTCAAAAGGCATACACACATATGGACAGGCACAAACAGGCACACAAAGAACAGACAATCACAAAGGCACATACATACACACGCAGGGCCAGCCACAACATTCAAGCATTCAGGCATATATGTAGACAAAGAAACACACACAACACAAAACACCAAGGCACAGACCATGCACACAGACACTGTCAAAGAAGCCCGTGACAGACACACATCATACCACATTCTTAGAATGCTCTGTTCTCCCTGTGTGGTGTCCTGAGGGTAATGGAAGCTTGCACTTTTGTGCTGTAATGTACCTTTTGTGACTGAAGCTTATGTGCTGTTGTCCGTGTTGCTTTTTTCTGTGTGTGGTGAATTAAGTTTCCACTGATGCTACCTAGACTGCGCATCTCCCTAATCCGCCTCCTCCCCTCGCTCGCATTCCCGCCCCCCCCCCCCAGGCTCTCCCGCCCCATCCGGCTTCCCTCCGGCCATTTGCCAGCATACACTCTCCAAGCGCATCGCGCTTTCGCACACAGGCTAACCCTGCTAACTCTTTACCCTCTGTTCTGCGAGCCCTACTTTCTCTCTTCACTGATCTCTTACCTCTCTCGCGTTGGCCTTTCACCCCAGCCCTTCTTGCCCTTTCCCCCACTCTACTCGGCCCCCTTCCTTCTCTCTGTCTTGGGTTGTTTCGTTATTTCTAGATTATCCTCTCACTTTTCGCCTTGTTCTCTTTTCTCACATCCCTAGCTTGACTCCGCCTTTCGCCGTTTCCTTCCTTCCTCCCACCATTTCCTTCACTCCCAGTGCATTTCCTCACCTCCTTCCTTCTCTGTCCACCTTCCCTTCTATATGTACTCTCGCTCTCCTCGCTTCCTTCCCTTTTGTTACTTTTTTCACCTCCCCGGTGCATTTTCCTTTCCCTTCCAACCTTCTACTTTTCCTCCTTTCCCACAAACCCGTTTTACAAGTTCCGTGTTATTATTGGGCACAACAGTCGGGCACTGTCCGTTATCTTGCCTCTCTCCTCTCAGGTCGTCCCATTCCTCCTGCACACACTCCCGCCCCCTCCCAATAATTCCCTTGCACATAACATATCACCACGGCTCGGCCTAAACTGGTTATTGAATATAAGCACCGCATCACTACACACTGTATGATACCTATTAATGTGATTATTGTGAGTGTCGGCGTTATTCCTGTTGTCACGGTCACCGTGATGCGAGTTACTTTCAAAGTTACAATTGAGTTCTATGTTGAGATGTTTACAGCGCCGTGCCGCCATTAGTGTGCCTCGCAGATCTGTGCTGCGTACTGTTTTATTATGGTCATTATTCGTATTACTAATTCAATTACTGTTCTCCTGTTCATGTGGTATACCATTATAATTAGTATACTGTAGTATAATATACTGAGTATTCTTTCAATATTTCTGTTAAGTTTTTGCTTCCACTAGGAGTCTTAGTTTCTTTCTGGGGAAGTATGTGTCCCTAAGTCCGCTGAACTTGCCCTAATGATACATGTAGGCTTAAAAGCAAGGCTACTGGAATTATACCATTGTGCGGTCGCGTGATTTTCGCATAATTATAGATTTTCCGCATTTACAACATCGTCTGCATATTTTAACAACAATATTTTTTGTTTCTTGCGCAAACGGTTCCAACAATACTAAAAATGCAACAGCGTGGTGTTAGGTCCTTTTCAAAAATTGTTAACTGCGCTAACTCTTACATATTCACTTGTGCAGAGCACTGTTTTCACCGATCACTTACGTTCACCCGTATTTACCTCTTTAACCAGCAGGTTTTATGTGCGGCATCACTTGCACTGATTGTCGTGCTGTTTCTTGTTAAGCTAGGTTAGATTTTACTAATGTTTGTTTCCACGTCCATAGGTAAACAGGACCATCTGCTCGTGAATGCTGGCACATGCATTCTTTTGTGTCAAATTTTTTTACACCCTTGCGGCTCCCATTTCACCGCCACGTTTATGCTCTTAACGTTTCCCCACAGCTCTCACTTTCTTCTTAGACGCCGCGGCAGCGCGTTGTCTGTTTTCTACTTCTTGTGACCCCGGGGCTGCATTCCGGGTTTTGGAGTACTTCTTGTAGTCACCACACCGCTAACTTCACCCCCAACGGCGTTTACTAAACACCGACATGGTTGGCTTCGGCAATGTGAGCTTCAAGCACTAAGGTATGCCAGACGGCCATATTTCTCTGAACTTTTTAACTGCGCTAACTCTTACATATTCACTTGTTCAGAGCAATGTGTTTTCACCGATCACTTTCGGTCACCTGTATTTAACTCGGTAACCAGCAGGTTTAATGTGCGGCATCACTTGCACTGATTGCCGCGCTGTTTCTTGTTAGGCTAGGTCACATTTTAATAATGCTGGTTTCCACGTCCATAGGTCACTTTTTTTTTTGTCCGTGTCACACATCTAAAGACACGTTTGCTTTTTTCAGCAAAATTCCTTCTCTTTGTTTCGAGAGCTCACTCACTGATTAGTGTCACAGATCCATTCAAGTTCTTAACCCTCACGTTCGTGTGTCCTAAGCCCATTACTTTTTCTCCTGTTTTCCGTGCATAAATGCCTCTGAACATGTGAATTCACTCGGGTATTTTTTAGATCTAGTATTTTCACCCACACGCTTGGCGCATCACGGGGCGCCCTACTCTGCACCTTCTCCTAGAGTCTTTTACTGCTGTAGTTTTGTTTTCTTCACCCCAGACTTTGCATTTTGCTACAGTTGAATATTTTTGTCTTGCTCGCAATCTGTCTTCTTGGATTCAGACACGTATTTCATTTGTTTTACTTCCCAGAAAATCCCCCCCCCCGATGAATTAGCATCAACACATGTGATGAACTGTCCTATGATTTAATCGGGCTGTATTTACAAGGATTGAACATTTACGTTTACATTAACTCCCACGAGCAGAAGGCAGCTATAGAGCGACGTCTGGCATCCATCAATGAGGCCTGGCAAAATTCTTGCTGGTGTCATCTTATCTCGAGTGGTTGCTTGTCACTGTAATTCACTTTCGAAAGTGCACACACACCGGCACAGCGTGAAGGATGCAGAAATCAACTGCCAAGGATAGAGGATGTCCATGCCAGAGATTCAGGTTACTACTACCATATTATCCACACACACAGTTTGCCACTGCAGCACCCTAAGTGTTCTTTCTGTGTTTAAAGTTGTTTGTCCTGGCCCCAAAAAAATTATGTATCATGAGTCGGATCAGATGTAAAAAGAACCGCCATGGAATACGGTTTAACAACTAGTATGTATTGTGGCTAGATTAGTGTTGAACTATGTGATACTAGGGTTCAGCTTGACAATGCCAATAACGATATATAAATATAAAATGTAATTTACAAAACCAATAGCTCCAACTTTCCAAATGCGAAACCTATTGGCAACGCCAGTGCTTGTTGTACTTAACTTTCTTACTGTGCAGCTTCTTTTTTTTTTTTTTTTTTTTTTTTGCACAACAGCCTTTTCCTTTCACATTTTTACAGCCAACCTTGGATTCACATAAGAGAAGATACTTTATCGCACTCTGCATGCCACCTGTCACCTTTGGGCTTCTGTGTGGCCATGAGCCATCTTGGGTTTAGGAAGCGTTCTTTGTGCAACTCTGTCCTGCGCCTATCCCACAATTCTTCCTGCTTTCCGGCCTGGGTGGAATTCAGACCTTTCCATCAAGTTGGCTCAACTCTAAGGGAGCTCCGTCCATCATCCCCTTTTGTATCAACTCTAAGGGAGGCTACAAATACTACGCAGCCGGACATTTAGAACTTATTTCACACAGTCCATTCAGCTCTCGACACTCCAGGGAGATATATTTCAACCCCTTTGGCTGAAGCCAAAATCTTTCTTTATCACAAACTACCTGCTTAGCATAAAGAACAACCAGTAGGAAGCTTTTCAGCTGCCACAAATATAAAATATAACCTGAAGCTCCACTGCAACAATTTGAGGGGCTATGTTATACCATAGTTGTGTGGAGTCTTAAGTGCTTCTTGCCCAAGCCAGAACCCCTGCCCATGGAACAGATAATGTCTGCCTTAAATATTTCACAAGAGCCAAAAAAGTACCAAAGAGTTGACGCACTGAGCTGAATTCCCACCCCCTGAGAACGCTCCCGAATTATCTTGCTGATACTGTGCCCCCTCCCCCCCTTGACTCATTTTAAGGATTCCCCTTCTTTAGGCCTCACCTGAGCCATGAGAGCAAAAAATGGGGCAACACAACATCCCTAGGAACCTGTTCTCACCATCCAGTTGTTGAATTCCCTTTGTCTGGTACTCTAGGGTACCAATTTGGCACCTTCTGAGGTTGGAGGTTACAAAACAAGGGCTCATAATATCTCCATTCCTGGAATGGTGAGACTTATAAAAAAATGTGAGGCTGGGGGTCATTCACACCAACTGAACAGCCAACCTGAAAAGCAGCAGAGGGCTCAGTAACATTTAAAATGGCAGGATGTGCAAGTTGAGGCTTTCCTGTGAAGTTGACAGCCCGTTCTGTGATTCTGCACCACACGTCAGTGGGCTGGCTCTTTGTCCATACTCTTGTCACTTGCTACTACAATCTGCATTTTGTAGTGCAGTGTTGGGTTATGTTGTGGTTTGTTACATTCAGAAACTGAAAAGGCACCTTAATGGAATACATGTGCATTTTTTAATGCATTTTATGATTTTTCTGAGTATTTTACTTGGATAGAGATACTTGTTCTGTTAAACCAACTTGTTGTTTGTTGATTGCCCAGTCTAACAGTGTGGTCCCGGGGTACTGGAATATCCCTGGCTGCACTGGCAATCTGCAGGGTACTATACATTCAGGTATACGTCATATCATCGTAAGCATGCACTCTGCAAGTCCTTGTCCTGACCGCGCAGTTCCTTTATAGTCCTCCGTTAAATGTCATTGTTCGATTAGAGGGATTTCGTGTGTATTCATTGGTTTGTGGCAATGCCCTGTTTTGCTTTCGAGTGAAAGTAGTTCATCGACAATCCCTGTATGAACACCAGTTGTTCGTCAACCGAAGGTGTCATTTTATTCTCTTGTTGTTGTCTGGCGTTCCTGTAGGTACACGCTGAAGTCCACAACGACGCTTCAGCCATCATATTCCAAACCTCTTGCAATCCTACAGTATCGTCCCATTGGGGTGATTGTGATAGGGGCTCCGTTTTCCTGTGTGTGCGAGGTATTCCCCCGGATAACACTGGCTTAGCTTGTGAGGTTTCAACGAGAAGCTACAGTTTATCGCCCAGGACGTCAAGGTGATAGACGATAATCCTCCCAAAAAAATCTGTGCTCTCCTGGAAAGTTATCTTCAGTTTATCGATGGTCGCCGCTTCCATGGGAAATCTGTGACTACAGCAGTGAAGGAAACACAGGTGGAGGAACAGAACATTACGCAACAATCAATACATTATTACTTTTGTCAATCAGATTAAAATGTTCCTAGAATGACTTTAAATATTGACGAATGACAGAATAAAAATCCTGGCGCTGTCTAACTTTGAAATGATGAAGCCTTTGTCGGTGCCAACGAATTTAAGACACCTGACCGGCAGACATTGTACGCAGATCTTAGCAGGCGGTACTCAACCCACCTCGCTATCTTAAAGGGTGTGAGTTCACAAGTGCATAGAGAAGTAGGACCTTGGTGAACCACTTAATAATAATAGTGCAATTTGTATAGCGCGTAGCTACTTCAGACAAATTGTCCCAGGGCGAAACGTCCAGCTCCCAGAAGGTCATGTCAATAGCGAAGAAATTATTAAATCAGCCCGAACAGAATAACTAGCTGTTTAAATTTTACGAAAAAGAGATTCCATCTGGGCCTGCCGCATTCGAAGAGGTAATGAGTTCCACAGTTTTGATACTAGAAGGGCTGCCCCCAACACATAATTTTTGCCATGGGGATACAGGCCAGCATGAAACCAGAGAATCAGGGGCTCCTCACAGGAAAGTACGGCTTGGTAAAAGGATGTAGATAGCGAGAACCCTTGTTTGTAAAAGCCTTGTAACAATACCAGAGGGCCTTGAAGGAAAGTCTTCTTCGGAGGCAACAAATGCAGCTTAGAAAGCGCAGTCCGCATGGGGGCCCTTCTTGGAAGGCTACTGAATCCTGCATATGCTGAAGTCTCATCAGCCGTGATAGTGACACCGCTAAGTACAGGACGTTTCAGTAGTCCAGCCTGGATGTAAACAGTGCCCATGACTGTTTTTTTTGGGGTGGGGGAAGCAAAGGATTTTTTGAGGGTTTTTAAAATCCCAAAACAATTTCCGGCTAAGGCTGTGATTTGGCTGTCACGGGTGAGCCTCTTGTCGAACCAAATGTCTAGGTTCTTAACCTTGGGCATAGGAGGAGGTAAAGGACCAAGAGAATCTGTCTACCGTGCAGAGGACCAGATAGAGGGCTATTTGCCTAGAATGAGGACCTCTGTTTTACCTGCGTTCAGCTTAAGACAGCGGAGATCCATCCACTGAACGACCTCCATCAGGCCTGTCCTCAGCCAGATAGTCGTGTTAACCGAGCTTTGTGACAGGATGGTGATCTGTTGAGTATCATTACATACGTTATGGTGTTAGATGATCTCGGCCATGGAGCGTATATATAAGTTGAATAGGGTCGGGCTAACAGAGGAGCCCGGAGGTACTCCATGCTGTAGCAGAAAAACCTGAGGATAGAAAGGTTTTTAAAAACCCCTGAAAGGTGAGTTTCGGCAGGAGAGTGACAACCCACTGCAGGGCTTGGTGGCCGACACTGCAACTCCACAAACGCTTAAGATGTTGTGGCACATGGTGTCGAAAGCCGCACGAGGACCACATAAGCAGTGCTGCGGTGTCACCCCTGTAAAGGACTTAGTGGATGGATTCAGCAAGAGGGTAGACTCCGTACTAAGGGAGGGGCCGAAGCCCGACTGCGTCCTGTGAAGTAAGTCCTTCGCCTCAATAAAGCTAGAAAGCTACTGGTTGACATACTTTTCTGCAACCTTGGAAGACAAAGGGAGCAGCGAGGGGGGCCGATACTTTTTGGCCTTCAGCAGGTCTAGCAGAGGTTTTTTGAGGAGCGGAACTACCGTAGTGTGCTTGCAACGCAGCAGAACCCGGCCTGACACGAAGGAGCTATTAAGTACCCCGTGAAGCACAGGTTGCACGGCTTACAGCCCTCGCTCCAAGACGGAGGGAGATGCTGAGTCAAGTGGAGAGCAGGACTTTAACAACCCAATTATACGGGACAATTTGGTGGGTTCAATAGGTTTGCAATGTAATAGCCTGGTGCTGTCAACTGAAGGTTCAAACCATGAATTGAGACACAGAGCGTCGCTGGGAATCTCAGGAAAAGAGTAATAGATAGATGCCCCCAGGGCCGGACTGGGAACCAAAACCGGCCCGGGCAAACAGCTTTGCCGGCCCCCCTGGGTGTGAGGAGGGGGGTGCAGCTGAGCTGTTTGCTACGGACGATTTCGGGCAATTTTGTTATAGGGGGCTGATATTGCCGGCTCCCGGTAACAAAAACGGCCCCCCCAGACCTAAATCCGGCCCCTACCCTGGCGGCCTACTGGGTAAACACCTGATGCCTGTTATGGCCAGTCCGGCCCAGGAGGCCCCCTTGTCCAGAAGAACTGGGCTCGAGTTTTACAGCCCTCTTCTGAAGGCGGGGTGGAGGCTAAAACTCCGGCCAATGAGGATAGAGTCTTGACTTCACTGACTGTGATCCGGACAGTGGTTTCTATTTAAGGAGACAATTGATTTCCAGCTTCTCACAGTCCCTGTTCGCGTCACAGGCATATGGGTGCTATGTTTAGGCAGCAGCAATTTTTCTTCTTTTTTTTATTTTCGAGGCACATTCATCAAATAAAAAAGGTCTCAGCGGCTTGCTAAGACCAGACTATTGACTCTGCCAATGTCTGTTGGTTGTATAGCTGAGAAACAAGTAGGATTTTGCTAAACTTTATGCTGAGCCTATAAAATACAAAACATGTGTGCCTAGACAGTGGTCTCCGTTTCCCTAGCCATGTTTAGATATTGTATATCAGCCTTCGCCAAAATGTAGCTTATGAGCTACTGGGAGCTCTCCAGCTGACTGTAAGTAGCTCTCCTGTGTGCCGACCAGCCTACAAAATTAGAACCCTTTGCTTGTCTGAATTAATATATGAATACCAAAATTTGGAGTGTATATTTGAGATCAAAATGTGTGTATATTCAGAAGATGTTTGGAGGAAAAGGGCTCAATTTTCAAAATATATTGAAAGCTGATATTTGAATGATAAATCATGAGGTTTTCGGCAGACTTATCACCAATGTTATATAAAACATTGGTGCCACAGTCACTGCAGATATGACTGTCATGCGTTTTTCGTGCAGAGGCATGCAAAACTCAAAGCTTTTTTTTTTTTTTTTTAACATCGCTGCTGCTAACCCTGCCTGCTGCGCGGAGGTGATCGCTGCTGGCACTCTTGCACAGGATGGCCACTATTACAACACTAATATTAGTAGCTCTGAATGATTTTCACTGAACATATGTAGCTCTTGCTATAGAAAGGTTGGGGCCTCTTGTTGTACATTGTGGGGACTGACATACAGGTCTGACCAGCCAGAATGAGCGCAACAGAATTTACGTGCCAGGTACTAAGTGGCTGCCTCTGTCACAGTCCCACGGGCCTCTCCGCGGCCCTGGCTGCAGATGTGGACTTCTAGCTCAGTGCTCTCAAGTATTATCCTTACCCAAGCGCTTAGAGGCTGTTTAAGACCTCCTGCGTCCGTTGTTCTCACTCAAAACACACCAGACATGTCCTTTTGCACTATGCATCTTCCAAAGAGGCTTTTTGTGATTCCATCAACTTTCTGTATCACTATGCAGATTCTGCCAATGGAAACGAGCCACGGAATCGCATCTCCTGACCAGTGAGCGCATTGATGAACATGAGCAAAGGATATCTGCAAAGCGTTGATATCTTCAGGATAGAAATCCAGGATTTTCACAAAATCTTCATTCTTTCTACTGCCTGAAAGGAAAAAAAAAAGAATATGTGAAAATCAGACATCTGTTCTCGCTTTGCGCTCGAACACTGGTTTCTAAGCACAATTTCCGTGTAGTGCACTCTGTGCTCCAAGATCTTTGCACATTGAACACTTCATTTTTCCCCAACTTCACTGCAATGTTGTGTTTGAGACGTGTGCACCTTCACAGATCTGGATACACAAGTATCTGTGATTCTCTAACTTTGTGATTTGCACTTCATCGCCTCCTGTGTTGCTTGTGGCGATATGCGACCAGACGTACTAAAGTCTGTGTTGAATCGTGCACACACTGTTTTCACAAGTGTAACACAAAGCAGTGTCTGATGTCCACCTGAAGCACTAAACTGGCTCAGTACATTCACATGGATTTGTCTAACCCATGCTGCCAATATATTGTTTCTACAGCCAAAGGTGTGTCGCTGTACGTTGTGCCTGTACACTATACAAGAGTCAAACCTATTGGCTTTTTCAATACTGATTAAACAAACCACTGCTTACCTTCGAGTTTGGCTGTCCGACTAGCGAATCCCCCTTGAAACTGAATGTGAAGTTCAGAAACCTGCACACTCGTTGGAAATTCCAGCAATATCCACTGGGAGGCGCCCTAGGACAAAAAAAAACGAGTCACCCTAAATAAATAAGTATACACACATATATATTTCCATTGAAAATAAAGTGACATTGTAAATAGGTAGGATACTAAGATTTTTACTTACATTAAAAGACTCTAGACATTCAATAGAAAAATCAAAGGTTAAAGTGATGTTATAGGTAGGCCTTGTAACAATATAAAAACTATTGTTTAAAAAAAAATCGCCAGTTATAGTTTGAGATAACTACAATGTGCGCCCTTGCCATGCACAGCTTTAGACCTTCACATATTTAATTACTCGTGACGTTCAGTGACATCATTAATGACATTGGGATACTGCTGGGTCCGCAGTAAAAATATTTTTAAATGTGCCCTCAGGTGGGGGTCCCTCTGGGAGGCCCCATCCAGAAAAAAAAACTCTTTCCTCCACAGCAGCCAGTGGGTCATGAAACCCCTACCCTGGCCCCATACACCTTAAAGCAGAGGTCTTAAAACATTTTTTGGAGGGGCGGGGGGGGGGGGGGGACTCAGAGCAAAACAGTTGGAGGTTGAGTGCCCCCTTCAAACCTTTACGGCAAACATTGGGGGAGTAGGAGAGGCAGGGTTGAGCGCAGGGGCGGAGCTTTTGAGCTTGTTTCATGTATACTTTTCCTGGAACTCATCTATATTAAATGGGAAACAACCTTTACAACGCAGTCTTTACGTCGCACTACCTTTACATGGCAGTCATTACATCGCAACATACTTTACATCGCATGCCATTACAACGCATGTTATGACAATGCATGTTACTACAACGCAGATATTACATTGCAAGTCATTACAACGCATACCATTACAATGCATAGTACCCTTACACTTTCGACACTTACCCTACTGTTGCACTCACTGGAGTTAGAATAGTTATTTTTACCCCTACACGATCCAACACTTACCTTAAATGCAATGTAATGGTATGCAATGTAATGGTATGCGTTGTAAAGGTATAATGCGATGTAATGGAATGCGTTGTAAAGGTAGTTTCTGAAAATGCGATGTAATGGCATGCTATGTAAAAGAAAGCGTTGCAAAGAATGTTGCGATGTAAAAACTGCGTTGTAAAGGCATGCATTGTAACGTCATACATTCAATTTGAGTGTTGTGAGCCCCTCGCACTCATGGGCCCAAATAGAACTCCACTAATGATAGTCTGCTACTTAGGGCCACAGCCGTCTCCTCTGCCTCTTTCACCGGTTCTCCGCCATGCCTGGTCGTCACCCCAATCTTGAAACAGGCTACCTGTCCTTATTTTTATGTACAGTGGATTTGCCCCTAGGGCACTGGAACACTTTACGTTGCCCAGGATCACAGTTGATGCAGAGACCAGAACCTGGTTCCAAAGTAGGCAGCTCTTGCCCGTAAGCCACACCTCCTCCCTTTTAGAAAGAAAATGACCTCCAACAAGTTTCCCCACCTCCTTGCAACTCTGCTACCAAGGAAAATTAACCTCTATACTCTTGTTTTTAGAGAAAGACATTCATAAATGTGATCTAGTGGATTCCTCAGACCAGCTTCACTAATGATAGCTGCTGCCTTGTGGAGTAGGCTTTTTTCTTTGCCAAAAACATGGGCTCCCGTATTGCCCACAACGCTTGCTGCCTCCGGGCACTTACTCCGAGACCTAGTGAAACACTGACACAGAAAATGTGCACTCTACCCCTTGCAAGCAAGGATAGTAGGGTGTATGTCGTTACAACGCATGCTTTTTCTTGCGTTGGGGGCGCTGGATAGTGGAATAGTTTAATTTACTATTCTAACTCCAGTCCCCGTGGATAGTAGGGAAGGTTTTAGATAGTAAATTAAACTATTCCCTATCCTACAGCGCCCTCCAGCGCAAGTCGTTGTAACGACTTGCGTTGTAATACCTGCGTTGTAAAGGTACTGCGTGTAAAATGTTTCGTTGTAAAGGATGTTTCCCGGATAGTAAAACAGCCTTAAGTGGGGTTTAGTCAGGGTCATTGGAATTATATGATTTCGTTGCAATGGTGTTATCTGTATAATTCGCTTTTTCTTGCCTCTTTAGTCAACCCTGCCACATGATTTGGTCCTCTGCTGCCACATAATTCCAGTGACCCTAGGTTTAGTTTGCCACACAGATATCTGCAATCATTGCATTAGCTCACTGAAGTTTATAATGTCAAAGAGTACATTTTCCACAGATTAGCTAAACTTGCATTGATTTTTTTAAAATTTAATATGTGTGTATTTTTTATATACAATTACCAGAGGCTGAGAAATAAAATAGTTACTGAATATTTTGTTCTTTTTAGCCACATGTTTGTCCCGGTCACACTACTTACTGACTATGGCCAGAGCACTCAGGAAATTGCACACTTTTTATGCACTTAAACCTCTGCATGTAAAAGAAAGCAGCCTGGAAATGTGCCAAATTAACGATGTTGCTTCGACCAGACCTCCTGCACTTACAAGCCCTTGCAGACGCATTTGCGCCCCCAGTGAATGTAGTTAAGGACCCCAGGGGCGTGTACAACAGCTTAAAGGCATGTGCCTTACAGGTATAAGGAGGCGGGGCTTGCGTCTTGAACTTATCTCTCTGGTTCAGGCCCTGTAACAACCAGCATAGCCCTCGGCAGTGGGCTTTAAAGTTTTATCAAAGATCAGGTTTGGTTGTAGCCCACTTATGTACTGAAGTTTGATTTTTGCAAAGTCACTCACTCACCTGGTCGGAGTTCCAGCAGGTGTCCTCATTCCCGTCAAACAGGTACTTTTTGCCAAATTGTTTCACATCCCTATTCAGAACTGAACTTACGCTGCAAGCAAGAGGGAAATACAAGGGTTAATGGTC
Source organism: Lissotriton helveticus (assembly GCF_964261635.1). NCBI lineage: Eukaryota > Metazoa > Chordata > Amphibia > Caudata > Salamandridae > Lissotriton > Lissotriton helveticus. The sequence goes on along the minus strand of NC_136073.1, from coordinate 24,368,226 downwards.
TTCGAAGTAGATGGTTTTCCATTTTGCACAGTGAAAACGCCACAGCAGCAGTGAATTACAATTCAGAAGGGTCAGCTGTCAAAAATAAAGTGTGATGGACTGTTCAGAATTCCGAAAGTAAGTAGCAAAGGACTGTTAAGTCAAAGTTGATTCTGTCCAAACTCCTGAACCCAGAAGCATAACTCATCAAAGTCTCAGACAGATCTATAGAAGCAGCACTGAGAGGGGAAGGAAGGCTACTGTTCAGACCGCTGGCAGAAGGGTTACCAAATGCTGTAGCCACCAGGACCCACAGATGCAGTCCTGGGTTCTCATTTTACAAACCTGGAAAAGGGAATTAAGACTACAACTCCCAGAATTCATTTGTTTGCAGAAAGAAAACCCAGGACTCGAATGTGTGACCCATGTTAACATGAAGCACCTTCTCTCATTTGGTGGGACCAGATATTGATGCCCGGCTTTGTGGTAGTGTCACTTATGCCTAAAAACATACTTTTTTATTATTATAAAGTGCGAATTGTTTTTTAGGTCTCGCCTGTCGATGCGCATGCGCATCGAGCAAGCGAGACTATGGGGGCTTATCCACTCTTTATCCACTGCAAGGAATCGTGGCGATTCCTTGCAGTGCCCGTGACTTTTAAGCTCAATGCGCATGCGCATTGAGCTTAAAAGCGCGTGCACGTCCGTCTTGTTTTACCCGCTCCGCCCCCTCCCCTTCCCGCTGTGTACCATTTCTCCTCCCCCCTCCCCTCTCCTCCGTCCGTCTCGTTTGTTTAATTTAACCCGCTCCGCCCCCTCCCCTTCCCGCCGTGTCGCATTTCTCCTCCCCCCTCCCCTCTCTTCCCTCCGTCTCGTTTGTTTATTTTACCCGCTCCGCCCCCTCCCCTGCCCGCCGTGTCGCATTTTTTTTTATTCGAAGCCTAGTTCAGACTATCGAGGTTCCTGCCATTGTGCCGAGGACCGGAGCCGCACACCGTTGCAACCTCCACGAGACTCCTAAGAGGTTAGCCCTTATCATCATGCTGAGCGCACCCTTGTGCTCCCCATGCCTTCTACCTTTCAATGGTAAAGGATGGCACCGCTGACACAACCTACACCCTTTCCCACTCCCCAGCTCCAACAGCAAGAAACCGCTAATCAGCGAGGTTAAGCTGCCCTACCAGCCACTCCGAGCAAATACGAACCATGGAACCACTTCCAAGGACCGCACTGAGCGAAGAAAAGGTAATGCTCAACCCTTGGCTATTCACATTCTTTTCTGACGCCATATGCCCGGCAACCAGCCCTGACATTCATCACTTTCTTTCAAAAGGAATGACGCAGCGCTCTATACACCTTAATCATTCGGATTCAAGCAATATTTCGCTTGAACTAGGGTAAGGCAGTCCATTTACGAAGTTCCGCCCATTCGTTCACTTTACCCTGCCGCCTTGCAAACTTCTCTTCCCACGTCTCGCCACTAAATTAATTGACCCTCCGCATACACTCGATCACCCCCATAAATCCATTAGAACATAAGTATCACCTTCTTGAACACTTGTGAAAACACTTGCACAGTATACCTCGCCACGAATAACACAAAGCTAGCAGTTTTCCTGACATGCACAAGTGCTATCTAGGAGCACACATCTCACAGGTGGCACGAGTACCCGACTCCAACATTGTTTTAACTTATGTTGTCTACAAATATGGTGGCACTTGATCCCTACACCAGTTGTTGACATATTGAAATGCAACTATTACAGTAATTCTGACAGGTCGCTGTTGTCTGTTTTTCCTCCCCCCTTTTTCCTGTTCCTTATCCCAACAGGCTCCAACGATAGACACCAGGCAATTGTATTTAAATTAGTCCTGATGATGATCCCCCTTATCTAGGAGCTAGGGATCGAAACGTCGACTGTTCTAAAACAATGCCACAAACTGACCATTGAGTGACATTATTGTGGACATTGTTTGGCAAAGCTTGCTTTACTAGATTTCAAGTGCAAGCCACCGTGGCTCCAAAGTTATTGCCTGATATTTTGTATGTTTTGCACTACTTAGTTCGTTCAGCTGTTTTGTAACTGAACAATTCTTGCCCCCTTTTGTTTGGAAAAAAAAAGTTTAGAATACAGTTATCTCGCACCGTCTTTAACTGAGTTCTTGCATTGCCTTACTTCTGGGGCACTTTAAAATAGAATTAATGGATGACTCCCAGGGTAGAAACTATATTCATTTTGCCTTCTGGTTTGATGAGCATTCTTTGCAGAGATGGCGTACTTACTCCTGCCTAGCGCCAATGTGACATGTCTGGGAGCACTATTTCGAATTACTGATTCGATTCCCTCTGTTCCAACCCAGCCTCACCTCCTTCGGAGGGCCCAACAAGTAGGGTTGAGTTTGACATAGTAAGGGGCCTTGTAAAGCTCCAGTACGCTTTATAGAAATATAATCTTCGCAGGGCCTGATACACTTTCTCTGACTGTCGCAACTATTCACCCATTTATCTACGCCCGCTGCATACTTCCTGTAAGACAACTGGAGTTCAGTTTTCGAGTGAATGCTGGGCTCACATTGGCAGGTGATCTTCCTCACTCTCACTCATCCTCACTCACCCTCAACCCCTCACCCTCACTCACCCTCAACCCCTCACCCTCACTCACTCACCCTCAACCCCTCACCCCCTCACTCACCCTCACTCTCACTCATCCTCATCCTCACTCAACCACCCTCAACCTCACTCACCCTCAACCCCTCACACTCACTCACCCTCAACCCCTCACCCTCACTCACTCACCCTCAACCCCTCACCCTCAACCCCTCACCCTCACTCACCCACCCTCACTCACCCTCAACCCCTCACCCTCAAACCCTCACCCTCACTCACCCACCCTCAACCCCTCACCCTCACTCACCCTCAACCCCTCACTCACTCACCCTCACTCACCCTCAACCCCTCCCCCTCGACCCCTCCCCCTCAACCCCTCACCCTCACCCTCACTCACCCTCCCTCACCCTCAACCCCTCACCCTCAAACCATCACTCACCCTCAACCCCTCACCCTCAACCCCTCACTCACCCTCAACCCCTCACCCTCACTCACCCTCAACCCCTCACCCTCACTCACTCACCCTCAACCCCTCACCCCCTCACCCTCAACCCCTCACTCACCCTCACTCTCACTCACCCTCACTCAGCCTCAACTACTCCCCCTCACCCTCACTCACCCAAAACCCCTCACCCTCACTCACCCTCACCCTCACTCACCCTCAACACCTCACTCACCCTCACCCTCACTCACCTTCACTCACCCTCAACACCTCACCCTCAACCTCAACCCCTCACCCTCACCCACCCTCACTCACCCTCACTCACCCTCAACCCCTCACCCTCACTCACCCTCACCCTCACTCACCCTCACCCTCACTCACCCTCACCCTCACACAGTGCAATAGTTCTCAGACCATTTCAGTTAGAGCTTTTAGAAATGTTTATGGCTTTTTTTATTTGTAATACTTTAGCATTGGCTACAGGAAACAAAAATGCTAAACATTTACAAAAAAAACCCATAAACAATTCTAAAAACACTAACTCTAATGGTGCGAGACCTATTGCATTTCCAATGCTTGTTTTAGTAGCAACTGCTGTATTCTACAATCTTTAGTTTAAGAGGTTTTGTTGAAATACATCAACACAACCTTATTTTACAGGGCACTCCATTGAATGACTATACCAGAGACACGAAACCACACCCACAAAAATCTTGGGTGAATACACACCCGGCCTTAACTCCGCAGCAGACAGCATAAGCCTCTCTCCACTCCACAGCTGTTCCGAAAGGCTCTGGGTCCCGAGGCGCATTCAGATTGTTCTGGAATGCCCACTCATCCCCAGGTTGGCCCCAACCCCAGACTGTTCTGTCAAATGCTATATATACAAACATGTTTTAATGGGCCCCTGTTTAGGCTTATTATATGCCTCCACGTCACCGGGACACACCTTTCCCAATCCCGAGCTTACTTTTACAGAGCATTGCTTCCAGTCCTATTGCTTTCATATAAATGCACTAAAATAACAACTTTTAAAATGCACGTATCTGTTAACAGAAGACTAGGGCTGGTATTCAGATCGGTGTTCATCTTATAACCCAAGTGTGAATTCTGAGAGAAATCTTGATGTGGACTTTAACTTCTAGGAGCTATGTTGCCTCAGCAGCTTACAAGATGGCTCAGCCAGTTGAACACTCGCGGCTAAAACAAAGTGATAAGCAAGTCCCCACGTTTTCATGTTCTGGCAGGGCCAACACAGGCTTCCATACTTAGGAAGTCAGCATTGAGAGTGGCATTGTGTGTTGCCAAGCCTTGTAAACAGAGGTGTGGTATAAAACACTAGATTAAAAATACCGGCTATTACCATTAATAGACACATAAGGCACATTTTATAGTTGATCTGGTCTCCAGGCCGGTATTAAATATTACCCAAATTAACAGTGCGCATTTTATCGACATCAGAAGGAGGAAAGTCTGTGTGGCCCCACCAGGAATTGAATCTCTAACACTGAGGTTTCCGACACATATCTGTACAATGAAATACATTAACCCTTTGATTGTGCTATTTTATTTTAACAATACAATAGTTCGGGCTCTGGGAGTGTGTCCCCGTGCTCGAGAACACTTGCACCTTATAACTCTGATCAGCTCCAGAACTTTCCCAAATGTATCCGATTCTTCCCTAAATATCATAGATTTACCCTGAGTGCCCCCCGGACCCTCTTAGGACTCTTCCCCTCACCCCCCTTACCGGCTCACGATCTCTGCACACAGCACGGACGCCGCCATCTTGCTTAGGGTGCCGTAAAGCAGGCTTTGCTCTTCACGACAGCATGCGTCACGTTATGGCGGCCATATTGGGTGAGGCAAAAACATAGCTGGGTCTCCTTCTTCAAATCACCTACCTCCAGGAGAGGCTTTGGTTTCCGGGCGGACTTTGCTCATAGAAGCCCTCATGCTTTGGGATTTGGGCTCATTCTTGAACACACATGAGTGACAGTCTCAGACCAGATATTGTCGCATTTAGAACAAAGGCCTTTAGAAGAAAATCCTTCCTTTGGGGAGGAAGCCTCTATTCTCTCCACAGGGCTGTGGTCCCCTCTTGAATGGTGTTTTGTCCTCAATTTGGTTCCTCTCTGGTCTGTGAGTAATCTCGTGAAATCCTTCCTGAGGTTTAATTCTGATGGGGACTGATTTAAAGGTCACCGCAATATGATTTTGCACTGGCCTGAAACTAGGGTTGCCACTTAAGCGGTTTTCTGCCGGCACCACCAGCATTTTAATATCCCGGCTGGTTAAAAAATAAGTCACATCGCCAAAAGCCAGTATCTTTTGTTCTTGTCTGTAGATACATCAAAGCAAATAAAAATCACTTTTAAATGTGCTTTAGAGCCAAGTTGATAATTGATGACTAATAATTACTGTAAACAATGACAGAAAAGCCAAGTTACAAATGAATACGTACCATTTCGTTTAAAGTTGTGTTTAGTATCGTATCCTGTCCTATTCAGACTTAAAATAATTTGCGGGTATTTTTCTCTTCAAATGGTGCCAACCCTACCTGTAACAATTCCTCGTTCCTTCCCAGCTCTATAATGGCTTGGAACTATATGCCTGGTTCCCTTACAAATCGCAGTTGGAGCTTCAGAGTGTGGCTGCCACGTTCTCACCATTAAATCAGGATAGAGCGTTGGTGAAATTTATTTAATGGCAGCAAAATGTGCGTGATTTTACGATATGCTTGTTGCGTGAAATTTCTGACACTAGGCCATTAAGCCAGTTTGTATAATTATGTACCATTTGTGGTAAAAACTTGATCACAAATGCTGCAATTGGTAGATGCACGGAACAACAATGCGAATGTCTGTTGTTCACGGTGCTCTTGTTTAAATACATGTGTGTGCCTAAACTTGATGTACGGATACATTTTGGTCTAAATATATCTAATTTTTGCAATCGTGTTGCATAAGTGCGCGAAACCAAATTGAGGGAATTTCGCACACACCTAATCAGGATCTGCCCCAATACAGTGTTTAAGGAATCCAAATCCTCCCAGACCTCTTTGTTGGCTTTGAGTAGCAGAAATAAGTTATGATCTACATAACTTTGGGGTGTGACTACAGCATTTCGCGCAGCCACCGATTCATGAAAGTTTTCTTCCACACCTTCATTGTGTCAGGAATATTTAGATTATCTCCTCATATGTGTAATGTACTTGCAAACTTTACCTGATGGCCCGGGGAACAGCGTTTACAACGCAACTTTTACAACGAAGTACCTTTACGACACAACCATTACAACGCAACTTTTACAACGACTTGCGCTGGGGGGCGCTCTAGGATAGGGAATAGTTTTAATTTACTATCCAACACCTTCCCTACTATCCACGGGGACTGGAGTTGGAATAGTAAATTAAACTATTCACTATCCAACGCAAGTCGTTGTAAAACTTGCGTCGTAAAGGCATGCATTGTAAAAGCATGCGTTGTAACGACGTACATCCTGATGGCCCATGTGTGACTTCAATGGTTGCATACAGGATGTGCTCTTCATTGAAACAGAGTCTACACATGGGTCAATTTCTGAAGCGGAATACGTGATTGGAATGGTTTTTGTGATGGTGGGATAATGGCATTGTGCATTTGGTGTCTACACAATCACTGCAATCTCTGCTGGTTTCTTGCTACAAGTTAGTTCCGGGTACTTTCCACAGCACCCAGCCACGACCAGCCTTTGCTAACGCCTGCTGTTTCAAGGTCTAGCGTATGTGTGGTACAAGCGACTGCCCTGATGGTGCGATACCGAACATTGTTGTTACATTATTGTTCAATAGAAATATTATAGCCCAGGTAGCGTCTTAAAAAATATCGCCACATGCGAGTAGAAAATAGAAAACCTACACTCAGTGGGATGATGATTTTTTCTAAGCAATATTTAGAACAATGGATTTACAACACACAATATTTATGACAGCAGTATTGTGACATACAGCCAGTCTGATCTTAACACAAGGAGAGATCTTTCCCTTGCAATATTTCGGTGGTCGAAATACATTTAGGGGGAGCTGGATAAGTAAGAGACATTTGAATACCTTAGGGGAACAATAGAGTGGAGAATGGAAAGTGTGTGAGACATTTAAATTCTTTGCATTAGAAATATGGCACAGATGGAGGGGACTACACTGAGACATTTAAATAGACAAAAGGTAGGAATACAGTAGAGGTGGAAAGGAGGGTAAGAGAGACATTTAAATATTAAATGGCAGAAATGTCACAGAGTTTGGAGAGTGGGATGAAAGAAACCATTACAAATTCAAATTGTAGAAACAAAGTAGAGGTAGGTGAAGGAGTGAGAGAGACATTTAAATATTTTAATGGTAGAAGCAGAGAGGGAATGAGGGAGACATTTTAATATTTCAGTGGTAGGAATGCAACTGAGTGGGAGAGAGTTATTTTAATAGTCAAATGTTAGAAATAGAATTGAGTTTGAAAGGTAAACGAGAGAGATAGTTACATGTTTCAATGGTAGCAATGCAACTACTATGAGGGGGTTTGGGTATGGAAAATACATTTGAATATCTGTGTTCAAATGGGAGGTGGGGATACAGGCGATACATCTAAATACTTCAATGTCAGAAATACAGCAGAGGTGGTCGAGGATATGGGAAAGATACTAAAATATTTTAGGGGTAGGAATATGGCTGAGGAAGATATTGGAAGACATTGAAATATTTCTGGGGTAAGAGTTTAAGATATGGGAGACACATTAAAATATTTCTGGGGTACGAATTTAAGAGAGGAGTATATGGGAGAGACAGTGAAATATTTTGGGGGTAAGAATTCGAGAGAAGAGGCTATGGGCGAGACGGAAACAGCGGCGTAGCGTGGGTTGCCAGCTCACGGGGCAAGGCACTTATCCTTCCACTTTTCTTTTGACATTTTGTGCCCCTAAGAATGCCCCAGCGCTCTTAAGAATATCCCTAAGAATTTTGCACCTGGGGCAACCATTCATGTGGCCCGGCCCACGCTACGCCACTGGACTGAAATATTTCTGGAGTCAGAATATGAGAGAGGAGGCTAAGGGAGAGGCATTTAAATTCTATTATTAATAGTGTGTCTTTGACATTCTAGCATTTTGCAAATGAATAATTGATAGAAAGTTTAATATAAGGATGAAGGGGTATCTATATGTGCAGTGGAATTGACGTATAATGTTTTAATTTTTTTATAGTGAAAAAAACTGAATGTTTTGCTGGAAGAAAGAAAAATGGGAGATTGAGCTGAGCTCACACCTTTATTTATGCTTCAGTGGGCACAGAAAGGTTAAACATTGTCCAGAAACCAAAATATCTTCTATTTTGATTAGGGGTGGAATTCACGGTTACACTCTGCAGAATTCCTCAGAGTTGCTTGAAAACTCAGGGAGATTTCGCGAGATCAACAAAAGGGCGGAATTAGGGACGTTGTGCTGATTTTAAGCACCGGAAACTCGTTTTGCGCTGAAAAATCACTGCAAATGGCATCACATGGCGTGCCAGAGGGCGCTACTTCTCAAGTTGATTTTGTTTCCGTCCGAGTAGATTTCTTAACTCCAGCAGCAGCTTTCTGAGCACAAACTGTTGCAACCGCCCGCGTTGGGAAAATAACATAACGTGTATTTGTAAAGCGCACGTTCACCCGGAGGTATCTTGGCGCTGAATAACAGATGTGTATTGTTACCCAACTCAATGGTACTCATTTAATCGACCTCAGAAGGATGAAAGGCTGAGTGGACCCGCCGGGATTTGAACCTGTGACCATGAGGTCGAACACAGGCCCCTGCAGTGGAGGCATTGGTCCACTTAGCCACCAGACCCGGCTCTTCTAGAGACCAGAAATCGCGCTAGGAGACGCCAAATCTCGCTTGCGCTCACCACCTTAACGTTGGTGAGCCATGCATGAGAAAAAACTTCACCATGCTGCAGTTGGCGAAATATGGCCAGCACTCCGCGTTACATGCTTAACGCTGAGTGGCCAAAACTCCACCAACTCCGCTGGTGGAGCAGAATTTATCCCTCACCCCTAGTTTGATGTCCATCTTCACTATAACCAGTTCACTAATCGCCAAATGCATTACTTTAGAAGGCCAATGTTGATAAACTGCTTTGTGTGATTCAAGGCTGAATCAGCAGGTGGCGCTCAAAGACAGGACTGAAAATCTGTTTTATCATTTCCTCTGAGGCGAGCCAGTGCTCAGAAGAGTGAACCAAGACAACGTTGAGATAACAAGCATTTACAACTACAATAGGCTTTGCCTTTCCCTACCTTCTAAGCAAAGGGCAATCCATTCTATGTTTTGGAGAGAGGGTTGGCTATGCGCATACACTAACGTACAGCATGAATATATGCTAACTTGCTCTGAGTCCAGTCGTATAAGCGCCTCCGTGAACTTTAATATGTTTAAAATTATTTACATAGGTGCTTTGACACAGGCACATCACGCTGCCCACATTATTCTGGGAGTTAACTCCATTAAGTCAGGTTTCTAAATGATGCCAGGGTGGGCACTTTCATGCCATGCCTTCCAACAAGATCATTGCACCAGGTTCTATAGTTTGCCACCAGTTAGCAACATGCATTGGACGTCCTCAAGTTGACCCAAAAATTACCACTGTGCCAGGGTCCATATTTTACCAGGAGTTGGCATGATGCCACCGAAGCCCACATGTTGCTAGGAAATACCACCATTAAGCAAGGGGCAGCATTTTACCTGGGGTGGTCAAGGGGTATCTTCTCATGGGGTAACAGCGTTTACAACGCAACTTTTACAGCACAGTACCTTTACCATGCAACTTTTACAATGCAAGTAGTTACAACGACTTGCGCTGGGGGGCGCTCTAGGATAGGGAATAGTTAATTTTCTATCCAAAACCTTCCCTACTATCCACGGGGACTGGAGTTGGAATAGTAAATTAAACTATTCACTATCCAGCACCCCAGCATTGTGAAAGTTGCGTAGTAAAGGCATGCGTAGAAAAAGCATGCATGGTAAAAGCATGCGTTGTAATGACATACATCCCTTCTCATGGATGCCCAGAAGATGACAAAAGCTTTGTTCCAGGTTAAAGTTTTTACCATAGTGGGATGGGCAGCTTGCATGGGTGGCCACCAGTTGTCAAGAATTAACGTCATTTTGCAATGGCCAGCATCTCACCTGTGATAGGCATCATACCAGGGATATAAAGCTCTAAATACAAAGGAGGGTCCCTGGGTTCCAAAATATAGGGAGAGGAGGGCAGGGAAAATCACAGATCAATAACAACAGACATTCCCCTATGAATTAATTAATTCATAGGGGAATGTCTGTTGTTATTGTTCTACCATACCAGGGATATCCACAAGTTGCCAAGAAGTACAAACATTGTGCAGAATCAACATCTGACCAAGGTGGCATGCTCTCACCCCTCAGATGTGTGCACAAACTCTAAGATAAAACATGCATGCATGTACACAAAAGCATGTGTGAGCAGATGTACGTTGTTACCACACGATGTATTACATCGCAGTACTTTACAACGCGTCTTTTGCGCTGTAGGGGTGCTGGACTTAGAAATAGTTAAATTTACTATTCCAACACCAGCCTACGTACAGTAGGGAAGTTGTTGGAATAGTAAATCTACTATTCCTTAGCCTAGAGCGCCCTCCAGCGCAAGTCGTGGTTACGTCTTGCGTTGTAAAAGACGCGTCGTAACTGCACTGCGGGGTAACATCCGCGTTGTAAAGGATGTTCCCCTGTGTGAGCATATGCACACTTATGCGCATACACAGAGATACTTGCACGCACACAAACAAAGCATCCGCTAATAAAAAGGCTTCCCTCTTGGCTCAGCTGCCATTAGACTCTTGCTACTACCTACTCTGGGCAGCCTTTTCTCTCCTTTGCTGTGGCTGGCTCCAGCTCCCAGTCAGTGCTCCTGGGGGGAGGGATGGACAGGAGCACATTGGGCTGCCGAGGGGTGGACAGGTAATCCACCCGGACCTTGGAGGGGAAATTGACCGAGTGGGAGGCCTCGGGGCACGGGGGAGTGTGCAATAGGGAAATAGTAATGGAGTGGAGTTGGGCCATCGGTGGTGGCGCGGGCCACCCATGAGCCGTGCTTGGGCAGCCAGCGCTCTCATATTTTTCATAGGTGGGAGATTCTCTGGTGGAGCTTTTCACCTCTGGTGGGAGGTTCCTTTTATGGTTTTCTTTCCACTTGCTAGAGGGGACAGCTGAGGGAACTCTTGTTAACACTTGCTGCTCTGCAGGTGGAAAGTTTCTTCCTGGACAACAAGTTGCCTATGTTTCCCTTGATGGTGTGGCTGATGTCCTTTCAGAAAAGCAGACACACTGGATCCACCTCAAGGCCACGCCTGTTATCGCTGTTAGGATGAAACCCAAAAATAAGAAGGAGCAGCAGAGAGCAGGGGAGAAATTCTAGCTTATTTGGCATTTGTTTACAGTGTTTCTGCCACTACTGCTGTCCCGTAGTCTTTTTAAGTGCTAGTCATTGCGAACGTTGCAGCTTCCAGAATGTGAGTTCAGAACTGCTCTTCAAGCCATCATTCGCTTGCATCTGGATGGTTGTAATGCCCTGCTCTGTGGCCTCCCAGACTCTACACTTGCAACCCCTTGAGGGCCTGACATCCTACACAGTGCAGCATGTCTCATCCAAGGCCTGGAGGAATATGGTCACATCATCCACATCCTGATGGAACGTTGATGGCTTCCCTTGCTGGCAAGAACCATCCTCAAACCGGTTGCATAATTTTCAAAGCCATCACCAGCCACTCCAGCTTATCTGGCAGACAAGCTCACCACCTCTGGGGGCTCTCGGCACACCTGCAGCCAGGGCACCGTCAGGCTGCAGGCGAAGAAGTGAAAAATGACAAAAGGGCAGCCGTCCTTTTCAATCTTTACACTCAGGATCTGGAACAACATCCCCGTATCCATTAGAACTTAGCAAACCGTGCTCCCTTTTAGGAAATAATTAAACATGCACCTTTTTAAAGAACACTACATCACAATTCATCAATAGTCCACAAACCAACTGGTCTATCATAGCAGCATTGGTGCTCATGAGATAGAGACAGGAGGTGTAGGGGGTGGAAGAAAGAGGCGTGAGGTGGAATCAAGACCAGGCAGCCTCGGTATTCATGGGATAAAGTGACAGGAAGTGTAGGGGGGAAGAAAGAGGCGTGAGGTGGAATCAAGACCAGGCAGCCTCGGTATTCATGGGATAAAGTGACAGGAAGTGTAGGGGGGAAGAAAGAGGCGTGAGGTGGAATCAAGACCAGGCAGCCTCGGTATTCATGAGATAAAGAGACAGGAAGTGTAGGGTGGTGGAAGAAAGAGGCATGAGGTGGAATCAAGACCAGGCAGCCTCGGTATTCATGAGATAAAGAGACAGGAAGTGTAGGGTGGTGGAAGAAAGAGGCGTGAGGTGGAATCAAGACCAGGCAGCCTCGGTATTCATGAGATAAAGAGACAGGAAGTGTAGGGTGGTGGAAGAAAGAGGCATGAGGTGGAATCAAGACCAGGCAGCCTCGGTATTCATAAGATAAAGAGACAGGAAGTGTAGGTGGTGGAGGAAAGAGGCGTGAGGTGGAATCAAGACCAGGCAGCCTCGGTATTCATGAGATAAAGAGACAGGAAGTGTAGGGTGGTGGAAGAAAGAGGCGTGAGGTGGAATCAAGACCAGGCAGCCTCAGTGTTCATGAGATAAAGAGACAGGAAGTGTAGGGTGGTGGAAGAAAGAGGCATGAGGTGGAATCAAGACCAGGCAGCCTCGGTATTCATAAGATAAAGAGACAGGAAGTGTAGGGGGGAAGAAAGAGGCGTGAGGTGGAATCAAGACCAGGCAGCCTCGGTATTCATGAGATAAAGAGACAGGAAGTGTAGGGTGGTGGAAGAAAGAGGCGTGAGGTGGAATCAAGACCAGGCAGCCTCAGTGTTCATGAGATAAAGAGACAGGAAGTGTAGGGTGGAGGAAGAAAGAGGCATGAAGTGGAATCAAGACCAGGCAGCCTCGGTATTCATGAGATAAAGCAATAGGAAGTGTAGGGGGTGGAAGAAAGAGGCATGAGGTGGAATCAAGACCAGGCAGCCTCGGTATTCATAAGATAAAGAGACAGGAAGTGTAGGGGGTAAGAAAGAGGCGTGAGGTGGAATCAAGACCAGGCAGCCTCGGTATTCATGAGATAAAGAGACAGGAAGTGTAGGGTGGTGGAAGAAAGAGGCGTGAGGTGGAATCAAGACCAGGCAGCCTCAGTGTTCATGAGATAAGGAGACAGGAAGTGTAGGGTGGTGGAAGAAAGAGGCATGAGGTGGAATCAAGACCAGGCAGCCTCTGTATTCATGAGATAAAGAGACAGGAAGTGTAGGGTGGTGGAAGAAAGAGGCGTGAGGTGGAATCAAGACCAGGCAGCCTCGGTGTTCATGAGATAAAGAGACAGGAAGTGTAGGCGGTGGAAGAAAGAGGCATGAGGTGGAATCAAGACCAGGCAGCCTCAGTGTTCATGAGATAAGGAGACAGGAAGTGTAGGGTGGAGGAAGAAAGAGGCATGAGGTGGAATCGAGACCAGGCAGCCTTTGTATTCATGAGATAAAGAGACAGGAAGTGTCTGGTGGTGGAAGAAAGAGGCATGATGTGGAATCAAGACCAGGCAGCCTCGGTATTCATGAGATAAAGAGACAGGAAGTGTAGGGGTGGAAGAAAGAGGCATGGGGTGGAATCAAGACCAGGCAGCCTCGGTATTCATGAGATAAAGAGACAGGAAGTGTAGGGGGTGGAAGAAAGAGGCGTGAGGTGAAATCAAGACCAGGCAGCCTCGGTGTTCATGAGATAAAGAGACTGGAAGTGTAGGGTGGAGGAAGAAAGAGGCATGAGGTGGAATCGAGACCAGGCAGCCTCGGTATTCATGAGATAAAGAGACAGGAAGTGTAGGGGGTGGAAGAAAGAGGCGTGAGGTGGAATCGAGACCAGGCAGCCTCGGTATTCATGAGATAAAGAGACAGGAAGTGTAGGGGGTGGAAGAAAGAGGCATGAGGTGGAATCGAGACCAGGCAGCCTCGGTATTCATGAGATAAAGAGACTGGAAGTGTAGGGTGGAGGAATTAGGAGGCATGAGGTGGAATCAAGACCAGGCAGCCTCGGTATTCATGAGATAAAGAGACAGGAAGTGTAGGGGTGGAAGAAAGAGGCATGGGGTGGAATCAAGACCAGGCAGCCTCGGTATTCATGAGATAAAGAGACAGGAAGTGTAGGGGGTGGAAGAAAGAGGCGTGAGGTGAAATCAAGACCAGGCAGCCTCGGTGTTCATGAGATAAAGAGACTGGAAGTGTAGGGTGGAGGAAGAAAGAGGCATGAGGTGGAATCGAGACCAGGCAGCCTCAGTGTTCATGAGATAAAGAGACATGAAGTGTAGGGTGGAGGAAGAAAGAGGCATGAGGTGGAATCAAGACTACGCAGCCTCGGTATTCATGAGATAAAGAGACAGGAAGTGTAGGGTGGAGGAAGAAAGAGGCGTGAGGTGGAATCGAGACCAGGCAGCCTCGGTATTCATGAGATAAAGAGACAGGAGGTGTAGGGTGGAGGAAGTAGGAGGCATGATGTGGAATCAAGACCAGGCAGCCTCGGTATTCATGAGATAAAGAGACAGGAAGTGTAGGGGGTCGAAGAAAGAGGCGTGAGATGGAATCAAGACCAGGCAGCCTCGGTATTCATGAGATAAAGAGACAGGAAGTGTAGGGGGTGGAAGAAAGAGGCGTGAGGTGGAATCAAGACCAGGCAGCCTCGGTATTCATGAGATAAAGAGACAGGAAGTGTAGGTGGAGGAAGAAAGAGGCATGGGGTGGAATCAAGACCAGGCAGCCTCGGTATTCATGAGATAAAGAGACAGGAGGTGTAGGGTGGATGAAGAAAGAGGCATGAGGTGGAATCAAGACCAGGCAGCCTCAGTATTCATGAGATAAAGAGACAGGAAGTGTAGGGTGGTGGAAGGAAGAGGCGTGAGGTGGAATCAAGACCAGGCAGCCTCGGTATTCATGAGATAAAGAGACAGGAAGTGTAGGGGGTGGAAGAAAGAGGCATGGGGTGGAATCAAGACCAGGCAGCCTCGGTATTCATGAGATAAAGAGACAGGAAGTGTAGGGGGTGGAAGAAAGAGGCGTGAGATGAAATCAAGACCAGGCAGCCTCGGTATTCATGAGATAAAGAGACAGGAAGTGTAGGGGGTGGAAGAAAGAGGCATGAGGTGGAATCAAGACCAGGCAGCCTCGGTATTCATGAGATAAAGAGACAGGAAGTGTAGGTGGAGGAAGAAAGAGGCATGGGGTGGAATCAAGACCAGGCAGCCTCGGTATTCATGAAATAAAGTGACAGGAAGTGTAGGACAGTTTAAGAAAGAGGCATGAGGTGGAATCCAGACCAGGCAGCCTCGGTATTCATGAGATAGAGAGACAGGAAGTGTAGGGTGGAAGAAAGAGGCATGAGGTGGAATCAAGACCAGGCAGCCTTGGTGTTCATGAGATAAAGAGACAGGAAGTGTAGGGTGGTGGAAGAAAGAGGCGTGAGGTGGAATCAAGACTAGACTGCACAATGAGTTGGTAAACTCAGCATTTGCCAGCGCTGGTGGCGGGCTCCTAAGAGAACCTTTTGACCCCTGCCCTTGTTGTTTTCCGCATGAAGCACCGCTTGCCTGGCAAGGAATAGCTCCTTCATTGAGTGGGCCACCTCCGCCTCATGGTGGGGTTGCGGTGTATCAGCAGAGGTATGCACACTCCCTATCTTGCACTACCTCAGTTCACACACATCCATCCATTTACTGAGCAATAAAACTCGCCCAAGGAAAAAACAAATAAATTAATCCAACAATTCCTTCTAGCCCGCGGTTTTGCCACCCGTCCCTAATGGTACGCAACACAACCGCGCTTGCTTCACTATTAGGCCTGGCGCTGCCTCTCCGTGACAGGTACCGCTCAGTTATACTTAATGAACCTTCAAAAAATAAACCCCGCGCGCTACAGGTGTGTGATGGCTGTCTGCAAGCCTAGCAGCGGGCTCCGGCTACTGCTGGTGGAATACTAATATGGCAGTCTTCAAAGGAAAGGACCCTGCCAGCCAACATGTCTTCCCAGCTGCCTTGTGGGACCGCGCAGCGGATTAATTCAAACTCCAGGAGCTCAGCGAGCAGCCTCAAGCGCCTCTGGGCACTCCGCGCCCCCACGGATGAGCGCGTTCTTTTTAAAATTGCCATGCATTAAACAAAGAAATTCTGTTTGAGATAGAAGCCTGGGCCTCTGAGCCTCCCTGCAACAGGCAAAAATCATTATAACATATATAAAAAAAAGTTGCTTTTCCAGTATGGAAGGCCTATAGCGAATATCAGAGACGCTTCCACGTGTGCAGAATATTTGATGCACACATTGGTGCTGTGTACATAGAATCACGAACTGGCGGTGAAAGGGTCAAAGGATGAGCAAAGACCATGCCTAAAAATATATCATTTAATTGCAGGTGAAATTGGGGGGCTTCCAGAACCAGCCTTGTACACTTGGGATTCAGAAAAGGGGGTGGTGATGAACAGAGTGTCTGAATTAAGCAGACCACTCTTACCCAGTCCAAAGATCAGGGCTTCATCCATCACCGTTATTTAGCTCACTGCCCCATCCCAGCTCAGAACCTGGCTATATGCAAATTAGTCTGTCCCTGGCCCAGTGCATCATGGGAACAGGGCAGACCAAACTACCAAGCCAATTCTTCACCAGAAAGGAGACAAGCTTCCGGGGACCGGTTTCTGCCATTTCAGGCGTTGTCGGCCCGGCTTGCTTGAATCCTGATGGAGCAGTGAGCAAGGGACTCATGTCTGAGTATACCCTGCCACACCTATAGTGGCCAAAAACGATTCAGAAAAGGGGGTGGTGATGAACAGAGTGTCTGAATTAAGCAGACCACTCTTACCCAGTCCAAAGATCAGGGCTTGATCCATCACCGTTATTTAGCTCACTGCCCCATCCCAGCTCAGAACCTGGCTATATGCAAATTAGTCTGTCCCTGGCCCAGTGCATCATGGGAACAGGGCAGACCAAACTACCAAGCCAATTCTTCACCAGAAAGGAGACAAGCTTCCGGGGACCGGTTTCTGCCATTTCAGGCGTCGTCGGCCCGGCTTGCTTGAATCCTGATGGAGCAGTGAGCAAGGGACTCATGTCTGAGTATACCCTGCCACACCTATAGTGGCCAAAAACGATTCAGAAAAGGGGGTGGTGATGAACAGAGTGTCTGAATTAAGCAGACCACTCTTACCCAGTCCAAAGATCAGGGCTTGATCCATCACCGTTATTTAGCTCACTGCCCCATCCCAGCTCAGAACCTGGCTATATGCAAATTAGTCTGTCCCTGGCCCAGTGCATCATGGGAACAGGGCAGACCAAACTACCAAGCCAATTCTTCACCAGAAAGGAGACAAGCGTGGAAGGGTATACTCAGATGTGAGTCCTTTGCTCATTGCACCATCAGGATTCAAGCAAGCCGGGCCGAAGACGGCTGTAATGCCAGAAACCGGTCCCCGGAAGCTTGTTTCCTTCCCAGTGTAAGAATTGGCTTTTGTAGTCTGGTCTGCCCTGTTCCCATGATGCACTGGGCCAGGGACAGACTAATTTGCATACAGCCAGGTTCTGAAACTGGGATGGTGCAATGAGCTAAAAAACGGTGTTGGATCTAGCCCTGATCTCTTGACTGGGTGAGAGTATTCTGCTTAATTCAGAGACTCTGTCCATCACCACCCCTTGTTGTAAATATTTTTGTACACTTGGGGTTTCTTTTTCACCTGCCTTGTGTAATTTTTTGCTTCCATTTTGTACAATGTACTAGTCCGTCCCATAACAGCTATTTTTTGGTGGGAAACAGCGTTTACAACGCAACTTTTACCACGCACTACCTTTACCACGCAACTTTCACAACGCAAATCGTTACAACGACTTGTGCTGGGGGGCGCTGTAGGATAGGGAATAGTTTAATTTACTATCCAAAACCTTCCCTACTATCCACGGGGACTGGAGTTGGAATAGTAAATTAAACTATTCACTATCCAGCGCCCCCCAACGCAAGTCGTTGTAACGACTTGCGTTGTAAAAGTTGCGTGGTAAAGGCATGCGTTGTAAAAGCATGCGTAGTAACGACATACATCCTTTTTTGGTAGTGAAAAACACATTTTTTTCTGGGGCCATTTTGACTAGTCTTGGACCAGGGCATGGTTCCTGGTCTGTTCTTAACCCTTTGTATGTCTGTTAGTCAGACCAAGCTAGAGTCGAGGCGCTTTCCTCAAACGCGACCCAGTTTGCCAATGGGCTTCATTTTGGTACGCTTGCAAGTGCTGTGAGGTCCCCTTTCATGCCTTGCTGTTCTGCCTTGAGTGGCAAGAAACCTTGAAGGTGACGGCTGTGGGCAACGAAGGCTCCTTAGTGGCACATATAAGGCAGACACTGACTCTATAGGGGAAAGCGCTGAGAAGCCAGGAGCTAACACCTATTCCCCACAGTGATGATCAGGTTATTAAATTTGTGTTTTATTTTTCTCACCCCACTGCTTCTTCACTCAATGAACTGGCAAATCCCATTTTAACTTTTCCTTGTAGAATAATGCTTGTAAACTACTACCAGTTCATGAGCCGAACTGTGTGAGTGCGTAAAGATATAGGCTCCATTCCATAGGGTTCCTAGGGAAAAAGGTAAGCGTTTCCTCACAGTGGCATGAGCCGGGCCAGGTAGAGGCGCAGAATGGCCACCGCGCAGGGGTCCAAACTTCCGCAAGCAGCAGCTGGACAGTCCGCAGAAAAGCGACATGAGGGACCCTTTGTTCCACTTCAGTGTAGCCTTTTTCCTGTGGTGTAGTGTTTCGAGGCACAGCATTACGATGTCATGATGCCCTACTCTGCGGCCCATGGTTGACCATCGCCAATATGAGACTTTGTGCCCCTCAGTCCTACGTGTCCCAAGGGATTTGCGATGAGTGGTCCAATGGTATCTTTTGCCCTCCGAATGTTCTAATAATCGCTATTTACAATCCTGGGTTTCGCTATTGAGTATCGACACCAAGAGTATTGTGGTACAAGAATATCGAGGGCCGAATATTGGAAGGTTGGCGCATATAGGGAAGTATAGATGCACTATTCCTAACTCCATATCTACATATCTTGAAGATATATGTACGTGTAGTACATATATATGTGGTAAAGGTATAGAAAATCTAGACTTGCCTAACTCTCAATATAATTTTTGTGGGAGGGGAGGAAGTTTTATATAGTGCTAACTCGACCCGAAGGTATCGGAGCGCTTTACCTGAGCACCAGTTGCGTTACAGACGGACACATTCTTTTCTGTTGGGCACAGGGGAGATTAGGTCATTTGCCCAGAATCACAGGATGTTGAGCGTCCCTGCTGGGACTCGAACCCGGTTCCCCAGCTTCGAGGTCGGGCCTCTAGCCGTTAGGCCACATCCTTTTATTTTTGATAGTCTGTCCTCGATGTTGTTGCCCCATCCACACTGTGGTTTCCATATTCAGGGGGGGGGCACCCAATGCTAGAATTACCTCGAGTTGATTTTCTTTACTCAAGAGGAAGAAACAGGGTAAAAACACAACCAAAAACACTGTTCCTTTGTGTTCCCGGCCTCTCCGGAAGATGACAGCGGATCCACAACCCCATCCCAGCATCTGTTGTGATGAAAAATGCATCACAAACAAACCCGGTGTCATGTCCCATTTGTTCGAGCAGCTCCCGCCCTCCCCCTCTCCCCTGCTCCGTCTCCGGCACTTCATTAGAGCCGAATCACTGTCAGGAAGAAAGCTTCCGCGGCCGACGACAGACGGGCTCCTGGGCGTGCACAGTACACAGGGGAGGTGCCCCCCCCCCCCGCCCCTGCTCACAGGCACATGTGTAAGATATATGTAGGGAGTCACTTAAACATTTGTGTTTGCCAATGCTCCATCGCCAGAGCTTCATCTGCAAACGGAATCGTTTTGTTTTGTAAATTAGAACATCTGTTTTTGTTTTTGTTTTTTTTTTGTCTCAGTTTCTCCCCCCTCCGTCCCTTGGCTGTGGTTATATCCGACAATGAGGAGAGCTCTCCAGAGGACATTTGGCAACATGGATTTATTCACAGTTAATGCCCTTTGTTCTTCCACCCAGGGTTATTTTTACTCACCTCCTGCCCTTCTGCCTCCTTGGTTGCTGGTGAGTCACAGAAAGCATCCAAGGCCCCTTACCGACGGTTTCACTTCCATATAGTCCTCACTGAGCTCTGCTAGTGTGAATATATTAGATCCTATATCTGGTTATTTACTGCTAGGACATAGAAACAGTGGGAACAGAAGTTGTTACCCACTGTTGGTGCATCATAAGGGGATGCCAGTCTGTCCTGCAGGGCTCTGTGGGAGCCTGTCTGGACTGTACTGCCTCTCTGCTCTGATGGAGTGCAGAGAGCACAGCTTGGGGGTGGCTTAAGGGAAGGCACAGAGGGGGGTGGCTGGAGGGGACCAGTCATTTATAATTTTTAGATTTTGGATAGGGAGGAGAGACTGTGTTATATCTGGCTTACCTCATTACTCCACTTCGGTAAGTAACGTTTACAGCGAAATTTTTACAACGCACTACCATTACAACGCAGGCATTACCACGCATACCATTACAACGCATTGCGCTGGGGGGCGCTCTAGGATAGGTAATAAGTTTAATTTTCTATCCAACACCTTCCCTAGTGTCCACGGGGACTGGAGTTGGAATAGAAAATTATACTTACCACTATCCAGCACCCCAAAGCGCTATGCGTTGTAACGGTATTCGTTGTAAATACCGCGTTGTAAAGGTATGCGTGGTAAAAGTATGCGTTGTAACGTCATACATCCCTCCACTTCCCCTGCTTAGTAGTTACAAGCAGGACAGAACATTTAGGGGCTGTACATAAAATAAAATAAAAACCTAAAAAGGCGGATGTAGCCTTGCGGTTAGAGCTGTCGACCTCGAATCTGGGGAACCGCGTTCGAGTCTCGGCAACGACGCTCAACATCCTGCGATTCTCGGCAAATCACTTAATCTCCCCGTGCCTAACAAAAATGAATGTGTCCGTCTGTAAGGAAACTGGTGCTCCTGTAAAGCGCTCTGATACCCGATGTCTCGGGTCTAGTTCGCGCTATATAAAACTCTTTAAAAAAAAAAAATGATATTTTTCACCTCGGGGTTCTGAGTGACATCATAGACAACTTTGAGCTGTATCCTTGAGGGGAAATTTGATGTCACTGATAACATCTCGGCTAAAAACGCCCCATTTATTCACTGTTACCCATCTATAATTCTATATATTACTGATCGCGAATTCCTTCTGCCGTTGGAAAGAACACGAGCCCTGTGGCCCGTAGGGGGCTGTAGAGTGCCAGAACAGAAGGCCTGGGAGGCTTCGGGGAGGGGGGAGATCTCTGATAGGTTGTGTGAGGGGGGGGGGCAGGGATGAAAACCCATCAGCATTTCAAAGGTGAAGCAGCGGGGGCGGCACAGGGACGCAATCAGGGGGTCTCCGCAGCTTTCTTTGTCTGATGATCTCTGCAAATGACAGCTGCATTATGTGCTTCTAAGTGGCACCCCCAGACCTCAGGCTCTGATCAAAGGGATGGGGGGGGGGGTAGACACATGAGGTTTCAGGTGGGGGTGAGCAGGGGACCCTCCTTTCTCCTGAGCAGCGGTGTCTGATTAATAGAGATGTCTGTAGAGTGTCTGTCTCATATATAGGCGCCTTTCCCTGTAGAGAAGGTAGACTGGACACTGCTGAGACCAGGTCGCTGGTGTCAGACGCAGACCGACCATGTCGTAGTAAGGATGAATGTCTGATGGGCTAGCTGCATTACAGACACTATGGGTACTCCCCTGTTGGCTCAGGGCCCCTTCACTGATGGTGTACGTATTTCTTCTTATTAGCATCTCTAAAGGTGATACAATTCCTAAAGCTGTGTAGCAGAATAACATTTTAGCTACAGTCCACCCTTCCATAGGGTAAAAGGTAAGCATGGGCTGAAAATTCGTTACGCTCGCGAAATGTGCGGATTTTTGGCAATTTTGCGTTCCGCGAATCGCGTGAAATTGGCAAACAATCCGCAATTCGCAAATTTGCGAATTTATTTTCCTTGTTCGCACTTCAAAAATACAATCTCGCGCGCGCTGCGTTGACTTACTTTGATTCTGAGTTTGCCAAGTTGTTTTCCTCCCGCGAACAAGATGGTCGCGCCTAAAAACGACCGCATGGGTAAGTTCGCGGTAGCCGCGCTGAAAAACCCCCCCGCGAACACGCCAAACCAAATAAAAAAATTCGCAAGTTCGCACAAATTCGTTGATTTTGCGAACCGCAAATTCGCTTTCGCGCGAATTCGCGGAACACAAATTCGCAAATTTCGCCCATACTTAGTAAAAGGTGCCAGGGTCCCTAATGCAAGCAAGAAAGTGAGTGCCTCTAGCACCTGTTTAGGTAACAAATAAAAAGCTATATTTGGGGCTCATTTGGCCCCTCACACCCCTGGAACCCCTGCACCTGCTCCACTAATGAAAGCTACACTCTGCTCCTCTCTCATGCCACCTTGTAAGAAAATGCTGAACCCTAACAGGCTCCCCTTCACACCTCATGTTCACAATTCAAGGGGCGTAGACCTCCCAGGTTACATTCAGCCCCGGAAGCTCGAGGGGTACTCGAGGGATATTCATCAGAAGCCACTTGAGGGACAGTCAGCCGGGGCCACTCAGGGCCTCAAGTGGGATGAAAAAACTGGGGGGGGGGGGGGTCTCTCGAAGGGGTGTGGCCGATGTAACAAAGGGCGTGGCTTAAAACACATGAGCTAAAAATCTGTGCTTAGCATAGTGTGCCACCCGACTGGTATTTTGCTGCTTCTGTCATTTCATCCAGACACATAATACAACAAGTAACTTTACAACAAGCCAGAACTATTAGCTTTGCAAATGGTTGTTAGTTGCGTAAGATTAATAAGCAACAACTATGGCTTTGTTACATACAATATTGAAAATGCTTCAGTTCCCAAATGATGAGACTGTGAAAGAACTAGAAGGAGTCTCTTTGAAGTTGCATCAAAGGCAGTGAAGGGTGGTACCGCTGCAGAGTGACTATTTTTGTTCTTCACCCTGAGGGTGAAGATGGCGAGCCCGATAGGGACCCGTCTCAGCACCTGCTTTTTAGGTCTCGCCCTGGAATTAGCATCCAAAGGATGCTTCCAGGGACGGAGACGTATAGTCAGCTGTCTGGAGGGAAGGACGGACGAGAAGGTGCACGCGCTTCTCCCCGGCTGGATTCAGCTGCTTGCACGCGCACGTCGGCTCCGTCCACATTCACAAGAATTCCCGCGCCGTGCACATCCCCACACATACACACATGCATGCATGCGCATACACACACAGAGACACTCGCTCGCACACACTCTCTCCCTCCCCCCGCAGTCATCACACACGCATACACACACGCACGCATACACACAGACTCCAAGACACATACACACACGCACGCTCACACACATACAGAGCCCCCCGCCGCCCCACGCACACACACATGCCCCCCGCCCTCGCAGCTCAGTAAAGGCTCAGTAAAGGCCCCCACTCACCGGTACTTGTCTTCAGGCGAGGGCTCGTTGCAGGCGGCGGCGGTCTCTTCCTTCTGTGCGTGCGAGGCTCTCTCACCTCACGGGAGCCCGCCCGGGCTTCCGGTGTGTCTTCACGTCCCGCCCCCGGCCTGCCTGACTTCCGCCCGGGATTGAAAACCTTGTTTTTTTTATGTGCGCTGTTTCGTTTTTACGATGTTTTATCTGCTCGTGATCTCTGGAAAGCACCAATGAGTTTCCTGGTTTTTATTCCGGCCCCATCGCCGTGCTCGCTGGCATACGCGGGCCGTTATGTGCCCTCGAAACACGGAGCAGAGAAAAATCCGGAGGGGGGCTGCCAAACTCGGAGCAGGTGCCCGCGCTCCGCAACAAAACCCTAATATATAGGTGCAGCGGGGATGCAGAAACCCATGTTAATCCATTATAGGGGTGTCTGTGTAAAGCTGTGTCGAAACCCATACATATACTGTATTACATAAACTTTTCACTATGCAAAACGTCGAAAATGCTCGTTGGCGCTGATTGTGCTGCTTATGTAACATGGATTAATGCAAACGTGTCTTCCTTTATCCTTCGCTACTTCGACATTTTTTTCTGGGTAAGATTAAATAAAAATGTAAAGCAAACTAAAACTGTACATTATTCAGTATTTAAATGAATACAGTTCTTAGCAAGTAAAACGACTGCTCCGTGAATGACTACACAAATGAAGCAACCGTTATATTTGCCCAATGGTTGCTTATTTTGTAATAAGAAAGGGAGCTCAGCTAACTGATTTAGCCTCACGCTCGGTTTTAACTTGTATATTTTACAAGTGATGAAAACTGGTTTGCTGCATTTTCTGCTCATGCTTTGAAAATCTTCCTGTAATATTTCCTCGCACAAACAGTTTTGCACCATTCCATTTCATGTTAGCAGGGGAATTATGCTGAATAACATTTCTGTAGTTTTGCATCAGGAAGCTGTCTGTAATCCAGCACACGACCTATTTTTGAAAACTGCAGTGGAGTGGGGCGTCTGTTTGGACATTTGTCATTTGGCTATTTCACGACAGCATTTGTTTGCGTACGTTCCCCAAATTCCCATGATTGTTTTCCCCTGCACCTTCAGGACCAACTCTAGCACGTCACTGTTGAAATTCCAGCCCTTTTTAGGTCTCGCCCTGGAATTAGCATCCAAAGGATGCTTCCAGGGACGGAGACGTATAGTCACCTGTCTGGAGGGAAGGACGGACGAGAAGGTGCACGAGCGCAGTCCAGGCTGGATTGCTGTGCGCGAACGCGCACGTTCCGTCCTGCGCCGCCCTCCCAGCCTACAGCGCATGCATGCATGCACACAGACAGACACAGACACACACACACACGTCGCAGACAGACACTCGCTCACACACACACACCCCCTCCCCCACAGTCACACACACGCACTCCAAGACACATACATGCACGCACGCACGCACATACACACACACACAGGCCGCCCCCGAACGCGCGCGCGCGTACATGCTCCCCCCCCTCCCCCCGCCCGCCCGCCCGCCGCTCAGCAACGCATTCACCGGCTTCCTCTCCTCAGCTGCAAGGCCCGGCAGCAGGACTCTTCTTCCCTCCTTCGGCACCGGGGCGCAGGGTAGGCTCCTGCCTGCTCCGGTGCTCCCTGCTCCCAACACGGCTCCAATCGCGGCTCTTCCGTGGGAGGCGGGGTAGGCTCCCGCCCTCCTACTTCCTGTTTCCGGGTGTCGCGCCGGCCTGCCTGACTTCCTGGTCGCAGGCCGGCAGAGTAACGAGGATGTTTTGCGGTATGTATTTATTTAGTTAATTATGCATTTTTATATAGCGCAGACTTTACCCGAAGGCGGTATTTATTTATTTATGTATTTATGCATTTTTATAAATTATGTCTGCACATTGTGCTAGAGGATCTGATCCCATCTGCCATTTCTGCAATATCATCTATTTTGTAATGCTTTTTTTTCCTGTTAAGGTTTTTTTTCTTGCTGAGCATGTTCTTTTCCCCAGAAATGTGTTTCAGACTAACTTCAGGAGGATTATTGGAGGATCTTTCTCACCAAAGGACATGCTCCGTGCTCCAGGGACAAAATCCCTTTGAGACCCTCCTGCCTGGCAATAGGCTTAAGGGTTTTCCCGTGCTTCACATCTATGCCTACTCCTCATAAGGCTAAGGGCAGTGCTACATAGCTTCTTAATGTTTTGAGACAGCTCAACAGGAGGTGCCTTCAGTTATATCTTCTGATATATTGCCAGCCAGTGTTAATTCCTTAATTATGTCACTGTACTTTGTTATTCATTTCTATGTCTTCAACCGTGAGAACTTCTTTTCCACATCAGGCATTGAACAGAGTAGGACTTAGGGATGACCTTGAGGTACGCCACAGATTATGTTCTTGGGCTCCGAGGTAAATGGTGTGAGGCTGTGTTCTTCGGGTGATAAAGTATGCGCTCCATATGAGGACTACCTCGTGCTTCTACTAAGCCTCTGCTGAGCAAAGAAGCATCTTACACTTTAAGAAGACCCTGGTCATCTAATGAATATCAGCTGTTCTTTAGTCCCTTTGGTGTAAAATAGGTACATTATTTTTCTCATGGTGGGTTGTGCTCCCTGGAACTCCTCTAAATGTTCCACAGCTCCCAAACCACACACCATTCCATAGCCTTTGAATCTGGGTATGTAGTAGTGATACCATTAACCTTGTACAATAAATGTTTTGCCCCTAGATGCAATTTAGTTCATGGACCCCATGTTAAAAATTCAGTGAGTTGAAAATAAAGAGAATAGCCTTCTGGAGACCATAAATAGTACAGCCTGGGCACCGCAGTCCCCAACAGCTGCAGTCCGTCTGTACCAGTGCGTCCCACTCTGAGGGAAATTAAGGCGTGCTGTGTGTGCGATGAGTGGTACTTCTTTTACCACAGGCCCAGTCCCGGGCAGTGCAAAGTGAGCAAATCAGCACCAGCAGCGCGCCCATATTGCTGCGCGCCCATATGTGATGGCCCCTCCTCCTCCTCAGGGCCTGTCAGGAGCAGAGCCGCCTGGGCAACGCAGTCCCCAACAGGAGCAGCACATCCGTATCAACACGTCCCACGCAGTGGGGATTTCAGGGACGTTATATCAGCAGCCCCTCCGCCACAGGGCTAGTCAGGAGCAGCAAGGGCAACACAGTCCCGACACTAACAGCCACAGCAAGTCCGTATCAATTGTCAGTCTGGTCCAGACCTGAAGCTCCACTTAACCAAGTGACCTACCTTGTATTGGGTTTATATGTCCCTTTTTATAAAAACAAAACGTAACTACTGCAAAAAAAAATAGCCAATGCCATTTACAATACTAAAAGCTCAAACTTTGCCTAATGCGAGACCTATTGCATTGCAAATGCTTGTTAGAACTGTCGGTGCTGAGTACCGGCAGGACTCGGGGCCACTTAAAGCCCTGAGGCCACTTGAGGGACAGACGAGGGACATCCAGCGCAGGCCGATCGAGGGACCTGCCCATTCACCACCTTTGACACTGATTTACTCCTGCATTATATTACATGCCCTGGGCTCATATTAAGCAGGAGTAAATGAAATGAAATGAAATGAAATGAAATGAAATTAGATTTATAAAGCGCATGGCTGCCCGGGAGCGTCCCAGCGCTATAGAACAAGGAACAGCTGTGTTGGGAAACCGCCACTTAGGAGTCCTGGGGGAACAGGAACGTCTTCAGAAGCTTTCGAACCCTAGGATAACTTGGTTCAGTACGGAGTCTGACAGGGAGGGCGTTCCACAAGGTGGCCGCATTAACTGAGGATCGACGTCCCCCTGTTCGGGCCTTCTTGACTCTCTGAATTTTGGCTAGATTTTGGCTAGAAATGCATCTGCAAATGCAAGGTCTCCATTTGTGAATACCTAGCAGTTGCAAATCCTCATTTTTCCAAAAGAATGGTATTGTTAGATGGTTTAGTCAGTGCTTTAAATGGGCCGTTACGGAGTCCCAGCTATTTTTAGGTCTCGCGCCTGCGATGCATATGGCGAAGCCATATGCATCGCGCCAGGCGCGATACTATAGTTGCGGAGTCTGCTTCCCAGGAGACAGAGACTGTCGCGCGCACGCTCAGGAAAGCGATCGGCGCCGGCCGCGCGCGTGCGTTCCCAATCTCCTGTCTCTGTGGGAAGCACACAAGCAAGCCCAGCAAGCCCAGCAAGCCCCGCAAGCCCCGCCAAGGCACCACGAGCACGTCCCACGTGGGCACCTACCACGAGGACAACGGCAGCAGCAGGGCAGCCCCGCCGCTCACGGCATCTCGCTCCTGCCCTCCCGCGTCTCTTCCGTCATTTTTTTTTACAATAACGATCGCTCGCAATCACTTTCAGTGCTGTCTGAATGGATGGAGGCGACGCTGGTATCTGTTTTTTGAACTGCTGCCCTTTGTAATGATCACAATTCCTCTCCCCAAGCCACCGCTTTCCCCCAATCCCCAGCCCTATCTGCGACTTTCGAAGTGAGTTCGCTAGCGCCCCCTCCTGCTCACTTTGGAGAGCCATGTTCCACGTCGCTCTTTCTCACGGTATCCTGCCTCCCGAGCTGCCGCTATCTGCATTTCCTTGAGCGATTCCAGCAGTTTGCAGGAAACATGGCTGCTACATGCACTGACATTTTTAAAACAGCACTGCTCCGTCAGACTGTCTGGGCCACCAGAAGGAAACCGCGCAGCCAGGGGCCGGCTGGAGAACTGTATCCTTTACCTTCCATCGGCGATAAAAGATTCTGACTTAAATAAACCTTCCCATACATTATCCACATTTCTACATGTCATGTTTCTTTGATAACTTATTGAAATATATGTATTGAAAACGATTTATATTCTCACTACTTTCACACGATTTTTGTATTCGGTCATTAAAAGACAACCTGAAACATTGACATGAGAATAGTGCTTGCACACCTCTAAAGAATTTGTACTTGCGTCTGTGTGCTTGTGTGTGAATTTGTACTTGCAGTGTGGGTGTACTTGCGTCTGTGTGCTTGTGTGTGTGAGAGAGAGAAAGAATTCGTTTTTAGCACTGCAAACCACACTTACGACTTCAAAGCGCTGCAACAAAAGATGTTACAGTTAACTAACGCAATTCCCTGCAGACCAGATCTACCCCGAGATCACATTTTCTAGACGCTGATACCAGAGCCTTTGACTCCACCGGCTACAGAAGGAGCCTTTAACCTCGCAAGCTGGAGAGATGCGGGGATCGCTCAATCTGATTGAACGAGAGACGGGCGCAGTACTCCAACTCTGCATCATGGTTTGCGAAGCCGCTTAATTAAGCCCAATCCTGCACAAATCGATGTAGGCCAGGTACAGAATAAAGCCCTGCGTGCCCCGTCCAGGAGCAACCAGAGGGCAGGGCGGGGGTGCTCTGTGCAGCTGACGGCTCCAGAGTAAATTTACAACTGTCTCTTCTAGGGTAGGTAAAGTTGTGTCTCTATCATGTAATTTCGATTTATAAGGCATGCACCGGAGAGGGACTGTCCGATTGGAAATACGTGCATACACACATCATCATACACCCACCGCTTCTTAAACGTCCGGGTGGCAGGATAAGGGTGAACCCCATTGGTTGGGCATACTTTATTTATTATTTATTTATACTACAGCGCAGTGGGTTCATGCACTGGCTGAGATCTGCTACCCACACGTTCGGAAGCTTCACCCTGGTTCAGATCTGCTTCCTGACACAGGCTTGTAGTATTTTAGAAAGAGTTACTAGTGTACTTGAGCTCATTTTATCGATATGGGAGACTGAAAGGCTGAGTATGACTGCTAGTCTACAATCCCTGTTCTGCAATTTGCACCCATCAGCAAAAGCATTGACGCGTAGAGCTGTGTAGTCTTGATGCTTCAAACATTCTGTTTTTTATATTACAAATTACATTTCTGTTTATAAAGAAGTCAGTAGACATCTCGTAACCGATATGAGGCTCGTGGCCTGGACTCTAGGCGTGCACTTCACTAGCTGTGCTCTTCATACAGGGTACCCACACCCTTTCACCTAACCTGCAGGCCCAAAAGTAAAAAAAAAAAGAATAAATCCGGGTTTTAACGAATTAATTTACCCTGCGGAACTAGGCGTCTGTCTGCCTAGAAGCCAGGCCAATGTGAAATCCATCGAACATGACAGTACAAAAGTGCAGTGGCAGTGAAATATGTAACAGGTATTTTTGAGTAAATTGTCGCATGCACAAACGGTGACTGATTTAAAATGTTTGCTGTCATTAAGTTAGGATGACGTTTAGACACACACACTTAGAAGCCTGTAATGCTTCAAATCAACTGATTCACAAAGCTTTATGCATACTAAGTTCACTCCCTCGGTGCACACATTCCACCTGTTCCTGTAATTCCCAGATCTCGACTCCAAATCAAACTCTGCAGAGATTTAAGTCTGAATATAGAGTTTACTTACACTGAAAATCCACGACTTTTTAACACATTTCAGCCACATTCACGCTTGTGACTTGCGTTTTTCAAGACCATCCACAGAAGTAAATGTGTGGCTTCAGGAATTCTCTTTAATCTGTGACTTGAATACATGTACATGGTTACTCCGGGTGATTTAAAAAAAAAAAAAAACGACAACTGAGAAATCTAATCAAAATTTAGGAGGAAAGCATCAGCGCATATATTTACAACTTTTGATTGCAGCTGTGAGAATAGGCGCAAGCATTGCTGTCTACCCGTATTATTGTTTACTGAATCATAGTAAACAAAGTAAATCATTTAAGGTAACACAACCCTCACCCATGTTTAGACTGAAATGAGGCCTGGTCCACCTATCAATAGATTGATGAAAGGCATCAACTGGTGACTAACAGTTACATAAGAAGTTTATTTAAACAAGCATTTGCAATGCAATAGGTATCGCATTTACGCAGGTTTGACCTATTGGCATTGTAAATGACAATGGCCTTAATTTGTGTTACAAAAACTAAAACATAAATGAAAGGCAATGTCATTTACAATAAAAATAGCTCAAAATCTCGCAAATGCGAGACCTATTGCATTGCAAATGCTTGTTTATTTTGAGACGGAGAGTACCTGCACGTCAGAAGAGGGATGTAATACTTTTGATTGGAGAGTACCGGCACGTCTCAGAAACAAGCAGGTATTCTGATACAGTGTACCTGCCCTTCTATTTTTCTGTTTCAAGCACTGGCTTTAGTGAATTGGGCGTCTTGTGTCAGCTGTGCTAGCAGGGAGGGTGGGAGAAATGTGAGGGGGGAACTCAAACCCTGAGCCTGCAAGAGAATGCACATGCTCACTCTTCTGACGCATGCAGAACCTTAAAAGATTTATAAAGTCCTTTTTTCACATCTTTTCTTTCTTTTCCACCACTAAAAGGAGAGAAACTAGAATAAAGCTGGGCTTTTTCTGCCCCGCTTGACCTTTTCGAAGTTCTTTTCACAGAATCTATGAAATGACATTTTTCTCTGCTCTCTCCCACAGGCATTTCTTTTTCCCCTACATTTCCTGCAGTTCTTGCACCTGAGAAGGAGCCTGGTCTTTTTGTTTGCTACTGCCAGAGAGATAGATGGATGGATGGATGGATGGATAGATAGATAGATTTAAATGTATTGAAATGATTTGACCACTGAGCGGATCACTATTGTTGCACCAGCTTCAGATCGAAAGCATGGCATGGTGAACCTGCTCTGATTTCTTTTCGCCTGAAGTCATTGGTTGTATGACATCACAACGCATGCTTTTACCACGCATGCCATTACAACGCAGTTTTTACAACGCAAGCCGTTACAACGACTAGCGTTGGGGGGCGCTGGATAGTGGAATAGTTTAATTTTCTATTCCAACTCCAGTCCCCGTGGATAGTAGGGAAGGTGTTGGATAGAAAATTAAGCTATTCCCTATCCTACAACGCCCTCCAGCGCAAGTCGTTGTAATGACTTGCGTTGTAATGGTTGCGTTGTAATGGTAGTGCGGGGTAAAAGTTGCGTTGTAAAGGATGTTCCCCAAGTCATCTTAAGGATTTTGGGGCCCTGGTCAACACATACTTTGTGGGGCATTTTTCTGAAAACATTGATCGGTAGCACCAATTTCCTGCCAATTCAAGCCCACACGATGCCAACAATATTAAGTTATATGTCAAATTCTATTAAATATGGCTGGCCTGGGGCCCCAAAAATGCTCAAAATGGCCACTTGGTAGAAAGAGAGAGAGGGAGAGAGAGAGAGACAGAGTCAGACCTAAAGGTGGGCATATTAGTTTAGATAACAAAATATAATAGACAGAGGTCACATGGAGAGAAAGCTCACCCTCCCAGGGAGCCCCTTGAAAGCGTGCGCCCTGGGCAATTGCCCTTTTTGCCTATTCCTTAACATCTTCGCTGTGGCGGCTATTCCGCCGCAGCGCTAAGGGGACGGGGGGGGGCACGCGGTGCTCACACGCTGGTGACGGAACCGCTCCGTCACCAGCCTCGGGTGAGCTGTGCTGATGACGGAGCGGTTCCGTCATGGCCCGCCCGCTCAATAGAACGTGCCGCGAAGGCGCGTCGGGCGGGCCATGACGGAACCGCTCCGTCATCAGCACAGCGCCACCGCGGCTGATGACGGAGCGGTTCCGTCATCAGCGTCGAAGAGGTTAAAACGTCTGTGTCTCCCCCTCCTGTGACATTTGGCATGTATTCGGAAGCAAATTTGAGGGATAAATGTCCTGTGGCCTGTAAGGCAACTTTAAATGAGATGGCCCCACCAAACCTGGGGTGGATACCTCATCCCTAAGGCGGCTGGCCTGTTGAACCCAAGCACACCCCTTAGGTCTCCCGCTTGTCGCTTGCTCTCATGGTCTGATTACTGAGGCGCGCTTTAATCGTGTTATTGCTTCTCCACCACTGCTGCTGAAAGGTGGCTTCAAGTGTGGACTCTGCTTCTGCACAGAAGAAACACAGTCGAGCCCTCCTGAGTCCTGGCTACTATCCAAGTTTGGAATTGCTTTCGGGCTTCGCCTCTTCCTCCTTCCATCAGACGCAATAGATTTAAGTCCTTGCTCTTGTCATGGTTGAGCTAAGACCTTGGAGACTGAATATTCTGTAATCCTCAGGTTTCCTGGAATGTATCCTGCAAAATCCAACTCTTACTTCCAGCACCCCTGCAATTAAAGCATTAAAGCAGGGGTTGAAATAGGAGAAGGGGGTGGGGGGGGGGCAGGGACTACAGCCCTCTTAAAAAAAAAATGGGGGACATTTTAGTAAATGTTACCTTGTTCTATGTACAGTGTTCAAGTTTATTATTCACAGGACTTCCAGACAGATTGGCAGGTGGAAGCCCTCTTGAAAGCAAGAAAAGATACTTCAGAGCGCTGTACAGGAATGATATATGGTGCAAAGCAAAGAAAAACCAAAGGGGATGATGGACGGAGCGTTGACAATACAAACACTCACCCCCAGTCAACTGATCTGGGTTTAATCCATCACCGTTCTTTAGCTCTCTCCGCCACCCCAGTTCGGTGCAAAGCGCCATCTTGGGAGGGTATACAGAGCTGGACACCATCTTGGAATACTACCATGATGCAGAACACCATCTAGCAATGTTGTAAAGTGAGGCCTGCCATCTTGGAATGGTGTACAAGTGCAGATCCACCATCATGGAATGGGGATCTGCGAATCCTGGTAGGCTGACCTTGGGTGTCTCAACAGACCCCACGGGCCACTGGACCCAAATGCCCAGGATCAACCACAGATCCATACACCCAGCCGGGAGTGGTGGCATTCTGAGGGGCCCTTGATGTTCCCACACCAGTGAGAAACTCAACATCCAGTCCCAAGCGCGGTGAGAGGAGGAGACATGCCAATTCCTGGCTCTGAAACTTGTTTTGCGATTTTACGGAACGAGTCGCGTCTTGTGGACCGGTCTTTAATTCAATGAAGGTAGTGATAGGGGTTTCGACACTCATGGGGGCATGGACTGCTACCGGATTATGAGCTAAAGTGGGAATTTCATCAATGTTTTAAGTCAATATTCAGGAAAGAGAGCCCTATCAGGCACTTGAGAGAAGGTAAAATGTGCTAGGTCCAACGCCCCAATGCCCCAACGAGCTCTTTGAAAGATCGGCGAGTGAATCGGTGGAAGTGGAACATCTATCCATGCAGACACGTGTAATTTCTACTCCATTTCTCATATTTCTTTGATGGTTCTTTTGTTTCCCCCTCGAGTCGCACAACCTATCCATTAGGTCTGCCCGGCGGCTCTCCAGAAGCCGACCTTTCCTGATACTGTTTCCCCATGAAGTCCACTCATCCCAGGGACCACTCTCAGTTTCCAGCAAATGTTCCTCTATTTCTGCTTTAACTACCTTAACCACCTGAGTGCTTCATCAATGGCCTTGGGCTTGTGAGCCTGCGCCTTGAGGACTTGGCCAACCGCGGGTTTGACAATGAGCGCTGTGGCACTAAATTTGGAAACACAGTCTCTGTTTCAAGGGCTTGAGCCTCAATAGCCTTCGTTTCCAGAGATTTGGCAACAATGGTCTCCACATCAATTTCAATAGGCTTGACATCCATGTCATTGGCGTCAAGAAATGCAAGACCGTCGTCTCCGCGCCAAGATATTCCTTCAATGCCCTCAGCATCAAACGCGTCAATGGTCTTAAGAGCCTCATTGTCAATTGCATAGGCATCATGGAATTCAAGACAATGCCTCAGCACCAAGGGTTTTATGCATCAATGGCCTTAGTGTCGATACTCAACGGCAACCGTCTCGACGTCATGAGCTTTGAGGTCACCGCTTTTGGCAATAAGATATATGTCAACAGTCTTAATGGTTTCAGAAGCGTTGCGACCAATCACTGCTGAGCCAAGAGCTTCTGAAACATGTACCTCTGCATTGAAGAAACGTTTTGCTTCCTACAGCCCAAGGTCATGCTCAAGGTCACGGTCCTGTTGCAGGAGAGAAGTATGTCTTTAAGGAAGGGTCTAGGTCATCTTCTTCAGCTTCTTCTTTGGAGTCCGACATTGGATCGCTTCCCCCACCTGCTGATTTGCAAGTGGTTTCCATTGTATTCAAGAACAGATGCTCATACATTTTCTTCTAGGTGGTGTTTTTTTGAGGTTCACAGTCCTATCTTTCTCTGGGGTGGACTTGGTTGGCATGTGGACAGCATGTTGATGCAACAGTGCTAAATGTGTTGAACAAAAATGTAGTTGCAGCAGCCCAAAGTTTTATTGGGCGCCAAAGCTGCTGAAATTTGGGGTCGCCAATATCAAAACTGTCTTGTCTTTGCGACATCTCTTGCCTCTTCCACCAGCCTTCACTTCTTGTCTCTTTATCTGAAGAATACAATCGTTGCTAACTTGTCATTCCACCTCAGCCTCTTCCTTTCACCCCTACACTTCGAGCCTTTTAATCTCAAATACAGAGGTGGCAAAGTCTTGATTCCACCACATACACCCCTTCCACACTTCCTGTCTCTCTATCTCATGAATACCGAGGCTGCCTGGTCTTGATTCCACTTCATGCCTCTTTCTTCCTCCACCCTACACTTCCTGTCTCTTTATCTCATGAATACCGAGGCTGCCTGGTCTTGATTCCACCTCACGCCTCTTTCTTCCTCCACCCTACACTTCCTGTCTCTTTATCTCATGAATGCCGAGGCTGCCTGGTCTTGATTCCACCTCACGCCTCTTTCTTCCTCCAGCCTACACTTCCTGTCTCTTTATCTCATGATTACCGAGGCTGCCTGCTCTTGATTCCACCTCATGCCTCTTTCTTCCACCCCCTACACTTCCTGTCTCTTTATCTCATGAATACTGAGTCTGCCTGGTCTTGATTCCACCTCATGCCTCTTTCTTCCACCACCCTACACTTCCTGTCGCTTTATCTCATGAACACTGAGGCTGCCTGGTCTTGATTCCATCTCACACCTCTTTCTTCCACCCTACACTTCCTGTCTCTTTATCTCATGAACACAGAGGCTGCCTGGTCTTGACTCCACCTCATGCCTCTTTCTTCCACCACCTACACTTCCTGTCGTTTTATCTCATGAACACAGAGGCTGCCTGGTCTTGATTCCACCTCATGCCTCTTTCTTCCTCCACCCTACACTTCCTGTCTCTTATCTCATGAATGCCAAGGCTGCCTGCATTTGATTCCACCTCATGCCTCTTTCTTCTACCCCCTACACTTCCTGTCTCTTTAGTTCATGAATACTGAGGCTGCCTGGTCTTGATTCCATCTCATGCCTCTTTCTTCCACCACCCTACACTTCCTGTCTCTTTATCTCATGAACACAGAGGCTGCCTGGTCTTGATTCCATCTCACGCCTTTTTCTTCCACCCTACTGTTGGACCCGGCCTCGTGGCGTGGTTCGCCTCTGTCCCTCCACACCCTGTGAGCGTAGGACTGCACCCTGAGCCCCTGCGCAGCGTCCCCGTAAGAATAGCCTACACCCAACAGCCTGGTCATCTCACCCCCGATGAGCCCGAACCCCCGTAAATCCACGACCAGGCCGCATGTCCCCGTCCCGCTCCCGACTCCGAGCGCCTAGACCTGGCCTGCCCCACAAGGCCCGGACGCCATCTTCCCTTCCCGACATCCCTGTCTCCCTGGGCCTAGTGTGACCCCGGCCCCAGCGAAACCCAGACTCCAAAGGCGCGCCAGTCCGGGCTGGGGGGTAAAGCACTCCCCGAGTGAGATAAGCCAGAGAGTTTCGATGGCCCTCCGGCCTCCCCTGAGAGACTGGTTTCCGTCACACCTTCGGGCCTCCCCTGGGGCCCCGTTTCGATCGCACCTCTGGCCTCCCCGAGGGCGGGCTCCAGACCTGCTGGGCGTCTGGGAATTCCTGGACCCATCTTTCTAAGGATCAAAGAGCCAACCGCCGGAGCTCGCCAACGATCAGCCCCCAGGGCTTGAGACCTCCGCCTGCGAGGGTCCGGAGATCAAAGAGCAGAAGGACTATAACTGGGCCCGCCCGACATCTGGCGGGCAGTTGTATCTTGGACCTGAAGCCCTGCTGATCTGATCGCGGCTGACCCTAAGAAGATCATCCTGAACCATCCGAGCCCTGCTGACGCTGTCGCGGCTCAAGCTGAACTTTGACCATCGGAGCCCTGCTGACGCTGTCGCGGCTCAAGCTGAACTGTAACCCTAGGAGCCCTGCTGATGTTGTCGCGGCTCGACCTTTAAGACCATCCGATCCCTGCTCACGACCTTCTCCCGATCGAGCCCTGCTGACCTCGTCGCGGCTCGAGGAGTACTCTGGTCCGGCTGGACCATCGAGAGCACCATCACGACCGAGCCGACTCGACGTGGGCGAAGCAGCCCGTGCGACCACCATCCCGTACCCCCCGGCTCGAGGATTGAGAGCTGGGCGTAGGGTACGCCTCGTACTGTCCCAGAGACTAAAAGACTGTCCCGCTTCCCCCTTCCCGAATCCTCTAAGATTTTGTGGTCCCTTGACCACTGTGTATATAAGAGTGCTTCCTTCGTTATTTGCTGATATAAAGATCTTGTTACTAAAACCCACTGGTGTGGTGTCTGTTCGTAGTGTGGTGTGAGCTCCGTGTGTACGATCCTAGACCCGAAGTCCTCCCCGGTGAGGACCTCACGATAAGACTCGGCAAGTTCTGTGGGAGAGGTGGGTCTTGGGGTACCCGGGTGAGCATAACCTGGCCCCTGGAGATCGCCCCTTCTAACATTGGTGGCAGCGTCGCGATAAGAACCCACGTCTAGGGATCGTACAGCACTGACACACTACCCGAACGAAGAACAACCATGAGCCTCACAAACGACGGGACCACCTTCCAGATGGAACGTCTGAAGGACTATTCGCACCGTGAGCTCAAGCAATTCTGTAAGGATCTCCATATCCCGTCAACGGGATTAAACACCAAAGAGGACTTCCAACAAGCTCTGACCGCCTGGGTGGAGTCCGGAGCCCAACCTCCAGCACCGACAGAAGCCGATGGAGGGGGAGCTCCCCTGATCGAAACCCACGCCCCAGAGCGAGAAAGAACCGAGTCCCCGACGCGGACTCGCAGCACGGAGAGAGGTCTGTCTCTCGAAGAGATGACCGACCGAGAACGCGACCGGAACCACGAGCTAGAACTAGCCCGTTTGAAGATGGAAGGAGAACTCAAGCTGGCCGAGAAGAAGCTAGCCATCGAGCAGCGGCGGCTGCAAGGAGAACTAGAAGAGAAGAAGCTCCAGCGAGAGCATGACGGAAAGAAGCTCCAACTGGAGCACGAGCGCAGCGTGCTGGAAATAGAACTAAAGGCCCGGAACGAAAACAACAAAACAACAGCGACCCGAGAGTCTGTTCCCCCGGTGGAACCCAAAGTCCACATCCCAAGGATGTGGTCAAGGAATATTATAAAAACGATGACATCCAGCAATGGTTCAAGGCCTACGAGGTCGCCATGACCTCACACCGAGTTCCGCAGAAAGATTGGGGAGCCGGGCTGTGGGGGCGATTCCTGAGCGAGGGGAGAGACACCCTACTCGACCTACCGTCTGCCGAACAGACCTCCTACAGCCATATGAAGGACGCCCTCCTCACCCGGTACGGGCTTACCCCAGAAATGTACCGTCAACGCTTTAGAGACTGCAAGAAGATCCCCGACACCACATGGGTGGAATACGTCAACTTCTACACTCAAGCCCTAGAAGGGTGGATCAGGGGCAGCAAAGTATCCACTTTCGAGGGGCTCATTGACCTCATTGCCTACGAACATTTGTCTCTGAACTGCTTTGTGGAGCTCCGACAGCACCTCCTGGACAGCAAGCTGGCTGACCCCCGGAAGCTGGCTGTCGAGGCCGATCGCTGGGTGAGCACCAGAGTCCCCCGGGGGCCCGGGGGAGACTCTGGCCGAAATGAACAGGGATCTTCCCGCCAGCGGGGAGGGGGGAACCAGAATAGACAGAGGGGGTCCCAGGGAGGAGCCCCGCGCAGTCCTCCTAGAAACCAGCCCAGCTCCTCGCCTCCCGCAGCGCGCGCAGGGTTTCCCCCAGCCAAACCAGGGCCCCGAGTCAGCCAAGCCTGCTTCCATTGTCAGCAGCCAGGGCATTATGCCAATGACCCCCGATGCCCGTTGTTCAAGAAGCCTGCTGTTGGAAATGGGATCCCTGGCTGGCCAGGGCTTTCGCCAAAGTCAGTCAGAGACCACCACACCCAAGTCAGGGCAAGGGAGTTACACGCCAAGATAACCCCTACTCACCCTCTAGGTAACGTGGCGCGAGCAGCAAGGCTAAACTTGGAGGCGATGTAGGCTAAGTATTTGCGCACGCACCCCAGCAACAACAACCAAAGGCCCACCACAAAGGAAACTCCACACAAGGTTATATAAAAATAGCCTTTGTATTACACCAAAACACATTAGATAAAACACACACTTTACAATGTGCCAGAGGCACGGGCAGAATTTACAGGGGATATGTACAAGACAGGGCCACCTGGACCACTGTCAGGAATCAGAAGTAGCACTTTCAGAAATAGCACTTAGCAGGTAAAATCACTGTAGCACACAATAAAAATAGAGCACACAACCAGTCACTACTGGTAACAGGACCTCACTAGCACCACCTGTACTAGGGAGAAAACAACCACCTATGTATCACAATACCTGTAGGGGTGTAAGAGGAAAACACATGATGCAATGCATAACATTCATTCAGAGGTGTAAAGAGGAAAACACATGATGCATCACAATACATTCAGAGGTGTAAAGGCACATGACGCATAATCAATACATTCAGAGGTGCAGAACAAATACCAACTTCCCCAAACTCACCAGTCACCACCTGTGACTGTCCCAGTGTCCCAATGTCAGGGCCTAAACGTGGTAGTTGCCCACAAAGTGCTGGGCAACTGGAGCAGGGAAAGTTAGCGCAAAGTTGGAGCCTCTCTGGGCTCAAAGAACCACCACTGTGGCACTGGTGAGCCTCTCTTAGGCTTTCTCACCAGCAAGGGGGGCTGCTGAGCCTCTCAGGGCTCCAGCAACAGAAAGGTACGGCCTCGCTGGGCTGGGGGGTCCCTCGCTCTGGGGACCCAAAGCAATAATGCTGGCCAAGAGCCTCGCTGGGCTCTAACGCTACTGGTGCCCCCGGGGCACCTCGTGGCTCCACAAACGCGGAGGTGCTTTCCCTCGGTGGAGCCTCTCTGGCTCGGGTTGGAGTCCCCCTCTTGGGGACTCGGGTCGCTCACAAGTGCCCCCTGAGCCCTCAGGCTCAAAACACAAAGGCGCGAGGTCGCGCTACAGAGAGCGGCAGGGGGGGGGGGGCGGACACCGACAATGTGTCCCGGCGCCCCTACCTCCAGAACGGCCACACTCACCGGCTGGTCTCCAGCGGAGGCGGGTCTCTCCCGCTGGTCCCGGGGCTCTCCTCAGACTTCTCCCTCCCTCTCCTGGGCTCTCCCTCGCTTAGGGAGCCTGGGAGGGGAGACAAGGAAAGACGCCGGCTTCTGTCCTCACCGGAGCGCGGGGTGGCCTCCCGTCCGCTTCCGGTTGCTTCTCTGTCCTGCCCCCGGCCTGCCTGACTTACGGGTCGCGGCTGTGGGGGCGGGACTTCTGCCGGGCCGCGCTCGGATTGGCCGGCCGGCAGGAGCACTTCCGGGTCGTCGCGGGCAGCGTGGCGGCCCGTTTCAGGCACTTCTAGGCGGGGGATGAATTTACCGAGGGGTCGGCACCCTCGAGGAAAATGCGCAAAACGGGCGGCAAGGTCCCTGGCAGGGTGGGCACCTGCCAGGCGACAATACCCTCAAAAATAAGCGAGGTGGCACTCGCTTGGGGCGGACAATGCCGGGTGGGCACCGGCCTCCGCAGACAAAGCGCTCCCAGCGCTAGAGGCAATTTACAGCGCTCCCTGCGCTAGGCAGACCATCACAGCGCTCCAAGCGCTATAAACAGGATAAAAGCGCTCCCAGGCGCCCTCAGCAAGCAGGGCAGAGTCCCAGCAGTCCTTGGGCAGGCAGGGGGGGCAAGGCTGGGCCCAGAGCCAGCTCACTGGGTCTCCAGGCAGGGAGACACCCCAAGTGGCGGTCCTCTGGCCCAGCAGCAGCAACAGCCCCCTCTGGATCCTGGAAGAGAACAACTTCAGTGGGGACACAGCCCCATTTTTATACAGTGCATTCCTTTGTCTGAGGGTGCAGAGTGGGGGCGGAACCAGTCGCAGCTGGTTCTTGAGTACTCTGTTTACCTCAACCACCCTCTCTATTCACTGGCAGGGCTTGGGTCATTAGACACACCACAGGGGGGCGGAGCCAGCATTGTGTGGGGAAAACCCAGCCCATCCAGGACACAGGTACACTCCTCCCACACATTACTCATGCAGATCTCCCACTCACCACCGGGCAGACCCATCCAGACTTCCTGGAGCCTGGCATGCCAGCCAGCTCCAGCCAATCACACGCCAGCACCCTCACAGCACACGTACAGCCATGTCTAGAAATGGCGCTTCGCTACTAGACACATACATGCTGCATACACCATCTCGCAGCATTCACTCTCACGAGTTCACACATACCAGACTCAAGCCTGTACACCCCACGCATCAGGAACTACCAGGGACACATACATTCCCCATGCATTCCTATGGGCGGGCAGGCCTAGCTCAGCACATGCACTCAGAGTGCGCACGCACTTTCCACTGGGACACAGTGAAAGTGCGCAGAATCCAAAAATCACCATCTCCAGGTCACCATTTCAAGCAAAAAGTCTCGGGGTGAACCTGCCCTAAGGGCCAAAGTCCAACATAACCCCCTTCCAGCCAAAACGCAGGGGAGACCAATCACCACCGTGATGGACTTCCCTGCTTGGGGCGATAGAACACGGACGCGGGCCCACAACTGCAGGGACACCCTCCTGTTCTACGCCATGGTGAACCCAGGGGATTCCTTCTAAACACACTGTCTGGACCAACTGGGCTACCCCACTGGTACTCCCAAGTTGTCCGCGGCCAGGACCAGGCCCTGGGCCACCCAGGTGCCACTGGTCCATGCCAATTCGCAGAGCGGGGGGTAGTAACCCCTGGCACATAGGAGCCATTCTCCACTCTTCCTGTCTGCAAGACAGGACTAGACTGCCACTGGTTCTCCAGCCTAAGGCCTACAACCTCAGGCGGACCAGGAGTCTCAGGGAAGGCTCTCCTCCCCTTACCTCTTCTTCTAGGGTTCCTCCTCCACCTGCGAGGGGTACCCCTAGAACGCCATTCCAACCCAGGACTTATCCACTCAGGTTGCACCGGGGTCAGAGGTGGGCTCTCCCACCCTCTGCACCCCCTTCCAGAGGTCTGCCCTCTCCCACCTGGAGAAGTTCCTCTGGAAGAAGAACCGGTCAGGACACTGGTTACAGTCGTCCTACCCTTCAGGTCAGGCTGACCCTGAACCTGGCCTTCCAACCTCTGGTCTAAAACCTTCGGTGGAACAATTGCCTGGCACTCCAGGGCTTCTGGGGACTTACACTCCATCCCCCTGAGGCTAACAAATGTCACATCGGTTGCGTGACTGTCTGTCTGGCGCAGATCTCCCGCCCTCTGTCCACCTGACAGTGCGTGACGATCCCCCAGACCAGAAGTGGTGTCACCATGGTCACTACACGGGAACCTAGCCCAACTGGGTAGTCCCTGACCCACTGGTCCTTCCACTGGGGAACTCCCCCAATCACTCCTCACTCTGGACTCCTGTACCCTCCCTACCGGAGCGGTACTGCCAGACTCTAGAACCACAGGAGCTCTGGTTACAGACACTCCAGGTCCTCTACTCACTAGGAGATCCTCCTCAAGTGGACTAACAGGACAGCCTAGGTCCCCAACCTGGTGTTCCCTCAAGAAACCACCCAGGTTCTGAGACAGGGCTTCGGGCCTCTGGGGGCTCTCAGCCACCCACTGACTCCTGCTCCACTGAGCCAGGCAGTCAGCCCCTACACCCTTCTCACTAACCAGGGACCTAGCTGGGCTACACTGAGCCTCTTCCACCACGCTGGGCTGGAAGATCCCTGACCCACTACTTTTGGAGTCACTCACCAATGACTCTACAGAACCTCTGGTCCCTTCCCAGCGGTCTGCTTCCTCTGCCAGCTCACATGGTTCAGACAATCCACACCCTAACAGGTGTTGGCGCAACCCTGGTGAACAACAACTGAGCAACTGCTCTCTGAGAAGCATATCGAACAATAGGTCCCAATCACATTTCGTGGGCTCCCGTACCCAATCACACAGGGCTTCACAACAGTCATCCTCAAAGTCTTCCCAAGACTGATGAGACGGTTTCCTAAGGTTCCTAAACCTCAACCTATT
This sequence comes from Lissotriton helveticus, assembly GCF_964261635.1. Taxonomy (NCBI): domain Eukaryota; kingdom Metazoa; phylum Chordata; class Amphibia; order Caudata; family Salamandridae; genus Lissotriton; species Lissotriton helveticus. The sequence continues at coordinate 24,325,252 of NC_136073.1, read as the reverse complement.
CTCCTCCTCTGGGGAAACAGGAACCATACTCTGGGAACTGGGACTTTCTAGACTGAGATTTAAATAGCTGCCACCACTGGACCCAACCCTCCCTGGGGGATCCAGAAACTCAACACTGCGCGCAGGGGATAGTCTACCCTCCAGAGCTACTTTGCCTCTGGTGGCGGCCCTCTCAGCCTCCTCTATCCTTTCCTGCGCTAAGACCCTCTCGGTCTCCAGCTGTTGCTTTCTAATGCCCAGCTGTGCCATAGCCTGGGCATGCTCCAACCTGAGCTTTTCTAAAGCCAGCTGGTGCTCCCTTTCTCTCCTCCTATCTTCCAGCTCCTCTGGGGACAGGGAAAGGGATGAGGCGCTGCCTCCTATGCTGGACCCAGCAAGGGACTCCCTATCTATGGGGTCCTCACTATCTGCTGGCGTCCCTGTGCTATCATTTTCTTCCTCCTCTTCTGAATCTTCAGGGCTCCCCACAGACCCACCACCCTCCTGGTGTGAAGCCCGGGCCCTTTCCTCACTGCGCTCAAGGTCCCACTGACACTTTTGCCATAGGATCAGGCTGCTCCTAAGTTCGGACTGAGTGTCTAACTCATCCACCCCTATGTCTCTGTCTTCACAGAACCTTACCAACTCTCCCATACTGTATCTAAACAGATCACAGACATCAAAAGCAGGCTCCATTCTGGCAGACGTTCTAGAGAAGAGATCACACAGGGAACCTAGGGGTCTGAGCTAACACAGGAGTACACAATTCACAAGGTATCAGCAAGCTCTCTATCCCAGAGAACTCCACTCACTTGCCTAGTGCCAAACACCATTCATCCACACACAACCCCCCCCTCGGACTAGTAAGGCAGTTTCTACCACCCCTGACTTCTCAACCTGACCACAAGTGACACAGGTACCAGACTCTGGGCGCAGGGTAGGGGAACAAATGCACTGGACACAATTGCACAATGATACCTTCAGGAGAAGAAAATATGAAACTTCCAAAAAAACAATCCCCTTAAAATGTGGTCATCTAAAAATGCAGAGCTTTGTGGTGCAGCCAGCCGCTACTAAGGTACAAGGCAAACACAAATCCTTATCCCACCGCTTGCCGCCAATGTTGGAAATGGGATCCCTGGCTGGCCAGGGCTTTCGCCAAAGTCAGTCAGAGACCACCACACCCAAGTCAGGGCAAGGGAGTTACACGCCAAGATAACCCCTACTCACCCTCTAGGTAACGTGGCGCGAGCAGCAAGGCTAAACTTGGAGGCGATGTAGGCTAAGTATTTGCGCACGCACCCCAGCAACAACAACCAAAGGCCCACCACAAAGGAAACTCCACACAAGGTTATATAAAAATAGCCTTTGTATTACACCAAAACACATTAGATAAAACACACACTTTACAATGTGCCAGAGGCACGGGCAGAATTTACAGGGGATATGTACAAGACAGGGCCACCTGGACCACTGTCAGGAATCAGAAGTAGCACTTTCAGAAATAGCACTTAGCAGGTAAAATCACTGTAGCACACAATAAAAATAGAGCACACAACCAGTCACTACTGGTAACAGGACCTCACTAGCACCACCTGTACTAGGGAGAAAACAACCACCTATGTATCACAATACCTGTAGGGGTGTAAGAGGAAAACACATGATGCAATGCATAACATTCATTCAGAGGTGTAAAGAGGAAAACACATGATGCATCACAATACATTCAGAGGTGTAAAGGCACATGACGCATAATCAATACATTCAGAGGTGCAGAACAAATACCAACTTCCCCAAACTCACCAGTCACCACCTGTGACTGTCCCAGTGTCCCAATGTCAGGGCCTAAACGTGGTAGTTGCCCACAAAGTGCTGGGCAACTGGAGCAGGGAAAGTTAGCGCAAAGTTGGAGCCTCTCTGGGCTCAAAGAACCACCACTGTGGCACTGGTGAGCCTCTCTTAGGCTTTCTCACCAGCAAGGGGGGCTGCTGAGCCTCTCAGGGCTCCAGCAACAGAAAGGTACGGCCTCGCTGGGCTGGAGGGTCCCTCGCTCTGGGGACCCAAAGCAATAATGCTGGCCAAGAGCCTCGCTGGGCTCTAACGCTACTGGTGCCCCCGGGGCACCTCGTGGCTCCACAAACGCGGAGGTGCTTTCCCTCGGTGGAGCCTCTCTGGCTCGGGTTGGAGTCCCCCTCTTGGGGACTCGGGTCGCTCACAAGTGCCCCCTGAGCCCTCAGGCTCAAAACACAAAGGCGCGAGGTCGCGCTACAGAGAGCGGCAGGGGGGGGGGCGGACACCGACAATGTGTCCCGGCGCCCCTCCCTCCAGAACGGCCACACTCACCGGCTGGTCTCCAGCGGAGGCGGGTCTCTCCCGCTGGTCCCGGGGCTCTCCTCAGACTTCTCCCTCCCTCTCCTGGGCTCTCCCTCGCTTAGGGAGCCTGGGAGGGGAGACAAGGAAAGACGCCGGCTTCTGTCCTCACCGGAGCGCGGGGTGGCCTCCCGTCCGCTTCCGGTTGCTTCTCTGTCCTGCCCCCGGCCTGCCTGACTTCCGGGTCGCGGCTGTGGGGGCGGGACTTCTGCCGGGCCGCGCTCGGATTGGCCGGCCGGCAGGAGCACTTCCGGGTCGTCGCGGGCAGCGCGGCGGCCCGTTTCAGGCACTTCTAGGCGGGGGATGAATTTACCGAGGGGTCGGCACCCTCGAGGAAAATGCGCAAAACGGGCGGCAAGGTCCCTGGCAGGGTGGGCACCTGCCAGGCGACAATACCCTCAAAAATAAGCGAGGTGGCACTCGCTTGGGGCGGACAATGCCGGGTGGGCACCGGCCTCCGCAGACAAAGCGCTCCCAGCGCTAGAGGCAATTTACAGCGCTCCCTGCGCTAGGCAGACCATCACAGCGCTCCAAGCGCTATAAACAGGATAAAAGCGCTCCCAGGCGCCCTCAGCAAGCAGGGCAGAGTCCCAGCAGTCCTTGGGCAGGCAGGGGGGGCAAGGCTGGGCCCAGAGCCAGCTCACTGGGTCTCCAGGCAGGGAGACACCCCAAGTGGCGGTCCTCTGGCCCAGCAGCAGCAACAGCCCCCTCTGGATCCTGGAAGAGAACAACTTCAGTGGGGACACAGCCCCATTTTTATACAGTGCATTCCTTTGTCTGAGGGTGCAGAGTGGGGGCGGAACCAGTCGCAGCTGGTTCTTGAGTACTCTGTTTACCTCAACCACCCTCTCTATTCACTGGCAGGGCTTGGGTCATTAGACACACCACAGGGGGGCGGAGCCAGCATTGTGTGGGGAAAACCCAGCCCATCCAGGACACAGGTACACTCCTCCCACACATTACTCATGCAGATCTCCCACTCACCACCGGGCAGACCCATCCAGACTTCCTGGAGCCTGGCATGCCAGCCAGCTCCAGCCAATCACACGCCAGCACCCTCACAGCACACGTACAGCCATGTCTAGAAATGGCGCTTCGCTACTAGACACATACATGCTGCATACACCATCTCGCAGCATTCACTCTCACGAGTTCACACATACCAGACTCAAGCCTGTACACCCCACGCATCAGGAACTACCAGGGACACATACATTCCCCATGCATTCCTATGGGCGGGCAGGCCTAGCTCAGCACATGCACTCAGAGTGCGCACGCACTTTCCACTGGGACACAGTGAAAGTGCGCAGAATCCAAAAATCACCATCTCCAGGTCACCATTTCAAGCAAAAAGTCTCGGGGTGAACCTGCCCTAAGGGCCAAAGTCCAACACCTGCCGCTGCAGGGCCCCCAGCGCGCCACATCACCTCAGTAGCCTTAGAAGAAGAGGAGGGAGTAGAGGAGTTCGAGGGAACTGACCCCGCAGCGATGATGTTAGTCTCCCTGGGTAATAGGGAAATGGTCCCCGGAGCTCCCCTACCCGACAATACAGAGAAGTACCGACAGCAGGTGACTGTCAATGGCCATCACATAGGGGCGCTCCGAGACACTGGGGCCAGTATAACCGCCGTCAAACGGCACCTAGTCACCGAAGCCCAGATCGTTCCCCACATCTCCTGCAGGGTGATCGCAGCTGATAACTCCGTCCGCACCTGCCGGATAGCGCAAGTCCCGTTCGAATGGGGAGGCGTCTCTGGAGAGTTACGAGTGGCGGTCCGCTCAGACATGCCTGTGGACTGCCTGCTCGGCAACGATCTAGAGAGCTCCCCCTGGCAGCGGGTTGAGAAAAGGACCCACCTGGAGATGGTGGGCCTGCCCGAATGGGCCTGTGTGAGCACCCGGTCGATGACCGCCCGGGGAGCCACCCCCGAAGGGGCGACCGTAGAGGCGGCACCAGCGACCCCAGAGGACCCCGAGGTCCTTGAACCGTCTGAGACCCCTGAGCTGTTCCCCGAAGAGAGCTTCCCCCCTGAAACAGGTCCCCTCGGCCCTGGCGCCGAACCGACCCCGTGCCAGGACGACCTGCCCGAGCTGGCCCAGTGGCGCCAGGAAGGAGGACCGTCCCGGGAAGAATTCTGCCTAGAGCAGACCTCCTGTCCGTCCTTGGTCGGGCCGCGGCAGCAGGCCGCCGCCCAGGCCGCCGGTGACCAGTCCGGCTCCCACTTGGTATATTGGGAAAACTGCCTCTTATATAGCGAGCAAAAGTCCGCCGAGCTAGGGTCGGGCCGGGTGCTGGTGGTACCCCTACGCTTCCGCAGTTTTCTCCTCAACCTGGCCCATGACGTACCCCTGGCGGGACACTTGGGACAGGATAAAACGTACCATCGCCTGGTCACTCACTTCTACTGGCCGGGCATGCGCTCCGATGTGGAGGCCCACTGTAAGTCCTGCCCCACGTGTCAGTCCAGCGGAAAGAGCGGCGGGAGGCGCAAGGCTCCCCTCCAACCCTTCCCCGTGGTCAGTACCCCCTTTGAGAGGGTGGGAATTGACATTGTGGGTCCCCTTGACCCCCGGACCTCCCTGGGACATCGTTTTATCCTTGTCTTGGTGGACCATGCCACCCGCTACCCCGAAGCCATTCCCCTCCGAACGGTGACCGCCCCCGTGGTGGGGCGGGCCCTCATGGGGATCTTCTCTCGGGTAGGATTCCCCCGAGAGGTCGTCAGCGACCGAGGGACGAACTTCATCTCAAAATACATGAAGTCCCTCTGGCAGCAATGTGGGGTGACCTACAAGTTCACCACCCCCTATCACCCCCAGGGGAACGGTCTGGTGGAACGCTTCAACCGGACCCTCAAAGGGATGATCATGGGTCTCGAAGAGCCCCTGAGGCGTAAGTGGGACGTCCTCCTCCCCTGTCTCCTCTTTGCGTACCGTGAAGTCCCCCAGAAGTCACTGGGGTTCAGCCCCTTCGAGCTGCTCTATGGGCACCCCGTCCGGGGGCCCCTCACCCTGGTCAAGGAAGGGTCGCGGCTCAAGCTGAACTTTGACCATCGGAGCCCTGCTGACGCTGTCGCGGCTCAAGCTGAACTGTAACCCTAGGAGCCCTGCTGACATTGTCGCGGCTCGACCTTTAAGACCATCCGAGCCCTGCTCACGACCTTCTCCCGATCGAGCCCTGCTGACCTCGTCGCGGCTCGAGGAGTACTCTGGTCCGGCTGGACCATCGAGAGCACCATCACGACCGAGCCGACTCGACGTGGGCGAAGCAGCCCGTGCGACCACCATCCCGTACCCCCCGGCTCGAGGATTGAGAGCTGGGCGTAGGGTACGCCTCGTACTGTCCCAGAGACTAAAAGACTGTCCCGCTTCCCCCTTCCCGAATCCTCTAAGATTTTGTGGTCCCTTGACCACTATGTATATAAGAGTGCTTCCTTCGTTATTTGCTGATATAAAGATCTTGTTACTAAAACCCACTGGTGTGGTGTCTGTTCGTAGTGTGGTGTGAGCTCCGTGTGTACGATCCTAGACCCGAAGTCCTCCCCGGTGAGGACCTCACGATAAGACTCGGCAAGTTCTGTGGGAGAGGTGGGTCTTGGGGTACCCGGGTGAGCATAACCTGGCCCCTGGAGATCGCCCCTTCTAACACCTACACTTCCTGTCTCTTATCTCATGAATGCCAAGGCTGCCTGCATTTGATTCCACCTCATGCCTCTTTCTTCCACCCCCTACACTTCCTGTCTCTTATCTCATGAATGCCAAGGCTGCCAGGTGTTGATTCTTTCTCTCACCGCTGTACACTTCTCTCATCTCAGTCTTGCTGGTACTTTTTCACCACCACTTTCTCTGTCAGTGTTTTCCTGTCTTTCTCCTATTGCTGCCTTTCTCTGTTTTTTTTAGCTCAAATTCTGATGCTGAAATAATAACTCCAGGTCCTTAAAAGAAGTGCTGGTGCCCACCCCTGCAGCCACTGGCACAAATTAACCTCAGGGAGGAATGCAACAGGACTACAGACATCTTGCTTATCTCGACAGGCGAGGAGGTACAAACAGTTACTGGGGCTGTCTTTGGTTCTGATAAAGTCTCTTTTGGTAAATTGATTGTTTACAAGCATTAAACCCACGCGCCTGGTGGGAGATTGGTGTGCACCTTTCACAAATATTCTATCATTTGCAGCTCATCTGATCAATGCCACCCCCAAGTGACGACTCCCCGCTTCTGTGCCCCCAGAACTGCTGTAAGTACCTTGTCATGCTGGCACCCAGCAGTATCCACACCTCCTTTATCAAACCCCACGTGGCGCTCTCTACACAGGATGGCTAGTCCCACTGAAAGGAGGAGAACGCCCGAAAGGCTGGCAGGGCTGGGGCAGAGTCCACTGCTTGTCAGTGTTTGTGAAAGGCCAGTGTGGAAGGGTCAAAGGGACTCACAAGACAGGCCGATTTTCTAAAAGGGTCTCGTAATTACATGCTGGTCAGTTTCTCCTCTAAGTCAGCAGGGATGGGAAGGAGTCAGTGGCATATTTTAGGTCAGACCTATTGTTGTAAAATATATATGAATAGCCATACAAATCATGTGTATGCACTTCAAAAGATATCATGCTTAGATAGACCACATTAACACGAGGCCTTGAGCTCCAAAGGGCTTCCTATCTGACCTTGACTGGACAAGCTTCAACAAGCTATTCTGTACCCCCTTACAGGTCACCTTGCTTGCCTTGACTACATGATATTTCTTATTCTGGTTGTGCAAGTTGCTTACACAGTGCCGAGCCTGCCTCTCTGATCTGCCCATATCTGGCTGTTTTGCATGACGCAGACATTGCACATCCATGGCAGCCATATTTGGCTCGGTGCCTTATTCTAGTTCCGCTGACACGGCATTACTCAAGGTATATAGCACCTAGAAATCTGTCACTCTGGGAAGAAGCGGTCTGAGAGCCCCTAAGGTGGCAGATCTGACTTCTTCCTTACTAAATTAGCAACGATGCATGCTTTTGGTACCAATAAATAAATGTCACTCTGTTTCTAAGCAAACCTGCTATGTCTGGTGAGTTTCATTCATTTGCTCTTGGGAGGGGGCCAATATTTCCCCATCACCTATCCCAGCGGTAATTTAAAGGCATTTGTTACACTTTCCCCTTATTTCCCACAAACTGGCGTCTTTTATTTTTGTCCCATGATGCACTGCCCCTTTTTTGCCTTCTCTCCCTTAACATTATACATGCCTGCGGCATCCTATTTGGATTTCTGCATGAGTACAGCCCACAGATCTGCAGGGTGTCTCAGAAGGATCTTTTTGAGGTAATTGTTTTTGAAGCCTTGATTTCTGCTTTTGCTGTGAGGCACGATTCAATCCGTGGTGGCTTCCCTGCAACTGCATATTCAACGTAGCGCGCAATCTTATATTTATGATAATTTGAATTAATGTTGACTTATCACTGTAATCACAGCAACCACCAGCCTGAATCATTCCAGCAACTAGAGGTAATGCAGAATGTTAGAAACGGGGTCTCTACTTGGCAGTAGGGACCCTCACTCTAGTCAGGATAAGTAAGTTACACATCTAAGTTAACCCCTGCTCACCCCCTTGGTAGTGTGGCACGAGCAGTCAGGCTTATCGTAGAGGCAATTTGTAAAGTATGTGTACACACACGCACACACACAAATACACATACACACTACAAAGGGACTCCAGACCAGTTTAGAAAAATAGCCAATATTTATCTTAGTAAAACAAGACCAAAAGAATATAAATCTAACATACACAAGTGAATATATGAATTTTGCAAGAACAAACATAAAATTACAGTTTGTTGAAGTTAATAGCGCCAACTGGGGCTATTGCGGTGTCATAAACAGCAGAAATCCAACAATTCAGTGATACGGTTTTGGACAGACCTGCTAAACAGTACTTTTGGAAGTGAAGAGGCCTCTGGAAGATGAGGCGTTGCTGGCGTTGGTTCCGGAAGTCGGGCAGAAATCGTTGAGGCCTTGGAGTCACACGCGCTGGGGTTCAAGCTCTGAGATGTCGAGGTCAGGTGCGCTGGCATCGGCGGGGTCAAGGCTGCGAAGTTGTCACATTCAGTGGGTCGTGCTCTTCACGAGCGGTGACCACAGCTTCTGTGCAGGCAGCAGCGCGGCGTCGGTGCTGAAGCGCTGTCGTCATCAAAACCGGGCTGCGATGCGAGATGGGCAATATATCATGCTCTTCACGAGCGGTGCCTTCAGCCAGATGAGGGAGGAGTCTATGGTGCTGTCGTCGGTACACCAGGGGCTTTGATGTCGTCCACGCGATGAGTCGTGCTCTTCACGAGCGGTGCGCTCCGCTTCAATGCAGGCGGCAACGTCAATGACTGCGTGAAGCGATGTCACCGATAAGGCCGGGGCTGTGATGTCATCGCGGTTGATGCGTTGTGCTCCTGACGAGCAGTGACCACAGCTTTGGTGCAGGCAGCAGCATCTGGTTTGCTTTTCTGGAGGTTACAGCACAACCACTCACTTCCAAGGTCCCAGGACTGGTTGTGGCACCCCTTGGCAAGGCAGGACTCACAGCAGAAGAGTCCCAGTGCTGGCAACAAGATGGGGATGAAGTCTTTGATATCCCTGAGACTTCTAACAGGAGGCAAGCTCCACTCAAGCCCTTGGAGAAACTTGGAAGGCAGGAAACAGAAAGCAAAGTCCAGTCCTTTCACTGCCCAAGACAGAAGCAGCAGCAACAGGCCAACATAGCAGAACAAACAGCAACATGGTAGTCCCTCCTGACAGCAACACAACTCTTCTTCCTGGCAGAATGTTTGAGAGTGTTAGAGGTCCAATACTTATACCCCTGCCTGCCTTTGAAGTAGGCAAACTTCAAAGTGGAGACTTTTTAGTGCACAATACCCTGCCCTTTCAGGCTCCATACACACTACAGGGGGTGGAGACAGCTTTGTGAGGGGACAGGTATAGACCTATTCAGGTGTCAGTGACAACTCCTCCCAACACTTTAGCTCAAGAAGGCCTATCAGCCTCGTGATTGGCTTCAGGATATGCAAGGCACACCTCAGCTCCCTTTGTGTGACTGCCTAGAGTGAATACAAGAGCCCAAGTGTCTGTCTAATCCAGACATGGATAACACCGGCATTGAGAGGCACAGAATGGTAAAGCAATAAAATGCTCACTTTCTAAAAGTGGCATTTTCAAACACACAATTTTAAAACCAAACCAAAAGATGTATTTTCAAATTGTGTGTTCAGAGTCCCCAAATACCAAATCCCTATTAGCTCCCAGTGGGAAATTGCACTTAAAAGATATTTTAAGGCAATCCTACCCTACAGGAGAGATAGCTCTTGCAATAGTGAAAAACTGAAATGAGCAGTATTTCCCTAGTAGGGCATGTAAAACACAACAGCACATGTCCTACCTTTTTAATACACCGCATCCTGCCCCTGCGGCTGGCTTGGGCCTACCTTAGGGGTGACTTCCATGAAGTAAATGGAAGTTTTGGGCCTGGCAAGTGGGTGCACTTGCCAAGTCAAAATGGCAGTTTACAATCGCACACACAACTTTGCAGGCAGGTCTGAGACACGTTTTCAGGGCTACTCATGTGGGTAGCACAATCAGTGCTGCAGGCCCACCAGTAGCATTGAATTTACAGGCCCTGGCCACACCTGGTGCACTTTACTAGGGACCTACTAGTAAATCAAATGTGCCAATCATGGATAACCCAATCACCAATACGATTTACACAGGGAGCACTTGCACTTTAGCACTGGCCAGCAGTGGTAAAGCGCCCAGAGACCTAAAACCAGCATAAACGAAATGTAGCATACAATCAAAAACTGGAGGACAGAAGCAAAAGACAGGGGAAATCACGCCAAAAGATGCCAGGTCTAACACTGAACAACTGAGTATGGCAGCTGAGTGGGTTAAGCACCCACTTCAGAGACCAGTGTCTAACATGTAGGTCACAGATTCTCTTTTTTACCCTCGTTGGCGGGTGGGGGCAGTCTTCCATCCTTCCTAGGTCGATGCAGTGGCTGTGATATTATTTTCATGCTATATAACATATGTAATACATCAGGGTATGCCGTCACAGAGTCACATTATCACAAATGCCTTTAGGGTCACTTCAACTTGCTCCTGCACTTAAGCAGCTTTTGCTGAATAGAAGTCCCTGTATATGTGACTCAGCTACCAGCTGTCAATCAAGGCACCACACTGGCCGCCCACTTGTACCATTACATTGAAGAGTCCACCTCTCTCCTTCTGGTGGCTGGTGGAGGCCTCAATATTTGCTAGCGAAAGTGCACACAAGGCAACTGTTCGGATAAATAAATAAAAAAATCGATGTATCTATCTAGATCTAATGCCACTATTTATATATTTTTTAAATCTTTTTAAACACGTGTGCAGTGGGATTTAAATAGCAATAACTAGAGTGTATGTAGTTTTGCGCAGATTTTGCACTTGCAGGGCCTCTCGGCTCTATTGCGCGTTTGTTGTGTGTTTCAAGTCTGGGGCCTGATTAAATGTGTGGCTGATGGATTACTCTGTCACAAACGTGCCGGATATCCCGTCCACCTTATTACAAGTGCCATCGGATCTAATGTCCTGAGTCATGGCCTCCCATCTCCTTCCTGAGGGTGAGTAGCGCTAGTTTCAGTGTTTCTAGGCACAAATGTGATCTGACCTGACCTGGTTTATCCCTCTGAATTCACTCTCTTGTGGAAAGGGTGATGTGGGTGCCCCTCACCCTGCTGGGATTTTTTTTATGTTGATGTGGTCGCTCTCATCCCTGTTGTGAATGGCAGTACAGTGTTGTGGGTGCCTCTTGCCCCTGCTGCGCACGGCAGTGTAGTGTTGTGGGTGCCCCTCGGCCCTGCTGTGTGTGCAGTGTTATGGGTGCCCCTCGGCCCTGCTGTGTGTGCAGTGTTATGGGTGCCCCTGGCCCCTGCTGTGTGTGCAGTGTTGTGGGTGCCCCTCGGCCCTGCTGTGTGTGCAGTGTTATGGGTGCCCCTGGCCCCTGCTGTGTGTGCAGTGTTGTGGGTGCCCCTCGGCCCTGCTGTGTGTGCAGTGTTATGGGTGCCCCTCGCCCCTGCTGTGTGTGCAGTGTTGTGGGTGCCCCTCGGCCCTGCTGTGTGTGTAGTGTTGTGGGTGCCCTTCGGGCCTGCTGTGCGTGCAGTGTTGTGGGTGCCCCTCGCCGCTGCTGTGAGTGTCCTTGCAATGTTGTGGGTGCCTCTCGCCCCTGCTGTGAGTGTCCTTGCAGTGATGTGGGTGCCCCTCGCCCCTGCTGTGTGTGCAGTGATGTGGGTGCCCTCGCCCCTGCTGTGCGTGCAGTGTTGTGGGTGCCCCTCGCCCCTGCTGTGAGTGTCCTTGCAGTGATGTTGGTGCTCTCGCCCCTGCTGTGCATGCAGTGATGTGGGTGTCGCTCGCCCCTGCTGTGAGTGCAGTGTTGTGGGTGGCTCTCGCCCCTGCTGTGTGTGCAGTGTTGTGGGTGCCCCTCGCCCTGCTGTGCGTGCATTGATGTGGGTGCCCCTCGCCCCTGCTGTGTGTGCAGTGATGTGGGTGCCCCTCGCCCCTGCTGTGCGTGCAGTGTTGTGGGTGCCCCTCGCCCCTGCTGTGCGTGCAGTGTTGTGGGTGTCCCTCGCCCCTGCTGTGCGTGCAGTGTTGTGGGTGGCCCTCACCCCTGCTGTGCGTGCAGTGTTGTGGGTGGCCCTCGCCGCTGCTGTGTGTGCAGTGATGTGGGTGCCCCTCGCCCCTGCTGTGCATGCAGTGATGTGGGTGTCGCTCGCCCTTGCTGTGAGTGCAGTGTTGTGGGTGGCTCTCGCCCCTGCTGTGTGTGCAGTGTTGTGGGTGCCCCTCGCCCCTGCTGTGCATGCAGTGATGTGGGTGTCGCTCGCCCCTGCTGTGAGTGCAGTGTTGTGGGTGGCTCTCGCCCCTGCTGTGTGTGCAGTGTTGTGGGTGCCCCTCGCCCTGCTGTGCGTGCATTGATGTGGGTGCCCCTCGCCCCTGCTGTGTGTGCAGTGTTGTGGGTGCCCCTCGCCCCTGCTGTGCGTGCAGTGTTGTGGGTGCCCCTCGCCCCTGCTGTGCGTGCAGTGTTGTGGGTGCCCCTCGCCGCTGCTGTGAGTGTCCTTGCAATGTTGTGGGTGTCCCTCGCCGCTGCTGTGAGTGCAGTGATGTGGGTGCCCCTCGCCCCTGCTGTGCATGCAGTGATGTGGGTGTCGCTCGCCCCTGCTGTGAGTGCAGTGTTGTGGGTGGCTCTCGCCCCTGCTGTGTGTGCAGTGTTGTGGGTGCCCCTCGCCCTGCTGTGCGTGCATTGATGTGGGTGCCCCTCGCCCCTGCTGTGTGTGCAGTGTTGTGGGTGCCCCTCGCCCCTGCTGTGCGTGCAGTGTTGTGGGTGCCCCTCGCCCCTGCTGTGCGTGCAGTGTTGTGGGTGCCCCTCGCCGCTGCTGTGAGTGTCCTTGCAATGTTGTGGGTGTCCCTCGCCGCTGCTGTGAGTGTCCTTGCAGTGATGTGGGTGCCCCTCGCCCCTGCTGTGCATGCAGTGATGTGGGTGCCCCTCGCCCCTGCTGTGCGTGCATTGATGTGGGTGCCCCTCGCCCCTGCTGTGCGTGCATTGATGTGGGTGCCCCTCGCCCCTGCTGTGCGTGCAGTGTTGTGGGTGCCCCTGACCCCTGCTGTGTGTGCAGTGTTGTGGGTGCCCCTCGGCCCTGCTGTGTGTGCAGTGTTGTGGGTGCCCCTCGGCCCTGCTGTGTGTGCAGTGTTGTGGGTGCCCCTTGGCCCTGCTGTGCGTGCAGTGTTGTGGGTGCCCATCGCTGCTGCTGTGAGTGTCCTTGCAATGTTGTGGGTGCCCCTCGCCACTGCTGTGAGTGTCCTTGCAGTGATGTGGGTGCCCCTTGCCCCTGCTGTGCGTGCAGTGATGTGGGTGCCCCTCGCCCCTGCTGTGTGTGCAGTGTTGTGGGTGCCCCTCGTTCCTGCTGTGTGTGCAGTGTTGTGGGTGCCCCTCGCCCCTGCTGTGTGTGCAGTGTTGTGGGTGCCCCTCGCCCCTGCTGTTCGTGCAGTGTTGTGGGTGCCCCTCGCCGCTGCTATGAGTGTCCTTGCAATGTTGTAGGTGTCCCTCGCCCCTGCTGTGAGTGTCCTTGCAGTGATATGGGTGCCCCTCGCCGCTGCTGTGAGTGTCCTTGCAATGTTGTGGGTGTCCCTCGCCCCTGCTGTGAGTGTCCTTGCAGTGATGTGGGTGGCCCTCACCCCTGCTGTGCGTGCAGTGTTGTGGGTGCCCTCGCCCTCTCCCTTGCGCTGCGTGCAGTGTTCTGGGTACCCCTCCCCCTGCTGTGCGTGGAGTGTTGTGGGTGCCCCTCGCCCTTGCTGAGCATGCAGTGTTATGGGTGCCCCTTGCCCCTGCTGTGTGTGCAGTGTTGTGGGTGCCCCTCACCCCTGCTGTGTGTGCAGTGTGTGGGTGCCCCTCGCCCTTGCTGTGCATGCAGTGTTGTGGGTGCCCCTTGCCCCTGCTGTGTGTGCAGTGTTGTGGGTGCCCTTCGGGCCTGCTGTGCGTGCAGTGTTGTGGGTGCCCCTCGCCGCTGCTGTGAGTGTCCTTGCAATGTTGTGGGTGTCCCTCGCCCCTGCTGTGAGTGTCCTTGCAGTGATGTGGGTGCCCCTCGCCCCTGCTGTACGTGCACTGTTGTGGGTGCCCTCGCCCTCTCCCTTGCGCTGCGTGCAGTGTTCTGGGTACCCCTCCCCCTGCTGTGCGTGGAGTGTTGTGGGTGCCCCTCTGCCCTGCTGTGAGTGTCCGTGCAGTGGTGTGGGTGCTTTGCCCCTGCTTTGAGTGTCCGTGGAGTGATGTGGGTGCCCTCGCCCCTGCTGTGAGTGTCCGTGCAGTGATGTGGGTGCCTTCGCCCCTGCTGTGAGTGTCCGTGCAGTGGTGTGGGTGCCCTCGCCCCTGCTGTGAGTGTCCGTGCAGTGATGTGGGTGCCCTCGCCCCTGCTGTGAGTGTCCGTGCAGTGATGTGGGTGCCTTCGCCCCTGCTGTGAGTGTCTGTGCAGTGATGTGGGTACCCTCACCCCTGCTGTGAGTTTCTGTGCAGTGATGTGGGTGCCCTCGCCCCTGCTGTGAGTGTCCGTGCAGTGGTGTGGGTGCCCTCGCCCCTGCTGTGAGTGTCTGTGCAGTGATGTGGGTGCCCTCGCCCCTGCTGTGAGTGTCCGTGCAGTGATGTGGGTGCCCTCACCCCTGTTGTGAGTGTCTGTGCAGTGATGTGGGTACCCTCGCCCCTGCTGTGAGTGTCCGTGCAGTGATGTGGGTGCCCTCGCCCCTGCTGTGAGTGTCTGTGCAGTGATGTGGGTGCCCTCGCCCCTGCTGTTAGTGTCCGTGCAGTGATGTGGGTGCCCTCGCCCCTGCTGTGAGTGTCCGTGCAGTGATGGGAGTGCCCCTCACCCCTGCTGTGGGTGTCCGTGCAGTGATGTGGGTGCCCTCACCCCTGCTGTGAGTGTCTGTGCAGTGATGTGGGTGCCCTCGCCCCTGCTGTGAGTGTCCATGCAGTGATGTGGGTGCCCTCGCCCCTGCTATGAGTGTCCGTGCAGTGGTGTGGGTGCCCTCACCCCTGCTGTGAGTGTCCATGCAGTGATGTGGGTGCTCCCGCCCCTGCTGCGAGTGTCCGTGCAGTGATGTGGGTGCCCTCGCCCCTGCTGTTAGTGTCCGTGCAGTGATGTGGGTGCCCTCGCCCCTGCCAGGCATGCAGTGATGTGGGTGCCCTTCGCCCCTGCTGTTAGTGTCTGTGCAGTGATGTGGGATCCCTCGCCCCTGCTGTGTGTGTCCTTGCAGTGATGTGGGTGCCCATGACCCCTGCTGCGAGTGTCCGTGCAGTGACGTGGGTGCCCTCGCCCCTGCTGTGGGTGTCCGTGCAGTGATGTGGGTGCCCTCACCCCTGCTCTGGGTGTCTTTGCAGTGATGTGGGTGCCCTCGCCCCTGCTGTGTGTGACCGTGCAGTGATGTGGGTGCCCTCGCCCCTGCTGTGAGTGTCCGTGCAGTGATGTGGGTGCCCCTCACCCCTGCTGTGAGTGTCCGTGCAGTGATGTGAGTGCCCTCGCCCCTGCTCTGAGTGTCCGTGGAGTGGTGTGGGTGCCCTCGTCCCTGCTGTGAGTCTCCGTGCAGTGATGTGGGTGCCCCTCACCCCTGCTGTGAGTGTCCGTGCAGTGGTGTGGGTGCCCTCACCCCTGCTGTGAGTGTCCGTGCAGTGGTGTGGGTGCCCCTCACCCCTGCTGTGAGTGTCCGTGCAGTGGTGTGGGTGCCCTCACCCCTGCTCTGGGTGTCTTTGCAGTGATGTGGGTGCCCTCGCCCCTGCTGTGTGTGACCGTGCAGTGATGTGGGTGCCCTCGCCCCTGCTGTGTGTGACCGTGCAGTGATGTGGGTGCCCTCGCCCCTGCTGTGAGTGACCGTGCAGTGATGTGGGTGCACTCGCCCCTGCTTTGAGTGTCTGTTCAGTGATGTGGGTGCCCTCGCCCCTGCTGTGAGTGTCCGTGGAGTGGTGTGGGTGCCCTCAACCCTGCTCTGAGTGTCTTTGCAGTGATGTGGGTGCCCTCGCCCCTGCTGTGTGTGTCCTTGCAGTGATGTGGGTGCCCATGACCCCTGCTGCGAGTGTCCGTGCAGTGACGTGGGTGCCCTCGCCCCTGCTGTGGGTGTCCGTGCAGTGATGTGGGTGCCCTCACCCCTGCTCTGGGTGTCTTTGCAGTGATGTGGGTGCCCTCGCCCCTGCTGTGTGTGACCGTGCAGTGATGTGGGTGCCCTCGCCCCTGCTGTGTGTGACCGTGCAGTGATGTGGGTGCCCTCGCCCCTGCTGTGAGTGACCGTGCAGTGATGTGGGTGCACTCGCCCCTGCTTTGAGTGTCTGTTCAGTGATGTGGGTGCCCTCGCCCCTGCTGTGAGTGTCCGTGGAGTGGTGTGGGTGCCCTCACCCCTGCTCTGAGTGTCCGTGGAGTGGTGTGGGTGCCCTCGTCCCTGCTGTGAGTCTCCGTGCAGTGATGTGGGTGCCCCTCACCCCTGCTGTGAGTGTCCGTGCAGTGGTGTGGGTGCCCTCACCCCTGCTGTGAGTGTCTTTGCAGTGATGTGGGTGCCCTCGCCCCTGCTGTGTGTGTCCTTGCAGTGATGTGGGTGCCCATGACCCCTGCTGCGAGTGTCCGTGCAGTGACGTGGGTGCCCTCGCCCCTGCTGTGGGTGTCCGTGCAGTGATGTGGGTGCCCTCACCCCTGCTCTGGGTGTCTTTGCAGTGATGTGGGTGCCCTCGCCCCTGCTGTGTGTGACCGTGCAGTGATGTGGGTGCCCTCGCCCCTGCTGTGTGTGTCCTTGCAGTGATGTGGGTGCCCATGACCCCTGCTGCGAGTGTCCGTGCAGTGACGTGGGTGCCCTCGCCCCTGCTGTGTGTGACCGTGCAGTGATGTGGGTGCCCTCGCCCCTGCTGTGAGTGACCGTGCAGTGATGTGGGTGCACTCGCCCCTGCTTTGAGTGTCTGTTCAGTGATGTGGGTGCCCTCGCCCCTGCTGTGAGTGTCCGTGGAGTGGTGTGGGTGCCCTCACCCCTGCTCTGAGTGTCTTTGCAGTGATGTGGGATCCCTCGCCCCTGCTGTGTGTGTCCTTGCAGTGATGTGGGTGCCCATGACCCCTGCTGCGAGTGTCCGTGCAGTGACGTGGGTGCCCTCGCCCCTGCTGTGGGTGTCCGTGCAGTGATGTGGGTGCCCTCACCCCTGCTCTGGGTGTCTTTGCAGTGATGTGGGTGCCCTCGCCCCTGCTGTGTGTGACCGTGCAGTGATGTGGGTGCCCTCGCCCCTGCTGTGAGTGTCCGTGCAGTGATGTGGGTGCCCCTCACCCCTGCTGTGAGTGTCCGTGCAGTGATGTGAGTGCCCTCGCCCCTGCTCTGAGTGTCCGTGCAGTGGTGTGGGTGCCCCTCACCCCTGCTGTGAGTGTCCGTGCAGTGGTGTGAGTGCCCTCACCCATGCTGTGAGTGTCCGTGCAGTGGTGTGGGTGCCCTCACCCCTGCTCTGGGTGTCTTTGCAGTGATGTGGGTGCCCTCGCCCCTGCTGTGTGTGACCGTGCAGTGATGTGGGTGCCCTCGCCCCTGCTGTGTGTGACCGTGCAGTGATGTGGGTGCCCTCGCCCTTGCTGTGTGTGACAGTGCAGTGATGTGGGTGCACTCGCCCCTGCTTTGAGTGTCTGTTCAGTGATGTGGGTGCCCTCGCCCCTGCTGTGAGTGTCCGTGGAGTGGTGTGGGTGCCCTCACCCCTGCTCTGAGTGTCTTTGCAGTGATGTGGGTGCCCTCGCCCCTACTGTTAGTGTCCGTGCAGTGGTGTGGGTGCCCTCACCCCTGCTCTGAGTGTCTTTGCAGGGGGAACATCCTTTACAACGCAACTTTTACCACGCACTACCATTACGACACAACTTTTACAACGCAAGTTATTACAACGCATTGCGCTGGGGGGCGCTCTAGGATAGGGAATATGTTTAATGTACTATCCAACACCTTCCCTACTATCCACGGGGACTGGAGTTGGAATAGTAAATTAAACTATTCACTATCCAGCACCCTCCAACGCAAGTCGTTGTAACGACTTGCGTTGTAAAACCTGCATTGTAAAGGCATGCGTGGTAAAAGCATGCGTTGAAACGTCATACATCCCTTTGCAGTGATGTGGGTGCCCGTTGCTCCTGCAGTGTAAGTCCTACCTTGCTCCCTAATGGTACCATTTCTGTGTGTGGTTCCTGCCTCTCCTTCCTTTCTTCTGGTCTCCCCCCCTCAACCCCCAGTATCTGCAGTTTGTGTCTTGTTCAGTTGTTTTATCATTTTAAATGTATCCAGTTCTTGCTGCTTTCTTTCTGCAGATGAATGCGTTCCTGTTGTACTGCTCAGATCTAGTTTCCTGCTGTGAACATTAATAATAACACACCAACCACAGAGGGAATACGCCGCATAATATTACCCTCAATCCATAACTCTATGGATAACAAGAAGGCAGCAGGTGCGACTCTCCCGGCGGAGTCCAGCATAGGTCCAGGAGGGCTGGATCCGGGGCAGATTTTCATCATAACCACGGACTGACCACACAAGTAATTCCCCTTTAGATCTGTTGTATGTAAATGTATCTTATGCGGATAGTCTGAAAATGGTTCTGGGCCTCGAGAGACAATATTGGACTTCCTTCCTCCATCAAGTCTGCGGCCTGATAGTCTCGCCTCTGGAAATGGGAAGAAAGCCCACTCCACAGGTCGCCCCATGAGATCCTGGTTCCTCTCAGCAGAGCCCACAGCTGCACTGCTCAAGCCAGAGGCATCTTAAGGATTCTGGGGTCCCCGGACAAGGCCTGTGTTTGGGGCCCCTGTTCAGAGCAGCACTAAACTTTATTGTACATGTACTATTAATTCAAGCCTGCACAATCCCAAACCATGCTGAATTAAGTTAAACTTTCAGAAACAGGGTCACACAAAAATAATTGAAATATGTCTTGCCCGGAACCACAAAAATCCTTAAGCCAACACTAGGTAAAGAGATACAGAGGAGGAGGTACAGGCAGGCGCCGAGAGGGGGCGTGGTTTAGACAGTGAACTGGACGCCGAAGACAGAGGCCAAACAGACAATATATTCACTTTCCCAGGGCTCCCCTTGGAACATGGGCGTCCCAGGCACTTTCTCATTTTGTCCATACGTAAAGCGTGTCTGGCTCAAGCCTGACACCTTCAGGTCAGACATCAGTATGCAGAGCGTATGGCTCAAGCCTGACACCTTCAGGTCAGACATCAGTATGCAGAGCGCCGGTCCACCTTGCACATCCCTGCAGGCTCTGGCCTTCGTTGGGGGGACTGGCCGAGCACCTCAGTCTCTGATCTTCATGTTGTCCCTCAACAGAGTGAACCTCAGTGGTCCAGCTGTAAGGTTTATCCTCCTTCTCTCTAGATGTGGCGCAGCGGCCAGGGTGCCTGACTCCGGACCACAGGGTTCACGGTTCGATCCCCGGCACTGGCGGCAGGTTAGCCCAGCACCATATGACTCTGTGCAAAAGCTTGCTTAACCCCTTCGCTGCGGGGGTTATTCCCCCGCAGCGCTGGGGGGGAGGGGGGCGCGCACAGCGCCCGCACGCTCATGACGGCACGGCGCTCCTGTGCTCATGACGAGCTCAGCTCTTCACAGGTGCATTACCTGCCGTGGAACGCTCGCACGGCAGGGGAATTATCCCCGCATGCGAGAGTTCCACGGCTCATGACGAGCTGAGCTCGTCATGAGCACCGGAGCGCCGTGGCTCATGACGAGCCAGCTCGTCATGAGCATGGGAGGGGGTAATCTTCCCAAGGACCCCCAGTGCCTGGACTCCACTTCGGAGGTAGCTGTGCGCTTAAAAAAAAAAATCCCTCTTGTGTGCCAGAAGCAGTTCCCTCTCAGTCACACCTCATCAAAAACTCCACATCTGCCATCAGACTAGGCCGGAACCCATTGGCTGTTCCTCAGTTCGCTATGGCCGCATCTGCCCGAGACTCCTTTACCATCCACAGAGACCAGACTGGGGGCTCAGATCCTGCTCCAACAAGGAGTGTTGAGAACCAACCTCAGGTTTGGAAAGAATTGAAGACATGACCCTTCCCATCCATATAAACATACGCTGCAGGGTTATTATCTGCTGGTGAGCAGGTATGTGTGTCGTGCCTGTGCTCATGCCGTCCGCAACACTTCCTACAAAGGCTTTTTTCCACATGCAGTTGGCAAACAAGTGGCCTGAGCATGGCAGGCGGCCTTGAGTTATGGTGTATGTTATGTGCTGGATACTATAATTGGTAAACACGGGAAACAACCTTTACAACGCAACGTTTACAACGCACTACCATTACAACGAAACTTTTACAACGCAACATCCATTACAACGTATGCATTTACAATGCAACAATTACAACGCATGACACTACAACGCACACCACTACAACGCATGTCATTACAATGCAGACTTTACAACGCATACCATTACAACGCATAGCATTACAACACATAGTACCCCTACACTATCCAACACTTACCCTACTGTTGCACCCCCTAGTGTTAGAATAGTAATTTTTACCCCTACACTATCCAACACTTACCCTACTGTTGCACCCCCTGGAGTTAGAATAGTAATTTTTACCCCTACACTATCCAACACTTACCCTACTGTTGCACCCCCTGGAGTTAGAATAGTAATTATTACCCCTACACTATCCAATACTTACCTTACATGCAAAGTAATATTATGCGTTGTAATGGTATGCGTTGTAAAGGTAGTATGCGATGTAAGGGAATGCGTTGTAAAGGTAGTTTTTAAAAGTTCGTTGTAAATGCATGCGTTGTAATGGAATGCGTTGTAAAGGATGTTGCGTTGTAAAAAATGCGTTGTAAAGGTAGGCGTTGTAAAAGTATGCGTTGTAACGTCATACATCTGGTGAACACCACTGCTTTTTAGGTTTCGCCTGGGGCCGGAGCTCCTAGCTCCGCCCAGGAGAAATCTTATGTCTCTACAGTGTACTCTTAGTCCCGCCCTCTGTTCCATTGGCTAGCTCCATAAATGGAGGCTAGCCATTGGAACAGAGATCTGTCCGTCAAGGCGGACCAGATTCGGGGGCGTTCCCGACATTTTTTCCCTCTCCACCCACTTCTGTTCGTCATCACGGTGGTGGGTGGGTGTTATTTTTTTTTTGGAGTCCGCCTGTTTTCTTCTTTTGCTAAGTGTTTGTTGTTGGAGTTGGCTGCAGGATTCGAGTTCCCACGAGGCGATCAGGTAAGGAGCATTTTGTTTAGAAATCCTCTCCCGCCCCCCTCCCGCCGTCCGTGTCCTCTCCCGCCGTCCGTGTCCTCTTCCGCCGTTCGTGTCCTCTCCCGCCCCCCTCCCGCCGTCCGTGTCTTTCCCGACCCCCCCCTGTCCGTGTCTTTCCCGACCCCCCCCGTCCGTGTCTTTCCCGCCCCCCCCCCCTCCCGTGTCTGGAAGTCCCGCCGCCGCTTGTTCTATGCCAGGGGAAAAGTGCCCGGGAGAAAGGAGTGCGGCCGCCAGCGAGGCCCCGGTGCAGGAGAGCCCCGCCCGCGGCACCCGAGAAGAGAGCCCAGGCCCCGGCAGAGGAAGGACACCGCAAGCGCCCCCGCCGCCTCCTGGGAGCAGTCCGGTGAGTTTTGAAGTTCTCCGTGTCCCTCCTCCCGTCGTCAAATACTGACTTTAAAATAATAATAATAATAGTGCTTAGCATGTCTCTTCTGCTGTTTCCAAGCACCCGATGTTACCATCCCCCAACTTTTAGAACTCGATTTACCAGCCGCAGAAAGTGGAAGGTTGAGTTTGCCACTGGGACGCTAACTGATGATTTTCAGACAACCCCTTTTGTCGGTGGCGAGCGCTCAACTCCCGAGGCGGCCTTCTTTCTTCAGCCGACAAAATTATGTGTGCTGTGCGAGGCACTGGCTTAACGTAGGGTAGTTGCTGTAGGGCTAATCAGCTGAGCCAGGAAATTTGAGAGAACTATGCGCTAAGTTGATCCCTGGGGCTAAGCTCAATTTGACCAGAGCTATGCCTATTACATGCGCTCTGGTCAGCAGCTATGCGGGACAGGCAATAGCTTCTGTCTGCAAACAGAAGCAGGTATTCAGATTGTTAACAGATATGATGTGTGTGTGGGGGGAGACGAGGGGGGCTCATACCAAAGCAGTAGGGAGGGGCGTGAAGGGACTGCCCCCTCAGTCAGAGATCCACCCGCGCTGGTAGCCTCTGAACAGTAGCCTCGTGAAAGGTGTAATTTATGGCGCGTATGCTGCAGCACAGAATGGAAACATGAGGTAATAGTTCGAATCTCAGAGCCAGAATCACTAAATACTGAAAACCCACTCACATTGCCTCGGTTTATAGGGCTTCGGGGACTCCGAGACAACAAGCAATGCAACTGCAGACTTTGTTTAATGAAAAAATAAATAGTTACCAAAAAATTAGCCGCAGACTGGCGTTCCCTTGTTGGAGCCCCTAATAATTTTTACCATGCGGCCCATTCGCACTCCGTTCAGAATATAAAAGATGTATTCATCTCCCGTCCGGGCCTAAAAAATGAGGCCACGATCTGCTTTCTCAGCGGGGAAGGCTGTAACATTCTCGTCGACAAATTACCTACAAGCAGATCTGGGTCCACTCCTCTCTGAAGTATGGCGAGTAAATTCTGAGCTGGATACTACGTGTGTTTTCCGTGGAGTTGCCTTAAGTACACCGAAATGGTTGTGCGGTTTTTAGAGACTGATTGGTCTGTGCAGGAGGGGCACTGATAAGCTGTGGAGGAGAGGCTGGTGGGCAGTGTATGTTATGGTCCTAGCTGGAGAGGCACCGATGAGCTGTGGAGGGTAAACGCAGGTAGGCTGCGGAGAAGCATTGGGGCGGTATAACGGATTATGACAGTTCCATACAGCGGTGGCTCTGCCGGTGGTGTGTTCAGGACAGACGCTGTTGGGTATGAGCTGTTTTGTTCTGTAGGAGAGATGCAATGTGTAAGAGGCAATGGAAGCTGCAGTAGATGCTATGAGTGCTGGTATTAACAGTGGTAGCTTAGAGCTCTGCAAAAGAGCCATTGGTTAGCTGTGCACGAGGGCCATTCGGAAGGCTGTAGGGCAGTGGCGCTACATGATGGGCCATGTGTGTCTGCAGAAAGGATAAGGGCGGTAAAGTTCTTCCAAACGAGCAAAAGCACACATGTCCCATCTGAGACTCTGATGAATGGGTGAAGGATGAGTAGGGGCAAAAGGATGGGACATCTGTTATTCCCAACATTGGATTTTCACATCTGACATATTGCCTACTCCTCAAATAATGAGCGGGCCATGTTTCTTACTAGTTTCTGCGAGTAATACTTGGCTGGGTGTATTAGCTGTCAAACCATTCATTAAGTTTGCCGTAGCATTTAAAGTAGTAGTGACTGCTAGGTCATGTTTACTGAGCCGCGAGTGTACGTCGACGGGTTCATCTTTGATTAATACTCCCAGAACACAAGTGAAGGGGGCTGGCAAACTATGCCCACCTCTTGAAGTTTTAGCCTGTGCTTTTCCATGATTGCACCTACTGTAAGGTGGGCCTGTGTTGCACAAACGAGGAGAATTGGTCTGTTGGCTTAATTGCGCCCCAATCCGTGCCCAGTCTTTCACTTGAATCCCCTTGTTCTCTGTGGTGTTCATGATACACGGATGCCCTCGGACCCCAAGAGGCCGTTGCTGACCGTGTGTCATGCAGGGATGGTGAAGCCCTCGGATGTTGCGCAAGGCTGACGGGATGTTGGGAGGGTCTGGGAGTGAGAGGAAGTGCTTCCCTGCCCCCTCACTGTGCTTGCTTCCCTGCCCCCTCGCTGTGCTTGCTTCCCTGCCCCCTCGCTGTGCTTGCTTCCCTGCCCCCTCGCTGTGCTTGCTTCCCTGCCCCTTCGCTGTGCTTGCTTCCCTGCCCCCTCGCTGTACTTGCTTCCCTGCCCCCTCGCTGTACTTGCTCTCCTGAGTGTGTGTGTGGCTCTGGGTGGGTGTGTGTGGCTCTGGGTGGGTGTGTGTGGCTCTGGGTGGGTGTGTGTGGCTCTGGGTGGGTGTGTGTGGCTCTGGGTGTGTGTGTGTGGCTCTGGGTGTGTGTGTGTGTGTGTGGCTCTGGGTGTGTGTGTGTGTGGCTCTGGGTGTGTGTGTGTGGCTCTGGGTGTGTGTGTGTGTGGCTCTGGGTGTGTGTGTGTGTGGCTCTGTGTGTGTGTGTGTGTGGCTCTGGGTGTGGCTCTGGGTGTGTGTGTGTGGGTCTGTGTGTGTGTGTGTGGGTCTGTGTGTGTGTGGGTCTGTGTGTGTGTGGGGCTGTGTGTGTGTGTGTGTGGGTCTGTGTGTGTGGGGGGGCTCAGTTGGTGTGTGTGGGTCTGTGTGTTTTTGTGTGGCGTTTGCCAGAGATTAAACTATTGGCATTGTAAATGACAATGCCATTTATTTTTGTTGATTAGTATTCATGCTGATATATACTATTGACCTATCCATTTAACCTGCACACACCACCGGCAGAGGGCCACTTGAAACCGGATTTCTCCTGGTGCTTTAAGAAGAGTTTTGCTTTGAGTGCTCCTGTTAAGCTATTGGACATTGACAGGTACCGTAAGGGCTGTGTGGGCTTTGAGAGCTGTGACAGCTGTGTGGGCTGTGTGGGCTGTGTGGGCTGTGAGAGCTGTGTGGGCTGTGAGAGCTGTGAGAGCTGTGACAGCTGTGTGGGCTGTGTGGGCTGTGTGGGCTGTGAGAGCTGTGACAGCTGTGTGGGTTGTGTGGGCTGTGTGGGCTGTGTGGGCTGTGAGAGCTGTGTGGGCTGTGAGAGCTGTGTGGGCTGTGAGAGCTGTGTGGGCTGTGAGAGCTGTGTGGGCTGTGAGAGCTGTGAGAGCTGTGTGGGCTGTGAGAGCTGTGTGGGCTGTGAGAGCTGTGAGCTGTGTGGGCTGTGAGAGCTGTGTGGGCTGTGAGAGCTGTGAGAGCTGTGAGAGCTGTGTGGGCTGTGTGGGCTGTGTGGGCTGTGTGGGCTGTGTGGGCTGTGTGGGCTGTGTGGGCTGTGGGAGCTGTGTGGGCTGTGGGAGCTGTGTGGGCTGTGGGAGCTGTGTGGGCTGTGGGAGCTGTGTGGGCTGTGGGAGCTGTGTTGGCTGTGGGAGCTGTGTTGGCTGTGGGAGCTGTGTGGGCTGTGGGAGCTGTGTGGGCTGTGTGGGCTGTGAGAGCTGTGTGGGCTGTGTGGGCTGTGAGCTGTGTGGGCTGTGAGCTGTGTGGGCTGTGAGAGCTGTGTGGGCTGTGAGAGCTGTGTGGGCTGTGAGAGCTGTTGGCAATGTAAATAATAATGCCATTTATTTATAAGTAAAAAAAAAAAAGAAATGTCATGAGCAATGCCAATAGCTCTAACTTTTCCAAAGGCGAAACCATTGCATTGTAAATGCTTGTTTGGGTTTGTGTTCGCTGAATGATAACTAACCTTTAACTGTGGGTTTTTAGGTCGAGCCTGGGCAGCGCATGCGCTGCGAGGCATGCTGTATTCAGGTAGGGACTTGAAGCTCCGCCCATATTTTTCATTGGCTTGTGTCATTGTCCACTGTAAACTGTGGCTGTTCATTGGTCAATAGGCTTAGTAGTCCCTCCTTAGTTCCGCCTTGTCTCATTTTGTAACCTCCCATGGCGACACCCCTGTTACGTGTGTTGTTACTCAGTAGGATTTCATTACAGCATCCGAGCACTATTTTGTCCTGCCTACAATAGCAGGAAGGACACACTCTCTCCTAATGGTTTAAAAAAAATTATAGCACAGAAGCTGGCAGTTGCAATACAGTAGATCTTGCATTTGCGAGAGTTTGAGCTATTGGCATTGTAAATGACAATGCCTTTTATTTATCTATTTTAAAAATAACACATAAATAAAAGCCATTGTCATTTACAATTCCAGTAGCTCAATCGTTCGTAAATGCGAGACCTATTGAATTGCAAATGCTTGTTGAATTTCTGGAGGTTATTATGATGTGCTGCATCCACCTGTCACGTGTGTGGTGGCTGGATCACCTGGCCTTTGACCTGGTCCTGTGCCTGACCTCCTCAGCAGACAACCCTTACTGTGCACCGCCTTAGGGGATGCGCGGCAGGGGGCGGTGATGGCCAGGCCTGGCATCCAACCACCACAGGCAGACAGTCCACGTGCACGCGCCCTGCGGCAATGCATAGCGGGGCTGAGCCCCATGCCTTGATCCAGGGCAGTGCGCGTATCCCACCAGGCAGAGAACTCACTCTGCACACAGACTTTCACTCCGTGCAGCGGGGGGTCGACGCAAGGCCCAGCACCCAAACCTCATAGAAAGAGGACAGAACCATTTTTTTGTAGACCCGGGCAAGTTTACGGACCCCAAAGAGTTTCTATGTTTGCACACCAGGTTGCGGGGTTCACAAAGGTTTTCTCTTGTGGCCAGCCACTCGGAGCCTTTGGATTCCCTCCTTGGTCGTCACCTACCTAGTCGGTCTTTAGACAGACTTCCTTTCGTCTCTCCTTGTTGTCCCTTCCCTTATCTTCCCTGTCTCAGCTCCCCTGTCCCCTCCACTACTTTTCTCTCTCCTTTCTCTCCTCTCCTAATGTATTGCCTATTTTTTGACGTAATGTGTAATTGTTGATCTTTTTCTGTTACATTGTTGATTCTCATGTAAAGCGCTCTGATACCTTTGAGTCTAGCCAGCGCTATATAAAACTCTTTCAATAAAATAAAATACCGACATGCATAGGACCAAGGGAGAAAAAACTCTCTCAGACATTTACTTTGATTTCTTCTTTTAAATGTGGGTCTACGTCAACTAAAACTAAGTTGTCTTGGTAAGTATATGTTGGTAAGTTTAGGTTTACTATTCTTAACTCCACATCTACTTCCTTTGACGGTTAGTGGTGGCGAGTTGAGTGGATACAATTGTTTTGCAGTTCCATGTTTCCACCAGGATGTAGTGGTTAAACACCCCTGCCACTTCCAGGAGGGAAGGTAGAGTCAGGAGCACTTCTTAGGCTGTATCACTTTGCCAGTGTTACGGCCTTGGTGCCTTGTTGTATGTCTGTGAGAGTACCTATAGTTTGTGCAATGTGTTCTCTTGGGCATTAGCATGTTCTGTGAGACTCCTGTCAACAATGCAGACACAAGGGATGGTTCTGTGAGAAGAGGGCTGTGGGGACTTGCTGTGCCAGCTCTATGGCTTTTGTGGCACCTTGTGTGCAGTACATGTGTGACGTGTGTGGGTTCCATGCGAGAGATGTCAACAAGGCACGCATGAAGGATGAATGTGTAAGGAGTGTGCTGTGAGGGCGCCGAGAGGACGGTCTCCTGTGGCCTTGTTGATTGATTGTTGGTCCAGTGGGAGAAATGCCACCAATCACAGCAGGGAACCAGCTGCTGGCAAATCCCTCAGCTCTCACCCTTTAATGGCAGTCTGGCTCTAGGCGCTAGGTGAGGTCACATGCTCCCTGCTCAGAATCCCAAGCACCCTCGGGTCTATTTCCAGCATCAATGCACTTCATCTGTCAGATGCAGCTTGATTCACTAGCACTAGGCCTGGGCGGTCAATTCCGTTCCGCTCGCGGAATTTGGGTAATTTTGCGTTCCGCGGAGAACGCGGGATTGCCGAAAATTCTGTGATCCACTGCTTTGCGGAATTTTTTGCTTGTTCGCGCTTTTAAAATGCGTGTTCGCAAGATATTTCTCCCCGAGCACACAAGCTGCGTTTGCGAACAGGAAAAAGCATCGCGAATGGGCGGAACAGGCAATTCCGCGTGCTCGCTGAACTTTCCCGTGCTCGCTGAGATTTTTTACTGTTTCACAGAGCTTTGCGTAGCGCAACTACGCAAATTCCACCCACCCCTAACTAGCACAGCAAGCAAGGGATCACGTGTGCACATACAGCAGCAGAGAGGAAAGTGTGGTTAACATGCTTGATCTTGGGCATGTCTTGTGCCGAAGGGTGTGGCCAAACCTCCAATTCGGGAAGTTGCATACATGTTGAACCTTCTGCAGTGGCACAGACAACCAAAACATTCATGTAAATACTGTTTCAGGGGTGGTTCCAGTAAATGCTGAGCTCAGAATTTTCCATCATTCTCGTATGAGTAAGTAACGTATTTATTGTTTGATTATTTAAACTCTTAAAATATTTAAAACAACAAGAATTCATATTATAGCAATACATCCAATAATAAAAAATATAACTTTAGGATAAAAATACGCATTATTAGGTGAATCAAAATCATCCATATTATAAAAACATCAATTAATAATACATACTTCATAATACCAAAAAATCATTCATTAATAACCTATGTTATCTTTTCCGATCAGTCTGAATTTAATCTAATTTCTTTCTTATTATTAATATAAACTTTGCAAAAACCAAATTCAAAACTCTGACATTTGGTTGTAAACATCTTATAAGTGCTTGTCTACAAGTCCGTGTTCCGCGGATGTTAAAATGCCATTTAAGCGCAGTTTTTCTTTCTTCCTTCAGATTTGAGCATATGCAAAGCAAATGGATAACGTTCTCTTCTCCCAATTTACATAAACGGCATGGCATGGGTTCTATTGTTCGAAGCCATGGCATTACATAACTAGATCCTGGAAAGATGTCAAAACGTGCTTTAAAAAAGTGTTTTTAGCTTCAAAGACCTAGGGCCATATGTATCAACAAACTCTTTTGCGATTCCTAAATAGCGATTTTTAAGGAATCGCTATTTAGGAATCGCAAAATGGTATGTATGAAGAAAATCGCTATTTTTTAGCGATTCCTTAGTCTTCCTTATTTGGAATAATTTCCAATGCATTCCTATGGGCCAGGAGGCCCATAGGAATGATTGCGAAATAATTCTCAAATTGCGAATTCGCAATTTTCTAATCGCAATTTGAGAATTATTTCAAGGGTGCAGGGGTGTCTCAAAGACACCCTGCTCCACCCCTGAAATGTACATGTGTGTGCATATGGCGCACATACATGCCCTATGGGCATGTGTGTGCATCACATGCCACTTTCAAAACTACCAAATTGTGCATTTTTTGAAGAATTCGCAAGTTACCATCAACTACAAGTTGGTGGTAATTTGCGAATTCTTAACCAAAATTCGCATTTCAAAAATGCTACATACATAGCATTTAAGAAATCTCAAAATTGCGATTCCCTAAATGCTATGGCAAAATAAGGAATCGCACAACTTTGCAATTCCTTAATTTGGGAATATTTCATACATCCCAAAACATGCAAAAAGGCCTTTGCGATTTGCAAAAGGCTTGATACATATGGCCCCAAGTGGTTTCTGAATATGACTGAACCTTCAATAAAGTATACCCTTCATTAGTGACCATGTTTTTGTCTTTATATAAGGATAGGTGATTTGTCGTTTTAATAATAGTTTTTTTTTGTGTATGATTCGGAGGTTATAGGTATATCTCAAATCTCATGAACTGAATATTCATCCAAGGCAGCATGTAAGTATTTCCAAAATTGAGATTCACGATTTGTTTGTATTTCCTGCCGCAGCCAATTTGACATTTGATTGACATTATCCGTTTTTATTCTATCCCACACTTTTATAAATTGGCCTTTCCTTGCCATTAGCTGATTATTTAGCCCAAATTCTAATCTAATTTGGGCAGCCGATGCGTTGTGAGGAAGGTGAAAATGTAATTTGATGGTTTTTGTCACAGCATTATTGATAGTTATAGAGTTTTTTCCCAAACTAAGCTTCACTACCATATGTTGGTAATTATTTTTCTGATATTACTTTTAAAAACGGGAGGTAACTCACTCTCGCATGAGTTTAGAATAAAAAGGGCACATCTTTTATTCAGTCTCAACAAACATACTATTAGACACCGAATTAATTGTCGAACCGCGTTAATAAACATACTCGGGCGCCTAGCAGATTAAGGTTGGCGCTGGATCTCCACACGTCACCTGTCAGCGCGAGGGCCCGGCCTGTGTTTACCCATCATGCACTCGGCGGCAGGTACAGCGCCGCCAGCAGCGCCTCGCTCCTCGCATGGCGTCATTTCAGCTCATCTGATGCCAAATTAGTGCTGTCAATGTTTGTTCGTACGACTGTCGAAAAGCAATCTGTTTACTCATTACTGATTTCTGATGCTTGGCGCGCGAAAATGAATTAGTTCCAGCCCAGCGCCGCTTTGCAGCAGGGTTTAGTTAAGGATTATGTGTTTCATGTAACGAAAAAAAATAAAAAATCAGACAAAGCCAATGGGCTTCACCTTGTGATTCTAAAGAAAAAAAAAAAAGAAAAGCTTCAATTTAAATGACATATTTTGTTATTTTTTTGTACAAAATCATTGCTGTGTAAATTAATTATTTCTAGAGAACAGGATTGTTAAATGGTTTGCTGCACGTGGACGTGTGTGCCAGTGTCTTTGTGAGGGAAATACATAGAGTTTGTATTTTTGATAGCAAAGGTGCGTTAGATTGTTGGACGCCGCCACTGCAAATTGCGCCAAATTATGGGAAATTTACAAATTGTCAGTGGCTGGATGACGCTGCCACCCTTTTTGCTTTACATGTCTGAGTAAGGGTCTGGCCTCCCCAGCAGCCATGGTGCAGCCTGCGTAGACAGGCACATGAAGAGATCTGCGTCACCATAGTGGAAAGTGATTTCTGTGATGAAATAAAACCCAGGGATGGTTCAGGGTGTCACAGATGACGCGGGGCTACTTGGCAGCATGACGGTTAAAGAACCAGAAACACGTGTCTAGAGATCAGCACGATCTGCGCCAACGCTGGCGAAACACTCGCAAATATTACAGCAAGGCAAGCAACATGAGACTGCATTTACCATAATGCCAGGGGCGAACCTTGCTGGGGGGGTGAAGCGGTGTGCTCCCACCCCTGTTCCTGTAAGAGCTCAACATCACGCGAGGAATAGGTGGAGCCTCTGTGTTTTTAAAAAAATGTCTTCATGCAAAAGATAAATGAATTTCGTTTTCTGCTGATTTTCCATGTGCCGCAAGCCAGCTGCGCAGCAGAAACCGCAGCCGGAGCAGCCAAGTGGCAGCCGGACAAAGAAGTTGCATGATGCAAGATTGTATACTCTGTGCTTCAAAGAAAGGGCTGAGTCTAGGCCACTATATATTGAGGCTTCAGCGTCATCCAGTCCTCTCGTGCTGCACGTGCTAAGTGTGAGGCCTGCACGTGCCCCGCGGCCAGCCCGGAGCCCACAGGGCTGACGAAGGAGCTGGAAAGATCTCATACCTAAGCGTGGTGGACCCGGAGCTGATGCCCGCAGAGGAACTGAGCTCTCGTTAGTCTTCAACGTGGATCATCAACCTACCCTTTGGTGGTCTTTCTGCCATTGAAAGCAAGGCCTTGGGTGGAATATATTGTCTCTACATCATCCCCATGGAATATACTGTCTACATCCCCATGGAATATATTGTCTACATCCCCATGGGCTATATTGTCTCCATCCCCATGGGATATATTGTCTCTAGATCATCCCCATGGGATGTATTGTCTCTAGATCATCCCTATGTAGTATATTGTCTCTAGATCATCTCCATGGGATGTATTGTCTCTAGATCATCCCTATGTAGTATATTGTCTCTAGATCATCCCCATCATGGGATATATTGTCTCTAGATCATCCCCATCATGGGATATATTGTCTCTAGATTAGCCATCCTGTTATAAAACGTTTTTACATACATTCCCCTCTTCCACTGACAATATAATGCAGGTAGATGCAGGATAAGATTACTATCTAATCAAGTAAGAGAGGAAATAGGGCGCTATGCAATCTGAGCAGAGTACATGTATAGTCAAAGGAAATTATTATATGAACTGCTCTATGTTGGTGAAAAAACAGGGAGTCAAAATAGCCCAAATCACATATTCATAAATAAGGGAAAACCAAAATATAATATATTCTTAATGGGAATGATTCCTAGGAGATGAAATCAGGAATATGCATAAAAATGTGCAGGGTTATTAGAGAGGGATTAATTCCTTAACTTCAGGAATAACCCAATCCTTTATTTGCTTTTTCTTTATAGGATTTCAGCAGACATGCACAGGAAAATGAGATCTCCAACGCGCCGTAGACAAGCCAATCAGATAAGTAAAGACACCATATATGTATACATTGCGCAGCTCGCGTTACCGCCTTTGAAATCAACGTGGATACTCTAAAGGTTGTTTGTATTTTCTTCTTTCTTGCAGGTTTCCAAGAGAGTAGAACTTCGCCTCTGCAATATACAGAAGAACCTTGAGGGAAGCAAAAAGTGAGAAGCCGGTGTTTAGCAACTTCCGGAACGCAACAAGTAGTGACCGAGAAGCAAACAGGTAGGTGAAGGGTAACGCAGAAGACATGCACGTCAACTAGAACGCGAATCGCTCTTCTGCCCGTGCCGGACGACTTTATTCAGGGTCTTTCTCCGCCCGTCTGCAGATGCGATCCGGAGTATTGCAGTCCTGAAAGTCAGTCGCACCCTGTCGGAATCTTTTGGTTCCACCTGCGCCAGGTATGCACATGGGAGGTGGCGTGTACTTCTGTTGCAACCAAGATGCGCCGTTGATGGCTCAGGCCCTTGGATCTTCTCAGCTCCACCCAAGACAGGGTGACCCGAAATCATCTGAAGCTTGTTGCCAATAAAATGTAAATTCTACCCTATAGATCTCTGTCACGTGAGATCCACTCATCTGGGTGACCTGTTGAACTCCACCAGTCGCTGCCTGGTCAGTAATCTTGGAATACAGGACTAGGCAGTGCTTAATTGGAGCAGGTGGCTTCCGGTGCTCCACACTGGCACTTAATTGTCAACACTGGCACTTATGATAGTCTGCCACGAGGTGGAGCTGTCTGTTGAAACTAGAAATGAGCAAAACAACAGTCATTTATTAAGTCAATACACATTAAAAAGGAATGATACCTGCTGCCGAAGCCATTCTAATAGCTTTGGGGGCCTGGAGTAGTCTGAATTGTCACACCTGCAGGAGTGTGGTCGTTGGTTGTGTTAGTACTGTCATTGGCAGCGATGACGGGACAATGGGTAGTGCAAGATGCAACTGCCTCCTGACGAGGGTCCTGGCACTTATTTGTTTTTACAAATTAAGCAATGGGACCACGGACCAGATGTACTACGGTTGGGTCGCAAAGTAGTGGGAGTTATTTTTGCACAGCAGCTGCTAGACGGACGTAAGAGAGTTTTGCAATATAATTGATGTAAAAATCAGTGCAAAAATATCACCCACAGGCAATAGCATAAACTCCTGCATCAGTGACACAATTGCAGCAGGTTTCTTTTTCGCAGTCCGTATACGCCTGCAGCAGATTTCATTTTTGCAGTCCGTTTACGCCTGCAGCGGGTTTCATTTTCGCAGTCCGTTTACGCCTGCAGCAGGTTTCATTTTCGCAGTCCGTTTACACCTGCAGCAGGTTTCATTTTCGCAGTCCGTTTACGCCTGCAGCAGGTTCCATTTTCGCAGTCCATTTACGCCTGCAGCAGGTTCCATTTCTGCAGTCCGTTTACGCCTGCAGCAGGTTCCATTTTTGCAGTCCGTTTACACCTGCAACACGTTTCAGTTTCGCAGTTCGTGTGAAAAGGTGTGAACGGGGCGAAGGCCCGCGAGGAACAGCAGATCTCCATCCATGCATTTACATTCACGAAATTAAATATTTATTTTTGAGTGCAGCATGTCTCCATTAAAAGGGCATGGGCTGCTTTAAGGGGCATAAGCTGTGGTCCCCCAGCACCTAAATCCTGCATTGGAAAGGTGGAATCTGTGCTATGGGGACATCTTTCACTCTGTGTACGGCACCACCCCCTCGCGGGAGTCGACATCGCATCAAAGGTTTATGACTGCAATTGTGGTTGCAAAACAATAGTACATCCCACAGCACATTGCAAAGCAGGGGGAGGGGTGACCCTACCACACCGCCTTCACTTTGAGATCGTTATTATTCTTAAGGTGCTCTTTGCGACTTGGAAGACATTTCTGACTCACTACGCGCCTTTAGTAAACAGTAGCATGCCTTGTAGTGGCAAAACCTGTGATTATGGGAACTGTCGGATCCATGACTACAAAGGAAATGTGGATTTTTTTCACTATAACCCATTGGCGGTTCCCTCACTTAGGCGGAGGAGTGTTGCCCCACTGCGCAAAAAGGAAAAATAAAATGGCAGTAACATATTGTTATTATCACTGTATTTTCCTCTTTGCATGCAGTCAGTGGCCTGTGTGCAGTGTGGGGCGGGGCTGGCCAGAGCAGGGGAGGAGTGGTTGAACTCCCAAAGTGCGCATGAACTGTTTGGACGGCCCTCTTGAATGAATGTTTTTTTACAACGTCACTAGCATTGTGAGATCCCAAGCTGGTGAACTTAGAAATGTAGAAAAATCACAAAAGTGAGACCTTCCTTGAATTTGGGACTTGAAGACCCCACCCGAACAGTAGCCCTGCACAGTGGCATAACAAAAGTTGAGGGACCCCCCTGCAAGGTACTTGGAGGGGCCCCCGCTCTGGATTTAATCCGGCGCTCTCAGGCCGGAGTACTGTGCTGAAGGGGCCCCCTGCAGCTTGGGGGCCCCCCTCACCGCGGGGGATGCGGGGGCCTGTGTTACACACCTGGCCCCACATCAATGCTTGCCTCGTCCTTTGCCTGCCCAACAAATGGCTCGTTCCGTAGGGGAACTTCTGGAGGGCACCAATAGGAGAGTGCCACTCTAGGCTAACACAGCGGTACAAAAGGGTGTGGTGACGGACGGAGTATCTGAACCAATCAAACACTCACACCCAGTCAACAGATCTGGGTTTAATCCATCACCGTTCTTTAGACCACTCTGCCACCCCATTTCAGACATGGCCATATGCAAATCAGTCTGACCCTGTGCCTCATGGGAACAGTCCAGCCCGAACTGCCAAGCCATGTCTTCCCTGGACCGGAAACAAGCTTCCGAGGACCGGTTTCTGGCATTACAGCCGTCTTCAGCCCGGCTTGCTTGAATCCAGAGGCAAAGTGAGCAAGGGACTCACGTCTGAGCATACCCTGCCACACTTATGGCGGCCAAAAGCGGTACAAAAGGGGGTGGTGATGGACGGAGCATCTGAATCAATCAAACACTCACACCCAGTCAAAAGATCTGGGTTTAATCCATCACCGTTCTTTAGACCACTCTGCCACCCCATTTCAGACATGGCCATATGCAAATCAGTCTGACCCTGTGCCTCATGGGAACAGTCCAGCCCGAACTGCCAAGCCATGTCTTCCCTGGACCGGAAACAAGCTTCCGAGGACCGGTTTCTGGCATTACAGCCGTCTTCAGCCCGGCTTGCTTGAATCCAGTGACAAAGTGAGCAAGGGACTCACGTCTGAGCATACCCTGCCACACTTATGGCGGCCAAAGCGGTACAAAAGGGGGTGGTGATGGACCACCCCCTTTTGTACCACACTAGGCTAACGGCAGGTCCCACATTTTTTCCAGAGAACCGCCAGCATCGCTGACGAATGTTGTGTTGGTTGAATACCAAGTCTGTCTGGTCTTGATTTCTCCTGTTGCCTCTTTATTCCACCCGCACACTCACCTTGCCCCGTTATCACACTCTTGCGGGCTCTTTCTCACCCCTGTTTTCTTCCTTACTCACTGTTTTTCATATTTGTCTTCCTCCTTTTTTCCCAGTTTTCTGCCTTTTTCTCTTGTTCTTGGTTAACGTGGGATGACTTAAATAAGTCCTAGTCCCAAAAAAGAGTGCAGGTGGACCCCACCTCGTACATAAATGCCAACTGACTCGATTCCGGCGGGAGACTTAATATTTCTTTTTTTTTAAAGCCCAACATAGCTTTATTTTAGCTGTCTCCCAATTAAAATCTCCTCTGCTTAAATCAATGGGGAAAATCAATTCCTCACAATTTTTTTTCCAAAATCTCCCTCTTACCAGGTCCAAAATGTTGGCACATTTGCTGTAACCAAAGGCTCAAATTAAGCGCTGAGGTTAGCACAGTGCGTCCTGATGCTGTGCCCTCCTCTGGCGTGGTAACACGCTTCCTGCCAAAAAATGTAACTTTGCCTTGTCAAAGTCAAGCACATTTTCCAAATTTTTCCCTCGCTCCCTGGTGAAGGGTCAAATTTTCTGAATTCACTCGACCCTCCAAGCGAAGGTAAAACTCCAAACACCCTTACCTGAGTCTACCCGGGGAACAGCGGGAGAGATGAGGTGCTTGAGAAGAGGATGTAGCCTAACGGCTAGAGTGGTCGACTTCGAAGCTGGGGAACCGGGTTTGAGTCTCGGCACCGATGCTCAAAATCCTGTGATTCTATGCAATTCACTTAATCTCCCCGTGCCTAACAAAAATGAATGTGTCCATCTGTAACGAAACTGGTGCTCATGTAAAGCGCTCTGATACCCGATGTCTCGGGTCTAGTTAGCGCTATATAAAACTCTAATTAAAAAAAAATGTAAATATGGAAATGCAGAGTCTCAGAGTACCTGTCTCTAGGGAAGAGTGTAGCATAATTATGCAAAATTACAGCAAAATAATGCGAGATTAAGCAGGAGTTCGCGAGGAGTGTACCCAGCATATAGCACTATTACCATATAGCAAAATGTACCGTCATGTCCTAAATTGGGGAAAATCGCACTAAATGCCAGAGAGCATAAACAACAGAGCCAGCAGCAGCTCACGCTCACGACGCCAGTTGTTTTTGTGCTCCAGTGATAGAACGTTTGTGCCTAATTAATCATAATTACACAAAGGGTGTAATCACATCATCTCCAGTAATTTCATGTCAAAAGAGTAACACAAAGTTACCAAAATTATTCCAACTACTCAAGCATAATTAACATTTCTCCCAGGCCTACATGTCTCTCGTTAAAAGGATTGCACCCCTGCTGAGAAGTGCCGGTACTCTCTTATTCAAAGTATTGCAGCCCTGCTGAGAAGTGCTGGTACTCTCTCATTAAAAGTATTGCAGCCCTGCTGAGAAGTGCTGGTACTCTCTCATTAAAAGTATAACAATCCTACTGGGAAGTGCTGGTACTCTCTCATTCAAAGTATTGCAGCCCTGCTGAGAAGTGCTGGTACTCTTGCATTAAAAGTATTGCACCCCTGCTGAGAAGTGCACGTACTCTCGCATTAAAAGTATTGCACGTCTGCTGAGAAGTGCTGGTACTCTTGCATTAAAAGTATTGCACGTCTGCTGAGAAGTGCTGGTACTCTTGCATTAAAAGTATTGCACGTCTGCTGAGAAGTGCTGGTACTCTCTCATTCGAAGTCTTGCAGCCCTGATGAGAAGTGCTAGTACTGTCTCATTTAATTGATTGCATCCCTGCTGAGAAGGATGGATACTGTCCCATTCAAAGTATTGTTGAGAAGTGCTAGTACTCTCCCATTAAAAGTATTGCACCTCTGCTGAGAAGAGTCAGTACTCTCCGATTAAAAGTATTACAACCCTGCTGAGAAGTGCTGGTACTGTCTCATTCAATTTACTGCATCCCTGCTGAGAAGGATGCGTACTGTTTCAAAGTATTGTTGAGAAGTGCTGGTACTCTCTCATTAAAAGTATGGCGCCCCTGCTGAGAAGTGCCAGTACTCTCTCTATAAAATTATTGCAATCCTGCTGAGAAGTGCCAGTACTCCCCCCATTAAAAGTATTGTACCCTTGGTGAGAAGTGCGCATGCTCTCTCATTAAACGTATTGCACCCATGCTGAGAAATGCTGGCACTCTTCTATTAAATGTATTGCACCCCTGTTGAGAAGAACTGGTACTCTCTCATTACAAGTATAGTATTGCGAGCTGGTACTCTCCCTTCAAAATGAAAAGCATGTTGGTTCTCAGTACCAGAGAGTACCTGCCCATTTAAAGACCTAGTGGTGAGGTGGGGGCGGGGCAATAAGTGATACCTCTGAGTGCAAAACTCTGGAATGGAGAAATGTTTGCCCATTGGTGGATGTTTGTAATAAAATGGAGGTGGCAACAGAGGGGTGCAGAGAGGTTAGCAACGCGGGGTGGGGGGATTTTGGGGGGGGGGGGGTTGCTAGAAGAGGAGTCGAAGGAACCTTGGTGAGCTCTTATTGACCCCTACACCACTCGTGGTCGGGTCTGGGGCCGGTGGGTGTTGTGGCTGTTGATACATCCGCACAGGTTACTACTGGCGAGTGACCTCTGACCTCACCAACGCATGAACCATCCCAGCCACTCACACCTTGGTCATAGTTTGTCTATCTGAGGTCACACAGAAATCTCTTTTTAGACTTTCATTCAGGGCTCGAGCCACATTCAGTAACACGCGGCCAGCTCTCCGCACCACCCCCAGCCATCAGCAGAAGGGCCATCGCCGGTCTGAAGAGGGGCTGCGGCCAGTGCTTAATTTGTACCAGTAGTTTCCGGTGCTCAGCACCAGCACTTAATTGTCAACACCGGTGCGTGTGACAGTCTGCCACAAGGTGGCGCTATTTGGCTAATTTACAGATGACCACAAAAACAGTTAATTACTAATTAGCTATACATTAAAAATGGCTATTACCCATTCATATAGCCTTGGGGGCCTGAAATAGTCTGAATTGTCACCCTTGTAGCAGTGCGATGGTTAGCAGTTGTGTTGTTATTGTCATTGGCAGCGCTGGCAGGGGCAATGTGTGGTGCAAGCTCCTGACGAGAGCACTTGCACTTGTTTTTTTTTGTTTTTTTACAAATTAAGCACAGGCTGCTGCTGAGCTGTGATTCGCTGCTCCGAATGGCTGAATTACAGATGAGCAAGTCATGGCTTGGATAATGTGTAATTAGAGCCTTCTAGAATAATCCATAAACTGTGGCCGATTACTGATGGGGCAGGAAAATTAGTTTATTACTGATTTCCCATTTGTCTCTCAAGGAGGAATACTGATTCCCTGGCACAGCAGAAATCACTCTCATATGTATGAGACTCCCTTCCCCCCCTCCTGCTCAGGACCCCCCTCCAACTCAAAAAGGAACTCCTCGTGGAGCACGGATCAATGAGTTATGCAAAGCGATGATCAGTCCTGTGATTGCAATCAGATACAGATCAATACCTGGCCCTCTGATGGAGATTGATTGACAGGCGGCCTCCCAAATGACTGATGCTTTATCCCTGTGAGAAGTTGTTCAGTGCCACAATATTGTACAAGCTGATTGTCTTTTATTTGAAAAAAAAGAGGAGACATCCGTTACATCGCGGTCTTCACACCGCGCTATGTTTACAACGCAGGCATTCCAACGCAAGTCGTTACAACAACTTGCACTGGATGGCGCTCTACACTAAGGAATAGTATGATTTACTATTCCAACATCTTCCCTACTGTTACGTAGGCTGGGGTTGGAATAGTAATTCATACTATTCCTAAATCCAGCACGCTACAGCGCAAGTCGTGGTAACGACTTGCGTTGTAATGCCTGAGTTGTAAACATATTGCGGTGTGAAGACCGCGATGTAACGTCATATATTTGAAAAAAAATAATAAGGGCTAAATAAAAAAAAAAAGTATCACCCCAGTCACTGGTGAGTGGATTTAGTAGATTAACTCTGTAGCTGATCTGAAGTGTAAGGAGCGGCTCCCTCTGCTTCTACAAGTGAAGGCACAACTTATAAGGCAGCGTGTAGTGGTGTATAGTGGGGGTGTAGCTTACCTCCATAGTCTCTGAGCACAGGACATTTCACAGGGAGTAGCGTAGTAAGGATGCCACGGGCCCTGGTGCAAGCAAGGAAAATGGCCCTTTCGACTGCCGCTAGTGTGGTAATAATCCACATTTGTAAAACGCAAACAATCACCTGTAAGGGTCTCTAGGCGCTGGGGGCCGTCGGGAAGATTAAGCAAGCTATTGCCCAGAGTCACATGGTGCTGGGCTGTCCTGCCGCCGGGGATCGAACCGTGATCTCCAGATTCCAGCGCCAGTCGCCCAGGCCGTGGCGCCACACCTCTAAAATATAGGAATGATGCACCAATGGTAGCTACGCTCCTGTTCACAGGCACATCAACGCGGCATCATAATAACAGCCCGGGATTGGTGCATCCCCTGGGCACAGGAGGACAGCGGCTCTATTTACTGTGTTTATCTCCAGTTTTAGAACCAGGCATCCGTGTGATCTCTTGACAGTCAGCATTTTACTCAACAAGGAAAAAATATGTAGTTAATTAAAAAGAGTCCGGAATAATTAAAACAGCGTGATTCTATTTGAAACATTGTTCCCGGTAGGAAAACACGCTGGTAATTGGAGTCACTGGAGAGAACCTAAAAGACAATTCATCAAAAAGCAAAAAATGTAAGAACGGGATGCTGGGATTCACTGAGGGCCTAGAAAGTGGGTCTTATGTTTAACCCATCAAGGACCAGGTTTAGCAGGTCGGGGAGGTGGGCACACACGGTGTGCAGGTAATCGCAAGTGCAATGTGGTGCCTCGTTTTGTGAAAACCTAAACATACACCAGGGTAAGGTGGGAATGATTCAAAAAACTTTTGCCATGAAAAAACAATGTAACAAAAAACGTGCATTTTTTGGCAGTTATCCTCCGCTGAAAAATAGGGTATATAGCTATTGAAAATTAGTAGTGGGTGAAACCTTGTGATGAAACGTGAAACTGGTAAAATCCACCAATTGGAAACATTATGTACGCAGAACAAATCTGTCAGTCTTTTTTAAATTAATTCTTCTGGGCTGATGTTACATAATTTCATTGTTTTTTTTTATATTTGGCGGGCTTTCCGCACTCCTCACTGCTACACAAACCGGACACCATTGTGAACTACAAAAACACACTGCAGTCTCTGAACCATCATAATTTAGCGCATGCAGAAAAAATGGATCAACTGCATTTTTTTGCTCTTGTATTCACCAGGAAAAAATGTCCAGTCCTATGAGACCGACGTAAATCAATTGCTGCGAAAGATCTGAACTTGTGGTAGAAAATAGTTTTTAAACATTGAGGT
The DNA here is from genome assembly GCF_964261635.1 of Lissotriton helveticus. Classification (NCBI taxonomy): domain Eukaryota; kingdom Metazoa; phylum Chordata; class Amphibia; order Caudata; family Salamandridae; genus Lissotriton; species Lissotriton helveticus. The sequence goes on along the minus strand of NC_136073.1, from coordinate 24,284,483 downwards.
GCATAATGAAATTATGAGTTTCAGAAAGGCCACTGGTTCAGCTGGCTTTGGAAAATGGCCATTTTAGATTTTGCTAAGGCACATGGCTAAATTTTAATATCAAATACCTCTAGACTGGATGGTGTCAATTAACAATTGTCTTTGAAACAAGGTACGGATCGCTGGGATTACCTCAAGGTTCTGCCTAGAGGCCTCCATTACCTCTTAAAGTGCAATATCTTTATCCCTGAAGGGTACCGGTGCCAAAGAGCACCTCACAGGGAGGAAGTGGCCTTTTCTTGGCCCACAACAAAGAGGGTTACATCCATTCACGGTCAGCTATACCGGTGCGTGTTTGGCTATACCTGTGCGTGTTTGGCTATACCTGTGCGTGTTTGAGTACCTGCGGCCTGGGGAGTCTCTGCTTGGTTTAAAGGGTTTAAAGGGTGCCTGAGAGCACAAGAGTCTGTCTGTCAGTTCTTGGGCTTGAAACAGGTCCTGTTGCTTCTGGTGGCACAACCTCTGGGCTGATGCAGGATAGGAGCGTGTGTTGCCTTTGTTGTCGATTCACCCAAATCCAGGGACAGCGCGAGTGACATCGAGCACCCTTTGACCCCCCAATAAAACATATCTTCACAGTATTTTGGTGGTTGATAGTTTAGCTATGATATGTTTCCAGCAACATATTTTAAAGTGGATATTCTGGTTGTATAGGGTCTGAATAATCAACTTTTTATTGACTAGGGTATCTAAAAATAGACTGACAGACACACACACAATCTCTCTCTTTCTCTCCTTCCCTTAATATGTGGAACGTCTGCATAGGCGTTGCAACAGGTAAAATAACTTGAAAATGTCATTTTCACATTCGCATTTTCACATTTATTTTTGTGGTAATAGATTGGTGTAATTTTAGTAATGCGCTTGCCCGGTGAGTAGGCTGCTTCAGAGCACTAATAAAAAATATGATCATATACCTTCGAGTTCCCTTTCTGTAAAACTGCATTTATTTCACAGATACGAGCCATTTACGCATTGATGAGGCATTATCACAGACATTAACATAATCTGCCCCAAATATAAAAGATGACAGCCGCGAGAACCTTCTTAAAGCAAACTTTCCCTGTTTTGTTTTTGCTTCATTGCATGGCAGCTGTGACTGAAAATTTATAGAAACATGCAATATTTTTTTTAATGAAGGCTTTCAGGTTGCCTCAAACAACACTGGTTTGTAGCGACAGCAGATAGGCATCAGTAATATTTGTTTTATAGAGGAAAACCTAAATAGGAAATCTTACAAAAATTCACATGCACATACAGTACATTGTGGCACCTCGGCTGGGATTGCAAGGACATGCGATTGTGAACTTTTTCACGGTCCCACCAGTGGTTTGGTGAACCTGGCTCCTATGTCCTTACCTATAGACTTACCCAAGATCACACATGGGGTGTTGGGCACCAGAACTTCTGCAGCACGCCCTTTGACCCACCGGCAACTGCTGCATGCCAGTGCGGCCTGCACGCCAGGTGCACTCATACAATGCTCACTGCACCCCTCCACTCCCAGTAAACCAGCACCCTGTGGGTGGAGGGTTTCCATGGCTCCTTCAATGCTCCTCCTTTTAACCTGCTTTGACTCCTGCTTTTTTCCAAGTAGGATAGGGTCATTTAGGTTTGTCGGAGCGGGGGTACTGTTACATAACTGCATGACCCCCGACCCACCAAGGCTGGGTCATGCACACGCCAGTCCCCCTAAATGGCACAAGCCAAAAGTCATAAAGACCTCTAGATAAACACCCCAAATAAAAAACAACCATGGCAATGTACCCACAATTCAACATACAAGCATTTGCAATGCAATAGGTCTCGCATTGTAAATGACAATGCCTTTTATTTATCTGCTTTGCTAATTAACACATAAATAAACTGCATGGTCATTTACAATGCCAATAGCTCAAACTCTTGTAAATGCGAGACCTATTCAAAGAAGCGGCCGCCATTGTCCCGGGCTGCTCCGAAAGTGAAAGCGCACATGGCGCGCTGAATGTTGCAGGAAAGCATATCGTGCCTGCAGTAGGAGAAACTCATTTAAGTAAATAGTGCTTCCAGAGTAAAAAAGACGTACGGTGTAACAACCGAAGTAAAAGGGCCAGTCCTCATGGGAGGTTACAAATGAAGACAAGGCAATACTAAGGAGGGACTAACAAGCCTATTAACGAATCAGAAGCCAGCATTTACGAAGGGCAATAACACAGGCCAGTGACAAATATGGGCGTAGAGTGGGCGGGGCTTCTAGCCCATACTCCAATATAGCATGGCTCGCAGAGCAGCGCATGTGAGGCCCAGGCTCGACCTAATGAAAACATATTACGTGCACCCACCCTACTGTTGAGCTTGTCCATGCAAACCGAGCATATACCAGACTTGCATCTGTGATGGAAACTTTGAGAAAAATATCCAGACTCCAAGAGGTCTGTGAGGCCTTACTAATGGCAGGAAACGCTATACAGATCTTTTTACCATAATGTAGATAAGCGCCTAGGCTCTCGCCTGTGCTAGTGCTGTGTCAGTCAAGAGGCCAAGGGACAGCCCCCAGTACACTGTGCCCACGTCATAATGCTCCCTTTACCCTCGGCCTGCGGGCTGTCCGTCAAATGGTCCTCATTGAACACCCTATGCCCAGCTGTTCCCAGTTTAGGTGTTGCCTAACTGCGCAACTGTCGCCAGACCTTATGTTATCATCTGACGGTTGCCTTGTGGAACAGCATGAGGTGATGCCGGAATTTTAAAACAATTTGAAGAAAGGTACAGAACCTCTAAAAGGCGGACACCCACTGCTATGTTTAGTTTTGTTATTGCAAGCATATAGCTGAAGTGTTTAGACAGCAGCATGTTTTCTTTATTCTGCTTGTATTACTTTAACTTATCTTGCATACGTTGATGAGTTTGTGTGTAATTTATTGCTGTTGTGTCAGAGGGTAAATGTAAAATAAATCATTGGATGTATGAATGGATACATGAGTGACAGAGTGCATTTGTGATGACTTATGGAGCGTCTAAGCCCATCACTAATACAAGATTTGCTTTCATTCATAAGCCAGAGCTGTTGGCATTGCCAATGCTTGTTACCCGATTCCTGCACTACCTCACCCATGCTGCGGGCACTTATGCCACACGGGCCATAAACAAAGTGCGGCTGACCTTTGAACCCCCAGTTCCAGGGCCTCCACACTCAACCACAACCCTACCACCTGTTTGTGTCATTGCATTTTTCCTTGCAGGCGTGAAATGGCGGCTGCCTTTAATACTGTTGTGAGTGTCATCGTTTCACAGTCTGTGTTTCTGTCAATCGCTCACCCCGTGGCAAGCGATATATCATTAATGATGTAACCTAGAGAGCGGTGTGAGTGCGGGGGCGAGGCAGGTGCCGCTCGGTGTTCCTGCACTAATTATGGAAGCTCTAGGTCTCGCGCGCTCTCATGGGCTGGGCTGTGAGTGGCAGAGCGTTGTAGGCTAATTGCGTCCGGGGCACCTGCTCTACACAACGCCAAGGCAGGTGCTTGTTGTTGATGGTACCTGGTGGCAGCATAGCGTGCCTTGTTAGCTCCTCTTCTAACAAGCGTCCGCCCACGCCTGCATGGAGGCATTCGCTGTGGATTCAACAAGCGCGCCTCTCCCTCTGCCCACCGTGCAGGTAACACGCGTTCCATCGGCGCGACAGAAAATGTAAATATTCCCTACCATCCAAGGTTGACCGTGGTACATGGTGGCTAGAAACTAGCTGGCTGCTAAAGCTATCCATGTGAATTAAGTTACAACAATTGTTATAAATTAAATTAAATAAAAACAACTTATAGAGCGCAAACAAATGCTCAAAGGCGTCAAGGGGCTGGTAGCGGTTAGTCTAAGGAAGGAGGAGAAAATGGAGGAATTCCATGAACTATCTGCTTTCTCCCTAAATGTTCAGTACTTAGGTACATCCCAGATTGGATACTGGGGTACCCGTATCAGTCCCCCATGAGCTGAAATATGCATTTTGCCACCCATGGGAGACCATTAAAAAATGGAACTACAGGCCTGCCATTGCAGCCTGTGTAAGATGGTGCTTGCACCACTTACTTAAGATATAGGTTCACTGCACTTAAAACCTATAAGTCACCCCTCTAGCAAGCCTTTGCAATCCTGAAGGCAGGCTGCTCGGTTGTAAGTGGGAGGGTGCCCCTGCATGAGCAGGACATCCTGTAGTGTAGTTCCTATTTTCCCAATAGGCTCTGCGCATTGGAATAATACCTACAGCAGTAAAGGCCTAGGCCAGACGTTAACTAGGTCTACTACTGTCGATACTAGACTTAAAGTTTTGGGTTTGCCAGCGTAGCTCAGAGTTCGCTAGAAACTTTCTCGAATGTTCAAGGAGGAATTAACTTCCCTGATTAGACAAGAAGGGATTTAGTTTCTGACAACCATAGAACATGACAACTTTGCTCTCCCCTAATCAAGAGTCAATCTCGAGAGTCGTGTGAGCACAAGGCAATTATTTTACTCAGTCAGTACGTGCATTCTTAGTCTCATCAGAATGTAGAGAAAAGGAAGAGACGGGCGTGTTCAATAAAAAGGTGTTATTTGTTGATCAGTCTCTTTTCTCATACAAGAGAAATGGATCGATATTATTGCAATACTTATAGTTAAGTAAAGTGCATACATTAAAAGCAATAGTATAAAATAATACTGTAAAAACATTGATATGGTTTCTAAGCCATAAGATGTTTTTAAAATGAATAAAATATATTACATACACATATACATTTGACTAAACGTACTCAACTGGTGTTTCTAGATACGCCTACCCCGTGTACCTGACCTAAGTCTAATACGTGGGCGGGAATAGAAAGTTACAGTTTAAGTTAAGTTTGTTTTTGCCAAGTGAATAACTAAAGAATTCTCTGTGAGGGGTTATTCAGTTCTGTACCTGGAAGTTAGGATGAATGAGGAATGGTATCTCTCTCTCTGGTCTCGATATTCCAGGCGGCCTGCGAGGGCTGCCCAGAAACGCCGGGGCTGGATTTCTCGGCAGGAGAAAGCAGCGCGTCTCTCAGCGCGTCAGGAAGGCGGGGCTGCTGCCAGCGGGGTCTGCTCTGCTCTTGGCTTCGGCAAGTATGGCTGCTCCGTCTCGTCACCACGCGTGTGTTTGCATATGGCAAGATCGGTAATATTTATACCTTTAAGGTGCCGAGATTGACGTAAGGATGGACATAGATACGTCAATAAAGATGTCATACGACTTGCTCGTTAGCACATTCTTTTACTAAAGTTCTCGGTGAAATCAAAACAATGGCCGCAGGGTTTTGCCCAGATTGTCATAGGTTTGATTTGTTATGAGAACTCCGTATGCCTTATCAGGGGCTGGAGGAATATCGCTTGTCTAATTAGATCGCAAGCGTTATGACCTAATCAGATAACACGTTCCTGTGCCGTAGTGTGACTGCGTCAGATAACGGTATCTGCATCATGGGGGTTTTCTGCCTCATGGGCTGACTGCTAGTTAACTTGTTGGTTTGTTTAACTAGAATAGGGTCAGGAATAGGGGGATCGATTCAGAACCGATAGGAATACATGACACCCACTCCACGCTAACTATGGACATATTTACTAATCTAGGCATAGTATAACATAGTACAACATACTATAGAGTAGTGTGTATACCTTACCACCCCAAAATACATAAATGCATTTTGAAATTTTCAAATATACGGAAAAATTGCAGACATATATATTGTATGCACTCAAGCTGTAGAAAAATGCCAAAGTAATCGCATTTGTATACATTATTGCTTATTTGGTATATGAGAATCACACATGAAATGGTTTCTTACAGAAAAAAGTTTCGAGACCATTCCATCACAGAATAAAATATCTTTATGAACATGCCAGCAGGCAGCTAATGTCTATAAGCTATCAAAAATTTAGAAACCTTAGTTCTCTAAGAATAGTTCTTACTTTAAGCAGAAGATAGTGTCCCGAAAAATATGAAAAAATATTTGGGGCTGCTGGGAAAACTGCTGTCCGTGAACTGGAGCGAAAATGTTCATGTGACTTTATTTTTAAAGTTGAAGGCCGAATTCAGGGAACGCCGTGTGCGAGCTTGCTCAAAAGTCTCTATTTCTGTTCGGGTGAGAACATCATATCATTTAGGCTTTCGAAAAAACTGTCAACAGCTTCCTGGGAAAGTTCCACTAACTCGGAAATAGGTGTAATCATGCATTCTTGCGCATGATTGTCTCCATTGACATTCTGATTTGCATTACTGACAGAAGGTCGTACCTGTTCGATGCTGCTTTCACCTTGAACTTCACTACCCATCAATCGTAGTGGTGAAGCTTCCACGAATGCCGTCATCAGGATTGGTAGCCTTTGAGGGCAGCACAAAGCATGAACCTTGATCGGGCTCAACAATGTTTCTGCATCCATCGGCGCATCCGATTGTAGCGTCAGACAGGTGTCTAACACGCATTCTTCTCCGCATAGCAGACACCTCAATACAGGTAAAACACATCTTTGCCACATTGGTCGAAATGATAGAAACCAAGTCATGTTCAGGTCTCTAAGCCGGGAGAGTCCCAGGATTTTTGATATCCGGTCCCGGTATCCAATGGCTAGGATTGTTTCTTCCCTTGTCGCAAGAGTTTTGTCTGTGACATGGGTTGCCATAACGAAAAATAAGGACTAAGAATAGGATTCCTGCAATTAGTCCCAGGATCAGGGGAAGTCCGCCAAAAATCGAATGGACGAAATCTGGAAAAATACCCAGTATGGCTTTGAATGGTGTTAATGCCATCGAAAATACTGTCTTAAATACCTTTGAGACCCCATTGGTATCAGAAATATTTAAGATTTCATTCAGGATTTCCGCGAAATGTACGGGGGAATTAGTTGATAATAATGTATGTATCTCTGCAGTCGTCCTTGCGACTTGTAGATCATACGTTTCTTTTGATGACGAGAGCCTGGTAGGCGTCTGAAGAAGGACTGTTTTCATTCTGCTTAAAGTATCTATTCGAATAGAAGTAATTTTCAAATCGGGCCATGCCCTTGCCTCCCTGTCTGGGAAGGAGCTGGGGAACAATGAGCGTCCACAGCACTTGACCTTCGCAGTCGTAGTAACTAGATAAGGAGTCCCGGGCATAAGACTACAACATCTGCGGTCTACAATAAGAATGTAACTCCCATTATAGAGTCTTTGAAAGAATGGTTCTATTTCAGTTGCAGGTGCGCCTTGCTGGTGACATGAAAGGTTGTATGAATTCCCTTCACAGGCTCCATGCAAACTAATTCCGTTACACAGAAGCGTGCCGCTTAGTGACATCGCACAATTGTTGCCACTAAGAAACACTTTCTGTCCTTTATTACTGACACATGCATGTGAATAGGGCAGGCTCCAAGTTGTTTTAAGGTACCTCTTTCCCAATTTCTCGTACATGCCAGCCTGTATATATTTTTGGCAGTATTGAAACCTGAAGGTTGAGATTGGAATATTTATGATTCCGTGTATTATCCATTCACTGACAGGTCGTTCTGACATTGTCATTGGTAATCTTTCTAGTTTCTCAATGCTCAAGATTGTATAATCAGCACCCTTTTGCGCCATACCGATTTGTCTATCAGTAAGGTTAAAGATTTGGAATAGTGACGTTGTGTTGATTAAACGCCAAGGCACATAGCCTGAACGCAGATTTTGTAACGTCCAGCCAAGCTGTACAATAGAACGCAATTGTGACTGACCATGCTGTAATAACAGTAAGTCTTGCGATAATATGTCGATTGCTAAAGAGACAATGCTGTCCAAAGAAAAAATTCTGGAGGACAGAGTCATTAACCCATTGTCCACTACAGAAAGTGATTTTTCCAAATTAATACGGTCAATTTCCCGTATTCTCTCTGCTGTTTCAATTTGAGTAACCTTCCAGGCCTCATTGTATGCTGCATATACAGAGGCTGCTATGAAACGCTTTTGACGCTGTTTGCGTGGTCCCAAAGTGAAATCACGCAAGTCAGCACCATCAGTAAGTAAAGTTAGGTGTTGCTTAATTTCTGCCAGTGTGGAAGTTTGTAGCCATTGAAGGCATAATTTGCCCACACTGTAGGTGGTTATTATCCCTGGGTGATGTCTTTGAGGATATCTAGGGTCTGGCCTGGTCATTTTGAACCCCTGTGTTTTGTTCAGGAATCTGTCTTGACAGTTATTAGTATCTGTGGGCCAGATCAACCACTGTTTCCAATCAGGATGTGTTCTGTTTTGGTTTAATATATGGTTTACGTCTATCTCTTCATCTGTAGAAGTGTTGCTAAACATTGTTGGCTTTGGAATAGACGGTTTATTTAAATCTTTGATTTTGGCTAGGCCAAGACAGGTGGTTTGTTGAACAGTGTCATTTAAAAATATAATTTGTTCTGGGATCATGCAGGCTCTAAACAAAGCTTCTATACCCTGTACTTGCCATTCTTTTGTACCCCAAACACTTTTCAATTCAACATTTTTGTCCCAATAATCAAATCCAAAAGTATTCATTTGTTCAAAAAATGAGTCTGAATATAACAATTTTGTGTTGGTTATCATGGTTTTGGTTCCTGTCTTGTTCGACAATTTAAAATAAAATGTTTCAGCATTACTTGTGTTAAAACCTGAAAAATATGAATATTTGTCGTAAACGGTTCTTGAGCTCCCTTTTGGAGGTGTTGCACAATGTTCCCATTGATTATAATTTAAAACATTTCTAGGTTGTGCAGATCTATGTAAAAAGTGATTACCATAGTGGTTATAGCAATACATACTGTCATAATTTGTAGAACCCTGCAAATAATCATGTTTGGTAAATTTAGCAGACATTACTAAGTCAGACATCATATTATTAATGCTTTCGAAGTCCCAATCATCAGCAAATGAGTTTGGTTTTGCAAAGTCACTCAATGAGATCTTAATTTGGTGTGGATATTTCAGGATCTCGACCGGACCATAAATTTCATAGTCAGTGTTGTCCCAGGCTACCCCACCAGGTATCGGATTGGCTGTGAAGTTGGCTGAAGAAAGTTCTCTTTTCTCGACGTGTGAAGATGTGTGTGGTTTGAGGATCAAGTTGATTTTCTGACTTGCTGTGTCCATTTTAGCATATTTTCCCTCAATGAAGCGTCCCAAAGTAAGTACCATGATGAGCCAAAGTATGAGGATAAATGCACCAAAACCCACCCAAAATTCAATCCATGGGGAAATCAGATATGTTTCTTTCAGTTGTTTCAAAAGTTCCTTAGCTTTGTCTTTAAAGGATTTTGATGATGGCTGTGTCTTTGATTCACTGAGGCTTTCAGAGGAATCATCGAAGTTTATGAAGTAGCCGGATGCAGTTCTGTCAATTGTTCCAATTGCTTTAGGATTTTTGTTTCTTGCATTTTCACTTGGTACTTCATTATAGATTGGTGTGTCTCTGCTAAATGTTTTTATTTGGGTTTTCAGAGGTCTGAGTTCTATTGCATTGTTGCATAGTCCCTGTTGTTCTTCTGTAGGCGTTTCGAATGTGATGAGCCTCTTCGTTAGGACCTCTGTACTGGTAGCAAACCTTGGTGTTCTGCTACTTATTGGGAGTCCACTTGGCCTACTGTTTGTTATCGGCCACATGTTGTGGTTTTACCAGGTCGATGGATACAACTCGGTTCTCCTTTTTACCAGCAAGTGGCGGTAGTACAACTGATCTTGTCCCGTTGACAGACAAGACAGGAACTGCTTTTCTGTAAGAAGGCCCAAATTCCTTCTTTACCGCGATCTTTTCCCTGACTAGATCCCCGACTTTTGGAATCCAGACAGGTCTTGCTGGGACAAGTGGTGGTTCTTCAGTGGTTGTTGGCTGTTGTTTCAACTTTATGTTGCTCAGGTCTTTTCTTGTTTTGTTTAAGTCCTGTAAAATAGCCAAACGGTCTTTGATATCAAAGGTTTTTTCTTTCACCACTGAAGTCTGACTATCAATGTCAGAGATCATCATCCTAGTTCCAAATAATAATTCGTACGCACTGAATCCCTTCAGAGAATTTCTTGGCAAGTTATTGAGACTACGTTGGACACTTATTAGATGTTTGACCCACCCAGCTCCCGAACCTAATATCCTTTCCGTTATAGAATGCTTTCTGCCTTGGTTTTTTCTTTACACCATCCCGTACCCTCAGGAAGGAAGTGAGAAGATTCCCGCTGGGCTATGCTCATTTGGTCATGTTTCCCCTCAGGCTTGAGGGCTAGAGTGGAGACAATGGTCAAACGTAGCATGCTCTTAGCGTATAGGCCATTTAGACTCGCAAATCTTTGTATAACAGTCCGGACGTCAGCCGAGTGCTGGTGATCTACGGTATAAGTGGAACTAGCCTGTATATGTTAATCGCAACCCTTCCTTTTTACTCCTGATTTTTTCTGGAGTAGACCGACGAGGTATTAAACTGTTTCTTTCCCCACTGCGATCTCTGTTGCAGTTTGGGCAGTTTTTTACAAACATGGTATGACGCAGGCTCATGCCTGGCCACCAGTACCTTGATTGTAATTCTTCCAGAGAATCCTTTAGTTTAAGGTGTCTGAGACCCTCGCCCATATGTGCGTCTGCGATTAACAAGTTTCTCCTGTCCATGTTTGGAATCACCCTATCCCCCACTCCAGGGATTCGAGCAAAAGGGACGGAGTTTGCATCGATTATGTATGTATAATTGAGTGGATAGTTGATCGGTAACGCTGAGCAGTCGCCTTTTGATGACGTTTTCACCGCCAGCACTGTTTCACCGTCAATGTATTTTAATGTACGCTTTTTTCGAACTACGGGAGCCGATTTAGTGGCTGCCGCTGCGGCTGTTTCAGCCAATGAATTCCCTACAACGTGAACGCCATCACGCTGATGACTCAGTGAGTGAGTCACGTGAGTCTTTGGTAGTTCTTTTTGTAAAAGAGCTATTTGTTCCCAGAGCAGTTTCTGCTTTATTGGTGCATCTGTGTCATCTTTGTAACCGTTTTGAATCCATGTCTGCAAATCGCTGTTATATGATTTGACGCAGTAATATGAATCTGACACTGTCATGTATTCCTATAGGTTCTGAATCGATCCCCCTATTCCTGACCCTATTCTGGTTAAACTAACTATCAAGTTAACTAACAGTCAGCCCATGAGGCAAGAAAAGCCCCCATGATGCAGATACCGTTATCTGACGCAGTCACACTACGGCACAGGAACGTGTTATCTGATTAGGTCATAACGCTTGAGATCTAATTAGACAAGCGACATTCCTCCAGCCCCTGATAAGGCATACGACGTTCTCATAACAAATCAAACCTATGACAACCTGGAAAATCCGTGCGGCCATTGTTTTGATTTCACAGAGAACTTCAGTAAAAGAATGTGCTAACGAGCAAGTCGTATGACATCTTTATTGACGTATCTATGTCCATCCTTACGTCAATCTCGGCACCTTTAAGGTATAAATATTGCCGATCTTGCCCTATGCAAACACACGCGTGGTGACGAGACGGAGCAGCCATACTTGCCGAAGCCCAGAAGCAGAGCAGACCCCGCTGGCAGCAGCCCCGCCTTCCTGACGCGCTGAGAGACGCGCTGCTATCTCCTGCCGAGAGACCCAGCACCGGCGCTTTCGGGCAGCCCTCGCAGGCGGCCTGGAATATCGAGAGCAGAGAAAGTGATACCATTCCTCATTCATCCTAACTTCCAGGTACAGAACTGAATAACCCCTCACAGAGAATTCTTTAGTTATTCACTTGGCAAAAACAAACTTAACTTAAACTGTAACTTTCTATTTCCGCCCACGCATTAGACTTAGGTCAGGTACACGGGGTAGGCGTATTTAGAAACACCAGTTGAGTACGTTTAGTCAAATGTATATGTGTATGTAAATATATTTTAATCATTTTAAACATCATATGGCTCAGAAATCATATCAATGTTTTTACAGTATTATTTTATACTATTGCTTTTAATGTATGCACTTTACTTAACTATAAGTATTGCAATAATATCGATCCATTTCTCTTGTACGAGAAAAGAGACTGATCAATAAATAACACCTTTTTATTGAACACGCCCGTCTCTTCCTTTTCTCTACAATCTGATGAGACTAAGAATGCACGTACTGACTGAGTAAAATAATTGCCTTGTGCTCACACGACTCTGGAGATACACTCTTGATTAGGGGAGAGCAAAGTTGTCATGTTCTATGGTTGTCAGAAACTAAATCCCTTCTTGTCTAATCAGGGGAGTTAATTCTTTCCTGAACATTCGAGAAAGTTTCTAGCGAACTCTGAGCTACGCTGGCAAACCCAAAACTTAAGTCTAGTATCGACAGTAGTAGACCTAGTTAACGTCTGGCCTAGGCCTTTACTGCTGTAGGTATTATTCCAATGCGCAGAGCCTATTGGGAAGATAGGAACTACACTACATGGCGCCCAACGCGTTTGGAAAGGGCGATAAAACTAACGTAAGACATTTAGAGTAACTCAGTCGTGCTTTCTCACTCAGACCCCTTTTTCCAAATACTCCAAAGACGTCTGGAGTGGGTGAAAGGTAATATCCTCCAAAACCTCGCAGGAGGGAACTCCTATGTAAGGTTCTTGGTTTAGTCAACGTTGAAGGATACACTGTTCCAAAATATTGTGCATCTAATCTTTGTTCCATAAGAAACCTGATCTGCAAACAAACAAAATAACCTTATTGACAGTAAAATGTCTGACAATGAGGATGAAAGAGAGGCAGTTAGATTAGCAGCTGAAATAGCAGCAGCTGATACTGCAGCACTAGATGCGGACGGGGATATAATACTCATCCCGGTCGCCAAAAGGAAATCTATAACCTTAAAACTTATAGAAAATGGACTGACACCTAGAGGTGGCACAGTCATATTCGTAATTGAGGCACACGAATATCGGCAGACAGAGGTATACTATACATGGATACATTTTCCAGCAGCAAATGCTGTAACAAAGTACTTCCACTATTACAAAATAGAGGTTCCACCCGACATTTACACTCCTTTCGAGGAGGTGGAAGTACCACTCAAATTCCAAGAGCATTTGCTCTTATTTGATGGCGCCCTAATACATAATAATCACATCACCAGGCTCGGTCCTTTAGGTAGACCAGGAGCAACGTGGCCGGTCTTAGCCGGATACACACCACACCCAGACATCGAAGGAATGTCTACAGGAGAGCTGTTAATACAGCTAAAACAATTACTAAAAATTCATAGACAATTAGTCCAGTATGTAATGCGGACTTCAACAATTCAGCCAGCGATTAAACTTCCACAGCTGACCCCTCACCAGGGGAACACAAATAAAATCACACCACAGAACATCCAATCCTGCCTAGGTAAAGTTCCGGCTAAACGGGAACAGATACCATTCTGGTTGGCACAGAAAATCACCCAAATAGACACCACCCCGCTAGAAAAACACAGGATTCTGACTATATGTCTCCCAATGGGAATCGCACCACACATAGAGGACTGTGACACTTGGGGTACAGTCTTTGCTTCAATCTACACAAAAACGCACGGTGTTCCATCCATTTCGGTAATACCAGATGTGCTAAAACAAATTCAAGATGAATACGGTCCAGAACCAGCTTTAACTCTTGGTATGAAATTACTGAAAGACTTCAAGCAGGTCTCGGCTATATTATTAGCCAATATAAAAGGTGAAGCAGCAAACGTGGCGATCCGCCAGAGGTTAAAAGAGACAGATATAGCAGACCAACCAGCTGAAATTGCCAGAATCATAGAAAAATCCTATGAAGAACTAGGTAGAGATAGTTTAGGTGGAATACCAGTAAAACCGCAACTGACTGAAAGTCCAGAAAAAATATTTTTTAATAATAATTCACCAAAAAAGAACTGGGATGGAAACAAACAATCCAATCCAAAAGAAAAGAAATTCCAGTCCCGAGGAAGGTCTCCTAGGCGAAGGGAGAAATCTCCGAACCAGAGACACAGGTCACCCCAGAGTGACCCCTCTGGGAAAAGATATAACCTTAGAAATAGGGATAATATTAAAAAACCTGATAGATATCAAGACATTGATACACGTCCCTCTCAATCTTTTCAGACTTCCTCACAGCAATCGGAAAGAAGAGGACGATCACAACAAAGAGAAGAGCACGCCAAGTCCAAAGACAAGGAACCTGCTCAACAAAAAAAGAAATTACAATTTCCAAAAAAGAAGGTAGCCAGTATCAAGGTAGTTAACAATGCCGAGAATACTGAGGACACAACTGAAAAACGGAGAGTGGGCTCAGACAATGTTAGACAGCGCAGCAGAAGTGAGCATAGCTCGCAAAGTCCTTATGAATCATCTGGAGACAGTGGACACGAATGAATATCTTCAAGTGGAAACTGCAGACACCAGAGTTAGCAAACCCCACAAGATATACGAGATAACATTACGTATAGAGGGAGATAAGACTAGGAAAATAAGGGGACTATTTTGGGATAACCTCTCCAAGGGTTATGACATCCTTCTAGCTGAAAAAGACTGGCCACCAGAGTTTGTCAGGGAGTGCCCTCATGGCGAAGAAGTAATTATGCCTGCCTTCTCGAATCAAATCCCGATTCATAAAAAATACACACTTGCTAGAAAGTGGGCAGTGGCCTTAGCACCTGCTTTATATAAAAATCATGTAGGATGGGATGAGGATTCTCCTCCTCACAAAATCCAGTTAAAATCACAACCTACTGCACAAAGGCAGTACCCAATTAAGCAAGAAGCTAAAAAACAGGTAAATGAAATACTAGATCAGCTAGAATACCAGGGGGTGATTGAAACTTGCACCTCACAAATGAACAATCCTTTGTTTCCGGTCTCCAAACCAGACAATTCATATCGTCTAGTTTTGGATTACCGACACCTTAACACATGTTGCAAAACCTTTGCAGTGCAAAACTCACACAGTGCTGCACTAATGAATAACATAGTGCGCAAAAAATACAAAACAACCTTGGACATCTCCAATGGATTCTTTTGTCAAAACATAGCACCAGAGAGCAGATATTTAACTGCATTCTCAGTAAATGGCACTCAAAAGCAATTCTGTCGGTTAGCCCAGGGGTACAAGAACAGCCCGGGGGTATTCTCAGCGAGAGTAACAGAATTACTGCAACTATATGATAATGAAGCATTATCTTATGTCGATGACATTTACTTAACAGACGATGACTTGGAGACTCACTTGAAAAGAGTGAACACCATAATACTTGGGTTCGCTGCAGAGGGTTACAAATTCAACTTTAAAAAATCCAGAATTGCCCATCTAACGGTCCTATTCTTAGGATATGAGTTATCAAGTGAAGGCAAAAGCCTGGCTGACAATTTCCTAGAGAAATGTGCCGTAATCCAAGCTCCTAAAACACTAAAAAACCTACAGTCAATTCTAGGCTTCCTAAAATTCGGAAGGACATACATTGCAAATTACGCCGAAAGGGTCAAACCCCTTTATGATCTAATTAAACCAGACTTTAAAAGATCCAATTGGACTCAAACACACACAGAAATTTTGAGATCCTTACAAACAGACATGCTAATTAAAACAAAATTAGAAACACGTGATAACACACGCAATCAATCAATCAATCAATCAATCAATCAGGTCATTTGTAGAGCGCACTACTCACCCGTAGGGTCTCAAGGCGCTGGGAGGGGGGGGGTGCCGCTACTGCTCGAACAGCCAGGTCTTGAGCTTCTTCCTGAAGGAGAGGTGGTCTTGGGTCAGGCGCAGATTGGTCGGGAGTGAGTTCCAGGTCTTGGCGGCCAGGTAGGAGAAGGATCTTCCTCCTGTTGTCGCTCTTCGGATGCGGGGGACGGCGGCGAGGGCGTGGTTGGTTGATCTGAGGAGGCGCTTGGGAGTGTAGAAGTTGATCCGGTTGTTGAGGTAGCTCGGGCCTTGGTCGTGTAGGGCTTTGTGCGCGTGGGTGAGGAGCCGGAAGGTGATTCTCTTGTTGACCGGGAGCCAGTGCAGATCTCTCAGGTGTCCGGAGATGTGGCTGCGTCGGGGGATGTCGAGGATGAGTCTCGCCGAAGCGTTCTGGATCCGCTGGAGTCTCTTCTGGAGTTTGGCAGTGGTTCCGGCGTAGAGGGCGTTGCCGTAGTCCAGTCGGCTGGTGACGAGGTCTTGGGTGACCGTCTTCCTCGTCTCGGTGGGGATCCACCGGAAGATCTTACGTAGCATGCGCAGGATGTTGAAGCATGACGAGGAGACGGCGTTGACTTGCCTGGTCATGGAGAGGGAGGAGTCCAGGATGAAGCCCAGGTTGCGTGCGTGGTCCGTCGGTTTGGGTGCGGTGCCCAGGGCGGGGGGCCACCAGGAGTCGTCCCAGGCGGAGGGCGTGGAGCCCAGGATGAGTACCTCCGTCTTGTCTGAGTTCAGTTTCAGGCGGCTGGTCGTCATCCATTCGGCTACGTCTCTCATCCCTTCGTGCAGGTTGGCTCTGGCGGTGGCGGGGTCGTTGGTCAGGGAGAGGATCAGCTGGGTGTCGTCGGCGTAGGAGATGATGTTCAGGTTGTGTTGGCGTGCGATGGCCGCGAGGGGGCTCATGTAGACGTTGAAGAGGGTTGGGCTCAGCGAGGATCCTTGGGGTACGCCGCAGATGACTTTGGTGGCCTCTGACTTGTACGGTGGTAGGCGGACTCTTTGTGTTCTTCCGTCGAGGAAGGAGGTGATCCATTCCAGTGCCTTCTCTTGGATTCCGATGTTGCTGAGGCGCTGTACTAGGGTGCGGTGGCAGACAGTGTCGAAAGCCGCGGAGAGGTCCAGGAGGATGAGGGCCGCTGTTTCTCCGTTGTCCATCAGAGTTCGAAGGTCGTCGGTGGCGGCGATGAGGGCGGTCTCGGTGCTGTGGTTCGCTCGGAAGCCGGACTGTGAGGGGTCGAGGGATCCATTCGTCTCGAGGAAGGCGGCCAGCTGTTTGTTGACGGTCTTCTCGATGACTTTGGCCGGGAACGGGAGGAGCGAGATGGGACGGTAGTTCTTGAGGTCGGTGGGGTCTGCTGTGGGTTTCTTGAGGAGAGCGCTGAGTTCGGCGTGCTTCCAGCTCTCAGGGAAGGTGGCGGAGTCGAAGGAGGTGTTGATGATGTCCCGCAGGTGGGGTGCGAGGACAGCGTCGGCCTTGTTGAAGACGTGGTGAGGGCAGGGGTCAGTCGGAGATCCGGAATGGATGGAGTTCATGGTGCGGATGGTGTCTTCGGTGCTGATCGGGGTCCAGGTGCGGAGGGTGGTGGATGGTGGCGTCGTTGCGGTTGTGGCTTGCGTTGGTTGGTTGTTGAAGCTGTTGTGTATGTCCGTGATCTTGTTGTGGAAGTAGGACGCGAGGGAGTTGCAGAGGTCTTGCGACGGTGTGATGTCGTTGTTTCCGGCGTTGGGGTTGGAGAGCTCTTTCACGATGTTGAAGAGTTCCTTGCAGTTGTGTGCGTTGTTGTCCAGCCGGTCCTTGTATGCATTTTTCTTGGTGGCGCGGATCAGTTGGTGGTGTTTACGGGTGGCGATCTTGAGGGTGGTCATGTTGTCCGTCGTTGGTTCCCTTCTCCAGGCTTTCTCGAGGGCTCGACAGTTCTTCTTGGAGCACTTGAGTTCGTCGGTGAACCATGGTGTTTTTCTGCTGCAGGATCTGCTGGGCGGGGTCCTTAGAGGGGCGAGTTCGTCCGCGCAGTTGCTGATCCACTTCGTGAGGTTGTCGGCGGCCTGGCTGGGGTTCGCTGAGTTGGCGGGAGGGTGCTGGCTCAGGGAGGCGGTGAGCTGGTCGGCTGTGATCTTGTTCCAGCTTCTTCGAGCAACCTGTTGCTGGAGGTGGTGGATCGTCGTTCTTCTGAAGGTGAAGTGGACGCAGCTGTGGTCCGTCCAGTGGAGTCCTGTTGCGTGGCTGAAGGTGACGTCTTTGCTGGATGAGAAGACGGCGTCGAGTGTGTGTCCGGCGAGGTGGGTGGGGGTGGTCACCAGTTGCTTGAGTCCGAGGTTGTCGAGGTTGTCGAGCAGGGTGATGGTGTTGCGGTCGTTGTTGTTCTCCAGGTGGAAGTTGAGGTCCCCCAGGAGGATGTAGTCGGCGGAGGGGAGAGCGTGCGGGCTGACGAAGTCGGCGATGTCCTCGCTGAATCGTGTGCGCGGTCCCGGGGGTCGGTAGATCAGGGTGCCTCTGAGGGTGGTCTTCGGGTTGGTGTGGATCTGGAAGTGCAGGTGTTCAGCGGTGGTGAGGGTGTCGTCGGTGTTGGTCGTGATGCGGATGGTGTCTCTGTGGATGATGGCGATGCCTCCTCCGGTCTGGTTGTCGCGGTCCCTCCGGGTGATCTTGTAGCCCTCTGGGATGGCGATGGCGATGTCAGGGGCTGAGGAGGAGTTCATCCAGGTCTCGGTGATGAAGGCAACGTCGGGGGCGGTGGTGTCGAGCAGGTTCCAGAGTTCTACGGCGTGTCTGTGGACGGAGCGGGTGTTGAGCAGGATGCACTTGAGGTGGGTGCTGCTGGAGTTCGGTTTGTCGGGTGCAGGGACGGTCCGGATGCAGGAGAACTTGCAGGCGAGGCAGCTGAAGGGTCCGTGGGTGTGCTTCGGGGCGGCTCGGTGACATCCTGGGATGTGGCCGGTGTTGAGTGCGGTGAGGTCGGCGGCGCTGTAGGTTCGTCGGGTCGGCTTCCGTCGGTGGGGGCCAGGGGTCCTGGCGCTGGTCGCGATCCGGTCGCGGACGGGCGCAGACGGGCTTACCTTTGGCGCGCCTTCGGCGCACAATCGGCGCGCCCGCTGCGCGTGACCGCTGCGCGTTCGCACGGTCGCCATTTAAGGCGAAGTGCGCGGGTGGGCGGGGCAGCTGGGAGGCGGGAGCGGGGAGGGATACAGAAGACAAAAGGGGCGGGGACAAGCGGCGGTGGCGGGAAGGGAGGGCGGGGGGCGGCGCGGTAGGCGGAGGACAAGGAAGGAGAGCTGACACGGAAATAAATGCAAAAACAGGCACAAATTACCGAAAAGAACGGGGAAAAAGAGAGTTACACAGAGAATCACAAAGCAAGCACAAATTACCTGAAAAAACGGGGAAAAAAGAGAGTTACACAGAGAATCACAAAGCAAGCACAAATTACCGAAAAAACGGGGAAAAAAGAGAGTTACACAGAGAATCACAGAGCAGGCACAAAGAACAGGCAAAACAAGGGAAAAAACACTCGCCGCGGCGGCAGCCGGCAAACGAGGCAGCGCGAGGCAGAGGGCGGGCAGGGGCACACGCAGCAGCTGGTGGCCGTGCGGCGCGGGGGTGTCCCACGAGTCTTGTGATTCGAGTCATCCCAGGGAGATGCGGATTCACATACCTGACCTCTAATGAGGGAGAAAAGGTACCAATTGCATTCAAATCACACTTGTACACAGAAGCTGAACAGAAATTCAGTAATACAGAAAAAATCATTCGTGCAGTTCAAACCGCAATAGCTAGAGAAAAAGACATAGCTGACGGTAGACATATCACAGTCAGAACAGCAGAATCAGCCTTTGAGGCACTAACAACACCGTGTAATTTACCAACAACAACATTGAATCCGGAATGGATACAATGGGTGAATTCAATCACAACGGACAAAGTATACTACTACTTTGATCCAGAACTAGAAGAATTAAAAAATCTAAAATATGAAAAGACGTATCCTCTGCCAATCGACATTCTGCCTCTACGACATTACGCCTGTGTAATCTATACAGACGGACATGCTCAACCCTCCGTTTGGGGAGAACAAGCATACAACCCCACATGTGAGATTACAAAAGAAGTGTGGCGCGGAGGAAAATTAAAACCTCTATTAACAAAATCACACTCAGTAGAAACTAATTCAGAAAAACAAACTGAAATAATCGCATTGAAAATGGCGCTAGATAATGCGGATCACGAATTCCCGACACTTATAGTGTCAGATTCATATTACTGCGTCAAATCATACAACAAGGATTTGCAGACATGGATTCAAAACGGTTACAAAGATGACACAGATGCACCAATAAAGCAGAAACTGCTCTGGGAACAAATAGCTCTTTTACAAAAAGAACTACCAAAGACTCACGTGACACACTCACTGAGTCATCAGCGTGATGGCGTTCACGTTGTAGGGAATTCATTGGCTGAAACAGCCGCAGAGGCAGCCACTAAATCGGCTCCCGTAGTTCGAAAAAAGCGTACATTAAAATACATTGACGGTGAAACAGTGCTGGCGGTGAAAACGTCATCAAAAGGCGACTGCTCAGCGTTACCGATCAACTATCCACTCAATTATACATACATAATCGATGCAAACTCCGTCCCTTTTGCTCGAATCCCTGGAGTGGGGGATAGAGTGATTCCAAACATGGACAGGAGAAACTTGTTAATCGCAGACGCACACATGGGCGAGGGTCTCAGACACCTTAAATTAAAAGATTCTCTGGAAGTATTACAATCACGGTACTGGTGGCCAGGCATGAGCCTACGTCACACCATGTTTGTAAAACGCTGCCCAAACTGCAATAGAGATCGCAGTGGGGAGAGAAAGAGTTTGATACCTCGTCGTATTACGGCAGATAATATGACCAGTAAAAAGAATGGCTTGCGATTAACATATACAGGCTAGTTTCCACTTATAATGTAGATCCTCAGCACTCGGCTGACGTCCGGACTGTTATACAAAGATTTGCGAGTCTAAATGGCATATACGCTAAGAGCATGCTACGTTCGACCATTGTTTTCACTCAGGCCCACCAGCCTGGGGGGAAACATGGCCGAATGAGCACAGTCCAGCGGGAATCTTCTCACTTCCTTCCTGAGGGTACGGGATGGTGTAAAGAACAAGCATTTGCAATGCATAAGGTCTCGCATTAGGAAAGTTTGAGCTATTGGTATTGTAAATGACACATTTGTTATATATGTGTTGGTTTTGAAAATAGCAAAAATAATAGCTTTGTCATTTACAATGCCAATAGTTATAACTTGTGACACCTATAGCATTTGTAATGCAATATGTGTTGTATTCACGTGACTTAGATGTATTGATATTACAAATAACAATGGCTTTGAATTTTTTTAATAATTAATACTTAAATAAAAGTTATTGTAATTTATATTGGCAATAGCTTAAACTTTTGTAAATAACTTTTCTGAAGAATATGTTCAGTGTATTTTATTGTGACGAAAATCCAAGAACAGAAGTGAAATACTAACCTCTTTTTGTGACATTTGTAATAAAGCTTGAAACATTGAGAGATCATATTTGACCCAGTTGTTGGTAAATGGTTGCACAGATTGATGCTGTGGTGGGGCTGAGAGATGTTGTGGTGGCGACTAGTGATGCTGTGGCATTCAATGATCCTGTGGTAGCGCATAGTGATGTTGTTGTGGTAGCGCATAGTGATGTTGTTGTGCCCCTTAGTGATGCTGTGGTGATGCGATAGATAGAGTGAGTGGGATAGATAGATAGAGGAAGGGCGATAGAGAGATTGAGTGAGCGAGATAGATAGGTAGATAGATAGATAGGAGTGAGGGCGATAGATAGCTAGACAGATAGATAGAGTGATGGCGATCAGTATCTAAATAAGTAGATAGAATGAGGGCAATAGATCGATAGAAAGATAGAGTGAGGGCGATAGATAGATAGCGTGAGGGCGATAGATAGATAGAGTGAGGGCGATAGATAGATTGATAGAGTGAGGGCGATTAGATAGATAGAGTGAGGGCGATAGATAGATAGATAGATAGATAGAGTTAGGGCGATAGATAGATAGAGTGAGGGCGATAGATAGAGTGAGGGCGATAGATAGAGTGAGGGCGATAGAGTGAGGGCGATAGATAGAGTGAGGGCGATAGATAGAGTGAGGGCGATAGATAGAGTGAGGGCGATAGATAGAGTGAGGGCGATAGATAGAGTGAGGGCGATAGATAGAGTGAGGGCGATAGATAGCGTGAGGGCGATAGATAGCGTGAGGGTGATAGAGTGAGGGCGATAAGATAGAGTGAAGGCGATAGATAGATAGAGTGAGGGCGATTAGATAGAGTGAGGCCGATAGATAGACAGATAGAGTGAGGGCGATTAGATAGATAGACTGAGGCCGATAGATAGAGTGAGGGCGATAGATAGACAGATAGAATGAGGGCGATAGATAGATAGATAGTTGTGTGTGGTTGTGGTTATGTGTGCGTGGTTGTGTGTGTGTGGTTGTGTGTGTGTGCTTGTGTGTGTTATGCTTTGTTTTTCTATGTTTTGTTATGCTATGTTTTGTTGTGTTTGGTATGCTATGTTTTGCTAGGCTATATGTTTTGTTTTGTTATGCTATGCTATGTTTTGTTATGTTATGTTTTGTTATGCTATGCAATGTTTTGTTTTGCTATTCTATGCTTTGTTATGCTATGCTATGTTTTTTTGCTATCCTATGCTTTGTTTTGTTATGCTATGCAATGCTTTGTTGTGTTTGTTATGCTATTCTTTGTTATGCTATGCTATGTTGTGTTGTGTTTTGCTATGCTATGTTTTGTTATGCTATGTTTTGTTATGCAATGTTTTGTTATGCTATGTTTTGTTATGCTATGTTTTGTTATGCTATGCTTTGCTCTGTTTTGCTATGCTATGCTATGTTTTGTTGTGTTTGATATGCTATGTTTTGCTATGCTATTATATGTTTTGCTATGCTATGTTTTGTTATGCCATGTTGTGTTATGCCATGTTTTGTTAGGCTATGTTTTGTTTTGCTATCCTATGCTTTGTTTTGTTATGCTATGCTCTGTTTAGTTTTGCTATCCTATGCTATGTTGTGTTTTGTTATGCTATGCTATGTTGTGTTTTGTTATGCTATTCTATGTTGTGTTTTGTTATGCTATGCTATGTTATGCTATGTTTTGTTATGTTATGCTATGCTATGTTTTGTTATGCTATGCTATGCTTTGTTATGCTTTGTTATGCTATGCTATCTTTTGCTATGCTATGCTTTGTTTTGCTATGCTATGTTTTGTTGTGTTTGATATGCTATGTTTTGCTATGCTATTATATGTTTTGCTATGCTATGTTTTGTTATGCCATGTTTTGTTATGCCATGTTTTGTTATGCCATGTTTTGTTAGGCTATGTTTTGTTTTGCTATCCTATGCTTTGTTTTGTTATCCTATGCTATGTTGTGTTTTGTTATGCTATGCTATGTTGTGTTTTGTTATGCTATGCTATGTTGTGTTTTGTTATGCTATGCTATGTTGTGTTTTGTTATGCTATGCTATGTTGTGTTTTGTTATGCTATGCTATGTTGTGTTGTGTTTTGTTATGCTATGTTTTGTTATGCTATGCTATGTTTTGTTGTGTTTGTTATGCTATGCTTTGTTATGCTATGCTATGTTGTGTTGTGTTTTGCTATGCTATGCTTTGTTTTGCTATGCTATGTTTTGTTGTGTTGTGTTATGCTATTTTTTGTTATGCTATTTTTTGTTATGCTATTTTTTGTTGTGCTATATTACGCTATGCTTGGTTATGCTATGCTTGGTTATGCTGTGCTTGGTTATGCTGTGCTTGGTTATGCTGTGCTTGGTTATGCTGTGCTTGGTTATGCTGTGCTTGGTTGTGCTGTGCTTGGTTGTGCTGTGCTTGGTTGTGCTGTGCTTGGTTGTGCTGTGTTTTGCTGTGCTGTGTTTTGCTGTGCTGTGTTTTGCTGTGCTGTGCTGTGTTTTGCTGTGCTTGCTGTGTTTTGCTGTGCTGTGCTGTGTTTTGCTGTGCTGTGCTGTGCTGTGTTTTGCTGTGCTGTGCTGTGTTTTGCTGTGCTTTGCTGTGCTGTGCTGTGTTTTGCTGTGCTGTGCTTTGCTGTGCTGTGTTTTGCTGTGCTGTGTTTTGCTGTGCTGTGCTTTGCTGTGCTGTGCTTTGCTGTGCTGTGTTTTGCTGTGCGGTGTTTTGCTGTGCGGTGTTTTGCTGTGCGGTGTTTTGCTGTGCGGTGTTTTGCTGTGCTGTGTTTTGCTGTGCTGTGTTTTGCTGTGCTGTGCTGTGTTTTGCTGTGCTGTGTTTTGCTATGCTGTGCTGTGTTTTGCTGTGCTGTGCTGTGTTTTGCTGTGTTGTGCTGTGCTGTGTTTTGCTGTGCTGTGTTGTGTTTTGCTGTGCTGTGTTGTGCTGTGCTGTGTTGTGCTGTGCTGTGTTGTGCTGTGCTGTGTTTTGCTGTGCTGTGTTGTGCTGTGCTTTGCTGTGCTGTCCTGTCCTGTCCTGTCCTGTGCTGTGCTGTGCTGTGTTGTGTTGTGTTGTGTTGTGTTTTGCTGTGCTGTGTTGTGTTTTGCTGTGCTGTGTTTTGCTGTGCTGTGTTGTGTTGTGCTGTGCTGTGTTGTGTTGTGCTGTGCTGTGTTGTGCTGTGCTGTGTTGTGTTGTGCTGTGCTGTGCTTTGCTGTGCTGTGCTGTGTTGTGTTTTGCTGTGCTGTGTTGTGTTGTGCTGTGTTGTGCTGTGTTGTGCTGTGCTGTGCTTTGCTGTGCTGTCCTGTGCTGTGCTGTGTTTTGCTGTGCTGTGTTGTGTTGTGTTTTGCTGTGCTGTGTTGTGTTTTGCTGTGCTGTGCTGCGCTGCGTTGTGCTGTGCTGTGCTGTGTTGTGTTTTGCTGTGCTGTGCTGTGTTGTGTTTTGCTGTGCTGTGCTGTGTTGTGTTTTGCTCTGTTGTGCTGTGTTGTGTTTTGTTGTGCTGTGTTTTGCTGTGCTGTGTTGTGTTTTGCTGTGCTGTGCTGTGTTGTGTTGTGTTTTGCTGTGCTGTGCTGTGTTGTGTTTTGCTGTGCTGTGTTGTGTTTTGCTGTGCTGTGTTGTGTTTTGCTGTGCTGTGCTGTGTTGTGTTGTGTTTTGCTGTGCTGTGCTGTGTTGTGTTTTGCTGTGCTGTGTTGTGTTTTGCTGTGCTGTGTTGTGTTTTGCTGTGCTGGTAAGGGTATGTGAGGGTGTGTGTGAGGGGGTGTGAAGGTGTGAGGGTGAGGAGGTGTGTGAGGGGTGAGGGTGAGTGTCTCCAATGAATGTCACTGCTTCACCTTCTTTGAAAATGTTCAGTGCTGCAAATAGAGCATGCCGCCGTAATTATCACAGCATGAGGCCCCAAAGTGATAATTATCACAGCATGCAGAGAGCCGCCCCACGCTGCTGGAGCACTCAACTGCACATTAATTATAGTTGAGTGCTCCAGCAGCCTGGGGCGCCTGTTGACATGCTGTGATAAGTGGGTCTCATGGTGTGATAATTGTTGCAGCGCCTGAGGAAGTGGAGACTCCTGCTGGGATAATTGGTCTTGTGGCGCCTCAGGAAGTAGAGTTTCATGCTGGGATAATTGGTCTGGCGGGCTTGCAGCGCCTGACGTCCAACAAACGTGCACAAGCTGCTCAACCTTGAAGCTCGTTCACAGACCTGGGTCGGCTCGTGCCCAGGTCTGTATCGGGCTCGTTCACAGCTGTTACTCCCTTGACAGGGAGGAAGGTGACTATAGTCTCGCTGGCGGGAGCGCTTCGCGCTCCAACGCCAGCTCGACCTAAAAAACCAAGGCATAAAGCAATCTATAGCGGAAAGGAAATTAGGTTCGGGAGCTGGGTGGGTCAAACATCTAATAAGTGTCCAACGTAGTCTCAATAACTTGCCAAGAAATTCTCTGAAGGGATTCAGTCCGTACGAATTATTATTTGGAACTAGAATGATTATCTCTGACCTCGACAGTCAGGCTTCAGTGGTTAAAGAAAAAAGCTTTGATGTCAAAGACCGTTTGGCTATTTTTCAGGACTTAAACAAAACAAGAAAAGACCTGAGCAACATACAGTTGAAACAACAGCCAACAACCACTGAAGAATCACCACCTGTCCCAGCAAGACCTGTCTGGATTCCAAAAGTCGGGGATCTAGTCAGGGAGAAGATCGCGGTAAAGAAGGAATTTGGGCCTTCTTACAGAAAAGCAGTTCCTGTCTTGTCTGTCAACGGGACAAGATCAGTTGTACTACCGCCACTTGCTGGTAAAAAGGAGAACCGAGTTGTATCCATCGACCTGGTAAAACCACAACATGTGGCCGATAACAAACAGTAGGCCAAGTGGACTCCCAATAAGTAGCAGAACACCAAGGTTTGCTACCAGTACAGAGGTCCTAACAAAGAGGCTCATCACATTCGAAACGCCTACAGAAGAACAACAAGGACTATGCAACAATGCAATAGAACTCAGACCTCTGAAAACCCAAATAAAAACATTTAGCAGAGACACACCAATCTATAATGAAGTACCAAGTGACAATTCAAGAAACAAAAATCCTGAAGCAATTGGAACAATTGACAGAACTGCATCCGGCTACTTCATCAACTTCGATGATTCCTCTGAAAGCCTCAGTGAATCAAAGACACAGCCATCATCAAAAACCTTTAAAGAAAAAGCTAATGAACTTTTGAACCAACTGAAAGAAACATATCTGATTTCTCCATGGATTGAATTTTGGGTGGGTTTTGGTGCATTTATCCTCATACTTTGGCTCATCATGGTATTAACTTTGGGACGCTTCATTGAGGGAAAATATGCTAAAATGGACACAGCAAGTCAGAACATCAACTTGGTCCTCAAACCACACACATCTTCACACGTCGAGAAAAGAGAACTTTCTTCAGCCAACTTCACAGCCAATCCTATACCTGGTGGGGTAGCCTGGGACAACACTGACTATGAAATTTATGGTCCGGTAGAGATCCTGAAATATCCACACCAAATCAAGATCTCCTTGAGTGACTTTGCAAAACCAAACTCTTTTGCTGATGATTGGGACTTCGAAAGCATTAATAACATGATGTCTGACTTAGTAATGTCTGCTAAACTTACAAAACATGATTATTTGCAAGGTTCTACAAATTATGATAGTATGTATTGCTATAACCACTATGGTAACCATTTTTTACATAAATCTGCACAACCTAGAAATGTTTTAAATTATAATCAATGGGAACATTGTGCAACACCTCCAAAAGGGAGCTCAAGAACCGTTTACGACAAATATTCATATTTTTCAGGTTTTAACACAAGTAATGCTGAAACATTTTATTTTAAATTGTCGAACAAGACAGGGATGAAAACCATGATAACCAACACAAAATTGATATATTCAGATTCATTCTTCGAAGAAATGAATACTTTTGGATTTGATTATTGGGACAAAAATGTTGATTTGAAAAGTGTTTGGGGTACAAAAGAATGGCAAGTACAGGGTTTAGAAGCTTTGTTTAGAGCTTGCATGATCCCAGAACAAATGATATTTTTAAATGACACTGTTCAACAAACCACCTGTCTTGGCTTAGCCAAAATCAAAGATTTAAATAAACCGTCTATTCCAAAGCCAATAATGTTTAGCAATAGCTCTGATACAGATGAAGAGATAGACGTAAACCATATATTAAACCAAAATAGAACACATCCTGATTGGAAACAATGGTTAATCTGGCCCACAGATACAAATAACTGTCAAGACAGATTCCTGAATAAAACACAGGGGTTCAAAATGACCAGGCCAGACCCTAGATATCCCCAAAGACATCACCCAGGGATAATAACAACCTACAGTGTGGGCAAATTATGCCTTCAGTGGCTACAAACTTCCACACTGCCTGAAATTAAGCAACACCTAACTTTACTTACTGATGGTGCTGACTTGCGTGATTTCATAATGGGACCACGCAAACAGCGTCAAAAGCGTTTCATAGCAGCCTCTGTATATGCAGCATACAATGAGGCCTGGAAGGTTAATCAAATTGAAACAGCAGAGAGAATACGGGAAATTGACCATATTAATTTGGAAAAATCACTTTCTGTAGTGGACAATGGGTTAATGACTCTGTCCTCCAGAATTTTTTCATTGGACAGCATTGTATCTTCAGCAATCGATATATTATCGCAAGACTTACTGTTATTACAACATGGTCAGTCACAATTGCGTTCTATTGTACAGCTTGGCTGGACGTTACAAAATCTGCGTTCAGGCTATGTGCCTTGGCGTTTAATCAACACAACGTCACTATTCCAAATCTTTAACCTTACTGATAGACAAATCGGTATGGCGCAAAAGGGTGCTGATTATACAATCTTGAGCATTGAAAAACTAGAAAGATTACCAATGACAATGTCAGAACAACCTGTCAGTGAATGGATAATCCACGGAATCATAAATATTCCAATCTCAACCTTCAGGTTTCAATACTGCCAAAAATATATACAGGCTGGCATGTACGAGAAATTGGGGAAGGGGTACCTTAAAACAACTTGGAACCTGCCCTATTCACATGCATGTGTCAGTAATAAAGGACAGAAAGTGTTTCTTAGTGGCAACAATTGTGCTATGTCACTAAGCGGCACGCTTCTGTGTAACGGAATTAGTTTGCATGGAGCCTGTGAAGGGAATTCATACAACCTTTCATGTCACCAGCAAGGCGCACCTGCAACTGAAATAGAACCATTCTTTCAAAGACTCTATAATGGGAGTTACATTCTTATTGTAGACCGCAGATGTTGTAGTCTTTCGCCCGGGACTCCTTATCTAGTCACTACGACTGCGAAGGTCAAGTGCTGTGGACGTTCTTTGTTCCCCAGCTCCTTTCCTGACAGGGAGGCAAGGGCATGGCCCAATTTGAAAATTACTTCTATTCGAGTGGTAGTTGCTTTAATAGGCTCACGATTAGATTATTGCAACGCCCTACTTTTAGGCATCAATAAGGGCCCCATAAGGAGACTTCAAATGGTACAGAATGCCGCAGCAAAATTTGTATTAGATCTACCCAAGCGGGCTTCCGCTACGGCTGCAAGAAAAAGTTTGCATTGGCTCCCGATAGAGTCCAGGATCGCTTTTAAGTCCCTATGTCTGATCTATGGGGCTTTGGCTGCAAATGGGTCTAGAGGTTTGAGGGAACTGCTGGTTCCCTATACCCCTGTCAGAGCTCTGCGCTCTGCTAATAAGTCTCTGCTGGCAATTCCCCGTGTCCGCAGAGCCAAATGGGGTGGCAGAGCCTTTTCAACCTTGGCTCCTAAGCTATGGAATGCTCTGCCAACTGAGATTAAATCCCTCCCCACTAAGCAAGCCTTCAGGAAGATGCTCAAAACGTGGCTATTTGCCAAAGCCTACCCCTAGCTCTGGATTTGCCTTCTTTGATTTTTTGGGTAGGCGCCTTGACGCCTTCGGGCTTAGTTGCGCGTTTATAAATCCCTTTTCATTTCATTTCATTTCATTTCATAAGCAGAATGAAAACAGTGCTTCTTCAGACGCCTACAAGGCTCACGTCAAGAAAAGAAACGTATGATCTACAAGTCGCAAGGACGACTGCAGAGATACATACATTATTATCAACTAATTCCCCCGTACATTTCGCGGAAATCCTGAGCGAAATCTTAAATATTTCTGATACCACTGGGGTCTCAAAGGTATTTAAGACAGTATTTTCGATGGCATTAACACCATTCAAAGCCATACTGGGTATTTTTCCAGATTTCCTCCATTCGATTTTTGGCGGACTTCCCCTGATCCTGGGACTAATTGCAGGAATCCTATTCTTAGTCCTTATTTTTCGTTATGGCAACCCATGTCACAGATCAAACTCTCGCGACAATGGAAGATACAATCCTAGCCATTGGATACCGGGACCGGATATCAAAAATCCTGGGACTCTCCCGGCTTAGAGACCTGAACATGACTTGGTTTCTATCATTTCGACCAATGTGGCAAAGGTGTGTTTTACCTGTATTAAGGTGTCTGCTATGCGGAGAAGAATGCGTGTTAGACACCTGTCTGACGCTACAATCGGATGCGCCAGTGGATGCAGATACATTGTTGGTTCCTACCAAGGTTCACGCTTTGTGCTGCCCTCAAAGGCTGCCAATCCTGATGACGGCATTCGTGGAATCTTCACCACTACGATTGAAGAGTAGTGAAGTTCAAGATGAAAGCAGCATCGATCAGGTACGACCTTCTGTCAGCAATGCGAATCAGAATGTCAATGGAGACAATCACGCGCACGAATGCATGGTTACACCTATTTCCGACTTAGTGGAACTTTCCCATGAAGCTGTTGACAGTTTTTTCGAAAGCCTTAATGATATGATGTTCTCTCCAGAACAGAAATAGAGACTTTTGAGCAAGCTCGCACACGGCGTTCCCTGAATTCGGCCTTCAACTTTAAAAATAAAGTCACATGAACAATTTTTCCCACCAGTTCACGGACAGCAATTTTTTAGCAGCCCCAAATTATTTTTTACAAAATTTTCGGGACACTTATCTTCTGCTTAAAGTAAGAAACTATTCCTAGAGAACTAAGATTTCTATTTTTAGATACTTTATAAACTTTAGTTGCCCGCTGGTATGTTCAAAAATATTTCATTATGTGATGAAATGGTCTCGAACTTTCTTTCTGTATAGCCATATTAAGAGCCATTTCATGTG
Source organism: Lissotriton helveticus (assembly GCF_964261635.1). Lineage (NCBI taxonomy): Eukaryota > Metazoa > Chordata > Amphibia > Caudata > Salamandridae > Lissotriton > Lissotriton helveticus. Next base: position 24,254,070 of record NC_136073.1, on the reverse strand, counting down.
TATTTCTCATATACCAAATAAGCAATAATGTCTACAAATGCGTGTTTACTTTAGCGTTTAATTCATAGCTTAAGTGCATACAATATATATGACTGCAATTTTTCAGTATATTTGAAAATTTCAAAATGCATTTATGTATTTTGGGGTGGTGAGGTATACACTATACTCTATAGTATGTTGTACTATGTTATACTATGCATAGATTAGTAAATATGACCATAGTTAGCGTGGAGTGGGTGTCATGTATTCCTATAGGTTCTGAATCGATCCCCCTATTCCTGATCCTATTCTGGTTAAACTAACTATCAAGTTAACTAACAGTCAGCCCATGAGGCAAGAAAAGCCCCCATGATGCAGATACCGTTATCTGACGCAGTCACACTACGGCACAGGAACGTGTTATCTGATTAGGTCATAACGCTTGAGATCTAATTAGACAAGCGACATTCCTCCAGCCCCTGATAAGGCATACGACGTTCTCATAACAAATCAAACCTATGACAACCTGGAAAATCCGTGCGGCCATTGTTTTGATTTCACAGAGAACTTCAGTAAAAGAATGTGCTAACGAGCAAGTCGTATGACATCTTTATTGACGTATCTATGTCCATCCTTACGTCAATCTCGGCACCTTTAAGGTATAAATATTGCCGATCTTGCCCTATGCAAACACACGCGTGGTGACGAGACGGAGCAGCCATACTTGCCGAAGCCCAGAAGCAGAGCAGACCCCGCTGGCAGCAGCCCCGCCTTCCTGACGCGCTGAGAGACGCGCTGCTATCTCCTGCCGAGAGACCCAGCACCGGCGCTTTCGGGCAGCCCTCGCAGGCGGCCTGGAATATCGAGAGCAGAGAAAGAGATACCATTCCTCATTCATCCTAACTTCCAGGTACAGAACTGAATAACCCCTCACAGAGAATTCTTTAGTTATTCACTTGGCAAAAACAAACTTAACTTAAACTGTAACTTTCTATTCCCGCCCACGCATTAGACTTAGGTCAGGTACACGGGGTAGGCGTATTTAGAAACACCAGTTGAGTACGTTTAGTCAAATGTATATGTGTATGTAAATATATTTTAATCATTTTAAACATCATATGGCTCAGAAACCATATCAATGTTTTTACAGTATTATTTTATACTATTGCTTTTAATGTATGCACTTTACTTAACTATAAGTATTGCAATAATATCGATCCATTTCTCTTGTACGAGAAAAGAGACTGATCAATAAATAACACCTTTTTATTGAACACGCCAGTCTCTTCCTTTTCTCTACAATCTGATGAGACTAAGAATGCACGTACTGACTGAGTAAAATAATTGCCTTGTGCTCACACGACTCTGGAGATACACTCTTGATTAGGGGAGAGCAAAGTTGTCATGTTCTATGGTTGTCAGAAACTAAATCCCTTCTTGTCTAATCAGGGGAGTTAATTCTTTCCTGAACATTCGAGAAAGTTTCTAGCGAACTCTGAGCTACGCTGGCAAACCCAAAACTTAAGTCTAGTATCGACAGTAGTAGACCTAGTTAACGTCTGGCCTAGGCCTTTACTGCTGTAGGTATTATTCCAATGCGCAGAGCCTATTGGGAAGATAGGAACTACACTACAACACTATAAGTGTCGGGAATTCGCGATCCGCATAATCTAGCGCCATTTTCAAAGCTAATACTTCAGTTTGTTGTTCTGAATTAGTTTCTACTGAGTGTGTCTTTGTTAATAGAGGTTTTAGTTTACCTCCGCGCCACACTTCTTTTGTAATCTCACATGTGGGGTTGTATGCCTGTTCTCCCCAAACGGACGGTTGAGCATGTCCGTCTGTATAGATTACACAGGCGTAATGTCGTAAAGGCAGAATGTCGATTGGCAGAGGATATGTTTCTTCATATACTAGATTTTTCAATTCTTCTAGTTCTGGATCAAAGTAGTAGTATACTTTGTCCGTTGTGATTGAATTCACCCATTGTAACCATTCTGGATCCAATGTTGTTGTTGGTAAATTACACGGTGTTGTTAATGCCTCAAAGGCCGATTCAGCTGTTCTGACTGTGATATGTCTACCGTCTGCTTGATCTTTTTCTCTAGCTATTGCGGTTTGAACTGCATGAACAATTTTTTCTTTGTTGCTGAATTTCTGTTCAGCTTCTGTGTACAAGTGTGATTTGAATGCAATTGGTACCTTTTCCCCCTCATTAGAGGTCAGGTATGTGAATCCGCATCTCCCTGGGATGACTCGAATCACAAGATTGCGTGTGTTATCACGTGTTTCTAATTTTGTTTTAATTAGCATGTCTGTTTGTAAGGATCTCAAAATTTCTGTGTGTATTTGAGTCCAACTGGATCTTTTAAAGTCTGGTTTAATTAGATCATAAAGGGGTTTGACCCTTTCTGCGTAATTTGCAATGTATGTTCTTCCGAAATTTAGGAAGCCTAGAATCGACTGTAAGTTTTTTAGTGTTCTAGGTGCTTGGAGTACGGCACATTTCTCTAGGAAATTGTCAGCCAGGCTTTTGCCTTCACTTGATAACTCATATCCTAAGAATAGGACCGTCAGATGGGCAATTCTGGATTTTTTAAAGTTGAATTTGTAACCCTCTGCTGCGAACCCAAGTATTATGGTGTTCACTCTTTTCAAGTGAGTCTCCAAGTCATCATCTGTTAAGTAAATGTCATCGACATAAGATAATGCTTCATCATCGTATAGTTGTAGTAATTCTGTTACTCTCGCTGAGAATACCCCCGGGCTGTTCTTGTACCCCTGGGCTAACCGACAGAATTGTTTTTGAGTGCCATTTACTGAGAATGCAGTTAAATATCTGCTCTCTGGTGCTATGTTTTGACAAAAGAATCCATTGGAGATGTCCAAGGTTGTTTTGTATTTTTTGCGCACTATGTTATTCATTAGTGCAGCACTGTGTGAGTTTTGCACTGCAAAAGTTTTGCAACATGTGTTAAGGTGTCGGTAATCCAAAACTAGACGATATGAATTGTCTGGTTTGGAGACCGGAAACAAAGGATTGTTCATTTGTGAGGTGCAAATTTCAATCACCCCCTGGTATTCTAGCTGATCTAGTATTTCATTTACCTGTTTTTTAGCTTCTTGCTTAATTGGGTACTGCCTTTGTGCAGTAGGTTGTGATTTTAACTGGATTTTGTGAGGAGGAGAATCCTCATCCCATCCTACATGATTTTTATATAAAGCAGGTGCTAGAGCCACTGCCCACTTTCTAGCAAGTGTGTATTTTTTATGAATTGGAATTTGATTTGAGAAGGCAGGCATAATTACTTCTTCGCCATGAGGGCACTCCCTGACAAACTCTGGTGGCCAGTCTTTTTCAGCTAGAAGGATATCATAGCCCTTGGAGAGATTATCCCAAAATAGTCCCCTTATTTTTCTAGTCTTATCACCCTCTATACGCAATGTTATTTCGTATATTTTGTGGGGTTTGCTAACTCTGGTGTCCGCAGTTTCCACTTGAAGATATTCATTCGTGTCCACTGTCTCCAGATGATTCATAAGGACTTTGCGAGCTATGCTCACTTCTGCTGCACTGTCTAGCATTGTCTGAGCCCACTCTCCGTTTTTCAGTTGTGTCCTCAGTATTCTCGGCATTGTTAACTACCTTGATACTGGCTACCTTCTTTTTTGGAAATTGTAATTTCTTTTTTAGCTGAGCAGGTTCCTTGTCTTTGGACTTGGCGTGCTCTTCTCTTTGTTCTGATCGTCCTCTTCTTTCCGATTTCTGCGAGGAAGTCTGAAAAGATTGAGAGGGACGTGTATCAATGTCTTGATATCTATCAGGTTTTTTTATATTATCCCTATTTCTAAGGTTATATCTTTTCCCAGAGGGGTCACTCTGCGGTGACCTCTGTCTTCGGTTTGGAGATTTTTCTCTTCACCTAGGAGACCTTCCTCTGGACTGGAATTTCTTTTCTTTAAGATTGGATTGTTTGTTTCCATCCCAGTTCTTTTTTGTTGAATTATTATTAAAAAATATTTTCTCCGGACTTTCAGTCAGTTGCGGTTTTACTGGTATTCCACCTAAACTATCTCTACCTAGTTCCTCATAAGATTTTTCTATGATTCTGCCAATTTCAGCTGGTTGGTCTGCTATATCTGTCTCTTTAACCTCTGGCGGATCGCCACGTTTGCTGCTTCACCTTTTATGTTGGCTAATAATATAGCCGAGACCTGCTTGAAGTCTTTTAGTAATTTCATACCAAGAGTTAAAGCGGGTTCAGGACCATATTCGTCTTGAATTTGTTTTAGCACATCTGGTATTACCGAAATGGATGGAACACCGTGCGTTTTTGTGTAGATGGAAGCAAAGACTGTACCCCAAGTGTCACAGTCCTCAATGTGTGGTGCGATTCCCATTGGAAGACAGATAGTCAGAATCCTGTGTTTTTCTAGCGGGGTGGTGTCAGGAAACACCGCCTCTATTTGGGTAATTTTCTGTGCCAACCAGAATGGTATTTGTTCCCGTTTAGCCGGTACTTTACCTAGGCAGGATTGGATGTTCTGTGGTGTAATTTTATTTGTGTTCCCCTGGTGAGGGGTCAGCTGTGGAAGTTTAATCGCTGGCTGAATTGTTGAAGTCCGCATTACATATTGGACTAATTGTCTATGAATTTTTAGTAATTGTTTTAGCTGTATTAACAGCTCTCCTGTAGACATCCCTTCGATGTCTGGGTGTGGTGTGTATCCGGCTAAGACCGGCCACGTTGCTCCTGGTCTACCTAAAGGACCGAGCCTGGTGATGTGATTATTATGTTTTAGGGCGCCATCAAATAAGAGCAAATGCTCTTGGAATTTGAGTGGTACTTCCACCTCCTCGAAAGGAGTGTACATTTCAGGAGGTTCCTCTATTTTGTAATAGTGGAAGTACTTTGTTACAACATTTGCTGCTGGAAAATGTATCCATGAATAGTATACCTCTGTCTGCCGATATTCGTGTGCCTCAATTACGAATATGACTGTGCCACCTCTAGGTGTCAGTCCATTTTCTATAAGTTTTAAGGTTATAGATCTCCTTTTGATGACCGGAATGAGTATTATATCCGCGTCTGCTGCTTGCATGGTAGCATCAGCATCTGCGAGTTCAGTTGCTAATCTAACTGCCTCTCTTTCATCATCACTCTCTGCCATTTTACCGACAGGAAGCTTATGTCTTTTGTTTGCAGATCAGGTTTCTTATGGAACAAAGATTAGATGCACAATATTTTGGAACTGTTTATCCTTCAACATTGACTATGCCAAGAACCATACATAGGAGTTCCCTCCTGCGAGGTCTGGCGGATATAACCTTTCACCCACTCCAGACGTCTTTGGAGTATTTGGGAAAAGGGGTCTGAGTGAGAAAGCACGACTGAGTTACTCTAAATGTCTTACGTTAGTTTTATCACCCTTTCCAAACGCGTTGGGCGCCATGTAGTGTAGTTCCTATCTTCCCAATAGGCTCTGCGCATTGGAATAATACCTACAGCAGTAAAGGCCTAGGCCAGACGTTAACTAGGTCTACTACTGTCGATACTAGACTTAAAGTTTTGGGTTTGCCAGCGTAGCTCAGAGTTCGCTAGAAACTTTCTCGAATGTTCAAGGAGGAATTAACTTCCCTGATTAGACAAGAAGGGATTTAGTTTCTGACAACCATAGAACATGACAACTTTGCTCTCCCCTAATCAAGAGTCAATCTCGAGAGTCGTGTGAACAAAAGGCAATTTATTTTACTCAGTCAGTACGTGCGTTCTTAGTCTCATCAGAATGTAGAGAAAAGGAAGAGACGGGCGTGTTCAATAAAAAGGTGTTATTTATTGATCAGTCTCTTTTCTCATACAAGAGAAATGGATCGATATTATTGCAATACTTATAGTTAAGTAAAGTGCATACATTAAAAGCAATAGTATAAAGTAATACTGTAAAAACATTGATAGGGTTTCTAAGCCATAAGATGTTTTTAAAATGAATAAAATATATTACATACACATATACATTTGACTAAACGTACTCAACTGGTGTTTCTAGATACGCCTACCCCGTGTACCTGACCTAAGTCTAATACGTGGGCGGGAATAGAAAGTTACAGTTTAAGTTAAGTTTGTTTTTGCCAAGTGAATAACTAAAGAATTCTCTGTGAGGGGTTATTCAGTTCTGTACCTGGAAGTTAGGATGAATGAGGAATGGTATCTCTCTCTCTGGTCTCGATATTCCAGGCGGCCTGCGAGGGCTGCCCAGAAACGCCGGGGCTGGATTTCTCGGCAGGAGAAAGCAGCGCGTCTCTCAGCGCGTCAGGAAGGCGGGGCTGCTGCCAGCGGGGTCTGCTCTGCTCTTGGCTTCGGCAAGTATGGCTGCTCCGTCTCGTCACCACGCGTGTGTTTGCATATGGCAAGATCGGTAATATTTATACCTTTAAGGTGCCGAGATTGACGTAAGGATGGACATAGATACGTCAATAAAGATGTCATACGACTTGCTCGTTAGCACATTCTTTTACTAAAGTTCTCGGTGAAATCAAAACAATGGCCGCAGGGTTTTGCCCAGGTTGTCATAGGTTTGATTTGTTATGAGAACTCTGTATGCCTTATCAGGGGCTGGAGGAATATCGCTTGTCTAATTAGATCGCAAGCGTTATGACCTAATCAGATAACACGTTCCTGTGCCGTAGTGTGACTGCGTCAGATAACGGTATCTGCATCATGGGGGTTTTCTGCCTCATGGGCTGACTGCTAGTTAACTTGTTGGTTTGTTTAACTAGAATAGGGTCAGGAATAGGGGGATCGATTCAGAACCGATAGGAATACATGACAATCCCTGCAGCCTACGGAGTCCATTCTCCCGGGTTGTCAGTGAGACAGCCATATACCATGTAGAGGGGCACAGGACAATTACGCGATGACCATCTCGAAACGGGCTGCAATAAATCTTATCATTGGAATCAAACATGTTGAAATCATTCCCCCACACCATAAACGATGTGGGAGGTTTGATTTCAAGCACTGGCAGAGCCCTCCGTTAGGCTCTCAGTTTTCCGGGTGCCAGCCTTTGGACCCAAACAGCACCAAATGGTTTTGCCGGCCAGACACATTTCTGACCTCCCGCTGCTGAGCCAAGCTTGAGCAGGGGAAGGCAAGACAATAGGCATCCTGCCACAGGGAGATGTGAACACCTCCCAGACAGGATTTAGTGTATTTGGGCGCTGTGGGTGCGCTTGCCAGTGCCGCAAAGTCTGCATGAGGGGCACATTTGGTGTCCCCGTGCAGTTTCCAGTTCAAACCAGTCCTGGGAGCCGTAGGCTCCTGCTCTGGCGCAAAACTGGACAAAGGACATGGGAGTAACCTGCTCCCTGTCCAGACCCCTCCCTGGGAGGGTCCCCTGAATCGTCCCAACCCTTTCCCTAGGTTACCTGAGGGCTTACCTGTGGGTGGGTTCCAAGATTCGTCTTTGGACAAGATTCAGATCAGACTCCACTTCTTCTACCGTCTGGGCACTCTGGACTTCGCTGGACTTAGTTTGGGCTGGACTTCGTCTTCCTTTCCAGTCTGCTGCATTGTCTGTGCTTGTACATCATACAGGAAGCTTCCAAGGCCTCTGGGCATCAAAGACCCCTGAAAGAATCTCCCTTGAAGTGAAGACGTCACTTCCATGCATTTGCAGGCACCGCAACTAAGTCGACCGTGTAGGAAGGTAGATCCCTGACTATGGTTGCCCCCAACTTTTTGCCTGGTGTTTTGCTGGTTTTCTGACTTAGTTGACCTGGGGCCCTGCTATTCAGGACCCCAGGCCTACTGCTCTCTCTGTAAAATGGATTCCATGTACCTTAGGTACATATCTAATTGGATACTGAGTCACCTTATCAGTCCCTGTACAGTGTACCTTAGGTACCCAGGGCATAGGTGTACCCAGGGCCTACCAGGGGCTGCAGCATGTATTATGCCACCCCTGGCTGGCCATCCAAATCTGACACAACTGGCTGCTTGACAGCTGGGGCAAAGTGGTGTACTCACCCTTTGCTTTAGATATAGTATACCTATATCTAAACCTAAATGGACACACAGATCTCCTATCAGTCACTCCTATGGCAGGCCTTGACAATCCTGAAGGCAGAGTGCTTGGAATCGTGTGAGATGGTGCTCTGGCATGAGCTGAGCCTGTCTGCGGCTTTCGGGATCTATCCCTTAGCCGTTTCCATGATAACGCATACCATATACTCTTAAGTGCATTATAATCCTCGCGGTTATATGCCAACTCTGGTATCGCTTTATCAAAACATGTCGAGTAAGGTGTCATACGAATTGGAATACTAACCCCTCGCCAATTCTGGCGACGGGGTTAGCATTCCACCCTTCTAGAGGGACACGACATGTATGTAACTTATAACCCCGGTTAAAGTCAGACAGAGCCTTAGCTCCACAAAATGGATGCTGCCACCGAGACACAAGTCTGCCCTCCTGCTGCTGGGAGTCCTCCCAGAGCAGGAGGCAAGGACAAAGGGTTTCCTGCCAGGGGCGGTGCCAGGGGCGGTGCCAGCACCGTCCCAGACAGGGTTTTGTGTATTCTAGGTAGGCAGGGCTTTAGAGGAAGGTGACTGCAAGTGGCACCCCGGTGCTCACTGTGCATAGGCCGGCTTGAACCAGTTCCAGGGGCACACCAGACCCTGAGCTGGGGAAAGCCCGCCAAAGGAGAGGGGTGTAACCACCCCCCTCCTGGTCCCACCCATAGGGCAGGACTTAGTCGCGTGCCAGCCCCCTTTTGCAGGATAAAGGTAGGAGCAGGCCCCCTTCCAAATTAGATCAATCTTTGAATCCTGAACCGACCTTCTACAAGAAGAACTCAAGACTCTTCTCAAGATTTTCTCCCTTGTGACTAAGGAGTAGTCACCCTGCAGCAGCAGGCACCAACCAAGCATCACGGTTTGTTGCCAGTCTCTCCTTCGGATCAAGACTGCTCCAGCACGACGAGAACCGGCTTCCCTGGCACCTCTGACCTCTACCTACATCGTCAGTTACGCTGAGATTTGTGGGTGTGACGAGACCTCGAGGGACCGGCCATCTTCAGAACTGCACGACACTTGTCCAGCACGACCACCGAGTGACCCTCGACTGAGTGCTTTGGGGTAAGAGAAGCCCCGACCCTGAGCAGCTCCAGCACCGAAGTTCAGCCTCCCTGCATCCACGAGATCTGCGTGGGGCCCTTCTGCTCTTGGCTGTTCACCGCGTTGTCCCGGTCACTTGCCCGTTGGCTAGTGGCCCTCTGACGACGAACTTCAACGACAAACACCGCTGGTCTGGTTGCTCCAGACTGGCCCTTGCTCCCCTCCAACAGAGGAGCACCCCGGACCCTCCTGGTCCACTCCAGACTCCATTTTAGGTCCACCGCGTGGGCTTGAATTTGCCAAGACTTGTTGCCCCAATCCTGGGTCCAGCGACGTCGACAGCAAGTACCTTCGTGGGACAGCTCGCACCTCCATCCTGGTCGCCGACAACGCCTCCTGGTCCGAGAGACTGCAGAGCCCAGAGCGCCCACTCACCTGGTCGAGGTGACTTCGTCCGGTGCCACTCTGGTGCCCACTCAATCACTGGCTAGTGATTCAGAACTTGGTCCCCTCTGCTTTCAGGTCCTTCTTCTTCCCTGATCCAGGCTTGGATCACCACGAACTCCTTCACTGGCCGCCTGCCAGCAACTTCTTTTCTTCAGGCTCCTGGTTCGACAACGAGGGTTTCCGACGCAACTTGAACCCTATGCAGCCGCAGCCCCTGGGCTAGGTAAACTGAGTACCCCGGTGCTCCAGCATAGTCCAACACCCTAAGTGTTCGGATCCACTCCCGTTTTCGACCCACCTAGTCGGGTTCGCCCGAGAACAGTAACTTTGCCAATTGCTAGCATCCATAGACTTTTTCCCGCCTTACGCGTGAGAGTTCCCACTCTGCACACGACGTCCACAGGCCTCCTGCTCCTAACCTAAGTGTTTAGTATTGTAGGCCTAGCGATTCCAAAGTCTAGAAAAGTATTACTTACCTGCTAGTAATTTCGCATTCCATTTTCATGGTATATGGTTTTTTGTGCCCCTCGGGCATCTGTGTAAATTGTGCGACTTTCAGTGTTTCTTTAAGAGTTTTGTTGTGTGCTTAGCTCCCTGTCTCATAAAGAGCCAGGGTAGTCCTGTTATAAATAAATATACTTTATTTTTGATAACAACTTGTGTGGTGTCCTTTCACTTGGTGTTCAAGGGGTAATGTGATGGTTAAACAGCTGGCTTAACACGCCCTCTAGAGTCTTAGCCTTAGACTGCTCGTATCCATGCTACTAGGATAGCTGGTCTATAAGGTTGACTTACAACCAATCATCAATAAGGGTTGTTTGGACTGATACATAGTGATCACTAGAATAGTGAGCACTGCATATCAGGCCAACTTCTCACATTGGTGAGCAGCGGTTGGGATTTGAGCTTGCTGTTGTTTTACCACACACGTATCCTAAGAATATCTTGTGAAAGATCACATAAGTACTAAAGGTACATATAACTTAGCTTAGAATACTCTGAGTTCTACTGAACCAGCTGTTGTAGTTCCATAGGGCTTAGCACACCCTATACTACAACTCTTAGCAAGGGATCAGTAGGTAAACATATAGTGTAGGTAAGTGCACCACTTACACCTCACTAGAAAAGCATGTCTACCCATGGAGAGTCTTCTGAGACTCCCCTAGTGGCTATTGACCCTCCACAGGTCACTTCAAGATATGCAGCTCTCAATTTCCAGGAGATGAGACAAGTGTGTACCTCCAGGAAACTGAAACAGGGGTCTAACCCCACCATTCCCTTTCTGATAGGTCTCTTAGAGACATATGATGCTAGGAAAGCATCTCAGGGAGATGGGAATATGCCAGCCCTAGAGGGTACCCTTGGTGATCCAGACCTCCTTGACACTGAAAATGCAGTTGAGGAGGAGGAAGAAGATGACCTCTCTGAGGGTGAGGCAAACAAGGGTCCTGAGTTAGTCAGCAGACTCAGTATGGCCAACTTAGACCTATTTGGGAGAGGAGCTGGGGGACCCCCAGTACTGACCCTAATGAGGCCTAACCTTGGAGTTAGAAGAGATAGATCTCATTCTAGGGACTCCAATAGATCTCTGCACTCTAATGCCTCTTCTCAGAGGAGAAGGAACTCTCCCCAGAGGAGATTGACTTCCCCTCAGAGAATAGAGCATGAAGCAAGGATGAGACAGGCTAATCTGAGGATTGAAAGGGAAGAACTTGCCCTGGCCAAAGAGAAGCTTGCCTTGGCTAGAGAGCAGCAGATGAGTGGGATAGTTCCCACTGGTGGCAGCATTCTCCCAAGAGATAAGGAAAGGGGTTTAGATACTAAACACCTGACAAAAATAGTGACCCCCTTTAAGCAAGGGGATGACATCCAGAAATGGATGGCTGCTCTGGAGAGGGCCTGCACTGTCCAGTGCATCCCCCAAAGTCAGTGGGCAGCTATACTGTGGCTCTCCTTTGATGGCAAAGGTAGAGATAAGCTCCTCACTACTAGAGTTGAGGATGCTAACAATTACCAGGTCCTGAAAAATGCACTGGTTGATGGGTTTGGCTTAACCACTGAGCAGTACAGGTTGCTGTTCAGAGACACCCAAAAAACTCAGTCTCAGGACTGGTCTGACTTTGTTGATTGTGCCACTAAGGCTTTGGAAGGCTAGCTACTGGGTAGCAAGGTTACTGACTTCACAGGATTGTATAATCTTATTATGAGAGAGCAAGTCTAAAATAATTGTCAGAACCAGTTATTACACCAGCACCTGGTAGACTCTGATCTGACCTCTCCACAAGAATTGGGTAAGAGGGCAGACAAATGGGTCAGAACCAGGATTAGGCCCAAGAACCAAGGTGGTGACCAGAAAAAGGAATCAACCAAGCCTCAAGAGAAGGGTGGGAATAAATCTACAGATCAAACCACATCAGGGCCCCAAAAATCCTCTGAGGGGGGTGGGTCCCAGAATCCTTCTAATAACCAGAAGAAACCTTATTGTTATCCCTGTAAGCAGGTGGGTCATTTGAAAACTGACAGCAGTTGCCCAAAGAACAAAAATAAGGAGAACATACCCCCAAGTAACATTCCCAAGCCTCCTGTTACTACTAGTAGTAATCCCCCAGGTGGTGGGAGTGCCCCCAAGAATTTGGGTGCATTTACTTTGGGAGTTCCTGGGGACTCTGGCCTAACCAGGTCCCCAAACTTAGATACTCTTGTCTGTGAGACTGGCATGGGGTTTGCCAACTTCACAACTTGTCCCAACACTTTGGGCAAGTACAGACAGGAACCCCTCATCAATGGTATAAAAGTTTAGGCCTATAGAGATACAGGGGCTAGCATCACCATGGTGACTGAGAGTCTAGTCCCCTCAAGTCAACTTTTACCTGGTGCCACATACCAGGTGACCAATATTGATGGAGTACAGAGAGATCATCCCATGGCAGTGGTCAATCTCAGCTGGGGAGGTGTCACTGGCCACAAGAGAGTGGCAGTGTCACCAAACTTGCCTGTAGATTGCCTACTGGGGAATGATTTAGAGCTCTCAGCCTGGGCTGAAGTAGAGCAAGAAACCCATTCAAAAATGGTAAACCTCCCTGGTAAGGTTAGTGGGGCAGTGATAGCCACAGCCCCAGTCCAAGATATCCTCCCTGAACAGGTCAGGAGGGCTGTGCCAGTCTCAGCCCAATCTCAGACAACTTCCTTCCCAGAAAAGGTTAGCAGGGCTGTGATGGTCACAGCCCACACCCAAACTGAGCCCCCTCCTGAAAAGGTTGGTAGAGTTGTGATGGCCACAGCTCAAACTCAGACAGATGATAGTGTTGTGAAGCCTGAAACTATGGATCACTCCACTCAGACAGAGAGCATTGAGGAGGAAGAGAAATCTCCCTCCCACCAGACTTTAGGAAAGGATCAGCCTCCTCAGGGAACTGATCTGACCCCTTGTGAAGAAACTGCCACAGAGGTAGTCAGGCCTAGCCTGGCAGAACCCCTGATGTCAGTGGACCCTGCCAAGGTGGGACCCAGTCTGGAGCAGGTAACCTGCCCCTCTCTACCCTGCCTCAGTCAGCCCAGGGCTGTAGAGGTCAGGGAGGCCAGTGGTGGACCCCAAAGGGCCCCCTGTCCAAAAGAATTTCCCAATCAGCAGATTAAGGGCACTGAAGCTAGCAGACCTAGCCAAGTGAAAATAAAACACACTCCTGAGGGATCCCCCTTAAAATTAGTTAGGGACCTCCCCCAGATGGACACTGTTGGGCACAGCCAAACTTGGGACCTGAGGGCCCCAGACCTGACCTGTCCCTCCAGTAAGCCAAACAGAGGGACCCAACCTCCAGCTGTAGGTAGCCAGAGGTTGACCCTGAGAGCCCAAAACAACTCAGTCTTGGAAAGAAAGGCCTCTATGGTGGATAATGATTGGAGGAAGCTGAGCCCAAAATTAGTGGAGCCTCACTTCAGTACTCAATTTCAGCACCAGCCTTTTACTTTGCCAAAACACGCCACAGGTAGAGATTCCCTATGGTGGAGACCCTCAGATACCCTTAGGGTGAGGGATTGCTTAGTGGACCATGAGATAGGGGGTAACCATGCCAGTGCTGGTACTTCCTTATATGGCCACTCAGGCAATATAGGCTTACCTGGCAAGGATAGCCTTATCTCCTTTCGTTTGGGGGGGGTTATGTAGGAAGGTAGATCCCTGACTATGGTTGCCCCCAACTTTTTGCCTGGTGTTTTGCTGGTTTTCTGACTTAGTTGACCTGGGGCCCTGCTAATCAGGACCCCAGGCCTACTGCTCTCTCTGTAAAATGGATTCCATGTACCTTAGGTACATATCTAATTGGATACTGAATCACCTTATCAGTCCCTGTACAGTGTACCTTAGGTACCCAGGGCATAGGTGTACCCAGGGCCTACCAGGGGCTGCAGCATGTATTATGCCACCCCTGGCTGGCCATCCAAATCTGACACAACTGGCTGCTTGACAGCTGGGGCAAAGTGGTGTACTCACCTAAATGGACACACAGATCTCCTATCAGTCACTCCTATGGCAGGCCTTGACAATCCTGAAGGCAGAGTGCTTGGAATTGTGTGAAATGGTGCTCTGGCATGAGATGAGGAGTGTCTCGCTCTTGTCTGTATTTAGTTTCAGATGGTTGTTTGTTAGCCATTCTTTAACATCTTTCAGGACATCATTTAGTCTTTGGATGTCAGTGAAAGAGGAGGTTTCCAGGTAGATCTGCGTGTCGTCCGCGTAGAGGTGGAAGCCGATGTTGGTTTTGTTGAGTAGTTTGGCGAGCGGTTCCATATAGATGTTAAAAAGCTGTGGAGAGAGCACCGATCCTTGGGGGACGCCCTTGTTAACTTGTTGGGTTTCAGAGGTGAAGTTCTTGATTTTTATTAATTGGGTGCGGTTGTTTATTGTTTATAAAGGAGGAGAACCACTTGAGAACTACCTCACCGAGGCCAGCTCTTTCTTGGAGAGCCTTGATGAGGAGTTTGTGGTCCACTGTGTCAAATGCTGCCGAGAGGTCAAGGAGAATGAGATTTGTTGTCTGATGATGCTGTAGAGTTCCTTCGGTCTGTTTTTGGCCTTGTCCAGTGCCTCACGGAAGAAGTTGGATTTCTTATTTTTGATGTGATTGTTGTACTTCCTGCGGGCTGATTTCAGTTGGTCACGAAGGATGGCAGTCGGGTTATTTCTCCATTTTCTTTCTTTGGCTCTTAGGATTCTCCTTTCTGTGTTAAGGTCATCGTTGAACCAAGTTCTAGAAGGAGTGGTTCTGCTTCTTTTGAGCTTTAGTGGAACTTGCTTGTCGAGAATGGCCCCTAGCTCGGAATTGTACCGATCAGTGAGATCTGTGGTGGAGAGGTGGGCTTTGTTGTCCGGGAGGAGTGAGCTTAACTGCGCTTCCAGGGTGTCCAGGGGTACATGGGAGATGTTTCTCATCCATTTTGGGGGGTCGTGAGTAGGTTGGTAGGAGATAGTGGGGTGGTTAATATGAAACAGGATCATGTGGTGGTCTGACCAGTCGACGGGAAGTATGTGGTTGATCGTGATAGAGTTCTTTTGCGAAATGATGGCATCCAATGTGGCTCCTTTATAATGAGTTTCCTCAATGCAGTGTTGATTAAGGTTGTTATCCTCGAGGAGGCTAGATAGCGATTGGATTAGAGGGTTGTGTGTCTCGTTCCATCGAAGATTCAGGTCCCCAAGAATTAGGCTATTGGAGTCGCCGAGTGCACCTTGTGTTATCAGGTCGGATAGTTGTTCTCCAAAAGCGTTGAACTAGTTTTATACAGTGCTTTACAATTCAATTTAAGTGTATACGTTTGTAAAGGCTTTCTCTACCCGCTTAACTCCCCTCATCCACTCTTTTTTAAAAAAAAATTTTTAATTAATTTCAAAAGATTTTATTAGAAGGAATTTTACACAGTACAGAAATAGAGAAGGCAATATTGGTCATGTTATAGCGTCATACATTGCTGTTAGCATACATTAGCTGTGTCATACATTGCCGTTAGCATACATTAGCTGTGTTGGGACGCTTATATGTTGAGTCTGCATAATCGACCTATGATATTTACAGCATTTAACGTTCTTGTGTGTTGCCTTCATGAGCAGGAAAGCAAACGTGTGAGCTTAGAGAAAGGTGGGAGGGAAGAGAAGAGGATAGGGTGGACGCGGAGGTTGGTGTTTTAGTTAACGGCCTTGATTCCAGAGCTTGGGATAGGAGGCATCTGTCTGAAGGGGTGTCAGGGCGCGAGGGCTGTTTAAGGAGGTTTGTGCGAGTCTAGGTAGTTGTCCAGGGTGTGCCACATCTCGTCCTTTGAGTGGCCTTGGGGTGAGTGCTCAGTACACACAGGAACATTGGTGCAATCTATAAGTGAGAGAATAGAGACATATTTTGTAATCCCAGTTTGGTAGACCCACAAACAGTACATAATAAAAAGAAAAATGTGCAGGCAATATGATGTCTCCTTAACTTTCGGAAACACTAATGAGCTGTTTCTCTTTTACAGCTTTACTCAGCGTGCACAGAGAGAATACGGACTCTCCAAGGCCGTAGGTACAATAATCAGATAAGTAACTTCTACAGCTTTTTAACTTGCCCGCGTAGAGCAGTTTTGCCGCAAATCAGATACAGTTTGGTACTTTAGAAGTTTTCTCTTTTCTTTTTTTTTCTTTGCAGAAGTTTTGAATGATGGGTACCGAAGCACCGACGAGGAGGACGGAATCAGGAGCCGGAGAGAGCCGCGGCACCAGACTGACGAAGGAACCCCAGTGTGAATCCAACAACCCAGAAGGAACAAAGTGAGTGAACCCCCCCCCAACTGGTTTAGACTTCCACGGGTAAAGATGCAACAGACGAGGGGCATGTACATAGCCAGCTGGTTCCCAAGTATGATCCTCAGGACCATAGCCTTTCCAATGGATCAGGTATTGCAATCTACACCTCATCCTCCTGGAGTCCACAATGGCACCTACTTCATATTCATCCACTACCACTAGGGCAGGTTGAACTGTCAACTCTGTCCCTGATACCTGCAGGCTTCAGTAAGGACACATGAAATTCAAGGCCGAGGGGAGCTATAATTTCATGGCCCAAAAGGGGTGGTGATGGATGGAGCACCTGGGTTTAATCCATCACCATTCTTTAGCCCACTCAGTCACCCCAGTTCAGACATGGCCATATGCAAATCAGTCTGACCCTGTGCCTGATGGGAACAGTCCAGCCCGAACTGCCAAGCCATGCCTTCCCTGGACTGGAAACAAGCTTCCGGGGACCGGTTTGTTTCTAGCATTACAGCCGTCTTCAGCCCGGCTTGCTTGAATCCAGTGGCAAAGTGAGCAAGGGACTCACGTCTGAGCATACCCTGCCAACTTATGGCGAACAAAGCGGTACAAAAGGGGGTGGTGATGGACGGAGCATCTGAACCAATCAAACACTAGGAAGCTTGTTTCCGGTCCAGGGAAGGCATGGCTCGGCAGTTCGGACTGGACTGTTCCCATGAGGCACAGGGTCAGACTGATTTGCATATGGCTATGTCTGAACTGGGGTGGCGGAGTGGGCTAAAGAACGGTGATGGATTAAACCCAGATCTGTTGACTGGGCGTGAGTGTTTGATTGGTTCAGATGCTCCGTCCATCACCACCCCCTTTTGTACCGCTGTGGAAATTAGCTATTGCCCAGAGTCACATGGTGCTGAGCTGAGCTGCCGCCAGAGCCGGGGATTGAACCGTGAACCCTGTGCTCCGAAGTCAGCTGCCCTGGCCGCTGCACCACCCCTCTCCTCTCCACCTGCCCCTGTAGGCTGTTTTTGATGGGGGTCTGATACCCCTCCCCCCACGCACCCTTCCTGCTCCCCCGTGTTGTTCCTGCCCCAGCCCTTCCAGCTGACGCCTCCTTCTCTTCCTCGCCTCCCCTGTGCCTGAGCTCGGGTGCATCCCCCCTGCTCTCCGTGGATGCTCTTTTTCTTGGCTCTTTGCCCCCCAGGTTTTATTCCGCGGGGGGGGGGGGGGCGACACTCCCGGCAGTTGCTTAGGAGATCGCCCTCCCCCCAGACTATTCCATTCCGATTCATATAGGCTTTTTATCCGGGAACAAAAGCATTTGCATTTCGAATTAGAGATGCGAGAGAGAGAATAAATGTGTGTGCAGATGTGCCACGCCGCAGGAGGGTGGGTGAGGAGGGGGGCGACAACATGGGAGGGGGGGGGGCAACAACATTGGGGGAGTGGGGGGAGTTTATAGCAGATTTCAGCCTGGGCTCGTGTGAAATCAGATGCTCGCAGATGCGTTTTTTCTCTCGGTGTTTGTCTTTCTTGTGAAATTCCCTCCTGGCCCCTTCCTGGTTCTGTTCCCTCCAGGCCCCTTCCTGGTTCTGTTCCCTCCAGGCCCCTTCCTGGTTCTGTTCCCTCCAGGCCCCTTCCTGGTTCTGTTCCTTCCCGGCCTCTTCCCTCTTCTGTCCCCTCTAGGCCTCTTCCAGGTCCTGTTCCCTCCTGGTCCTGTTCCCTCCTGGCCTCTTCCCGGTTCTGTTCCCTCCTGGCCTCTTCCTGGTTCTGTTACTTCCTGGCCTCTTCCAGGTTCTGTTCCCTCCTGGCCTCTTCCCGGTTCGGTTTCCTCCTGGCCTCTTCCTGGTCCTGTTCCCTCCTGGCCTCTTCCCGGTTCTGTTTCCTCCTGGCCTCTTCCCGGTTCTGTTCCCTCCTGGCCTCTTCCCGGTTCTGTTTCCTCCTGGCCTCTTCCCGGTTCTGTTCCCTCCTGGCCTCTTCCCGGTTCGGTTTCCTCCTGGCCTCTTCCTGGTCCTGTTCCCTCCCGGCCTCTTCCCGGTTCTGTTCCCTCCTGGCCTCTTCCCGGTTCTGTTCCCTCCTGGCCTCTTCCTGGTTCTGTTACTTCCTGGCCTCTTCCTGGTTCTGTTCCCTCCAGGCCCCTTCCTGGTTCTGTTCCTTCCCGGCCTCTTCCCTCTTCTGTCCCCTCTAGGCCTCTTCCAGGTCCTGTTCCCTCCTGGTCCTGTTCCCTCCTGGCCTCTTCCCGGTTCTGTTCCCTCCTGGCCTCTTCCTGGTTCTGTTACTTCCTGGCCTCTTCCAGGTTCTGTTCCCTCCTGGCCTCTTCCCGGTTCGGTTTCCTCCTGGCCTCTTCCTGGTCCTGTTCCCTCCTGGCCTCTTCCCGGTTCTGTTTCCTCCTGGCCTCTTCCCGGTTCTGTTCCCTCCTGGCCCCTTCCTGGTTCTGTTCCCTCCAGGCCCCTTCCTGGTTCTGTTCCCTCCAGGCCCCTTCCTGGTTCTGTTCCTTCCCGGCCTCTTCCCTCTTCTGTCCCCTCTAGGCCTCTTCCAGGTCCTGTTCCCTCCTGGTCCTGTTCCCTCCTGGCCTCTTCCCGGTTCTGTTCCCTCCTGGCCTCTTCCTGGTTCTGTTACTTCCTGGCCTCTTCCAGGTTCTGTTCCCTCCTGGCCTCTTCCCGGTTCGGTTTCCTCCTGGCCTCTTCCTGGTCCTGTTCCCTCCTGGCCTCTTCCCGGTTCTGTTTCCTCCTGGCCTCTTCCCGGTTCTGTTCCCTCCTGGCCTCTTCCCGGTTCGGTTTCCTCCTGGCCTCTTCCTGGTCCTGTTCCCTCCCGGCCTCTTCCCGGTTCTGTTCCCTCCTGGCCTCTTCCCGGTTCTGTTCCCTCCTGGCCTCTTCCTGGTTCTGTTACTTCCTGGCCTCTTCCTGGTTCTGTTCCCTCCAGGCCCCTTCCTGGTTCTGTTCCTTCCCGGCCTCTTCCCTCTTCTGTCCCCTCTAGGCCTCTTCCAGGTCCTGTTCCCTCCTGGTCCTGTTCCCTCCTGGCCTCTTCCCGGTTCTGTTCCCTCCTGGCCTCTTCCTGGTTCTGTTACTTCCTGGCCTCTTCCAGGTTCTGTTCCCTCCTGGCCTCTTCCCGGTTCGGTTTCCTCCTGGCCTCTTCCTGGTCCTGTTCCCTCCTGGCCTCTTCCCGGTTCTGTTTCCTCCTGGCCTCTTCCCGGTTCTGTTCCCTCCTGGCCTCTTCCCGGTTCGGTTTCCTCCTGGCCTCTTCCTGGTCCTGTTCCCTCCCGGCCTCTTCCCGGTTCTGTTCCCTCCTGGCCTCTTCCCGGTTCTGTTCCCTCCTGGCCTCTTCCTGGTTCTGTTACTTCCTGGCCTCTTCCAGGTTCTGTTCCCTCCTGGCCTCTTCCCGGTTCGGTTTCCTCCTGGCCTCTTCCTGGTCCTGTTCCCTCCTGGCCTCTTCCCGGTTCTGTTTCCTCCTGGCCTCTTCCCGGTTCTGTTCCCTCCAGGCCTCTTCCAGGTCCTGTTCCCTCCTGGCCTCTTCCCGGTTCTGTTCCCTCCAGGCCTCTTCCCGGTTCTGTTCCCTCCTGGCCTCTTACCGGTTCTGTTCCCTCCTGGCCTCTTCCCGGTTCTGTTCCCTCCAGGCCTCTTCCCGGTTCTGTTCCCTCCTGGCCTCTTACCGGTTCTGTTCCCTCCTGGCCTCTTCCTGGTTCTGTTCCCTCCTGGCCTCTTCCCGGTCCTGTTCCCTCCTGGCCTCTTCCCGGTCCTGTTCCCTCCTGGCCTCTTCCCGGTTCTGTTCCCTCCTGGCCTCTTCCCGGTTCTGTTCCCTCCTGGCCTCTTCCCGGTCCTGTTCCCTCCTGGCCTCTTCCCGGTCCTGTTCCCTCCTGGCCTCTTCCCGGTTCTGTTCCCTCCTGGCCTCTTCCCGGTTCTGTTCCCTCCTGGCCTCTTCCAGGTCCTGTTCCCTCCTGGTCTCTTCCAGGTCCTGTTCCCTCCTGGCTGCTTCAATGTCCTGTTCCCTCCTGGCTCCTTCCAGGCCCTGTTCCCTCCTGGCTCCTTCCAGGTCCTGTTCCCTCCTGGCCTCTTCCCGGTCCAGTTCCCTCCTGGCCTCTTCCCTGTCCAGTTCCCTCCTTGGTTCTGTTCCCTCTTGGCCTTTTCCAGGTCCAGTTCCATCCTTGGTCCAGTTCCCTCCTGGCCTCTTACCGGTCCAGTTCCCTCGGTTCTGTTACCTCCTGGCCTCTTTATCAGGTTCTGTTCACTCCTCGGTCCTGTCCCCTCCTGGCCTCTTCCAGGTCCTGTCCCATCCAGGCCTCTTCCTGGTTCTGTCCCCTCCTGGCCTCTTCCAGGTCCTGTCCCATCCCCCGTTCTGTTTCCTCCTGGCCTCTTCCTGGTTCTGTCCCCTCCAGGCCTCTTCCTGGTTCTGTCCCCTCCTGGCCTCTTCCAGGTCCTGTCCCATCCCCCGTTCTGTTTCCTCCTGGAATCTTCCAGGTTCTGTTCCCTCCTGGCCTCTTCCCGGTCCTGTTACTTCCCCGGGTTCTGTTCCCTCCTGGCCTCTTCCTGGTTCTGTTCCCTCCTGGCCTCTTCCAGGTTCTGTTCCCTCCTGGCCTCTTCCAGGCCCTGTTCCCTCCTGGCTCCTTCCAGGTCCTGTCCCATCCCCAGTTCTGTTTCCTCCTGGCCTCTTCCTGGTTCTGTTCCCTCCTGGACTCTTCCTCGTTCTGTTCCCTCCTGGCCTCTTCCAGGTTCTGTTCCCTCCTGGTCTCTGTCAGGTCCTGTCCCATCCCCAGTTCTGTTTCCTCCTGGACTCTTCCTCGTTCTGTTCCCTCCTGGCCTCTTCCTGGTTCTGTTCCCTCCTGGCCTCTTCCAGGTTCTGTTCCCTCCTGGCCTCTTCCTGGTTCTGTTCCCTCCTGGCCTCTTCCAGTTTCTGTTCCCTCCTGGCCTCTTTCAGGTTCTGTTCCCTCCTGGTCTCTGTCAGGTCCTGTCCCATCCCCAGTTCTGTTTCCTCCTGGACTCTTCCTGGTTCTGTTCCCTCCTGGCCTCTTCCAGGTTCTGTTCCCTCCTGGCCTCTTCCTGGTCCGGTTCCCTCCTGGCCTCTTCCAGGTTCTGTTCCCTCCTGGCCTCTTCCTGGTTCTGTTCCCTCCTGGCCTCTTCCTGGTTCTGTTCCCTCCTGGCCTCTTCCGGGTTCTATTTCCTCCTGGTCTCTTCCAGGTCCTGTCCCCTCCTGTCCCATCCCCAGTTCTGTTCCCTCCTGGCCTCTTCCTGGCCCTGTCCTCATCTCTACTCGCTTCCCCGGTGGTCGTCTCCTGCAGAGAGCAAGTCTTGGCCCCTCACTGGCTGTAACCTGTACCTGGATGTAGCCGCTGTATCTTTATTTATCATTTTTTCCATGTCGTTTCTTAAAAAGGGAACATGGCCCAATGGTATTAGAGCGCTTTACAAAGGAACGAATGCGAGTTACATAAAATCACCATTAAACAAATACAGCACAGGGCGACAGCGAGCAGCAGCGAGTAAACAGAAGCAGGAAAGGTTATGAAGGAAGTTGCCCGATTAGGGTCACCCGGGCCGCTCACGACCACCTCTCAGCCTTCCCAATAATGAAGAGTCGGTGAGACAGTAGAGAATACAAACCAAACAGTTTATTAGTAATGCGCTGCAGCGGAGCCCAGTCTGAACAGCCTCCTGAGGTGACTGCCGAGGGACGGACTCCCCCCAACATAAAATCCAATAATATACATTCCCAATCCTCAAAGAACACACCCAGTCCGGAAAATTCCGGCTCAGGCTACGGTGAACAAAGGCAGCAGGGAAGGTTGAGCCGTGGCACAGGGCTGGGTACGTGCTATCTCGACCCCAAGGCCGCTCGGCCGGTGCCTTCCATTCTAAGATGTGGGAACGAGTCTATCTAACAGCAAAGGTATGCAACAATAAATGGTACATTCATTAGTGCCGCGAAGCTTCAGAAGTACAAGCTGGAGGCGCAGGGGCAGCCTTTCTGCGGAGGCGAGCTTTATGAGACAGAAGCTCGATCTCAGTTGCAGAACAAGATGGCGCCAATAAAGATGGCGCCATGAATGCTAACTTAACACGGAATAGAGCATGAACATTGCAAAGGGAATATTTAAAGTCTGCGCATTACGGGAGTAACATTCCAAATCTAACCGTTACCAGGATGAGAGAGGCAAGAGTAGAACAAAGAAGTATCTCTGGAAGACAAGGAGAGGAACCAGAAAGAGTCCAAAGGTGAAGCCAAGAAAGTTACACAAGGAATTTTTTTAAAGAGTGGTAGTTCTATTCCAAAATTCCCAAAAATGATAGGCCCGCCTCCTTAATCGACTGCACAGCCAAACTAATGGGCCACCTTTCACTGAATAGGCTAGAAGAATCGGCAGAGGAAAAGCAGATCCATTCTGAGGGCCAATATGGCTGCAGGAAAGGCAAAGGCACAATTGATCGATGCTTGAACCTAATGATGGTGACTGCCAAATACACTCTGGTAAAAAAAGCTCCACTTTGTATCACCTTAATTTATCTTACTGCCGCTTTTAACTGTGTGGTCCATAGCAAGCTATGGGACATTATGGAGAGCATGGGGTAGATACATCAATAATTCCCTTTATAAGGCAGCTGTATTCGGGAGCGACAGAAAGTGTTTGTTATGTGAAACACAAGACCCTTTCATATTGAAAAAGGAGTGATACAAGGCTGTGTCCTGGCACCATTCTTATTTGCCCTTTATACAAATAAACTGGAACCTGTATTGGTAGTGAGTGCTAAGGACACTCCTTATGTCGAGAAGGGTCTCCTCCCAATACTCCTCTATGCAGACGATGCAGTGCTTTTAGCTAGAACCCCTTTGGCTCTGTAGAGCCTCATAGAGGTGAACACACGCTTTGTGGCTAGCCTGGCTCTACATGGTAACGAATCCAAAACATTTGTATTAACTGCAGGGCCTCGATTCAAGAAACCCCAAGAATCTCCATAGCAAATAGAAATATAGAAGTGGTGGATAAATTCACCTATTTAGGGGTATTATTTGATTGTAAACTAAAGTGGAAGATATGGTGATCAATAGAGTCAATCTCATGGAAAAATGCATGGCTGCAATTTTTTAATTCTCCCACAAATTTGGTCCAAAACTCATCCCGGAAATGTTAAAAATCTATTTAGCTAAGTCTGAATATATTGCGTCATATGGGGCGGCAATCTGGGGAATGGCGGACATTGGAGCTATTCAGCGTGTGGGGAATGCTTTTCGTGGAAGACTTTTATCTGAACCTCATGCTTGCTCAAACCTTATTTGCCACACCAAACTGGGCTTACCTTTCATTAATGATTCAATCGAGATGGCGCTTCTGCTGTTGCGGCACTCAATATGGAAAAGGGATAGTGTTAGATACAACTAATCAGTGCTAAGGGACATCCTAAAAATTGATTATGCACTCAGAATCCCATGGTTGAGCTACGTAGAGTCGACTCTAGCATTGTTGGGACTGCACGATCTGTATGAAACCCCACTGCCCTGCGCTGATTTTACGAAGCTTAAGTTAAAAGACATTTTCCTGGCAAAGGCACCAAATGACCGAGTAGGTGCGAATAAAGACAAAAGCAAAGTAATTTTATACCGGACACTACCACCTGCAAATCCTGGTGCAATTTCTTATTTGTCCTTTGTTCAAAACCTACAGCACTGTTTTGTTTTGATAAGCTTTCGTCTAAATGTTATCCCTTTTATGATTGTTTTCCCCCGAAAACACGTATGCTCTGTGTAGGAAGGTAGATCCCTGACTATGGTTGCCCCCAACTTTTTGCCTGGTGTTTTGCTGGTTTTCTGACTTAGTTGACCTGGGGCCCTGCTATTCAGGACCCCAGGCCTACTGCTCTCTCTGTAAAATGGATTCCATGTACCCTAGGTACATATCTAATTGGATACTGAGTCACCTTATCAGTCCCTGTACAGTGTACCTTAGGTACCCAGGGCATAGGTGTACCCAGGGCCTACCAGGGGCTGCAGCATGTATTATGCCACCCCTGGCTGGCCATCCAAAACTGACACAACTGGCTGCACGACAGCTGGGGCAAGGTGGTGTACTCACCCTTTGCTTTAGATATAGTATACCTATATCTAACCCTAAAATGGACACACAGATCCCCTATCAGTCACTCCTATGGCAGGCCTTAACAATCCTGAAGGCAGAGTGCTTGGAATCGTGTGAGATGGTGCTCTGGCATGAGCTGAGCCTGTCTGCGGCTTTCGGGATCCATCCCTTAGCCGTTTCCATGATATCGCATACCATATACTCTTAAGTGCATTATAATCCTCGCGGTTATATGCCAACTCTGGTATCGCTTTATCAAAACATGTCGAGTAAGGTGTCATACGAATTGGAATACTAACCCCTCGCCAATTCTGGCGACGGGGTTAGCATTCCACCCTTCTAGAGGGACACGACATGTATGTAACCCCTAACCCCGGTTAAAGTCAAACAGAGCCTCAGCTCCACAAAATGGATGCTGCCACCGAGACACAAGTCTGCCCTCCTGCTGCTGGGAGTCCTCCCAGAGCAGGAGATAAGGACAAAGGGTTTCCTGCCAGGGGCGGTGCCAGCACCGTCCCAGACAGGGTTTTGTGTATTGTAGGTAGGCAGGGCTTTAGAGGAAGGTGACTGCACGTGGCACCCCGGTGCTCACTGTGCATAGGCTGGCTGGAACCAGTTCCAGGGTCACTCCAGACCCTGTGCT
This sequence comes from Lissotriton helveticus, assembly GCF_964261635.1. Classification (NCBI taxonomy): domain Eukaryota; kingdom Metazoa; phylum Chordata; class Amphibia; order Caudata; family Salamandridae; genus Lissotriton; species Lissotriton helveticus. The sequence continues at coordinate 24,229,052 of NC_136073.1, read as the reverse complement.
GGGGAAAAGCCCGCCAAGGAAGTGGGTGTAACCACCCCCCTCCTAGTCCCACCCCTAGGGCAGGACTTAGTCGCGTGCCAGCCCCTTTTTACAGGATAAAGGTAGGAACTGGCCCCCTTCCAAATTAGATCATCTTTGAATCCTGAAACTACTTTCCACGAAAGGAACTCAAGACTTCTTCCTAAGATTTCTCCCTTGTGACTAAGGAGTAGTCACCCTGCATCCGCAGGCACCATCTTAAGAACACTGCGGTCTGCTGCAAGTCTCTCCTCCGGATCAAGACTGCCCAGCTCGACGAGAACCGGCTTCCCTGGCACCTCTGACCTCTACCTACATCATCAGTCACGCTGAGATTCGTGGGTGTGACGAGACCTCGAGGGACCGGCCATCGCCAAGACTGCACGACTTCTGCACAGCAAGCCCACCGAGTAATTTCCTGGTGAGTGCTTTGGGGTCCGAGAAGCCCCCACCCTGAGCAGCTCCAGCACCGAAGAGCAGCCCCCCAGCATCTCCACGATCGGCGTGGGGCCCTTCTGCTTTCTGCTGCTCACCGCGTTGTTTGGCTACTAGCCCGCTGGCTTGTGGCCTTCCGAACGACGCCCGACGACAACACTGCTGCTGGTCTGGTTGCTCCAGACTGGCCCTTGCTTCCCTCCATCGGAGAAGTACCCTGGACCCTCCTGGTCCGGCTAAGACGCCATTTTAGGTCCACCGCGTGGGCCTTGCATTTGCCAAGACTTGTTGCCCAATCCTGGGTCCAGCGACGTCGACAGCAAGAACCTTCGTGGGACAGCTCGCACCTCCATCCTGGTCGCCGACAACGCCTCCTGGTCCGAGAGACTGCAGAGCCCAGCAGCGCCCACTCACCTGACTGCGGTGACTTCGCCCGGTGCCATCCTGGTGCCCACTTAATCACTGGCTAGTGATTCAAGAACTTGGTCCCCTCTGCTTTCAGGTTTCTTCTTCCTTGATCCAGGCTTGGATCCATCGAACTTTCCTTCACTGGTCGCCTGCCAGCAACTTCCTTCTTCCAGGCTCCTGGTCCGGCAACGAGATCCCCGACGTCTTTTCAGACCTATGCAGCTGCAGCCCCTGGGCTAGGTAACTTCGGCACTTCGGTGTCCCAGCATAGCCTTACTATCCTAGGGTCAGGATCCACTGTCGTTTTCTTCCCACCAGGTCGGGTTCGCCCGTGAACACTAACTTTGCCTTTACTAGCTTCCATAGACTTTGTCCCGCATCCCGCGTGAGAGTGCACACTCTGCACCCGAGTCCCCTAGGTCTCCTAGAAGTAATCTAACGATTCTATAGTCAAGTCCTAGCGATTCCAAAGCCTATTAGTACTGTACTTACCTGCTAGTAATTTCGCATTCCACTTTTAGAATATATGGTTTTTTGTGCCCCTCGGGCATTTGTGTATAACGTGCTAACTTAAGTATTTTCGTAAGAGTTTTGTTGTGTGCCTAGCACCCTGTCCTCATAAAGAGTACAGGGTTGTTGTGATTCTAATAAATACATTGTTTATTTTCATAACACTTGTGTGGTGTCCTTTCACTGGGTGTTCAAGGGGTAATGTGATGGTAAAACAGCTGGCTTAACACGCCCTCTAGAGTCTTAGCCTTAGACTGCTCGTATCCATGCTACTAGGATAGCTGGTCTATAAGGTTGACTTACAACCAATCATCAATACGGGTTGTTTGGACTGATATATAGTGATCACTAGAATAGTGAGCACTGCACATCAGGCCAACTTCTCACATTGGTGAGCAGCGGTTGGGATTTGAGCTTGCTGTTGTTTTGCCACACATGCCCTAAGAATATCTTGTGAAAGATCACATAAGTACTAAAGGTACATATAACTTAGCTTAGAATACTCTGAGTTCTACTGAACCAGCTGTTGTAGCTCCTAGGGCCTAGCACACCCTAAACTACAACTCTAGCAAGGGATCAGTAAGCAAACATATAGTGTAGGTAAGTGCACCACTTACACCTCACTAGAAAAGCATGTCTACCCAGGGAGATTCTACTGAGACTCCCCTGGTCAGTGTTGACCCTCCACAGGTCACTTCAAGATATGCAGCTCTCAGTTTCCAGGAGATGAGACAGATCTGTGTCTCCAGAAAACTGAAGCAGGGGTCTAACCCCACCATTCCCTTTCTGATAGGTCTCTTAGAGACATATGATGCCAGAAAGCTTTCTCAGTTACATGAGAACATGCCAGCCTTAGAGGGAACCTCTGGGGATCCAGACCTCCCCAACACTGCTACTGCAGTTGAGGAGGAGGAGGATCAGGAGGAACTCTCTGGGGATGAGGTAGACAAAGGTCTTGAGGTAGTCAGAAGGCTAACCAGGACCAACTTAGACTTACTTGGGCTAGGATCTGGGGGACCCCCAGTACTAACCCGAAGTGGGCCTAACCTTGGAGTTAGGAGAGATAGATCTCTTTCTAGGGACTCCAATAGATCTCTGCACTCTAATGCCTCTTCTCAGGGGAGAAGGAATCCTCCACAGAGGAGATTTACTTCCCCTCAGAGAAAAGAGCATGAAGCTAGAATGAGACAAGCTGAACTAAGGATTGAAAGGGAAGAACTTGCCCTGGCCAAAGAGAAGCTTGCCTTTGCTAGAGAGCAGCAGATGAGTGGGCTAGCTCCCACTGGTGGCAGCAATCTCCCAAGAGATAGAGAGAAGGGTTTAGATACTAAACACCTGACTAAAATAGTGCCCCCCTTTAAGCAAGGGGATGATATCCAGAAATGGATGGCTGCTCTGGAGAGGGCCTGCACTGTGCAGTGCATTCCCCAGAGTCAGTGGGCAGCTATACTGTGGCTCTCCTTTGATGGTAAAGGTAGAGATAAGCTCCTCACTACAAGAGTAGAGGATGCTAACAATTACCAGGTCCTGAAGAATACACTGGTTGATGGGTTTGGTTTAACCACTGAGCAGTACAGGTTGCTGTTCAGAGACACCCAGAAAAATCAGTCTCAGGACTGGTCTGACTTTGTTGATTGTGCCACTAAGGCTTTGGAAGGCTGGCTACTGGGTAGTAAGGTTACTGATTTCAAAGGATTGTATAATCTAATTATGAGGGAGCAAGTCTTAAATAATTGTCAGAACCAGTTATTACACCAGCACCTGGTAGACTCTGATCTGACCTCTCCACAAGAATTGGGTAAGAGGGCAGACAAATGGGTCAGAACCAGGATTAGGCCCAAGAACCAAGGTGGTGACCAGAAAAAGGAATCAACCAAGCCTCAAGAGAAGGGTGGGAATAAATCTACAGATCAAACCACATCAGGGCCCCAAAAATCCTCTGAGGGGGGTGGGTCCCAGAATCCTTCCAACAACCAGAAGAAACCTTATTGTTATCCCTGTAAACAGGTGGGTCATTTAAAAACTGACAGCAGTTGCCCAAACAATAACAATAAGGAAAACATACCCCCAAGTAACATTCCCAAACCTCCTGTTACTACTAGTAGTAATCCCCCAGGTGGTGGGAGTGCCCCCAAGAATTTGGGTGCATTTACTTTGGGAGTTCCTGGGGACTCTGGCCTAACCAGGTCCCCAAACTTAGATACTCTTGTCTGTGAGACTGGCATGGGGTTTGCCAACTTCACAACTTGTCCCAACACTTTGGGCAAGTACAGACAGGAGCCCCTCATCAATGGTATAAAAGTTGAGGCCTATAGAGATACAGGGGCTAGCATCACTATGGTGACTGAGAGTCTAGTCCCCTCAAGGCAACTTTTACCTGGTGCCACATACCAGGTGACCAATATTGATGGAGTACAGAGAGATCATCCCATGGCAGTGGTCAATCTCAGCTGGGGAGGTGTCACTGGCCACAAGAGAGTGGCAGTGTCACCAAACTTGCCGGTAGATTGCCTACTGGGGAATGATTTAGAGCTCTCAGCCTGGGCTGAAGTTGAACAAGAAACCCATTCTAAAATGGTAAACACCCATGGTAAGGTTAGTGGGGCAGTGATAGCCACAGCCCCAGTCCAAGATGTCCTCCCTGAACCGGTCAGGAGGGTTGTGCCAGTCACAACCCAATCTCAGACAACTTCCTTCCCAGAACAGGTTGTCAAGGCTGTCATGGTAACAGCCCACACCCAAACTGAGCCCCCTCCTGAAAAGGTTGGGAGAGTTGTGATGGCCACAGCTCAAACTCAGACAGATGATAGTGTTGTGAAGCCTGAAACTATGGATCACTCCACTCAGACAGAGAGCATTGAGGAGGAAGAGAAATCTCCCTCCCACCAGACTTTAGGAAAAGATCAGCCTCCTCAGGGAACTGATCTGACCCCTTGTGAAGAAACTGCCACAGAGGTAGTCAGGCCTAGCCTGGCAGAACCCCTGATGTCAGTGGACCCTTCCAAGATGGGACCCAGTCTGGAGCAGGTAACCTGCCCCTCTCTACCCTGCCTCAGTCAGCCCAGGGCTGTAGAGGTCAGGGAGGCCAGTGTTGGACCCCAAAGGGCCCCCTGTCCAAAAGAATTCCCCAATCAGCAGATTAAGGGCATTGAAGCTAGTAATCCTAGCCAAGTGAAAATAACACATACTCCTGAGGGATCCCCCTTAAAATTAGTTAGGGACCTCCCACAGATGGACACTGTTGGGCACAGCCAAACTTGGGACCTGAGGGCCCCAAACCTGACCTGTCCCTCCAGTAAGCCAAACAGAGGGACCCAACCTCCAGCTGTAGGTAGCCAGAGGTTGACCCTGAGAGCCCAAAACAACTCAGTCTTGGAAAGAAAGGCCTATATGGTGGAAAATGATTGGAGGAAGCTGAGCCCAAAATTAGTGGAGCCTCACTTCAGTACTCCATTTCAGCACCAGCCTTTTTCTTTGACAAAACACACCACAGGTAGAGATTCCCTATGGTGGAGACCCTCAGATACCCTTAGGGTGAGGGATTGCCTAGTGGACCATGAGATAGGGGGTAACCATGCCAGTGCTGGTACTTCCTTATATGGCCACTCAGGCAATATAGGCTTACCTGGCAAGGCTAGCCTTATCTCCTTTCGTTTGGGGGGGGTTATGTAGGAAGGTAGATCCCTGACTATGGTTGCCCCCAACTTTTTGCCTGGTGTTTTGCTGGTTTTCTGACTTAGTTGACCTGGGGCCCTGCTATTCAGGACCCCAGGCCTACTGCTCTCTCTGTAAAATGGATTCCATGTACCCTAGGTACATATCTAATTGGATACTGAGTCACCTTATCAGTCCCTGTACAGTGTACCTTAGGTACCCAGGGCATAGGTGTACCCAGGGCCTACCAGGGGCTGCAGCATGTATTATGCCACCCCTGGCTGGCCATCCAAAACTGACACAACTGGCTGCACGACAGCTGGGGCAAGGTGGTGTACTCACCCTTTGCTTTAGATATAGTATACCTATATCTAACCCTAAAATGGACACACAGATCCCCTATCAGTCACTCCTATGGCAGGCCTTAACAATCCTGAAGGCAGAGTGCTTGGAATCGTGTGAGATGGTGCTCTGGCATGAGCTGAGCCTGTCTGCGGCTTTCGGGATCCATCCCTTAGCCGTTTCCATGATATCGCATACCATATACTCTTAATTGCATTATAATCCTCGCGGTTATATGCCAACTCTGGTATCGCTTTATCAAAACATGTCGAGTAAGGTGTCATACGAATTGGAATACTAACCCCTCGCCAATTCTGGCGACGGGGTTAGCATTCCACCCTTCTAGAGGGACACGACATGTATGTAACCCCTAACCCCGGTTAAAGTCAAACAGAGCCTCAGCTCCACAAAATGGATGCTGCCACCGAGACACAAGTCTGCCCTCCTGCTGCTGGGAGTCCTCCCAGAGCAGGAGATAAGGACAAAGGGTTTCCTGCCAGGGGCGGTGCCAGCACCGTCCCAGACAGGGTTTTGTGTATTGTAGGTAGGCAGGGCTTTAGAGGAAGGTGACTGCACGTGGCACCCCGGTGCTCACTGTGCATAGGCTGGCTGGAACCAGTTCCAGGGTCACTCCAGACCCTGTGCTGGGGAAAAGCCCGCCAAGGAAGTGGGTGTAACCACCCCCCTCCTAGTCCCACCCCTAGGGCAGGACTTAGTCGCGTGCCAGCCCCTTTTTACAGGATAAAGGTAGGAACTGGCCCCCTTCCAAATTAGATCATCTTTGAATCCTGAAACTACTTTCCACGAAAGGAACTCAAGACTTCTTCCTAAGATTTCTCCCTTGTGACTAAGGAGTAGTCACCCTGCATCCGCAGGCACCATCTTAAGAACACTGCGGTCTGCTGCAAGTCTCTCCTCCGGATCAAGACTGCCCAGCTCGACGAGAACCGGCTTCCCTGGCACCTCTGACCTCTACCTACATCATCAGTCACGCTGAGATTCGTGGGTGTGACGAGACCTCGAGGGACCGGCCATCGCCAAGACTGCACGACTTCTGCACAGCAAGCCCACCGAGTAATTTCCTGGTGAGTGCTTTGGGGTCCGAGAAGCCCCCACCCTGAGCAGCTCCAGCACCGAAGAGCAGCCCCCCAGCATCTCCACGATCGGCGTGGGGCCCTTCTGCTTTCTGCTGCTCACCGCGTTGTTTGGCTACTAGCCCGCTGGCTTGTGGCCTTCCGAACGACGCCCGACGACAACACTGCTGCTGGTCTGGTTGCTCCAGACTGGCCCTTGCTTCCCTCCATCGGAGAAGTACCCTGGACCCTCCTGGTCCGGCTAAGACGCCATTTTAGGTCCACCGCGTGGGCCTTGCATTTGCCAAGACTTGTTGCCCAATCCTGGGTCCAGCGACGTCGACAGCAAGAACCTTCGTGGGACAGCTCGCACCTCCATCCTGGTCGCCGACAACGCCTCCTGGTCCGAGAGACTGCAGAGCCCAGCAGCGCCCACTCACCTGACTGCGGTGACTTCGCCCGGTGCCATCCTGGTGCCCACTTAATCACTGGCTAGTGATTCAAGAACTTGGTCCCCTCTGCTTTCAGGTTTCTTCTTCCTTGATCCAGGCTTGGATCCATCGAACTTTCCTTCACTGGTCGCCTGCCAGCAACTTCCTTCTTCCAGGCTCCTGGTCCGGCAACGAGATCCCCGACGTCTTTTCAGACCTATGCAGCTGCAGCCCCTGGGCTAGGTAACTTCGGCACTTCGGTGTCCCAGCATAGCCTCACTATCCTAGGGTCAGGATCCACTGTCGTTTTCTTCCCACCAGGTCGGGTTCGCCCGTGAACACTAACTTTGCCTTTACTAGCTTCCATAGACTTTGTCCCGCATCCCGCGTGAGAGTGCACACTCTGCACCCGAGTCCCCTAGGTCTCCTAGAAGTAATCTAACGATTCTATAGTCAAGTCCTAGCGATTCCAAAGCCTATTAGTACTGTACTTACCTGCTAGTAATTTCGCATTCCACTTTTAGAATATATGGTTTTTTGTGCCCCTCGGGCATTTGTGTATAACGTGCTAACTTAAGTATTTTCGTAAGAGTTTTGTTGTGTGCCTAGCACCCTGTCCTCATAAAGAGTACAGGGTTGTTGTGATTCTAATAAATACATTGTTTATTTTCATAACACTTGTGTGGTGTCCTTTCACTGGGTGTTCAAGGGGTAATGTGATGGTAAAACAGCTGGCTTAACACGCCCTCTAGAGTCTTAGCCTTAGATTGCTCGTATCCATGCTACTAGGATAGCTGGTCTATAAGGTTGACTTACAACCAATCATCAATAAGGGTTGTTTGGACTGATATATAGTGATCACTAGAATAGTGAGCACTGCACATCAGGCCAACTTCTCACACTCTGAATCAATTGTCGCCCTGTCCTTGTGACGGAAAACCTATCCAGTCTAATATGCATTTTTGTTCTTTTGCATTTTGTATAGCCAGTAGAGAAAGAAGTACAGCATTCTCCTTTTACGTAAACGTGCTTTTAGACAGTGTTTTCCAGCTTTATATTTTGTTCTGCAATTTTCAGATCCCTTTGCACGTGATACTTTTGCTTCTTTTCTCTAGGCAATTTCAAAATATCACCAAGTTTCTTAGCCGTTGCAACTGTGGTTAGGGCAGAGTTTCTTCTTCTTAATCTTTGTAATTATATCAAGATCTTGAAGGCTGGCTTATAATGACAATTTTTAGGGGAGATGTGGGCCATATAATATCTTTTTAGTCCTGTCTTTCAGCGCCAAGAAACCAATCTGGTGTACGTGCGCTCTACAAATAAAGATTAACATAACATAACATAACAGGCGTTTTTATTTAGATTTAGACAATCCAGAAGGAGGCAATAAATGTAGGTCGTTATGGATTCTCAACTATTATTATTTGAAGTGATGAATTTTATCTGCATCTTAGCATTGAACATGGTACAAATATCTCTGGTTTTTTATAGAAATACTTTTTTAGTGTCAAAACAGTTATGTGTATTTATTGTTCTTTTATGCATTTTAAGTAATGTGAATAAAGTTTGTATGACTGATTGACTACTCAAAGAATCAGAGAGTACCTTTAGAGGGCAGATGCGTGGATACATCTGATGAGGTGGGTCTGCGATAAAGTGATAGGGCTTCGATATTGGAGGAGTAGAGCGTGCTATCAATTTCAAAGTGTTGTGGGACAGGAGGAATTTAAGCTCCTTTTTAAAACTTACGGGACGAGAGGTGATTCGTAGAGCTGGTTGAGGTGAATTCTGCATTCTTCAACCCTTGTTGATCACCAGAGAATTTCAATTTGTCAGTCAATAGGCGCCTGTAGAGATCAGTAGGTCTGTGTGAGTGGTGCAAGCTATCTTTATTAACCCTCTTGCTTCAATGGAAGCCACTGCAGAGTTATAAAGAACATGGGTACTGTGGCCAAATTTGTTGCATCCGTAAACGAAGCACACTGCCACAGGCAGCAGAGCACTAAGGGGTGTTGGGGTTGTGGAGCAGATTAAATGTAGCTAGGCCATGGTAAGTGAATTCCCATCATCCATTCTGGAAAGAACAACATTCTGAACCAAGATCTTTAAACTTGTTCAGGAGTAAATTAACTAATACCCCAAACAGGCCTAAACGGGCAATGCACGCTCTTGGTCAAAGCAGAGATTTGTCCTTGGAGGTTAAGGGCCTGATTTACAACTTGGCGGATGAGTTACTCCGTCACAACGGTGATGGATATCCTGTTTGCCAAAATATAAAACCTATTGAAAATAAATTTCATTACATCCTGTGGGATTTATATTTCTGCGGACAGGATATCCGTCACCGTTGTGACTGAGCAACCCATTCACTAAGATCAAAATCCGGCCGTGAGTATGTTTTAAGATGCGAACGAGGCATTTGGCACTATCCACCATAGACGCTTTAGAATCCAGATGAGTACAGGAGTCAGTCCCGGATCGAACAGGAAGGTGAGATTAACTGAAAATCTGATTTTGATGGGATAATTTTTAGGTTTGAAATTAAGTTTGAAAGTTTTCTAAAGTGTTGGAGAGTTGAAAAATGCCATTCACTGGCAACATCTCAGCATCAATCTGGGTTTGATCAACAAATTGATTATATAGTAACCCAGAGTTCCTGAGGTAGCCCAGAGAGCTTTGAGTTAAGATAAAATTGTGTCGGCCAGAGGACGGGCCCTTCAGCAACCCCTTGAGAAGACTGACATGAAATACAGCGGCAGTTCTTAACCTTTTCACTTCTGTGGACCCCCACTGAATCACTTTTGGAAGTTGAGGGCCCTGCCAAGGCAAGTTCTATGGAAAAAATACCCAAAACTATAGAAACAAGCCTATATCAAGCAAATTGTTAAATATTTTTTGATTTCACAAACAAAATTTTTTCAGAAATCAGCATTTAAATTTCAATGGGAATGTTTGAGCTTTTCAAAATGTGTTTTTATTCTAAAACACAAAGCAATTTGGTAGAATATATCACTTCAACTTTTTTGGTCTTAATCCATCCTCTCTTTTTGTCAGTGTATTTTACTGCTTCGACTGAGGGCACCAATCGTCCATATTACTGATTGCTGTATTTACGCTGCTCCCGCAAAATTAAGGTAAAGATACCAACTTAACTTTTAGCCTCCAATTTCAAAATTCTTCCAATTTACAGCGTGTTTTCAAATATTCAATTCGACATTTTTTTTGTTGAGTACTTACTTTATTATTCTGATAATATTGTTTAGTTTTAAACATAGACACACTGTCCTATTTTAAGTCCCTGTTTTCAGTTTGACAAATAGAAGGTGAAGAAGTTTAACTCGTTTGATCCCATTTGTTCTTTCAGGATGTCGATTAGTGGGGTATGATTGATGTTAGCGAACAAAACTGACAGGTGGAGAAGTACATATAAACATCAGTTAAGGAAGTGGACGGGGTGGTCAAAACCTTGTAGAAGCAATATGCATGCTACAGTATTGTGTACACCCTGTGCCGTATACAAGACTCACCGTTTGGTACTTTTCCATTATGTTAGACCTTACATTTGTAAGTCGTGCCTTTGACCACACTGGCTTTACAATGCTTTTTTTGTTGTTGCAGATTTCTATAGCGCGAACTCGACCCGAAGGTATTGGAGCGCTTTACATGAGCACCAGTTACATTACGCAAGAACAGATTCATTTTTTTGGTAGCCATAGGGAGATTAGGTGATATACCCAGAATCACAGGATGTGGAGTCGACCCCGAAGCTCGAACCTTGGTTTCCCATCTCCAAAGCCGGACGTCTATCCATGAGACCACATCTTCTCCCCATTTTGGTGCACATTAAGTTCATATGTTGTGCATTTTTCCACACTGGCCCAGGGCTGATTTCTAGGCCTGAGAGAAATGTTAATTAGGCAAGAGTAATTGAATCAATTTCAGTAATTACGCATTAGTCTTGTGTAATGCGAAATTGCCAAGATTATGCCGGCATGAGTAATTAGGAGTAATTTGGGGTAGAAATGTACTGCAGAAGGACGGGGACAATGAACTAAGAGAGAGCGAGCGGCCCTCGACTGCTGTTCATGTCCTGCAGCATTTAGTGCTATTTTCATTGCGCAAAATACATCGTCGGGCCCATGTTGGATGTGAGGGTGCATTTTATACTAATGAAATAGCGCGTAATGATGGATTACGCTTCTGACACAATTATGTATAATTACGAGTAATTTTGCAGTTATTATGAATAATTACTCAAGAGAGAATTACGCCAGTTACACCTGCCGCTTACGTCCTAGTTTCATACTTCTTGCTTTTTACCATACTGGCTCTATGCTGCGTTCTGAGGATGTATGACGGTACAACGCATGCTTTTACAACGCGTACTGTTACGACGCAGGTTTTACAACGCAAGTCGTTACAACGACTTGCATTGGTGGGCGCTGGATAGTGAATAGTTTAATTTACTATTCCAACTCCAGTCCCCGTGGATAGTAGGGAAGGTGTTGGATAGTAAATTAAACTATTACCTATCCTACAGCGCCCCCCAGCGCAATTCGTTGTAACGAATTGCGTTGTAAAAGTTGCGTGGTAAAGGTAGTGCGTGATAAAAGTTGCGTTGTAAGCGCTGTTTACCGCGTTCTGATAGAGTTATGCCTTAAGATTGTACGTCACGTCTTTTACCACATTGGCTCTGCTCTGCTTCCTCATCATGAGACACTTTATGTTCATACGTCACGCCTTTTACAACACCGGCTCCACCCTGGTCTTCCATCTTGCTCCACCTTAGGCATGAGGCAGAAGGTCTGTTAGGATTCTAGCGCCAAGCACAGCAGTGCCCTTCCTCTCCACTCTGGTAGGGGTGTCATGGGTGAGGGTCCGAGGGTTTTTTGTTTTGGCGGGGGCCCCCCCTTACCCTTTAAGCTGTGCCATTGCATGCCTTGCGGAATTTGTGCAATGGCACGGAATAAGAAATAGTTAAACGCTCTGGAAAGCCACTCTGCTTTACCAAGCAGGCCCCTGCAGTCTAGAGAGGGATGTATACTGTTTTGGGGGCCCCCATTGAGCCCTTTCTGCAGGGGAGTGGCATGCATTTGTTTTCCCTCTGCTAATAAAGCATTCTTTTCTGGAGCCTGTCCTTCTCTCCAGGATGTATCTCATCACAACGCATGCTTTTACTCCGCATGCCATTACAACGCAGTTCTTACAACGCAAGTCGTTACAACGACTTGCGTTGGGGGGCGCTGGATAGTGGATCCATCCATCCAAAACAGGATCAAGTTCAAATCATTGTGCATAGTCTATAAAATACTGCAGGATCAAGGACCGCGTTTCCTTAAAGAACAACTAATTCCCTATAATCCAGTCAGAACACTCCGATCCACTTCACTTAACCAACTGGTGGTCCAACGCAGCAGAACAGTTACTTGGGGGGACCGCCGCTTTCTAGTTGCGGCCCCTAAAATTTGGAACACTCTGCCACATCATATAAAAACAAGCCCCTCTCTCCTTCAGTTTAGGAAAAAACTGAAAACATGGTTATTTAATCAGTAAATTTAGCTTCTGGGTTTACTTCCTCATCTGCTCAGGGAGAGACATTATTGCAATTTAGCGCCGAGACGCCCACGGGTAATTGTATGCGCTTTATAAATGTCATTAAATAAATAAAATAAATAAATAAATAAATAGTTTAATTTTCTATTCCAACTCCAGTCCCCGTGGATAGTAGGGAAGGTGTTGGATAGAAAATTAAACTATTCCCTATCTTACAGCGCCCCCCAGCGCAAGTCGTTGTAACGACTTGCGTTGTAATAGCTGTGTCATAATGGTAGTGCGGAGTAAAAGTTGCGTTGTAAAGGATGTTTCCCTTCTCTCCATGTCCCCGGGAGACCTTCTAATAAAGCAGTCTCTTCAGGACCCTGCCCCCCTCTCCGTGGAAGGTGTCTCTCCCTCGTTAAGTTCCCATCTTCCCCTTGTTCACTCTCCCTACTTCTAAACCCCTTTGCAATCAGTGTGTTCGTCGACAACCTTGTGAATTTACCCCATAATTTCCAATATCCCTTCCCATAATTCTGCATAACACGAGGGCTGCACGGCCTGTCTAATGTTTTAACTCCTTCTGTTCTGGTTTTGTAACGTCAGTGGACATGGGGCTTTGGGGAAAGGCTCCTAGAAGTGCTAAAGTGAAGCAACAGGCGCTGCTTTATATGGAAATGCTGCTAATCTACATTTTGATTCCAGTTCGGCCTTTTACCGGGGGATTTTCTGGCCATCAGTGTAAAGTATGAATCTCAAACATTCCACCCACCAAGGGGGGCACACTCTTGATTTGCTGTTCGCCAATTTATTTATTTAAAGAGTGTTATATTGCGCTGGCTAGACCCGGAGGTATCAGAGTGCTTTACATGAGGTTCAACAAAATTACAAGATTACATCAGTTTCAATTGACATCAGTTGCTAGAAAAACAATTACAAGAGCATCGAAGACGAGATAAGTGGAGTGTAGAGGGGAAGGGGGAAGGGTAAAGGGGTGGGGGGGAGATAGAGCAGAAAGACGAAGGAAGGTCTGCCCAAAGTCCGGTTGGGTAGGTGACGGTCGAGGGGGAAGTCCCAAAACCCATCTCCTCTATAGCTATCAGGTAGCTCCACTGGGCTTTGGTCAAATAGCTGGGTCTCAAGGGAAACATTAAAAGAATATGGAGGGCAAAATAATGGAGCGTAGAGGGGAGGGTGAGAGAAGGGAGGATAGGGGAAGAAACAACAAAGAGAGACAAAAAGAAGTCTGTCTAAAGGCCGACTGGGTAGGTGACGACCAAGGAGGGAGTCCACGGCCCATCTCCCCTATAGCTAAACCAGGTAGCTCCATCGGGCATCAGACAGAATAGTTCAGTCTCAATACATTGAGAGAGGAGAGAAGTAGAGATATAAATAGAGGGAAGAAGCGGGAAGAGACGACATGAGAGACGAAAGGAAGTCTGTCTAAAGACCGACTGGGTAGGTGACGTCCAAGGAGGGAATCCCCAACCTGTCTCCCGTATAGCTAAACCAGGTAGCTCCATCAGGCTTCAGACAAAATAGCTAGCTCTCAAATGACGCAGGAAATTCACAGGTAAACAGGGTGGGGGCTAGGGCAAGGACAGGTGAGGGGAGAGGTTAGTGGCAGGGAAGAGAAGAGGAGTAGAGCAGGGAGGGATAGGGTATAGGTAGTTCAGTAAAAAGTTCCCATGGAAGTTGTCCCCTCAGGTTGGTTGTATCATAGAGAGGCTGGAAGGGATTGGAGAGTTGCTGGAGCAAAGAATATCTCAAGGGTTCATTGTTGTTGAAAGAGGCTCAGACCTTGGTCAGGAAGTTGTTTCTCTATAAACATCGGGTCATCGTACGTAAAACACCCGTCAGATGTAGGGGATCTCCGAAAGTCGGGGGTCGGCCATCTTGGGGCCAGGCACATTGTAGTGGTGTAGTGAGGCTCCGATTATAGATGTGCGCACTTGTTTCCCGAATTCCAGGTCACCCCAAAACATATAGAGAAGGTAGGAGGCCTTGCTCTTATCGTTGGGGGCCCCGGGGCTCTGCGAGCCCTAGTAGACATAGATGGAGGGGGCCGAGGGATGTGCAGTGGTGGCCATTTTGAGGACAGGCATCGGTGGACTGGTAGAGCAAGGCTCTGTTGAGGGCTTGCTCGCTCGTACATTCACAGAGGAGCGGTCCTTGTCCCGGTGAAGACGCTCATCAGGACAGGTGAATCTTGCATAGATTTGTCCATCCGACGTGAGGCTGGTCCGGGAGTGCTGCACTGCATATCGTCCTGGGCGCCGCACTTTTGTTGCTCCCTACAAGCGTGTTTGGATATGGGGCGCTCACCAGCATTACCTCGCTCAGGCTGTGTTTCATGCTGATTTCGTGCTCGCGGAGCTAAATATAATACCTCAGAACTGGACTGATCATCATTTAATTCATTTTAATATTAGGCCGCCCTGTTTGGAGGACAACACTAGTCAACCAAAGACTTATTGGAGAGGTAGGGAATGGGCAAAATTAGGTAAAACTAGAACCCATGTGTCCGCCCCAGATGCTAACTATTTTACACCCACCGTGACAGTAGAGGAAAATTATAAAATCTATACTAGCTATATAACCGATATTCTGGATCAGGCAATTCCAGTAAAGAAGCTAAAAAACAGGAATACAATCATGGCTCCCTGGTATAATGAAGAACTGAAACAGTTGCGTATGATCCGCAAGAAGGCAGAGAGGAAGTGGAGAAAGAGCTACCTTGAGGAAGACGAGAAAGACTTGAGATTAGCACAGTTGAAATACAAAGAGCTCATCCTTAAGTCTAAGGCGGACCTCTACGCTACATCTATTACACAAGCGCCGAATGGGACAAAGCACTTTTTAAGATGGCTAAGGACCTTTCCTCCCCTACTTCTCTGAATAATAAAGTGGCAGCATCACAAAAACTGTGTGGTGAGATTGCCTCTTACTTTCAAGACAAGATTGCCAAAATTGTCGGTACACTCCATCCTATTAACACGGAGGGTCAAGATAACTCGGATCAAATGATGGATGAAGACCCACAACAGCTAACGACCCTGGATAATTTTCAGACCCTCACTCACTGATGCTGCCTTTAATAGTCTGGCGCACAGTGTGTCCTCGGGCTCCCACCTTGACCCCCTCCCCCATAAAATCTGGAAGTCATGTGGCCGAGAAACCTTTCCCTGGCTGCGGCAGATCTGCAATCAGTCCTTAGAAGAAGGAATTGTCCTGGAGGATTGGAAGCAAGCGGTGGTGACTCCCCTGATTAAAAAGCCCTCCCTGGACCCGTCAATCCCTGCAGGTTTCAGACCCATCTCTCTCCTGCCATATCCGGTTAAAATCCTGGAAAAAGCAGTTAGTTGTACACTATCGTGCTTTCTGGAGGGCAATCACTTGCCGGATAGAGACCAATTTTGGTTTCGCCCAGGTCATGGGACTGAGACGGCTTTGGCCACCATGCTGGACAATCTGCCCATGCGAGCCGACAATGGGCATGCCACTGTTTTAGTGCTTCTCGATATGTCGGCCGCATTCGACATGGTGAGCCATTCAATTTTAGTGGAGAGACTGAAGAAGATAGGAGTGAAAGGACGGGCGTTGCAACGGCTTCAGTCCTATCAAGCAGGGAGACAGTAGGTAGTAACCTTGGCACCGTTTTCCTCAAGCAAATCCCCGGTAGTCTATGTTTTCCTCAAGCAAATCCCCGGTAGTCTATGTTTTCCTCAAGCAAATCCCCGGTAGTCTATGTTTTCCTCAAGCAAATCCCCGGTAGTCTGTGGGGTGCCACAGGGCTCTGCGATCAGCCCTATTCTTTTCAATGTATATCTGCAGCCCCTGCTCCCCATTATTAAATCATTTGGAGTCAGCCTAGTCAACTATGCCGGCGACACACAATTGGCATTCTCCTTAGAAGGAGAACATGCAGTATCTCTGGACATGTTCCAGCACTGTATGCGTCGGCGGCCGGCTGGCTCAGAAGAAACGCCCTACAATTCAACGGCGGGAAGACAGAGGTGGTGTACTGCTCCTCTGCCAGGATGTCTAAACATCTACCATTGGAGTTTAGGCTTACCCCTGAGGAGGAACCGCTGGCTCTGGTCAGCAAGGTACGCAATATGGGTGTTCTGATTGATGACAATCTTCAGATGGAGTAACATGCAAATAAGACCGCCAGTGTGTGCTTCTCCCTAATGCGTATGCTACGCCAGATACTCCCACTATTACCAAAAGAGTTGCGTTCCCTAGTTGTAAGAAGCACAGTGATAAACAGGCTGGACTACTGCAATTCCCTGTATTTGGGGGCTCCACAATACATCATTCAGGGATTGCAGAGAGTCCAGTCTGCAGCATCAAAACTGGTGCTTAATAGGCAGCGGCGCTCATCTACCACCCTGGCCCCTACATTGGCTGCCTATCAAGGAAAGGGGTGACTATGGGCGCAAAACAACACAAGTAGGGGACTAGTGTTTGAGACCTGAAGCCAAAGACAGTGTGTGGTGTGTTGTTATAAAAAACCCTTTAAGTTTTTAAAAGAACCCTCACTCCCCAACCTGGTTGGTGACATGCGTCATCATCGGGTTCCCGTGAGATTGTGGAAAGTGAATTAAAAGAGAGCAAACTATTTCCAGAAATTAACTTTAATAAAGGAAAAGTAAGCAATCATTAAAAACAAGTGAGGCGGACAAAGGTTGGCTATTAGACTGAGCCAACTATGTCCTCAGTGTGCAATGGGTCGACATGTTTCTACTCATGCGTGCCAATTAGGCTGAGCTTTCATCGGGACCAAAAAGGGTAACCACCCGGGTGGTGTACACCCGATAAGGTGTATCCTAACCTTGGGGTGTAGCGTAAAATAGAACTCACGGTTTTGAACCAGACTTTCCTGGCATTTCCAGGTGTCCAAACCTGTAGGGATAGAAAAAGGACATACCAACAAAACAACATTTATATTTGTCGCATGTGCCCTCTCACAAAATCTTGCCACCGCTGTACTGTAGTGAGCACAATCTTAGTAGATAAAACAAAAGGCACGGGAACAATTTGGTCTACTCGTGTAACATACTAAAGAGGGCTCAGTCTAATAGCCAACCTTTGTCCGCCTCACTTGTTTTTAATGATTGCTTACTTTTCCATTTATCAAAGTTAATTTCTGGAAATAGTTTGCTCTCTTTTAATTCACTTTCCACAATCTCACTTCACAAAAAAACCCAGCTCCACTGTAACTACAGGTGTCGTAGCACACCGGGAAGACACTCGGTCTTCCCGGTGGGAACCGAATGATGACGCATATCACCAACCAGGTTGGTGTGTGAGGGTTCTTTTAAAAACGTAAAGGGTTTTTTATAACAACACACCACACACTGTCTTTGTCTTTGGCTTCAGGTTGCAAACACTAGTCCCCATCTTGTGTTTTTTTGTGCCCATAGTCACTCCTTTATTGTTAAAAGTATCTTTATTTGGGGAATAGGAGTGTCTCCTAACCCTATCTCTCTTGTTGTTAAAATTTTATCAAGGAAAGGGTCCCCTTTAAGTCACTCTGCCTGGTATTCAGAGCGGTGCACGAGCTGGGTCCAGTCCCATTGCAGGAAAAATTTACCTGGTACCAGCCCAAGAGGCAGCTTCGCTCCTCTAGTGCCAGCCTATTGACGATTCCCAAGTTCAAACGCTCTAGGATGGGAGGGAGGGCATTTAATGTGGCTGGTGCCCGTCTATGGAACGAGCTACCCCAGAATATCAGACAAACTATTTCTTTGACTGAGTTTCAAAAGAGTCTTAAAACTTGTCTCTTTCCTAGGGTCTGATCTCTTTTTCCCTGATTTTCTGCTCTGACCTATTCTATTCTGGTCAATTCTTCTTAGTCTGAAGCGCTAGGATACCGGAAGGGTGACAGCAAGCGCTATATAAGCATCGCATTCATTCATTTCATTCATTGTAACTGTCCCAGGTCCGACGCAGGCCCGGCTCCAGGTTTTCTGATCTGGATGGGCCAAGGGTGCATTTGGGTGGGTTACGGCTGGCCCAATTGTTGTCGCTTCCGGAGGTAGCCTACAAGCCAAAGATTACATCATATCTACATCCAAACAGGCATCATGATACAAACGGTACATTCTGTGTGTATACAGAGCATGTAGAAGGTAGGGTAGTAGTAAATTGAGCTAAAGTTAGTTTTATGGTTTAGGGGAGGGTAGGGTTACAGGGATGTAAGGGTGAATATAGGGTTTAGGGATGGTGTGAGAAGTTGGCCTGATGTATGATGTCCACAGTTCTGTGGGCACCTTGTATCAGTCCAAACAATCCCTTATGGTGGTGGTTGTAAGTCAACCTTAAATACAAGCTATCCTAGAGGTAGCATGGACTAAGCAGCCTAAAGGCTTAACTCAAGAGGACATGTGAAGCCAGCTGTTTTACCATATGCAATCCTGTAATATCAAATGAAAGGACACCACACAAGGTATATATTATAAAAATATATGTATTTATTCTCAGAATAATCCCCACTACTCTTTATGAGCAATGAAGCACAAGCGTTTAAACAAAAGCACAATATAACATATACAAGTTGCACAGTTATGGATGAGGCCGGTGGCCACTCAAACCATATATCAAAAAAGTGGTATAACAATCACTAATCGATCAGGGGTAAGGCCTAGGGTCTTGGGAATCGCTGGGACTACACTGGACTAACAGCAGTTAGGACGGGATTAGCCCGCTGGATTCGGGTGCAGTGCAGGAAGCACACGCATGCACCAATGTGAAGTCAATAATGCGTAAAAGTTATTGAGTTACAGTTTTAAGAGTCTTCCGACTGGACTAGAAGGACAAAACTTTAGACTTAGACACTAGAGGTGTAAATCGCTACAGGGGCACTGGTGTTCAAGAGTTACCTCACCCACAGGAAGCGGGTGCACAGGTGCGAAGATGTGTCGGGTTTCGTCACGAAGATCTAGGGTGCCTGGAGATGAAGATGCTGCAGGTGTCCAGAAGAGAAGTGTCTGGTGCGATCCAAGGGTGGATCGAAGATGATGGGTACCTGAAAGCAGAGGGGACGGAGTCTGGGTCACTAGCCAGTGACCCGGAAGGAACCAGGAAGGAACCAGGCGATGTCGGGCGCAATCAGGTTGATGTTGTGAAGCTTGTCTCCGCTGTCACGTGGACTCTGGGGCACTGAGGATGTCCTGGAGTGGATCACGAGCTGTCCCACAAAGGCTCTTGTTGTTGGCGGTGTCGGCTTCCGGATCGGAGTCAACAAGCCTTGGCAAAGGCAACCCACGCAGGATTCAAAGATTGCTTAACACTCGGACCAGCAAGGTCAGAGCGGGTGCTCCTTTTCAGGGGAGCGAGGGCCAGTCGGGAGCAACCGGACAAGCTGTGTAAATTCTTTGGTTCGTCGGTTCTGGGGCCACTAGCCAACGGGCAAGCGACTGGACCAACGCGTCGAGCAGGAAAATGCAAAAGGGCCCCACGCAGCACTCGTCAAGTGTGGAGGGGTGAGCTTCGGTGCAAAAGCTGCTCGGGGCTGGAGCTTCTCAACTCCAATGCACAGCTTCGAGGGATCCTCAGATGCTGCACGGTCAGCGCTTCGTTGTTTTTCCAAGATGGCCGCTCCCACGCTTCAGGTCGCCTCCACGGGTCTCAGCTCTGCATGGACTGTGGATCAGGCTGTTGGAAGTCAGGATAGCTGGCTCTTGTCAGTCTCTGTTGCTTGAGTTCCAGCGGGAACTGCAACAAAGCAAATGTCGAGGTGCTGGATGGTGCCTGTTTGCACAGGGTGGTCACTCCTTGACCACAAGGGAGATTCTTCAGTCTTCTACATCGAATAGGATGTCCAAGGGTACAGAGTTTCATTTCATAAGTTTCAGTCAGGATAATCTGATGTGCATTGGCACTGCTCCCACCTATATTCCAAATCTGGGGGCTGGATTACCTGCTAGGTCCCTCCTATGGGTGGGACCCAGGAAGGGGGTGGTTACACCCCTTTTCCTTTGTCCAGTTTGCCGCCAGGACTGGGGCAGGATGGCCCCAGAACCGGTTTGAATGGAATCTGCCCAGGGACACCTTGTGTGCCCCAGGCAGTGTCTAGTTTCTTTCAACCCTCCCTGCTACAATCCACTATCTCCTGTCTGGGGTGGTGTGACACCTCCCTGTGACAGGAGATCCTTTGATCAAGCGTCCTCTGCCGAGTTTCGGTCAGCAGCAGGAGGCCAGACTCGTGTCTGTGGCAGCAGCATCCATTTTGTGATGCTGGGGCTCTGGTTAGGATTAACCGCGTTTTCAGTAAAGTAACATGTCTTCTCCCTCTAGAAGGGTGGAATGCTACCCCCGTCGCCAGAACTGGCGAGGGGGTAGTATTCCAAAGTGTATGACACCAAACACGACATGTTTTGATAAAGCCAAACCAAAGTTAGCATTAACCGCGAGGATTATAATGCACTTA
The DNA here is from genome assembly GCF_964261635.1 of Lissotriton helveticus. Taxonomy (NCBI): domain Eukaryota; kingdom Metazoa; phylum Chordata; class Amphibia; order Caudata; family Salamandridae; genus Lissotriton; species Lissotriton helveticus. The sequence continues at coordinate 24,208,209 of NC_136073.1, read as the reverse complement.
AGAGTATATGGTATGGCAGTATCACTTGAACAGCTGCACGGAAATGGTTCCGACCTCTGCAGACAGGCTCAGCTCATGCTAGAGCACCATCTCACATAGAACCAAGCACTCTGCCTCCAGGATTGTTAAGGCCTGCCATAGGAGTGACTTATAGGTATATATGTGTCAAGATATAGGTTTAGATATAGGTATACTATATCTAAGCAAGGGGTGATTACACCACCTTGCCCCAGCTGTGTGAACAGCCAGTTGTGTCGATTTAAGTACCAGCCAGGGGTGGCAAAAGATATGCTGCAGCCCCTGGTAGGCCTTGGATGCACCTCTGCCCTGAGCACCTATAGTGCATGGTACAGGGGCTGACAAGGTGTCCAGTACCAAATTGGTTATGTACCTATAGTACATGTCTGTGAATTTAGAGAGAGAACAGCAGGCTGTGGGTCTGATTAGCAGGCCCACAGCCACATTAAGTCGAAAACCAGTGAAGCAAAAAGCAAAAATTGGGGTGACCATAGGATAGCAGACCCTACTCTCCTACAGGTGGGTAGTGGTAAATGTAGCTATGGGTAATTTTTAGGCTTTGGGGTCTTATGTGCTTCCGGGTCACCTCCGATCCAGTCTGCGCCGGGCCCTGCCCATGAAAGGTGTGGCAGATTGGTGAGGCAGTCCCTTTCCTGTCTACGAGACGCTGCTGGTCCCCCCGTCCAGGGTACCAGAACATCCATTTCTTTTTGTGTTTTTGGTGTCTCATGTGTTTGTTCCTTTTTGGCTCCTCTGCAGCCCTCACAGCATTTACACAAACTCCACGAAGTCGAAAAAAACTCTGCTACGCGGAGCTCTGCAAGTGGTGGAGTGCGATAGAAAAATGCGGTTCGCGGTGATTGCACAGTGCCGGGGGCTTGTCTACACTGTGCAATCATTGCGAACGGCACCATCGACACTGCAAGCTTTCCTTTTCTGCAGCTCAAGTAGACTTTTACTCGAGCGGCCGCTTTCTCAAAGCGAACAGGCAGTTTCTCAACACGAGCGGTTGTGAGCATACGTGACCACTCGCAATGAGAAACCTGAACTCCCCCGCGTTGAAAAATCTCGCCGGGAGGTTTGTTTTCCACTCTGCTGCTCACCAACTTGATGTTGACGATTGCGAACGAGGAAAAATCTCACCGGGAGGTGGATTTTTCTCTCTCGTGCTTGCCAACTTGACGTTGGTGAACACGATCAAGGAAAAAAACTCCGCTCCGAGAAGCAGAGTGTTTTGGAACTCGGCGAGCTCCTCCTAACGTGGAGTGGGGAAAACTTTGCAAACTCCGCAAGCGGAGTAGAGTTCACCGCCCAGGATTAATTGACACGCCTGTTGCACTCTGCATCTCGACAGTTGATCTGGCAGAAGGCCATTACAGCTGGGAGCCGCACAGGCTTGAGTCAGTACTCACATGACCCGTAGCATGCGGTGGTGGCTCCGGCGCGGAGGTCTAGGTGAGGGGGCAGGGAACTTGGCGGTTACCTTGTTTTCCATAGGGAGTTGTGCCTATGCACAGTGCTGTTTGTTTGGTGGCACAGTAGTTTTTGCAGGGTTTATTCCCAGTGAGTCTTTTTCTGTTTTGGATCTGTGAGTGTTTTAGGCATGTTGAGCTAGGGCATTGTTTTAAATGGGGCATTCATTTTCAAGTTAGTCCCTTTCTATTGAGGCGTCAAGGTTTTTTCTGCACTTCCTAGCCAGGAGCTGAGTGGTGGGCACAGGTGTGTTCTTCCAGTTCTGCCAAGGGCATTAGGTGTGCAGGGATACCAGGTAGGGTACTGACGGGTGCGGAGAGCAAGCACATGGAGGAGCTTTTAGAAGCGTGATTAGATTTTCGTTGATACGTCATGTGCAACGGGTCCGTCATCTATTGCTGAGACTCCTACATAGTCAAACACGACACTCGGGACAAACGCCGGTCTGCAGTATACTCGCTGGGACGCGAGCAACGGGACCTTATTTAGGTAAGCGTCACAGAGCGTTCTTGGCTAACAACTGAATTATGCTCTTGTTTAGTGGATATGACCCATGTGGTAGCGCTAGAGAGTTTATCAAGTTTCATCTGCCTTCACTTTCCTTAGGGAGGTCTCTCCTGGTCACCGGATTACTAGTGGACAGGGCAGGGGAAGATAGTCTTACCAGCTGGAGACCACACATATTTGTTGGGATACAGCATAATAAAGATATCAATCAATCAATTAATCAATCAAGTATTTATAAAGGGTGCTACACACCCGTGAGGGTCTCAAGGCGCTAGGGGGGAGGGGGTGCTGCTACTGGTTGAAGAGCCAGGTCTTGAGGAGTCTTCTGAAGGTGAACAGGTCTTGGGTCTGTCGTAGGTGGGTAGGGAGGGTGTTCCAGGTTTTGGCGGCGAGAAAGGAGAAGGATCTGCTGTCGGAGGTTGTTCGTTGGATGTGGGGGACGGCGGCCTGTCCTCCCATCCAGTGTCAAAGTGCTTCAGAAGTTTAGGGATAGATTGGAACAGAAACAGGATTAATGACAGGATTAATGACGGGATCCTAGTCAAGGCCCCCTCCCCGGTGAATCTGATGGCCATGATAGCGTGGCTTAATTTGCACAGTAGCCCGGTGGCAGCTCAGCCTTTTGTTGGCGGGTTTTAGGAAGGATTTCTGAATACCAGCCCCAGGATATGTGGGAATTTCCTATTGCAAGAACCTGCAGTCCCTGAGGTCCAATCGGGGAGTTGGCAGCGGCAAAGATTGTCAAGGAAGTCTGCTTGGGGAGAGTTGTCGACCTGTTTAATTCAACACCCTTAGAAGATTTTGTCTCCTTTCCTTTAGGGGTGGTGCCAAAGAAAGACCCGACAGAGTTTAGGTGAATACCTAACCTATCTGCTCCGGGGGGTCATTCTGTAAGTGAAGCTATTGATGGGACTCCAATATACTTCCTTTGATTGGGCGATTGTGATGCTCCAGAATTGGGGCCGGGCATCCTCCTTGCGAAGTCAGATATAGAACAAACCTCCCGCCTACTCCCTGTGAACCCACAGGATTTTCACTTGTTAGGTTTCAAGTTTGAGGGTGAGGTTCCGTGACAATTTTAGGTGATGTTTTCGACTCATATGGTCGAGTCTGGTATCTAAGAACCGTAAATGACGAGTTTAGTAAGTGTGCGCAGTTTCGCTGTGCTAACTTAAACTGTTCGTTAGTTATGTGGGTTATTCACCTGTACCTACGGGTTCCATCTTAGATACGGCATCCATTTTGTCTCTTGCCCTCAAGTAGCCAGCGAACGGACACTATCCGCTTCGTGACCCTGGGACTCACACGATATTTGCGGAAGACGCATGTTCTTTGTAAGTTTCTTTATGATGAGGGGGATGATACTGTAAGGCAGATGGCCCCGCTCGAGGCTCATCTTGCCGTGCCAGTTTATTGTCTCAGCCGTGCATCTCATTAGGCATGTCCCTTTGATGCCTGTATCTCGTGTTTCCCGATACCTCCCCTTTTACACCCTTTTCGACTCGCCCACTGTTTCCATCTTCCTCTCCACCTGTTTTAGTTCCTATTTCGATCTGTTTTACTGCCGGTTGGAATTTGCTAATGTTGGGAAGATGGGTTTTTACAGTTGGAAACCACCAAATGTTTCCGCACTCATGTTCCGGACCTTATGTGCTTCAAAGTGACCAAAGCGACCCCTCTGAGGAATAATTATGGGAACCGGTTGTAAACTTTGTGTATCATGATGTCCTATGAGGAAAATCTGTATAAAAGGAGCGATCCACAGAACCAATTTGAAGCAGTCTCCCCAAGTTGCACGTGTTGTACTTGTCGTGACTTCTGTGTTCCCTGCAGTAATAAACCTTGAATCTTTGACGTCGAAGGAAGTGTCCCGTGTCTCTGTAGTTCGTGCGCCGAAACAGGTATCCCATGAAGGTTATAGGTGTTGTTCCCTGGCACCGCTGGTACTGATAAAAGTCCAGTCCTTCAGTTGGCGCCCAACGTGGGGCGACTTCAGCGGTACCGGTCCGGTCCAAAGCCTGATGTTCGTGAGGAACTTCGTGTGAAATCTCCGAGGGAAGGTGCACCCCGCTTCATCGATCCTGTTGTCGAAATAAGTGGCCCGAAGTTTTTTCCCTGCGAAGATTCCCGCCTCCTGACGGCTGCAACGGACCGATGCCCTGACTGTCGACCTGTCTTCGACGCCCGGCGTAGATCTTTGTACAAAGCGAGACGATAGACGGGCCTTCCTGGTGACGCCATTGAAGTTCTGAGTTAAGTATTTGTGGGTCGCTCCCAGTCCTTAGTGATTGTTTTTAGCTTTTTGAAAGCTTTGGTGTTAACCTTTAAGGTTTTTGTTGTAATAGCTCATTGAGCTTTGTAATAGCCTCCTCAGGCTTTGTGGTAATAGCTCTCCGAGCTTTGTAATAGCCTTACGGCTTTGTTGTATTGCATGGTTCCATTGCATTTGTGGTTCTTAGTATTGGTTCTTAGTATTATTTGACAGTTGCAATTGCCAAAAACCGAGGGTTTTGACTTACACGAGGTGTTATTGCTTCGGTAATCCTTGAAGTTTGATACTAGGTTAGTGAGCACGATGCCTAGCCATAGTGGTTTGTTTCGTATTTTCAAATGTTGTGCAATGGACTCCCGGTTGGAGGACTCATGTCCGATACCTCCAGTTGGAACTCCGATACATGATCTATATAGTCGACACGGTGTGGGTCCCATAATCTATAATGATTACTGGATCCGCTACACGAAGAAGGACGGTGACCTTAGATGGCCACCACACGGAACTTTTGAACTTTTGATTTTAGATAATCTTGAGGCTAAATTATTTTTAAAGAAAGCTAGGCCAGCTATGTTTGATTCCTTTCGAATATGGCGTAAAGAGGCCAAACAGAAAGAAATCAAACAACTTAAAAAGGATAAAAAGCAGGAATTTGTTCCGATAATGCAAGCTATAAAAGAATGTAGACAAGACAAAGAAGAAAAAGACCTGGAAATAGCTACTAGATTGCATCATATGAAAATAGATAAATGTTACCCAGCTTTACCGAATAAATCAGAAAAGAAAGAAGAAGATTTGAAGGAGGATTCCTTGCTATCATACTTGATGAAATCACCACCTCCTTATGTACAAGGTGCTACTGCTCCTGTAGTTCCTCCTGTAGTACCCCCTGTTGTTCCCCTTGTTGCTCCAGCGGCTGCGGGCCAGCCCGCTGTTAATCCTACGTTTGTACCTCCATCTGTTATCGTTCCTACTGCTCCTGTACCTGTACCTTCTCAGACTGTTGTTTCTGCTTCTCCGACTACCTTGTCCGTTCCTACTATGTCTTCTTTTACCTCTAATGTTGTTGCTCCTGTTTTTCTTTCTCCTTCTGTTCGTAAGCGTGTTCCTAATTCTGTTGCTACCCTTTATTCACCTCTTTCTGGTCCGTTATTTTTGTCTGATACATCTGAAACTCCTCAGAGACGGAGTCAGATCCCTAGTGGTAGGGAGAAAGAAACGTTAGTAACCATGGCACGTAACTGGATAAAACATCCTGCTAATTACACTCCACGTATAGTCTTTGAGACATTTTCTCAGTTTAATGAGCCTACGCAGAGATTCGTATTTGAGGAAATGTGTAACTTTTTGAGGGAGGAATGGTACGATGATGAAGTAGAGAATGTACCGTCCGACATAATTGAACTCCAGAGTAACTTTTCGAATGGTATGATTGTAGGTGACGATGTACGACGTGCCGTGGAACGTTTATTAGCATTTAGACCCGCAGCACGTTCTCGAGTGTCATTAGATGATACCACTGAGAATTGGAAAGCGGTTCCTGGTCAGTATCCCATGAGAGAAGTCCCGCCACTGTGGGTGCCTGGAGATCCGCAAGCTAACCCTCCGGTTCTGCCGCATTTTCAAAGGGTATGGATACATCTTCCATGGAAACGATCGGAAGTTTTGCAGGTGAAGCAATCCTTACCCGATCCGCGTAAAAATCCGGCTGGTTATTATAAGGAGTTATCACAACTGGTGGAAGCTTCTATTATGAATATTGCCGACATCGACATGTTGTTTGGCAACGTTGTACCGCAACCAGTTTGGGCTAAAATTCGTCAAGCCAATCACGCTGTTGAATTAGGGGGTGATTGGGCTGCACTGCTAGCAGCTGATGCATTACAAGTTGGTGGAGCTAAACCTGAACAATTGATCTTGGATTTGCCTCAGAGAATCATTACGCTCATGAAAACTCTCATGCCAGCGATGAAGGTGAACTGGGATAAGTTGTCAGCTTGTAAGCAAAAGAAAGACGAAAGCGTCTCGGATTTCTTTACGAGGTTTGAGGAAGCGTTTATCGACCACAGCGGCCAGGACATGGGCGCTGAGGGAGGTCAGCGGTTATTCGTTGACAAATTTGTGTCAAATTTGCTGCCTGAGCTATGCAACAAATTAAAGAATTCAGAAAGTGCGTGGGCAATCTCAACCCCTGCGCAAATATTGGCAACGGCTCAGTATTATGAGAATAGGGAAAAGGAAGAAAGTGATCGTGTAGAAAAGAAAACGAAAGAACTCAAAACGAAGGTCTTGTTGCAACAAGCATACCCTCCGCGATCGAACCAAAATGATGCGCAACAGCAGTATCGACCCCGTGCACAGCCTGATAGGATGCAGCAGCGTCCTGACAACTTTGATCCCAGATCTACACTAGGATATAATCAATGCGCATATTGTAGGAAAGAGGGACATCTGAAATATGAGTGTCTTGCTTTAAAAGACCGTTTAAATGGTGTGTCAGCTCGAGGAAATCGTGGCAGTGGTCCTCAGCAGGCACCACGTGGTAGAGGTCGTGGTTCATCCCACAATCAGATTGATCGTCATCAGAATCAATCGGATGCAAATAATTATTTTGACCAGCGAAATGCGGGATCAGTTCGGTCTGCACAATATAATGTTGATGATTATTATATAGACCACGAGACTGTTGTAAATGACCACTACTAGGACAGCCTAAGACAAAGAGAGGGAGTAGTGTCAGTTCCGGTCGATCAGAGTGGGCCTTACGTTGCAGTGACTACATCGGGTGTAGTTGAGCCTTTTCTGTTAGACACTGGTGCGACGAAAAGTTCCATCATGCATTCAAAACTCCCTGGCGCACCTTTGTCTGGCTTAACGAATGTTTCCGTTGGATTCTCTGGCGCCCCTGTTAGTAACCCAGTCTCTAACCCTTTGCCTCTTATGATTGGACCACGTGAGCTAACGGCTCCACTGATTCTATCTACAGGCTGTGGTGAAAATCTTTTGGGCTTGGATTTGTTGAAACGATTATATGCAACATTGTATTGTTCCCCTGAAGGAGTGGAACTTACATTGGGGAGGAGAGTGATCTCTCCCATGTATTTATCGGTTGATAAATTCCCACCGGAATTAAATTCCCTCCCAGCGTCCTTATGGGCCACAGGTCCCAATGATGTGGGTCTGTTAGACATTCCACCCTATGTGATCCAATTAAAACCAAATGCGCGACTACCGCGGTTACCTCAATATCGTATTTCTCTTGAAGGCGAACGAGCACTGTTAGGAATCATTCATGATCTCATTGGAAAGGGTGTTGTTGAAGAAACTCGTGGAAACGTGTGCAATAGCCCTGTATTGCCAATTTTGAAACGAACTGACCCAACTAAACCTCCTGTGTATCGTTTTGTTATAGATTTGAGAGAGGTAAACAAAATAGTGGTTCCGCAATTTCCTGTGGTTCCCGACATTACGGCTTTACTAACAATGATTCCGGCATCTGCCTCCTGGTTCACAGTGATCGATTTAAAGAATGCTTTCTTTAGTATTCCGATCGCAGAAGAAAGCAGAGACCTGTTCGGATTCTCATTAGGAGGTCGCAGTTTTAGGCTAAAACGCGCTCCACAGGGTTACTGTGAGAGTCCATCAATCTACAGCCAAGCACTTAAAAGTCAGCTTGATGACTTCATATTGCCTAAAGGTGCAGCTTTGATTCAATACGTAGACGATCTTTTAGTGGCAGCTGATACAGAAGCTATTTGCAAAACGGCTACAGTATCATTATTGCACTATTTACATGACTTGCACCACAAGGTATCACCTTCGAAGCTACAGTATTGTTGCCAAGAAGTTACCTATTTAGGTCACTTATTGTCAAAAGAAGGGAGAAGGTTGACCCCAGAGAGAATTGCAGTGATTTCCCGAATGACTGTGCCGAAAACCCAGAGAGATGTTCGTGCCTTTTTAGGTATTACGTCTTACTGCAGACAATGGATTCCAAATTTTTCATTGTTGGCAAAACCATTGATAGCCCTTACGTGCAAGGATGTTTCATCTCCAGTACCTTGGTCTGAAGAATGTCAGAAAAGTTTTTCTGAATTGCGTGATGCGTTGTGTTCGGCTCCTGTGTTGGGTACTCCTGATTACAGTAAGCCGTTTACACTATACGTTCACGAGAGGGATGGTTGCGCGTTGAGTGTTTTGACACAATCTTTTGGTGGTAAGCAACGCCCATGTGCATACTTTTCTTCGACTTTAGACCCAGTAGCAAGAGCCTTGCCAAGTTGCTTAAGGGCAACAGCGGCAGCTGCGGCGTCCATTCGACAGTCTGCAGGTCTAGTCATGGATAATATGCTCACGGTAATGGTTCCGCATGCAGTCGACACTCTATTAAACCGAACGAAAACTCAACATCTGACGAGCGCAAGATTGGCTGGGTATGAGTTGACGTTGTTGGCCAGTCATATACGGATAAAACGATGTAATGTGTTGAGTCCGGCAACATTGCTGCCGATCGACACAGAATCAAGCAGTGAAGCAGTACATGACTGCTACCTCAGAACTGAGGAAGAAACCAAGGGTCGCATTGACCTAAAAGATACTCCATTGATAGATCCTGATGGTACTCTGTATGTGGATGGTTCTTGTTTTAAATTACCGAATGGTGATGTGACAACTGCGTACGCTATAGTTACATTAAAAACAATTGTGGAGAGCGCAAGGTTGAGTCAAAATTCAGCTCAGGCTGCTGAGCTCATTGCCTTGACGAGAGCATGTGTATTGTCTAAAGATAAACGAGTGAATGTGTTTACAGATAGCCAGTATGCATTTGGTGTGGCACATAGTTTTGGACGACTGTGGAGAGAGAGAGGATTCCTTACGTCACATGGTAAGAAGATTCAGCATGGCCAGCTTGTGAATGATCTTCTGGATGCACTTACGTTACCTAAACAAGTGGCGATTGTTAAGTGTAGTGCGCATTGTAAAGTGACGAATGATGTTGGTCGTGGTAACGCGTTTGCGGATGAGACTGCTAAGGAGACTGCTCGGAACCTTAGCACTCGAATGTATGTGACGAGTTCGGTAAGGTGGCCTACAGAATCAAGTATGTGTGAAAACACTATTGAGAGTGTGAAATCCATTCAGAATGAGGCTACCGAGACTGAAAAGACGAAGTGGAAAGAAAGTACGGGAAAGTTGGATGCGAATGATTGTTGGATTGACTTGTCGGAACAGAAAAGATGGATGTTGCCTGATGCGTATGTGCTGGCTGTTGTGACTATGGCACACGGGTTAGCACATATTAGCGCGAAAGGTATCTGTAAATTGCTGTTTCCTGTGTGGAAGAATGATGGTATTACGAAATGTGCTGAACGTTTGGTTAAGAATTGCATGGTATGTTTGATGCATAATCCTGGTAAAGGCACTCCCACTCCACCTGGCCATTTTGCTCCTCCTGCATACCCTTTCGAAGTTATCCAGTTGGATTTTATTCACATGGAAAGATGTAATAACTTGAAGTATGTATTGGTTGTGGTGTGCGCATTCTCCCGATGGATTGAGGCCTACCCCCTTAAGGATAATACGGCTTTGTCCACGGCAAAAATTTTACTCAAAGAATATTTTTCCCGTTACGGAATGCCTCGGGTTGTGTGGTCAGACAACGGAAGTGAGTTTGTTGGGAGCGTGATGAAGAGTGTGTGTCGCGGATTAGGGATTGTTCAAAAATTTCATAGTGCAAACCATCCACAATCAGCAGGATTGGTGGAAGGGTACAATGGCACCCTTAAACTAAAACTAGCAAAGATTCAGGCTACGACAGGTCTTTCGTGGCCTGACGCTTTACCCTTAGCATTACTGTCAACAAGGGCAACTGTACACTCCCGAGTAGGGCTCAGTCCCTATGAAATAGTGTTCGGTCGTCCTGCCAATGTTTGGGGGGTCCCTAGACCAGGTGTTTTTTGTGAACTTGAGTATCCAATGTTGATTGATTATCTTCATGACTTGACTGCTAAACTGAGGTTAATTCACCAACAGGTTCACAAAGCATTGCCAACACAGACGGAGGGTCCAGGCCACCAACTCCAGCCCGGAGATTGGGTGGTAACGCGCAACTTTTCACGCAAGAACAATTTGGACCCTAGATTCACTGGACCCTACCAAGTCCTCCTTGCCACGAGAACTGCAGTTCGTCTCGAGGGAAAGAAAAATTGGGTGCACGCCACCCACACCAAGAAAGTCCCCATTCCGTTGCCAGCAGACTCGTGGGTAAGGAAAGGCATTGCATCAACTGAAACCGAAGGATTGCCAGCGTTTGTACCTTTCAGCGACGCACAACCTGTCGGAGAATCCTCAGTGCAGCCAAAAGGCATTACTGAACACTTGTCATCAGAAAACTCAAGACCAGAACACTCAACTGATCAACAGGGCGTTGTCCCTCCGATGGATCTTTTGTTTAATGAACAGACACGATCTGGGAAAACTCGTTATTTTCTGCGATCAAGCACCAGAGACTAATAAAAAATCCGTTCTGTCCCTTGATAAGTGCATTATCCCGTTTTTCCTGAACACTGTAAAACACTCACGTTATTACAATTATTTTGTATATTTATTGAGCTCCGTTCTTTACACCTTTTTGTTTCCACAGCTGAGAGACATTGTTTTTGCGTATATATATATATATATTTATGAAATAAAGACCGTAGGGCCGCGCGTGTACTTCCTCCTGGTTAGTAGGTCTTGACGCTAGGTTAAAGACCGTCGATGCCTGGGAACTCCTAGGAATTGACTATTGCTACACAGAACGAAGTGCGTCAAGAAACGTTGCGGACGGTCATAGGGAATGGCATTTTCGAAGCTGATGGACTTGGAAAGAGCTCAAGCAAGAAGATTCAAGCTGCAGCAACTCAGTCGTACCAAATGTTTCATATTTCAAATATTCGTATTGTTTATGACTATTTCTGCATTTTTGGTAGGTGCAGTGTATTACACAATGTTTCACTTCTTGTCTTCTATCATACCTACTCCTACCCCTGACCTTAAACTCATCCCCACTGACTCTCCTCATTCTTTTCACATCTTACCTGAACACGAGCAGGCTAGACGTGCAGAATTCCGCAATAATTCCTTTATTCAACTCCTTCATCAGCATCAGTTAGTGGTTAACACTACTAATTGTTGGGTATGTGGGTTGATGCCCCATACTACGGATAAGGGAATTCCATATCTAGTGTTACCATATAGCTCCCAAGGGTCTGCTCGAGCATTTCAAACAATGTTTCGAAGCGCACTGGGTTTCCACCCCATTCGAGAACCACGTTCCCCTTACTCTGGTCCTACCTCGTACCAAAAATCTTTGTCGATAGCAATAGAGGATTTAGATAGCGATATCTATGATCTTTCGCTTATCCCTGAAGAAGAGGTACAAGCCTATAGGATTTTAAGTAGAGGCGAATATAGTGTGTTCACTAATGAAAAACAGCTTAAAGATTCACCTCCGATATGGGTCGTACCCCACATTGGTAATTTTTGTCTAATAGGTCGTGGCCGTAGATCGAAAGCTCGACTTGGAGAGAGTGCTTGCACTGAAAATTATATATTGCCAATGGTCTCGTCCCCTGTGTTCCTGGCTGCCAAAGGTACCTACTTTATCTGTCATGATCGTGCATATGCATGGTTGCCCTCTGACTTTGTGGGCTCATGTTTTATCGCAAACTTGTTGCCTCCGACGTTCACTGTAGACGCAGAATATCACAAGACTAGAGTTGTGAGAGGCGTAATTAACGAAGAGGATACTGCCGGTCAAGAGGCAGGAGACTTTTTCAAGGGTTTCCTCCCGTTTTGGGGACCTATGGTTAATAGTAGGAATCTGAGACAGTTGACTCGAGTGGTAGAATCGACAGCTAATATTACTGCCAGTGCCCTTGGTAATATCACCACAGAACTTCAGGCGGATAGACTTATGACGTTACAAAACCGTATGGTTTTGGATGTGATCTTAGCAGATCGAGGTGGGGTCTGTAAGGTGATCCATTCGGCCTGCTGTATTTTTATTCCTGATAACGCTCCGACTGTCTATCAAGCCATCTCGAGGTTGCATAAAATTTCCGAATCCATACACGTGGATGTAGGGGATTGGACGCTACTTGGATGGTTTTGGGGCCTGATGTCGACTTGGGGTTGGAAAATTCTGACGATCATTGGAGTCGTTGTAGTGTTCCTGTTCACGTGTTGCCTTTGTGTACAGTGCGGTCCTGCCTTATGTGGCCTCTGTGCTACAACGTGTATGAGACAGCCACCTGTTACCAAAGGGTCTCGATTGGACAGAGCTATGCTGCAACAACATCTCGAGGGTCTGATGAATATCGAATATGATTCCGACTAGTGCTTGCCTACATGAGGGCAAAAGGAGCGTCTGAGGTTCCGTGACAATTTTAGGTGATGTTTTCGACTCATATGGTCGAGTCTGGTATCTAAGAACCGTAAATGACGAGTTTAGTAAGTGTGCGCAGTTTCGCTGTGCTAACTTAAACTGTTCGTTAGTTATGTGGGTTATTCACCTGTACCTACGGGTTCCATCTTAGATACGGCATCCATTTTGTCTCTTGCCCTCAAGTAGCCAGCGAACGGACACTATCCGCTTCGTGACCCTGGGACTCACACGATATTTGCGGAAGACGCATGTTCTTTGTAAGTTTCTTTATGATGAGGGGGATGATACTGTAAGGCAGATGGCCCCGCTCGAGGCTCATCTTGCCGTGCCAGTTTATTGTCTCAGCCGTGCATCTCATTAGGCATGTCCCTTTGATGCCTGTATCTCGTGTTTCCCGATACCTCCCCTTTTACACCCTTTTCGACTCGCCCACTGTTTCCATCTTCCTCTCCACCTGTTTTAGTTCCTATTTCGATCTGTTTTACTGCCGGTTGGAATTTGCTAATGTTGGGAAGATGGGTTTTTACAGTTGGAAACCACCAAATGTTTCCGCACTCATGTTCCGGACCTTATGTGCTTCAAAGTGACCAAAGCGACCCCTCTGAGGAATAATTATGGGAACCGGTTGTAAACTTTGTGTATCATGATGTCCTATGAGGAAAATCTGTATAAAAGGAGCGATCCACAGAACCAATTTGAAGCAGTCTCCCCAAGTTGCACGTGTTGTACTTGTCGTGACTTCTGTGTTCCCTGCAGTAATAAACCTTGAATCTTTGACGTCGAAGGAAGTGTCCCGTGTCTCTGTAGTTCGTGCGCCGAAACAGGTATCCCATGAAGGTTATAGGTGTTGTTCCCTGGCACCGCTGGTACTGATAAAAGTCCAGTCCTTCAAGGGGGCGTATTTTTTTGATAAGTGCATGGCTATGGGTTGCTCGGTCTCCTGCTCCTACTTCGAGAGGTTCTGTTCTTTCCTGGAGTGGGTGTTCAGGCAGAGAACGAGCCATCGGTGGGTCTTGCATTACCTGGATGGTTTTCTCTTCCTGGGTTCACCTGGGGTGCCAGAAATCAGCGACGCGTTGCAGTCTTTCTCCGCATTGATGATGGCGTAAGACTGTGGGGCCAGTAACGGTCAGTATGGGGATTTAATTGAACTCAGAGGCTGGTTTGTCACGGCTCCCCAAGGGAAAGGTTTCCACCTTTTCCCTGGCCTTACAGGACTGTTTGGGTGCAAAGAAGGTCACGCTGCATCCGTTGCAGAAGGTGGTTGGGCAGCTCAATTTCACTTTAAGGATCATTCACACGGGCCGCCCACTCTCGCGATCCATTGCATAGGCAAAGTCGGGGCTAAGGGAGAAGGACCACGCCATCAGGTTGTTGACTAGCGAGGTGTGGCAGGACATGCATATTTGGTTGGCATTCCTACAGGACTTTAATGGCACAGTGGTAAAGCTCAACTGTGCCAGGTCCAGTGAGGAACTAGGGGGCAGATGTGTCAAAGGGTTTTACCCATTCTGTGTCCATGGGAAAATGTTTTCTACATATGGCCCAAAGCCTTTTCATGGATGCCGTGGGCAGGGAAGGTGTTGGTGCCATCCTGGGCACGGCCTGGTGTGTGCGGCGTGGCCCTCTTCCTGGGCAGAGTCTGGGCTGTTGACTAACACTGGTTTCCTTGAGCTCTTTCCAGTCCTGGTGGTGGTGTCCATTGGCCAGACCAGTTCCACAACCAGTCGGTTATATTTTTGTTAGAGAACATGACGGTGGTTGAGTCCATTAATCAACAAGCTGCCAAATGTAAGATGATACTCAGGTTATTGAAGGAGATTCTGCTGCAATGTTTGAAACTTAATGTTGTGTTTAGGGCCAAGCATGTCCCAGGGGTGTTGAATAATGCTGCTGAATCTCTATTTTGTTTCAAGATGTAGGTTTTCAGGTCCTACCACCCAGAAGCAGAGGAAGTCACTAGGGGCCAGATGTAGGTAATTCTATTTTACCGACTCATAAATACCGAATTTTACCGATTCGGTATTTATGAATCGGTAAAACAGAAGTACCGAGATGTAGGTAAATCCAGATGTGGATTTACCGAATCTTTAAAAGTCGGTATTTACCGATTCGGTAAATACCGACCGGTAATGCTCCATTCATTCCTATGGGCTTTGAAGCCCATAGGAATGAATGGGGCATTACCGGTCGGTATTTACCGAATCGGTAAATACAGATTTTGACAAGGGTGCAGGGGGTGTCACTTTGACACCCTCTAGCACCCCCAAAAAAGGTACGGGGCCATGTGGCAGGCATACCTGCCCTAAGGGCAGGTCTGCCTGTCATATGGCACAGGTGTGCATGCACACATGTGCATGCACACCTCAATCGGTATTTCACCATCAAATTGAATTTGATGGTAAAATACCGATTTCTTAGGCCTTGTGGGACTCATAAGAGTCCCACCTACATATCAATTTTACCGATTCTGTAAAAATACCGGTCGGTATATTTACAGAATCTGTAAAATTACCGATTTGCCCAGTTTCTGTCCTCCTACATCTCGGTAGCCAAATACCGGTCGGTAACGGCCGAATTCGGCCGTTACCGACCGGTATTTGGCTACCTACATCTGGCCCTAGGCCTTTTCCGGTCCATCTGTTACGGCTTGGTGCCCAAGTCTACCAGACCTCGTGGCAGCCAATTTAGCACCCAGGACTGCCTTTGAGGGGCCATTCAGAGCATATTGTTGTTGCTTGGGAACTGGGGGGAAGAGGGCGTGGCCTGCCTCTTTCTCTGTTCTGTTATTCTTGGGAGCCCTAAGGGTTCAGGAGTGCTCTGCAGTCTGCGCGTGACGCCACATGGCAGCGATTTCCTTTTTCTCTAGAATGCTTGGCCACTCGGCCATGACCAGATCATTCATAGCTCAGAGAACGTTGCAGGGATGGCAGCGCTTGCAGGGGACCTAGCCGGATGCCAGGCATGGATGCCTTGGTATCGATGTTGAAAGTTGGGCTGAGACCGTCAACATTATCGGCGCCCTCTTGCTCTCCTTAACCTTTTTGTGCGCGTAAAACAGCCGCCATTTTGAACACCATGGTTTCCCTGCTCTCGCCGAGAGCCAGCGCGCCTCTCTCCCCCTCCTAGCTTCGCCGGCATCCCCCGCATACTGACAACCCCCCTGCCTGCACCTGCCGCGAATCATAAAACCCCTCTTCAGCGCTGCTCTGCCCCGGGCCCTCGTCCTGTTCTCAGCGCAACACCTCCCCTCTTCCCATTTATGATCCCCGGCCCTTTGATGCAAACCCCCTTTTTCCCGTGTGCCCGTTCGTCCTCCTCGTTCCCAAGCCGACACCCAGCTCTGCCGATACTGTTCCTTGCCCCTCCCCGTACAATAGAAAGTTTCCCCCCAGCAAGGGATCCCCGGGTTGATCAAAGCCGTTTTACCAGAACTTTGGATTCCACGGATCCACCTTCCTTTGTGTCATCCCCAAACATGTATTTCATCTGCGGCACGAAGGCCTACACATGGCTCCCCAAAGGCTGGGGGGGCACTTGCTACATCTCCTTCGTCCTTCCTCCGACTTATGTAGCCCCAGCGAATCACCACAGGCAAAAACGAGCCAAAGACATTGAACAAGCCGACTCAACAGGGGCGCAGTTCCTCGATGCTATGAAAGGACTCGTCCCCCTCTGGGGCCCGATGGCAAACAGCCGTGCCATCCGACATTTGACTCAGGCAGTCGAGACGACCATGAACATCACAGCGGGCATCTTTGCCAACAACACTGCCGAGCTCCAAGTTGTCCGTTTGGTGGCTCTTCAGAACCGCCTCGTTCTAGATGTGGTTCTGGCGGACCGTGGAGGAGCATGCCGCATAATTGGGTCCAGCTGTTGCACATACATACCGGACAACTCACCCTCAGTGTACAAAACCATCGAACATCTTCACAGACTCTCTTCGGAAGTTCACCATGAGCAAGAAGAATGGTCGCTTGGTGGTTGGTTCTGGGACACCGTCAAAAGCTGGGGCTGGAGACTGCTCACCATTATCATGATTCCCGTAGTTGTAATATGTGGCCTGTGCTTGGGAATTCAATGTCTGCCACCTTTGTGTTCTTTATGTGCGAGTTGTATTTTTCCCAAAACTGTGGACTTTGGAAGCGAACACATGAGAGCATTGTATGATACCGAAGTTAGGAATTTGATGAAAATTGACATTGAGTAAAGCAAGTTGGCTAGATATGTTGAAAAGGGGGGACTGTTGAAAGTTGGGCTGAGACCGTCAACATTATCGGCGCCCTCTTGCTCTCCTTAACCTTTTTGTGCGCGTAAAACAGCCGCCATTTTGAACACCATGGTTTCCCTGCTCTCGCCGAGAGCCAGCGCGCCTCTCTCCCCCTCCTAGCTTCGCCGGCATCCCCCGCATACTGACAACCCCCCTGCCTGCACCTGCCGCGAATCATAAAACCCCTCTTCAGCGCTGCTCTGCCCCGGGCCCTCGTCCTGTTCTCAGCGCAACACCTCCCCTCTTCCCATTTATGATCTCCGGCCCTTTGATGCAAACCCCCTTTTTCCCGTGTGCCCGTTCGTCCTCCTCGTTCCCAAGCCGACACCCAGCTCTGCCGATACTGTTCCTTGCCCCTCCCCGTACAATAGAAAGTTTCCCCCCAGCAAGGGATCCCCGGGTTGATCAAAGCCCCCAGCCCTACGAGATCCGATCGAACCACACACCCTCCGTGAATCGGCGGAATATCCAGCTGCGCGATGATCACCACCTGTTGTGAACGGGGCAGGGACTTCCACTGTAACCTTGCTTGGGAACGGGTTGGGAAGGGGGGATTCTGAGGATGTCTTTCCGTACATCAAAGTACCGACGAGAATGTGTTACGGGCAATAAAGAGATAAACTTGTGTATAAGAGGCCAGGCCTCAGGGATGCAGTTAGAGCACCTCAGAACGATACCTTCTGTCCGTTTCGTTGTGTTCTCCTCCGGAGAGAATAAAAATCTTGTTTCCTGCCTTCCAGTCTCCAGCGCCTGCCTCTTCAATAGTTTAACTTCTTTGTGGGTTCAAGAGGCGACACCGCCGAGCAATACTTAAGGATCGTATATTCTGGTTGGTAGTGCCACCCTTTTTTCAACAATTGGCGTCCCAAGCGTGGGGCCCATCAGCGACCCATGGATCCAGTGGGAGAGGTCCTGACGACAAAGTGAACGACTGCAACGATCGGGAACGCGTCTGTCCGATAGACCCTCGTCTGACAGCCGATCATCCGAACTTCACTGGTTCCGAACAGACCTCTCTCGAGTGATCTACGGTCCTGACTGGGAACCATAAGGAGTGCCGCGAGGATAACGGAGAAGAGAGGACGATCGGGCGCTGGATTCGGAAGACAAGAAACTGTCCATGCGGTCCGGGTAAGGTCGTGTAATCACGACAAGTTGCGAAATGATTGCTTGATTGCTTGATTGTTTAAAAATACTAGTATTGCTCTTTTTATTTATTTGGAGATTCACTGTCTGCAAACGGAGAAACAACGGGCTCTCTCTTTGCAAGCAGTGGAGGATAGGTAGGGCAGCAGCCGTGCTTATTTTTTCTCCCCCACTCAATAATTACTTGAAACTGAACTGTTGTTCGCAAAACTATTGTTTCCTGGAGATTCCCTGTCTGCAAACAGGGAAGAGACCATCCTTTTTGCAGACAGTGAAAAGGGTAGGTAACGCAGATCTTTGCGGACCTACTCATTCTCCCCATTGTTATTTATTGGTCTTTTGTTATTTTGATCCATGAGGTATTCACTGCCTGCAAACAACGTAGAATAGAAATATTCTGTCCAGTCTTTGCACCTAGTGATAAGATAGGCAGTGCTGACTTTTTAGTCCCTCGTTACGAGCCGTCATGTCTGTCTTCTCCCCACTGATTAGTAGCCTGTTTAGCCCGGACCGCTTATTAGAGATGGACCATCCAGCCCCACTGGAAGGCACCCCTAATAAGGACATGTTCATGAAGCATGGATTGACCGCTATAGCCTATAGTAAACTATGGCATAAATATACGAAAAAGGGTCAAGAAAGTCAGTGGCCCCTGATAGGATCCTTCGATGATGATAAAATAAAAACGCTAGAAACTGCCCTGGGTAAAAACAAGACAACACCCACTATGCTTGACAGTTTCGGCATGTGGCGAAAAGAAACTGAACAACGTAAAAAGAAAACTGAGAGTAGGCTGGAGAAAGAGCTGCGAAAAGCAGCCCACCTAGCTGCCCAGAACTTAGAAAAAGAGATAAAGGAAAGAGAGAAAGCTAAACAGAAACTAGAAATGGAAACGCCAAGCCAGTGTCCGGTTAGAACTCCCTCCATGCTCTACCCTGATTTACCCTCGAAACAACGAGCCAATGAGGACCTGCTGTTAGGTCCTCCTATCATCTACATGCCCCCTCCATATGCCCCTTCTCAACCCTTGGCGCAGCACGCGCCACCCCCAGGTACAAACGAAGGTACCGCCACAGCGTCGGCCCCAATGGCCTCTGTGCCAGCCGAACCCCTTGTATTAAAACCCGCATCAACAACAACGTTAGACGACCATGAGACTCGAGGGGCTGGCCCTGCAAGAACAAACAGACTAGACAAAGATGAGCGAGCGGGGATCGACAAAATAGCAAGGACACTGGTAGAAAGGAAGGATGATGAAGAGTACATCACAGATATGTTCAGCTCGTATACAGGGAGTCACAGACGACATTTTACCGTACGACTGTGTTATCATGTCTTGAATGCATACGAGGACCGATATCGAGACAAAGGTCCCGAGAGCCTAAGGACTCTGTACCGGAAGGTCGATATCGGGGATGAGGGCGAGTGTGATGTGTCGGACCTCCTTACGCGTACGCTTGAGGTTTTCCGCCACCTCACTGAACAAAAGCCGGGAGCTAAATCCGCAGCCTCCGTAGTGACCGAACCACCAACCGAGCAATCTAACACCATGATGCCGATACGAGAGGCTGCCCCTTACTGGGTTCCTCCTCGGGGTACAGGGACTCACGATGATGCAAACAACCAAGATGCGAAGGGAAGGGTAGTGTACAACTGGGTCTACCAGCCATGGGACCGGCAAGAGATACTGACATTCCGGAAATCTCTACCCGACCTACGTAAAAACCCCACTGCCTTCTATACTGAATTGGGTACAGCCCTGGGCTCAACGATTATGACCCTGGCTGACATCGACTTGTTCTTCGGGTTATGTCTACCAGCTGATGTGTGGAAGCAAATCCGGAAAATCGACCACCTTGAGCTGTTTGGACATACCTGGTCACAACTCAATGACCTGGATAAACAACGGGGACCAGGACAGAAGCCTTTGAAATCCATTCTAGACCTCCCAGATAAAATCGTAGAGAAATTAAAAACCCTAATCCCAGAAAAGAAAGTGGACTGGTCGATAGTAACAGCCTGTCGCCAAAAACCCCAGGAGGATGTATCGGAATACTTCTCCCGGTTTGAAACGGTGTTCTCCGATTACAGCGGCCAGGACATGACCACTGCAACCGGACACCATCTGTTTGTCCAGAATTATGTTAAGGGCCTATCATCGGAAATCTCCCAGAAACTACAGGCCAGCGAGAGTAGTTGGGCAGCCTCCAAACCTACAGCGATTCTCCAAATGGCCCAATATTATGAGCATCAGAAAAATGAAAACGATAGGGCGACAGAGAAAAAGAAGAAGGACTTAAAAGAGAGGGTGATGATTGCCAAACTGCAAGGGGTGACTATAGGACGAGACAAATACCGGGGAAACTACCAGACAAACGTCCCTAAGACTACATTTCCCCAGGACCGCACTCTGACTTCCTACAGTGGACGCACAGACCTTAGAGAAAACCAGTGCGCTTTCTGCAAAGGGACTGGCCATTGGAAATCCCAGTGCCCAGTTCTTCTGGAAATTATCAGAAACAAAGACCCCAGGGATGTAGCAAACGGACCGAGACCTAAGGGACAACAACGAGGGCCCCCAAATGACGCGACTAACGACAGATCAAGCAGACCAAATACGTTCGACCGACCCAGGCAGAACCAATATCAACAATCTGACTATGACGACACTCACACCTTCGCATAGGACAGCCAAGGGCGAGGGAGGGATCCAGTCGAGCTCTATGTTGACCAGCAGGGCCCTTATGTCACTGCTAAGGTCCTGGGTACCAAGTCTCCATTTCTGGTAGACACTGGCGCAACACGTAGTGCGTTATCTAAACGACTGATTCCAAGGGCACCCTTGTCTGGCTCACTCATAACATCGACAGGTTTCGATGGAACGCCCTCCACCAACCCTTTGTCTGCCCCGATTCTCTTTGACGTAGAAAACAACACCACCGACACCACGTTCTTGCTTTCCTCCAATAGCCCTGACGCCATTATGGGACTTGACTTACTGAAACACTTCCGAGCGACGATCAGGTGTTCTCAAGATGGAGTTCGAGTGTTTCTTTACGACAACCCCGTTCTGCTTAGACATTGCTCTCCCCGACACATGTTTTCCATCACCGACGTTGACGTGTCCCTGCTTGACACTCTACCTCCGTATCTGTGGGCCAAAGCGGATTCGGACGTAGGGCGTATGTTAATTGACCCAGTGCACATTACTGTCCGACCAGACGCAACACTCCCAAAACTCCCACAATATCGGATATCGCCAGAGGGCGAGAAGGCATTGGTAATGATTATCCAGTCACTGATAGACGCAGGAGTGGTAGAGGAAGTAGTTAGCAACGTTTGCAACAGCCCTATCTTGCCCATTATCAAGAAGCAGGGAGAGGGAGATGAGAAAGCATACCGTTTTATCATCGACCTCCGAGAGATCAACAAAGTGGTGGTACCCCAGTACCCTGTGGTCTCAGACATCACCACCATCCTGACTTTGATTCCATCCACTGCCACCACCTTTTCCGTCATCGACCTCAAGAACGCATTCTTCTCCATCCCCATCCACCCAGACAGCCGATATCTCTTCGGCTTTACCCTAAAAGCCCGCTCATATAGGTTTTGCCGAGCGCCTCAAGGCTACACGGAAAGCCCTAGCATTTACAGCCAGGCCCTCAAAAGACAACTAGACCAAGTCCAGTTACCCGACGGAGTGGTGTTGGTACAATATGTCGATGACATCCTTTTGGCAGCCGACACCACCCCTCTAGCGGTTACCGCCACCATTCAACTCTTGCACTTCCTTGCGGAAAATGGCCACAAGGTCTCCAAGAAGAAGTTGCAATTCTGCCTACCCCAAGTCACTTACCTAGGCCACCTTTTGTCCAAAGATGGAAGAAAACTCACCCCTGATCGAATCCAAACCATTCTAGATACCCCTGTTCCTAAGACCCAGAAGCAGGTTCGCTCCCTATTAGGCCTCACCTCCTTCTGCCGACAATGGTTACCAAACTTCAGCCTCGTTGTAAAACCACTGCTTTCTCTGCTAAACAAAGACGTCCCTTTCCCACTCCCTTGGACCCCTGAGTGTCAAACTTCCTTCACAGAACTGCGAGATGCTCTTTGCTCAGCCCCTGTCCTAGGTACCCCTGATTACAAAAAGCCCTTCTCCCTTTACACTCACGAAAGGGAGGGGTGCGCTTTATCTGTCCTGACCCAGGCCATCGGCCCTAAGCAACGACCGTGCGCTTACTTCTCTGCCACTCTTGACCCTGTCGCCAGAGCCTTGCCTGCCTGCCTTCGAGCTGTAGCTGCTGCTGCAATCTCTATCCGACAGAGTGAGGGGATTGTACTCTCGAATTCCCTCACGGTACTGGTACCCCATGCAGTCGACACCCTCCTGAACCAAACCAAGACGCAACATCTGACGAGTGCACGACTGACTGGATACGAACTGACCTTGCTTGCCCCCCATATCACCCTGAAAAGATGCACCACACTGAACCCAGCAACTCTGTTACCCTTGCCAGAGAACGATCCCAATGTGCACCCCGTGCATGACTGCGTGACTCTTACGGACGAACAGACCAGGAGTAGGGTCGATCTCAGAGACACGGCTTTCCCTGACCCCGACGGGGAGCTGTGGGTGGACGGTTCTTGCATCAAACTCTCCGATGGTACCACTGCCTATGCAGTCACCACGGCTCGAACTGTAGTAGAAACAGCCCGCATCACCCAGCGATCTGCCCAGGCAGCGGAACTGATTGCTTTGACGCGAGCCTGCATCCTGGCAACAGGAACCACAGCGAACATTTACACCGACAGCCAGTATGCCTTCGGGGGGGTTCACCATTTTGGGCTCCTCTGGAGGGAGAGAGGATTCTTGACCTCACACGGCACACCCATTTTGCACGGGGATTTAGTCTCCGCCTTAATCGAAGCTGTCCTCCTCCCCAACAAACTTGCCGTTATCAAATGCCAGGCACACAAGAAAGTGACAGACATTATTGGACAGGGAAATGCACTAGCCGACATCACCGCCCGAACGACAGCTGAAAATAGAACGACAACACATATGTACGTGACCAGGTCACAAGCAGAAAACTGGACTGACGCCAAGGACACAATTAGAGACATACAAACGGCTAGCACACAACACGAATTGACTGAATGGACACGGGTGGGATTGAAAGACGATGAAGGCTGCTGGCGGACAAAAGACACGAACAGATGGTTGCTACCTGATTCATACTTGATTCCCATATTAACCATGGCACACTCCCCTGCCCACATAGGATCAGCCCCCATGATCGAACTTGTCTCCAGGGTTTGGCACAATGACAAGATCCCAGATTCCGCCAAACGCCTGGTCCAACAATGCTTAATATGCCTGCAACACAACCCCGGGAAGGGAACTGTAGTACCCCGGGGGGGATTTGGGGTCCCAAACCACCCATTTGAAGTCCTGCAGATGGACTACATCCAGCTAGACAGATGCCAAGGCTTGAAATATGTGCTCGTCGTGGTGTGCGCATTTAGCAAGTGGGTGGAAGCATATCCAACCCGTGACAACACCGCTATGGCCACCGCAAAGGTTCTGTTAAAGGAGTTTTTCCCCCGTTATGGCCTCTGTCGTGTTTTATGGAGTGATAATGGCCCCCACTTCGTAGCCAAAGTTATCCAGCTCATCCTAAATGGGCTGGGTATTAAACAGAAATTCCACGCAGTCTTTCACCCTCAATCTGCTGGGCTTGTCGAACGACACAATGCCACACTAAAGCTTAAACTGGCCAAAATAGTGGCTACCACGGGCCTGAAATGGCCAGACGCCCTCCCATTGGCATTGCTATCGATGCGCTCTACCCCCACCCGACATCACTTAACCCCTTATGAAGTTGTCTTCGGTCGACCCATGAGCGTCTGGTCTGCCCCGAAACCAACTTCCATTCATGACGTTCCGGACGTCCTAATGTCTGATTATCTGTACAAATTGACTGAAACTTTGTCTGTCCTTCATCAGCAGGTGCAGCAGGCCATCCCCGATGCTTCCAGGGGTCCGGGTCACGCCATCCAGCCGGGGGACTTCGTGCTGATCCGAAATTTCCAGCGATCAAAGAGTTTGGAACCCCGGTGGACGGGCCCCTGGCAAGTGCTGATCACCACTCGGACCGCACTTCGAGTGGAGGGGAAGAAACACTGGCTGCACGCTCATCACTGCAAAAAGGTCTCTCCAGCCCTGGCCACGACAGACACCGTCAACACCCAAGAAGAGCTCCTGAACCAGGACCGACCATCGTTGAACTGCTATCCTGATACTGAGACACTTGAACTTTCAAAACATCCTGACCCCACTGTGCCATCTCGAGAGGGGTATTTCCTGCGTCGAAAGGAGGGAGCTTCGGCTAAGTAGGCCACGGACTAGGTTAAAGGATCTCAGAACGGTGACCCAAACTACCAAGGGTTACCTGGAGAGAAGCTAAAACTAAGTCTGTGGTCCTGCCCACTACCGAGCACCTTGAAAACGAAGATGATGGAAGCGCCAGATAAGAAGATGATGGAAGCGCCAAACAAGAAGCCGACGGGGACAGCAGGAAATACCCACTACAGAAATCCGAGAACAGACAGACTCCATAGCTCAAAGACAATTGCACTCGTCATCACAATCCTCTTCTGTTTTCTCCTCATGACCACGCTCTGGATTTTGGAAGAACATGCACCTGCTCACGAAACATTCCTAACCACTGCTCAGCCTACCACCATGAAGGACCATTATCTAATTTCGCTCTCTCCTCAACTAAGAGAGAGGCGAAAGGAGTTTTGGAACAACTCTTTCGTGCAGCTACTTCACCAGCACAATCTTGCCACCAATACCACCAACTGCTGGATCTGTGGGTTGCTACCCCATGCCACTGGACATTCAATACCATTCATCCCTTCACCCTTCTCTGTCCACGGCTCCTGCCTTGCTTGGCTGATCCTCCTGCAAGAAAGCTATACGGGCAATGCCACCTCCAGCAGAACTGCAGCACATTCTTCTCACGGGGCCGGGCGAAACAAGACAAAGACACACTTCTGCCCGCTGACCCCCAGCGACTCGATCCAAATGGACATCCCGGCTAAGGAACGAATCGAAATGCAGGTGTTCAACAATCCAACCAGACCCACCTTCTCCTATCTGCGGAAACGAACGGCTGCCACTCTGACTGTGGCCCTGTCGGTCATCAACGTCACAGGCCACATGTGTGTATAAGGACTTGGGACACAGCTGGTGGGTCGCAGCGCTTGCCGTTTTACCAGAACTTTGGATTCCACGGATCCACCTTCCTTTGTGTCATCCCCAAACATGTATTTCATCTGCGGCACGAAGGCCTACACCTGGCTCCCCAAAGGCTGGGGGGGCACTTGCTACATCTCCTTCGTCCTTCCTCCGACTTATGTAGCCCCAGCGAATCACCACAGGCAAAAACGAGCCAAAGACATTGAACAAGCCGACTCAACAGGGGCGCAGTTCCTCGATGCTATGAAAGGACTCGTCCCCCTCTGGGGCCCGATGGCAAACAGCCGTGCCATCCGACATTTGACTCAGGCAGTCGAGACGACCATGAACATCACAGCGGGCATCTTTGCCAACAACACTGCCGAGCTCCAAGCGGTCCGTTTGGTGGCTCTTCAGAACCGCCTCGTTCTAGATGTGGTTCTGGCGGACCGTGGAGGAGCATGCCGCATAATTGGGTCCAGCTGTTGCACATACATACCGGACAACTCACCCTCAGTGTACAAAACCATCGAACATCTTCACAGACTCTCTTCGGAAGTTCACCATGAGCAAGAAGAATGGTCGCTTGGTGGTTGGTTCTGGGACACCGTCAAAAGCTGGGGCTGGAGACTGCTCACCATTATCATGATTCCCGTAGTTGTAATATGTGGCCTGTGCTTGGGAATTCAATGTCTGCCACCTTTGTGTTCTTTATGTGCGAGTTGTATTTTTCCCCAAACTGTGGACTTTGGAAGCGAACACATGAGAGCATTGTATGATACCGAAGTTAGGAATTTGATGAAAATTGACATTGAGTAAAGCAAGTTGGCTAGATATGTTGAAAAGGGGGGACTGTTGAAAGTTGGGCTGAGACCGTCAACATTATCGGCGCCCTCTTGCTCTCCTTAACCTTTTTGTGCGCGTAAAACAGCCGCCATTTTGAACACCATGGTTTCCCTGCTCTCGCCGAGAGCCAGCGCGCCTCTCTCCCCCTCCTAGCTTCGCCGGCATCCCCCGCATACTGACAACCCCCCTGCCTGCACCTGCCGCGAATCATAAAACCCCTCTTCAGCGCTGCTCTGCCCCGGGCCCTCGTCCTGTTCTCAGCGCAACACCTCCCCTCTTCCCATTTATGATCCCCGGCCCTTTGATGCAAACCCCCTTTTTCCCGTGTGCCCGTTCGTCCTCCTCGTTCCCAAGCCGACACCCAGCTCTGCCGATACTGTTCCTTGCCCCTACCCGTACAATAGAAAGTTTCCCCCCAGCAAGGGATCCCCGGGTTGATCAAAGCCCCCCGCCCTACGAGATCCGATCGAACCACACACCCTCCGTGAATCGGCGGAATATCCAGCTGCGCGATGATCACCACCTGTTGTGAACGGGGCAGGGACTTCCACTGTAACCTTGCGTGGGAACGGGTTGGGAAGGGGGGATTCTGAGGATGTCTTTCCGTACATCAAAGTACCGACGAGAATGTGTTACGGGCAATAAAGAGATAAACTTGTGTATAAGAGGCCAGGCCTCAGGGATGCAGTTAGAGCACCTCAGAACGATACCTTCTGTCCGTTTCGTTGTGTTCTCCTCCGGAGAGAATAAAAATCTTGTTTCCTGCCTTCCAGTCTCCAGCGCCTGCCTCTTCAATAGTTTAACTTCTTTGTGGGTTCAAGAGGCGACACCGCCGAGCAATACTTAAGGATCGTATATTCTGGTTGGTAGTGCCACCCTTTTTTCAACATCGACAAGGTGGCGGCAGTCCTGAGTGTTCTGGGTAAAATCTGTAGGTCCATAGAGGAGGCCCGCCTTTTCAGGACAGCATTTATGCTGGCCTCCGATGGGGCTTTCAGGACTGGGGAATAGGTGGCCAAGAACAAGAAATACATGCAGGGAGGACTGCAGCAGGCCCATGTGCATTTTTAAAATGAGTATATTTTTTGTATTGCAATGGTTTTAATTAACTATGCAAATAAATTAAACTTGAAATGTGCAATGTGTTGAGGGTTCTTTGATTCCTACGCTGTCGCGCTGCAAGACAGATTAGGGTGGCAGGAGAGATCACATCAGCTTGCACAAGTCACTGGGCAATTCCTGCTGTCCCATGGGCAACCTCAAATTCTTTTTGGCTCATAGGCTGAGTCAGGCGGGGCCCCCTTTTAGTGCGTATTGATGGGTGCCTTTATTGAGGTTTCAGTTCTCCAAGGGGCTTGCTTTGGCGCTCAGGGATGCAGGATTTGACCCCACAGATTTCAGTTCTCATTCATTTAGGATTGGGGCGGCCACTGCAGCGACAGCAATAGAACTCTCTGGTCAGGCGGTGCAGAGGATTGGTAGGTGGTCCTCTGAATGTTACAAGTGCTATGTTAGGTTCCACCTGCTGTAGGATTGCTGCTAACCGTGTTTCTTTTCCTTCTCTCCCAGTTTTCTCGTCCTGTGACACAGGGGGAAAGTGCCAAGTCGATGGCCGTATTTCTTTGCAGCCCCGGTGCACGACGAGGTGACAGACTTTTTTTTTTTTTTTTTTAAACCTTTATTGTACAGAAAGTGCTCACAAATACGGGCCTACAACCCAGCGGGCTGGCCACCACATATCAGAAGCATAATTAACAGTACAAAAGTACCCACAGGATAGGACAATACGATCACAGGAGACATAGGCCGACAGCCATAGAGCAACCAGCAAGGACAGGATACGTGAAGGTTGATTTTCTATTATGGGAACGGGAAGTACAGGATCATGACGGGCAGTGAGTCAAGCAAAAAAGGGGGGGCCGTGGTGAGCCGCGAACAGGCGATCATAGAAGATACAGGATAAATCCGACAAGGACTAAACATATTGGGAAAAACAATTCCAACGGAAGCACCACTAGGAGAGGCAATTGCGCTCGCCGTCCAGCGCCCACCCACCACCGCTACAACCTGACTTAACAAACAGACGTAAAAGAGCCCATCGTATAAATCAATACGTTACACACCCCAATAAAAGGAAAGAAATCCCCCACGAAAGAGGGAGGGGAAGGAAAAAAGAACAAGCATTGGAAATGCAATAGGTCTCGCAGCATTAGAGTTAGTGCTTTTAGAATTGTTTATGGGTTTTTTTTGTAAATGTTTAGCATTTTTGTTTCCTGTAGCCAATGCTAAAGAATTACAAATAAAAAAAGCCATAAATATTTATAAAAGCTGTAACTGAAATGGTCTGAGAGCTATTGCACTGTGTGAGGGTGAGGTGTTGAGGGTGAGTGAGGGTGAGCGTGAGGGTGGGTGAGGGTGAGTGTGAGTGAGGGTGAGTGAGGGGTTGAGGGTGAGTGAGGGTGAGGGGTTGAGGGTGAGTGAGGGTGGGTGAGGGGTTGAGGTGAGTAAGGGTGAGTGAGGGTGAGTGAGGGTGAGTGAGGGTGAGTGAGGGTGAGGGGTTGAGGGTGAGTGAGGGTGGGTGAGTGAGGGTGAGGGTGAGGGGTTGAGTGTGGGTGAGGGGTTGAGGGTGGGTGAGGGATTGAGGGTGAGGGGTTGAGGGTGAGTGAGGGTGAGTGAGGGTGAGGGGTTGAGGGTGAGTGAGGGTGAGGGTGAGTGAGGATGAGGTGTTGAGGGTGGGTGAGGGTGAGTGAGGGTGAGGGTGAGTGAGGGTGAGTGTGAGTGAGGGTGGGTGAGGGTGAGGGTGAGGGGTTGAGGGTGATTGAGGGTGAGGGGTTGAGGGTGAGGGTGAGTGAGGGTGAGGGTGAGTGAGGGGTTGAGGGTGAGTGAGGGTGAGGGGTTGAGGGTGGGTGAGGGTGAGTGAGGGTGAGGGGTTGAGGGTGAGTGAGGATGAGTGAGAGTGAGGGGTTGAGGGTGAGGGGTGAGGGTGAGTGAGGGTGAGGGTGAGTGAGGGGTTGAGGGTGAGGGTGAGTGAGGGTTTGAGGGTGAGGGGTTGAGGGTGAGTGAGGGTGAGGGGTTGAGGGTGAGTGAGGGTGAGGGCATTCACATGTACTGCGCGTGGGTGTCCTGAATGAATGATGGATGCAGGATGGGTGGATGAATGAATGATGGATGCAGGATGGATGCAGGGTGGATGGATGGGTGGATGAATGAATGATGGATGCAGGATGGATGGATGGGTGCATGAATGAATGATGGGTGCATGAATGAATGATGGATGCAGGATGGGTGGATGGATGGGTGGATGGGTGGACACATGAATGGATGCAGGATGAATGATGGGTGGATGAATGGATGGGTGGATGCATGAATGAATGATGGATGCAGGATGGGTGGATGAATGAATGATGGATGCAGGATGGATGCAGGGTGGATGGATGGGTGGATGAATGAATGATGGATGCAGGATGGATGGATGGGTGGATGAATGAATGATGGATGCAGGATGGATGGATGGGTGCATGAATGAATGATGGGTGCATGAATGAATGATGGATGCAGGATGGGTGGATGGGTGGACACATGAATGGATGCAGGATGAATGATGGGTGGATGAATGGATGGGTGGATGCATGAATGAATGATGGATGCAGGATGGGTGGATGAATGAATGATGGATGCAGGATGGATGCAGGGTGGATGGATGGGTGCATGAATGAATGATGGATGCAGGATGGGTGGATGCATGAATGGATGCAGGAATGGATGCAGGAATGGATGGATGGATGGGTGGATGGATGGATGCATGAATGAATGATGGATGGATGGATGGATGGATGGATGGGTGGATGAATGAATGATGGATGCAGGATGGATGGATGGATGGATGCATGAATGATGTATGGATGGATGCAAGGTGGTTCGGGCTCGCTGCGGTGCAATATGCAAATTAGTTTACGCCCCACCACTTTCAAATGTCACCAGCCGCCCCTGGAGAGGGAGTGTCATTGCTCCGCTACTATCATCATTCCTTTATGAGGCTGTAAGCCTCCAAATTTGTACGAGGGGTGCTCTGATTTGAATATTTATGCTACAGCAAATACAAACATAAAGATGTTCTATTTACGACAACTCAGCACATTTCTCTGGCCTGCCAGCCAACAGATCAAACACAGCCCACCGCCATTTGTACAGAATAAACAAAGTGTTTTTTTTTTTTAAATGAAGAGAAACCGGTCTTGTAACCAGATGTGGGAGAGGGTGTGGGGGGGGGGGGCAGAGGGTGCTGTAACCCGCCCCATGTCAAAGCTGTGATTGCAAGTAACTGGGATGAGGAGAGGGCGTCTGTGGAGAGAGATGGTACAAAACATGAGCTACAGTGGATGAAGAGAAAGGACTGGAATAAAGACCGAGGGCAGTGAGAGAGGAGAGTGGACAGAGCATCTAAGGAGCGACTGTGTAGCACAGATGGAGGGTAGTTATCTTAGAACAGGTTGTTCTAGGGTATGCAGGGCAGAAGAAAGGATAACAAGGCGCTACCAGATGGTTACAAAAGATAAGATTTAGAAAACAGTGTTTGAAGCAGCCGAAAAGGACTGGAGGGCATGTGTTGAAGCCGGCTGTTTATACTTGCGTTGGGGTGTGAGACGAGGAGGGAGGGGAAGGGGGGGGGTGGCCTCGCCACCTCAGAGCACTGAGCCGGTAACACTTTGCTGCTGAGTTAGGAGCTAGCCCTCCACCAGAGCACTGCGGAGCTCAGAGTGCACTGGGGTAACGTTCACCTCTCAGCCTTAAGAGAAGAGCTGTATACCTTTGCTGCTGAGCACCCCGGGGTGGAGAACAGTTCAGAGCTAAATGCTGTGCACCAGCCTCTGACCACGGGCTGTGAACGGGCAGGCACTGGGTCCCGGTCCCAAAACAACTCAGCTCCGCAGAGCAATGCAGGCCGTGAAGTGCTTAGAAGTTAGCACTTAGCGCCAGGCTAAGTAACGGCTCCGCAGCAATGGCGGGTGGGGGGCTGCTTGTCACTTAGAACCAGGGGACAGAGCAGTACTGACTGACAGGCAGAGGGTGGCTCCAGTTTATACAGAGTCCTACACAGATGTGAAAGCCACTAAACTTAAATTAAATGAAAGTGTGCGCCATGCTCGCGCTATTTACATGAAAGCATCCTAAACCTCCAGGCAGAAGGTTTATACAGAGTCACACACAGATGTGAAAGTCGAACGTTTTTTTATTATTTATTATACAGTTAATGCCATACAAAGCTGACTCTGCTAATAAAAAGTCAAGGCAAAACCGTTATCATTGCTACATACCATTTCTTTATATAAATAGAGACAAGACGGAGGGAAGAGAGGGGAGGGGGGAGGAGAAATGCGACACGGCGGGAAGGGGCAGGCAGGATGACTCAGGGGAGGGGGCGGAGCGGGGCAGAGCGGCATGTGGGTGTGAAAAGCCGGGCCTTTGAAGTGAAGCTAAGCTTCACTTCAAAGGTGTCGGAGGAATGCGGGCGGCTGTGCACGCGCTTTTAAGCTCAATGCACATGCGCATTGAGCTTAAAAGTCACGGGCACTGCAAGGAATCGCCACGATTCCTTGCAAGTTAGATAAAGTGTGGATGAGCCCCTATAGTCTCGCTTGCTCGATGCGCATGCGCATCGACAGGCGAGACCTAAAAAGGAAGGGACTCCTCCTCAAACACGCGCCCCCTGGCGAACAAAGCAGGAAAACATCAACCGGCACACAGCAACCATTAGAAATCAGTGACAGGAACACGTAGTGAGCCGTAATCACAATAAGACCGGAAGGCCAGTGCATCCGAAACATCCCAGGGGAACACATGACAAGACGGAGTCCCGAAAAAGAGAATACTTAAGAGCCATAGAACAAAAAAGAGGGGAAAAAGGGGGAAAAAGACCCCCTAAAGTGACAGACCCCCCCACCCACCCCACGAGCCCACCCTGCACCCCTGCAGAAGGCTATGGCCTACCCCCCAGCAGCGTGCCTGTCGCCCTAATTAGAACCCGAAATATAGAAGAGCAAAGGCAAGACGGAAACATAAGACAACAAGCATTTGCAATGCAATAGGTCTCGCATTTACGCAGCTTTGAGCTATTGGCATTGTAAATGACAATGCCTTTTATTTATGTTTTAGTTTTTAAAACATAAATGAAAGGCATTGTCATTTCCAATGGCAATAGCTTAAACTCGCGTAAATGCGAGACCTACTGCATTGTAAATGGTTGTTTCCTATTGCATTCATTGGCGACGTGACAATTAAATACTGATTTAAATGTAGACACCTCAGCTATTTCAAAAAGATTCAGTTTGCCACATGTAGCATGACACACAGATAAGGGCACACGCTCACTTCCTTAAAGTGCAAAGAATTTCAAGTAACTAAAATAGACGGCTGTGTTAACAAAGTTAAGGGGTCTGGTGAAACATAAATGTGTCTCCTTAAAACAAAAACAACTCTATCACAATTTGTAGATTCTACGAAGAAGCTGCTGCTGCCACTGACATGCAAACCAAAGTCGAATTCTACTAAAGACAGCTTCAGCCTTCCATCTTCCTTAGGTTGGTAAATTGAATGCCATCACGTTCGACAGTAGTACTACCTGTTATTTATGTAGTTGAGAGACCACAAAAGCGTGGTAGGAAAGGCTTTGTAAAAATAAAAATCGAGACCTTTGGCACTGGAATGCCTGCCGCCATTGTCCCGGCTGCTTACTGCAGACACAGCGTGCTTTGCTTACATTCAAACACGTCGTGACTGCAGTAATAGAAAGTCAATAAAGTAAATAGTGCTCAAAGACTAAAATGAAGGCGGTGTTATATAGCTGCAAGAGCACTGTCTGAACAGAGGAGAGGCAGCTCCATGTGTGTGCTGTGGGGTGCGACATTTCTGTCCCCTGCTCTTGCTGGCTGCTATCAGATGCACTGTGTACATAAACACAGCGTGGTGAAAGCAAACATGTCTGCCCAAAGAAATATTTCCCTCCAATAAATAACTGTGCTGTTTGCTGGGATTCCAAATAATATTTGCATGCAACCTACACTGTGACGTACGGCTCTTTTACTGCTAAACCACAATACGTTGTTTTTTTAAAACACTTAGTCATGTTCAGGAATGAAAAGATTTTATCGTGAGCTACTTCATGCCGCAGAGCAGGGGCACCCTAGCAGAAAGTGTGGTGGCATTTCATGTAAAGCACTCCGAGGCTTTTTGCAGGGTGTGGCGAGCTGTGCAGACGGAGCCTTCCGTGGCAGATTGTGAGGGCAGCGCACATGCAGGTGAAAAGTTCTCCGAGCACCGCCCTGTCCAGTGTGACTCCATAACTTGAGGACGCCGGGGGTAGTCCCCGCAGAGGCGTCAGCTGCCTGCGCTCTGGCCGAGCCTGGAAGTGGTCCAAGCTTCTGTGTGAGGAGACGGCTTGAAAAGTGCTTTTGTGTAAGTGGTAAAAACTTACGGACAGCGGATTGCGGGCCGGGGGAGAAGAAGTGCAACACGGCGCTGGAGCACAGGAAGTCCAGCGAGGGCCGGGAGTCCAGGAGCAGCGACCGCCGGCCAGCCCTGCACCCAGCAGCCGCCGGAGGCGGCGAGCGTCCACTGACGTCACCATCATCATGGGGCTGTGGCGCGCGGCGGAGACGTCGCCGTGAGCATGCACATCGCCATCTCCGACACGCTTTTCGCAGCGCGCCCTAACCGGAGAGACAGGAGATTGGGAACGCGCGCGCGGGGCCGGCTCCGATCGCTTTCCTGAGCGTGCGCGTGCCAGTCTCCCGTCTCCTGGGAAGCAGACCCGGCAACTATAGTATCGCGCCTGCGCGATGCGCATATGGCTTCGCCATATGTATCGCAGGCGCGAGACCTAAAAGGGAGAAAGCCTTATCTTGCTTCTTGGAGCAGCAAGTATATTTTTGTGAAATTATTTGCTGAAAATAGAAAGGAGCCCCACCTCTTGGCTCTAAAATGCTGCTAAAATGACAATTTAACCACTTCCTGTAAGCCAGACTAAGTGAATGAGTATTGTCATCAGAAATGTTAAGCAGCATGGAAAGAAACATTCATGCAAAAGCTTAGGTTGAATCTTTCCTAAAGACCAGGTGATATCGAAAAGATCTGTCCCCTCCCAGCAGTGAGTAGTGATGGAGACACTTACATCTGACACTTCAAAATGAATTATATGCTGCCCTTGACTGTCACATGGAAAATATGTTAATCATCTGTGCACCAAATAACTTATGTTAAACTAAAGATATAAAAATAAGATTCCGCCTATGCCAACTGTGAGCTGATTTGTCTGCCCATCAAATGTCACTGCTTGCTATGTGGCGCGTACAGCCACCAGAAATGGTGCAATTTAGCAATCAAGCTTTGAAAGAATAAGTATACATTTAAAAAAAGGTACCGACAGCGGCTGCATTGAGGGGTGAATGTCTGAAATAATATATGTATTGCTCAACAACAGCAAATACGCTGGAAAGTTTACATAAAAGTTGTTACTTACAAGATGATGATGAGGATAGAATAATAATAAAGTGTGTCTGGAATTTATTACTTCAGCATTACTACCTATTATGACAATGGTTTCCCATTCAGAGCAATGATATACATTTTTTTCATAAAGGATATCCAGAATAGTTGCCATGGATCTTGAACTGTGAGCCCATTGTTGAACACACCAGCTGCAGCCTCAATATAGCCTCTAGCTCTCTGGTTGATATACCCAGGAGCTGGAACAACGTCCCATTTCCATCAGGACTACACCACCTCATCCCAATTTACAAAACAGCTGAAGACACAGCTCTTTAAAAAACAAACACTGCATGACGACACAGTAAAATATTTGTGTCCCTCCCTTGGTACAGTGCCACTGCATAATCTAAACTATCACGCTATTCAACAACAATATAACAAGATCATGCAGCATCAATATGGGGAGCACACTTGGGGAGGGCAAGGATTTGCACTGAGCTTGGGGTGTTCAATTTCTGTCCCGGCAACTAGGCGCAGCCACATAAGTAGTGCAGCATTTTTATCGGCACAAGTGGGGTAATGCTGGATGGTAGGACTTTGTGGATTCCTTCAGATTCCACAAAATTCCATCACAGAAATGTAAGGAAGATGCATGATTTCAGGAAAAGCTTGAGGTTTGCAGGGCACTGAAGGTAAGAAAACGTAATCAGATTAATGTAAGAAACACCACCCTGGAATCCTCTGGCTGTCTAGGTTTCCAACATGTCTGGTTTGTACATTTGCATGAGTGATATCAGAGCACTGCCCCAAATACCGCAGCTACCCCAATTGCTTCTTTATCAATGAAGCACTTTAGGGTCTTTTGTGTCTTGATCTCTTGGTCCACCCACACAGGTGGGGTACCATTCTTATTGAGGGACATGTGGGAACTCAGGGTAGTAGGAAATTTGTGGCTCATCACAATTTCCCAACTTTTCCCTCACAGAAAGGTGACGAAACTGTGTGTTTTCATTCAAAATTTGAAGTTTAAATAATAGGCATTGACCACAGCCCAATCCTAAATGGGACAAACCAGTTTTTCAACCCCTCCCCCGCAGGGCCAGCCCGGGGGTATGCCTTCAATTTGCCACTGATGGTGGCAGGGAGGCCACTACACCACACGGATTTCTAAATGGTGCCACAACAAACAAAAGGAAGTGCTGCCCACCCCCTCCCCCGCCCACCCAATAATGGCTAAGGCCGTTATGGGGTAATGATTGACTACATATTGGCGGCCGGGCACTACACTAGATTCCCTGGATGGAGGATGGCATCCACACCCTGGACCAAATCCTGCATGATGGGGATCTGAAACCCTTCAACCGTCTACGGGAGGAGTTTGGCCTTCATCCTCAGCAAGCCTGGTGTCACTTGCAATTGCAGCACTGCCTGCAACGTTGTCTAGGTCCCCGCCCTTGGTCACTACAATCAACGCTGACAGTGGCCTTTTTGACATTGTGGGGCCGCCACAAGGGAGTGACATTGGGTCTTTATGGGGGTGCGCTTGGGCCTTCTCTTTTCCCAACTTTTTCTTCGCAGCGTCCGAGCCAAATGGCAGACCCGCCTGCAGATCACTTTGGGGAAAGAGGACTCGACTGACATCCTGAATGCCCTGAATAGGGGCACGTACGAAACCCTCTGAAATTTCTGCCTCTTAAAAACACTCCACAACTGGCACTGGACTTCGACAAAATTGAACAGAGCAGGACTCATATCATACATGAACTGCTAGCGATGCGCAGAGACACACTGTGATATCACTCATATCCTATGCGAGTGTGCCTTGATCCAGCCCTCCTGGTCCCATGTAGGTGATACTTTGGTAGCATCCATGCCAGTGCAACTTCCCTTCACACTACAGTCATTCTCCTCCACAACACTAGGGACTCTCCGGACCTGTCCCGTCCAAAACGTCACCTCCTTCACACGGACCTGGCTGGAGGCAAAGATATGAATCCTCCGTCACTGGAGGTCACCCGTTCCCCCTTCAGCGGAGAATTAGACAGTGGCACTGATGCAGACGGCATTGCATAAATGTGTTGTCTATAACCTCCAAGACCAGGCTGAGGTGTTCACGCAGATCTGGGCCCCTTTCCTGAGAGATTGGCCCTGCCATCCCTCATTTCCCACCGATCCTTCCTTGCATCCCCCTACGGACACTGGGTTCAGTGTCCCTACATGCTGTGTAGCAGACCCTTGCCATTTCTATGCGAGGCCTCTCATCCGTCCTTCACCCATGCCTCGCTGATCTCCCTTTCCACCCACCATCTTCCCCTTCCACCTCAACTATCATCACAGCCGTTTTCCTTCTACCCCCTGCTGCTCTTCATTCACCTCCCTGGCCCCAATTCCCTTTTTTGGTTTACCTTCCCTTCCCTGCCTCTCACCCAAGCCCCTTCCCCTTCCCAACCTCTTCACCTTCCCTGAAGCAATCGGATCACCCCCCCTTCCCCACCCCAAACTCACCTCCCCGTTTCCCAACCCCAATGCATCCCACCTCCCTACTCGGAGAAGGCAGACATACAGACCTTCCTTCAGAGGGACACCGCCTTCCTAATCTTACATTTTTGTACTCCCACGTTCTCTCCTCCACAGACATAAGAACGTTTACCCATCGCTCTCCCAGTGGAGAGAGCTCTACTAAAACGAGACCCCTCTCCCATTTATGCCCTTTCCTTTCCTCGACCCTCCATATCTATATTATTCAGCTATAGGGAGCAACTCCCATCTCCCCTCCCCCTTGCAGCAGACTTATCTTCTTCTTCTGCCCCTACCCCCTACAGTTCTCAAATAATTGATCTCTTGACCCTCCTCATTCAATGGGATATCCATATTTGCCATAGGCAGTGGCCTTTGGTTACATATGTGACGGACCTCTACTCTGCGACACAGTATTCTCCCCCTCCCTGTTCCACGCACTGCATTGTATTACTTGGTGCGTCTTGCCTATCTACCATACTGTGCAACTGTTGTATGCTTTTACTCCAATAAAAAATTAGGACGTTAAAAAAAAGAAAACGGGTAGGCCAGGACTTAAGTGAACCGGTTCCCTCTAGGTCTCAGACACTGCAGTAATGTAAAAAGAACATGAAACGGGTCGCTTCCTGGCCTTGTATTCATGTCCTTAACTTTGTGTGCAAAAACACTGATCGATTTATAATCAATGAATATATAAAACATTAAGGTAATCCGTGCTGTTCTTGTTTAAGTTTTTTCCTTAATGCCTGCATACCTTAACAGTGTTTATCTTTTCCAAGATGTTCTGTGATAGTATTTTTTGGGGCAGTATATTAACTTTGTGTAGCACATAGTTGGAATAGCTTAAATATTATGTTTTCTTTATTACAAATGTGTGTCAGAACGTTAAAGCTTTAGTTAGGCCTTAGTAAAACGGATGACCAGGCGCACACATCGGAAATTACTTTAAACATACCGTCAGTGTTCTGCAGAGCGGGAAGAACCTGCACGGGACATCATCTAGAGCATTTTACTGCCCCACAGGATGAATCGTCTCCACAGTCTGAAATATATAATGTTCTACATTTACCCAATTCAATGGTCCTCATTTGAATGCCCGGGAGAGGGCGAAAGGTTGCTTTGCTGCATTGTTAATCTGCTTATTAAATGAAAAGATCTTCAGAGCACAGGCTACGGAAGCAAGAAGCAGGCGAGGGACACCCAAGTCCTGTCGTGCAGCATGTATCCACGTGAAGA
The DNA here is from genome assembly GCF_964261635.1 of Lissotriton helveticus. Lineage (NCBI taxonomy): Eukaryota > Metazoa > Chordata > Amphibia > Caudata > Salamandridae > Lissotriton > Lissotriton helveticus. The sequence goes on along the minus strand of NC_136073.1, from coordinate 24,169,769 downwards.
TGTAGGGAGTGGTAAAATAACGCTCGATCATAAATATAACATTAGAATGCGGGACAAGAGGTGACTGGGTAACAGCTAACCCGTACGGGGTGGGGGGGGATTGTGTAGAGTGGGCTAAAATACTACAGAAAGGGCGGGTTAACTATGCTGTAGTGTAAAAGCGACGTACTTTTCCAGCGTCTTCTCTTCCCATCTGCCCGCTGCGTATGCTCTTCTGATAGACCAACGAACACGAATGAGGAAACCCGAAATGAACACAATCCAATTCCTGCAAAATCAGCACACTTTCATATTTTTGGAGGGAGGCAAGTGAACTGATTCAGCTGCTAAAGGAAATAATTCAATATTCAAATAGTTTCTCACATGATAAAAAAGGGGGTGTCCTCGCGCGGGCTGGCTCTGGCTGGCACCCCGGGCTGGGACGTGCTCGTGATGCCTTGGCGGGGCTTGCTGGGCTTGCTTGTGTGCTTCCCAGAGAGACAGGAGATTGGGAACGCGCGCGCGCGGCCGGCTCCGATCGCTTTCCTGAGCGTGCGCGCGCCAGTCTCTGTCTCCTGGGAAGCAGACTCCGCAACTATAGTATCGCGCCTGGCGCGATGCATATGGCTTCGCCATATGCATCGCAGGCGCGAGACCTAAAAAGGAGGGGGGGAAAGGGAAAAAGGGGAGGAAAACGCACGGGAGAGGGCCATAGAACAGGATCATCAGCGCCCACCCACCCGCCCGAAAAAAGGCAGAGCCCTCGGGAAGTCAAAGAAGTATAAGGATACACTCCAGGAGCACCACAAATTCACACATAGTCATACCGTTACATGCCGATCATCCAACCATTAAAAGACTACCGTACACAGAGGCAAGTTCGTCTCAGCCCTGTCCTTGTTTGTCCAAAGTTGTAGTCGTCCGATTCACTAAGAACCAGACCACGAGGAACAGAAGGGAAAGAACAGGGAGATCAAATGGCAGTCCAGATAAGATACGTGGAGTAGAACCCGGATGATCCGGAGAAGTCAGAGAACAACGCAAGCAATGCAGGCACAGTCTCAGGGACAGTTCGAGGAAAGCCGACCCAGCGGGGCCGGCGCAGGAACCCGGGTCGGTCATTCGAGGCGAAGAGAGGCAGAAAGTATCATCGAGTCCAGTCCGGACGGGACCCGGCCCCCGGATCAGTGGCGCAGGAGACAGCGCAGGACGATGAAGGGCAGCGGAACTCCGCACACCCACTGAATCGGCAGTCGCCGGGCCCATGCTTCCCAGGATAGTTCCAGCCGCACCCAGCAACGGCGAAGCCGCACCCACTTTAGGGGGCCCGAACGGCCCGAAGAAAGGATCCACCTCCAGGGTGACAGCGGGTGCGGCCACAGAAGCTCCCCAGGAGTGTAGAGCGGCAAGGATGTCGGCAAGTGTAGGAAAACCTTTACAGTATCTGGCACCCGGGCCATGCGGCGGGCCTCCAGCGCTCGTCCAGGCCCGGCTGAGACATTCAGGGTCGGCCGCCATCTTGGAAGCCCGGCGGGGCCGCGGCGTCCGTCAACCCCCGTCCGGGCAGCAGCGAGGCAAATGAAGACCAGCCGACCGGCAGCAGGGCACCTCCAGAGCAGGAAGGGGGGCCACCAGAAGAAGGGGGATCGCCGGCTCCCCAGTGCCGCCGGCCCCATTCTCCGAGTCCGGGCGGAGGGAATCAAAATGGCCGGACCGGAGAACAAAGGGGGAGCAAGCCGAATGTACGGTCAGCCCCGTCAACGGAAGGCAGCGCCTCCACCCAGGGCCACCGGTCCGCCGGAACCGGCCAGCAAGCCACAGCCGGCCTATACGCACAACGGCCTCTACGACCGCGTCCACTGCTCCATCAATGGGCCGATCATCGCGCTCCGCCCCGTCCGGGCGCCGCCGAGAAGATCCAGGCCAGCCTGCTCCGGAGGCCCCGAAGCGAGCGGGAGCGCCGTTCAGGATCCACGGCACCCAAGGACAACCAGAGCCAAAGGTGAGTGCCTGCAAGGTATCGGAACGCTACAGCATAGCAGAGAGGACTTCCCGGGGCAGGATAACAGCAGGATATACGATAAAAACAGGCAGGCGAACGGAGCCGAGCTAAAACGCGGCCATCTCGGACGCGAGCTTGGCTCCTCCACCCGAGGTGACAGACTTGACGGAAGTGAGGGTAACAGGTCATTCTCATGTGCAGTGGGTTAAGCATGCTTATTCTGCAGGTAGTTTTGAGGACCGGGCTCGTCAGGCGGGCTACCATGTGTCTTTCCACAGACAGGGAGGGCTTTGTTTGGTGCATTTGATGAATACCCTTGAATCATGGCTACCCAATGGGTGTACGCCCCCTGGGATCGTGGTGGTGTATCTTGGTGGCAACGATTTGGTGCATCTGGGCAGGAGAGGTTTTTTTTGAAGAGTTGGGATGGTTGGCACAGAATTCCCTCAGTCAGTCCTCTCATGGTTCCACGTCATCCTGAGGCTGCACTGGCGAGAGGGGTACTCGGTTAGGGCCCTTCATCATTCTGTTAAGTGTATTATTAAGAAGGTCGACAAGCTGTTTCGATCGCCCAAGTTGCAGTCTATCCCCCATGGTGCATCCAAGTGGAGCGCTTTTTGTCCAGGATGGGGTTCACCTCTCTAAGTTGGGTAATGAGATTTTTCTTGAGAATATCCTAACCTGGTTGATACATTGGCCAATTTCACATGACCTTGGGAGGAGGCCAGATAGTAGGTGAACTGTGCTGGCCTGTGGCAGGTGAGTTCATGATTGGTGGGCCCTTTGGGTCTGTAGAAGGCATCCTTTTACTTTGGTAGGTGGGGACAGTGGTGTCACTGGGCCCACCAGGGGGTGCTTTCATCATGTCGGCTAGAGGGTGTGGGGGTTGTGGGAGTGCACGCTGCTAACAGGCCCTTACGACTAATCTTCACACGGACGTGTGTGCGTCAAGCCAGCACAGGCCCTTTGGGGAATAAAGAGAGTGTGGGGGGCCCAAGGTAGGTAACCTGGCGGGCAGACTGGCCCCCTGCACAAACTTACTTCGGGGAGGGATGCAAGGGGGTGGGCCGCTCCCCTCAGGGAGGAGCTCTCACGGGGTTCACCTCACTCATAAGCTCAATGCTGGATACACTGGAACAAGACTAGATATGGTTAGGAATTTCTATGTATTTGAGTCTATGTTAGAGATAGTCATCAATTAAAATTCTAATCAAGATTTTATGGGGTTTCTCAGCCATATGTGTGCTGTAGCCTTAGTTTGTTTCTATCAAGTTAATTAGACAAACACTGAATATAAAGGATTTGTAAGTTTAAAGTGTGCAACTGGATACAATGTCTGTGTTAACTTGGGGGGAAGTTCTAATCCTTCACACACAGGTGAACGCTTCTCGTACCTCCAGAAAGCTTCCTAAATGGAATGATGCCTGGACAGAACTGCTGGAATGGGGAATTAAATCACCAACTTTTCAGGCCGCAATCCTCATGTCCATTGCACAGGGGGTTGAGGACACCATATTATGTGGACATGTTAAAAAAGCATTTCTGCCATCTCAGACAACTGCGTAAGTGGAGTAAGGAAGATAAGCCAGAGTAGGTGAACATAACAGAAATCTGCAAGAACTGGTGGCAAAACAGAGACTCAAAGTGGAGATGTGCAGAAGAAAATCCTAGAGATCAAACAATGAGGGTCCAAAAGAAGTGAGTAAACCCAGAGTAAGCACGGTCTGCCTCCCAAGAGCTCCTACCCATATCCCATGAGATTCAGGGTGCCATGTAATCATAGTTCCATGATGAGGCCCTTCTAAAAGATGCCTCCTTTCTTCCCAGACAGACTGGAGGCTGGTTGCGGGCAGCGTAGCATACAACCATCAGATTCATGGTAACTCACGCAGGGTTAATCTAACATTTAGTCTATCAGTGCAAATGCACAAAACACTTTGCGGTAATGCCGGCTGTGGAGTAGAGCAACAGCTACTCATCACCACAAGCCCCAGGCCTGCAGCTGGCTTGCATGTCAGCCTACATCGACTTTAAGGTGTCTGCCTCTTTCACAAGAGTTGGTTGCCACTTAATGCAGGAGATCAAACCCTATGTCCCTCGGCAGAAGCTTGGCTCCTTATTCCAGATTCGAGCAACACCCCCGAGTGTGCAATTACTTACAAATGGTGACCACTGATAACACATTAAATGATCTGTGCATTTCCCCCAATCAGAGTCCAAAAAAACTGACTAAACCTTGTCTGTTCTACTTATGGTGGTGTATCAAACTTGTCTTTGATAAACTCCACATTTCCTTTTTTGTAATTTAAATGTGAGAGCTGTGTTTCAGAGCACCTTACTTCTGCATATTTCAACACTGATTATAGCTTAGAATGGAATGCCTCGGGTGTAACCAGGCCTCGGGTGTAACCAGGCCTCGGGTGTAACCAGGCCTCGGGTGTAACCAGGCCTCGGGGTGTAACCAGGCCTCGGGGTGTAACCAGGCCTCGGGTGTAACCAGGCCTCGGGGGTAACCAGGCCTCGGGGGTAACCAGGCCTCGGGGTGTAACCAGGCCTCGGGTGTAACCAGGCCTCGGGGGTAACCAGGCCTTGGGGGTAACCAGGCCTCGGGGTGTAACCAGGCCTCGGGTGTAACCAGGCCTCGGGGGTAACCAGGCCTCGGGTGTAACCAGGCCTCGGGTGTAACCAGGCCTCGGGGGTAACCAGGCCTCGGGGGTAACCAGGCCTCGGGTGTAACCAGGCCTCGGGGGTAACCAGGCCTCGGGTGTAACCAGGCCTCTGGGGTAACCTGGCCTCGGGTGTAACCAGGCCTCGGGTGTAACTAGGCCTCGAGTGTAACCAGGACTCGGGTGTAACCAAGCTTTGGGGTGTAACCAGGCCTCGGGTGTAACCAGGCCTCGGGTGTAACCAAGCTTTGGGGTGTAACCAGGCCTCGGGCGTAACCAGGCCTCGGGCGTAACCAGGCCTCGGGTGTAACCAGGCCTCGGGCGTAACCAGGCCTCGGGTGTAACCAGGCCTCGGGTGTAACCAGGCCTCTGGAGTAACCAGGCCTCGGGTGTAACCAAGCTTTGGGGTGTAACCAGGCCTCGGGCGTAACCAGGCCTCGGGTGTAACCAGGTCTCTGGAGTAACCAGGCCTCGGGTGTAACCAAGCTTTGGGGTGTAACCAGGCCTCGGGCGTAACCAGGCCTCGGGTGTAACCAGGCCTCGGGTGTAACCAGGCCTCGGGTGTAACCAGGCCTCGGGGTGTAACCAGGCCTCGGGGTGTAACCAGGCCTCGGGTGTAACCAGGCCTCGGGGGGTAACCAGGCCTTGGGGGTAACCAGGCCTCGGGGTGTAACCAGGCCTCGGGTGTAACCAGGCCTCGGGGGTAACCAGGCCTCGGGGGGTAACCAGGCCTCGGGGGGTAACCAGGCCTCGGGTGTAACCAGGCCTCGGGGGTAACCAGGCCTCGGGTGTAACCAGGCCTCGGGTGTAACCAGGCCTCGGGGGTAACCAGGCCTCGGGGGTAACCAGGCCTCGGGTGTAACCAGGCCTCGGGGGTAACCAGGCCTCGGGTGTAACCAGGCCTCGGGGGTAACCAGGCCTCGGGTGTAACCAGGCCTCGGGTGTAACTAGGCCTCGAGTGTAACCAGGACTCGGGTGTAACCAAGCTTTGGGGTGTAACCAGGCCTCGGGTGTAACCAGGCCTCGGGTGTAACCAAGCTTTGGGGTGTAACCAGGCCTCGGGCGTAACCAGGCCTCGGGCGTAACCAGGCCTCGGGTGTAACCAGGCCTCGGGCGTAACCAGGCCTCGGGTGTAACCAGGCCTCGGGTGTAACCAGGCCTCTGGAGTAACCAGGCCTCGGGTGTAACCAAGCTTTGGGGTGTAACCAGGCCTCGGGCGTAACCAGGCCTCGGGTGTAACCAGGCCTCGGGTGTAACCAGGTCTCTGGAGTAACCAGGCCTCGGGTGTAACCAAGCTTTGGGGTGTAACCAGGCCTCGGGCGTAACCAGGCCTCGGGTGTAACCAGGCCTCGGGTGTAACCAGGCCTCTGGAGTAACCAGGCCTCGGGTGTAACCAAGCTTTGGGGTGTAACCAGGCCTCGGGTGTAACCAGGCCTCGGGTGTAACCAGGCCTCTGGAGTAACCAGGCCTCGGGTGTAACCAAGCTTTGGGGTGTAACCAGGCCTCGGGTGTAACCAGGCCTCGGGTGTAACCAGGCCTCTGGAGTAACCAGGCCTCGGGTGTAACCAAGCTTTGGGGTGTAACCAGACCTCGGGCGTAACCAGGCCTCGGGTGTAACCAGGCCTCGGGTGTAACCAGGCCTCTGGAGTAACCAGGCCTCGGGTGTAACCAAGCTTTGGGGTGTAACCAGGCCTCGGGTGTAACCAGGCCTCGGGTGTAACCAGGCCTCTGGAGTAACCAGGCCTCGGGTGTAACCAAGCTTTGGGGTGTAACCAGGCCTCGGGTGTAACCAGGCCTCGGGTGTAACCAGGCCTCTGGAGTAACCAGGCCTCGGGTGTAACCAAGCTTTGGGGTGTAACCAGGCCTCGGGTGTAACCAGGCCTCGGGTGTAACCAGGCCTCTGGAGTAACCAGGCCTCGGGTGTAACCAAGCTTTGGGGTGTAACCAGACCTCGGGCGTAACCAGGCCTCGGGTGTAACCAGGCCTCGGGTGTAACCAGGCCTCTGGAGTAACCAGACCTCGGGTGTAACCAAGCTTTGGGGTGTAACCAGGCCTCGAGCGTAACCAGGCCTCGGGTGTAACCAGGCCTCGGGTGTAACCAGGCCTCGGGCGTAACCAGGCCTCGGGTGTAACCAAGCTTTGGGGTGTAAGCAGACCACGAGGAAGCAGACCACGAGGTGTACCCAGGCCTCAGGGTGTAACTAGGCCTCTGCAGCCATTCAGTGCAGGGGTGGCCCCAACCCTCTAGGGGCCCCTCAGCCTTTCAAAGGGCCCAATTCATCCCAAGGCCTGTGAGATCTGGGCGGCTCAGAGGCCCCTCATCTCATTCTATGGGGGGGCTTAATTTCATGTTGCACCACTGGGGGTGTTCCGGCTCCATCCGGGTCCAGGGGTTCCAGCACATCTGTCTTCCGCCTGCGCAGCCGCAGTCCCTTCGGAGGGTCACTGTGGTGAGGGTTCAAAGGTCACGTGGATAAAAGGCGGCAGAGATCACAGAGGTAATGCCAGCCCCAATTGTACAAAATACCACCGAGTGCAAGTTCTCCAGTGGTGACTGCCCCCTGTGTTAAAATAATGCCAAGGTCATGTATGAGGGAAGGCGGCGGTGGTGAAGTCCCGGTGGTGATGCTCGTGTTTGCTGCATCTCTGCTGGGGTGACTGAGGGCGCCGTGCCCTTGAAAGGCCCGTGTATATCCCTGCCTCGCGTGGGGTGAGCGTCAGATGATAAATGCCCGTGGGGTGAGTCTTGGGTGGTAAAAGTGAGGGATTTCAAGGGGTGACTGAGGCTCTCCCTGGGACGGGGACGGTTCCGTCTGGTGCCTCTTTGTGTCGGAACATGGGATGCGCGGCGAGTTCTGTGAAGTCACACGTGTCACTTGTTTAAAGTCCTGTGTGGAAACCACGCAGTGTGGTAAAGTTCTCACGTGGTAATTGTTCTTTGTGGTAAATGTCCGTGCGGTGAACTTTGTGTGTGAGGACAGGTCCTTTCTTCCTCCTCGGAGCCCGGGCCCTGCAGCGGACAGTGTAGCGCCCTGAAGCAGGCACAGTGTAGCGCCCTGAAGCAGGCACAGTGTAGTGCTGCCGGGGATCATTGTATCTGTCTCTCCGTCCCTCTCTCTAGCGTCCCTAGGAGACCCCCTTCAAATAAAGCAGTCTCTTCAGGACCCCGTGCCCCTCTCCCGGGGAAGGTGTCTCTTCCTCGTTTAGTTCCCGTCTCCCCCCGCGCTCACTGCCCCCACTTTAAACCCCTTTCCATTCAGTGTCTCCGTCGACAGCCTCGTGAATGTATTTTATACTCTAATTTACAATGTCCCTCCTATAATTCCTCATGTCGCGGGGTCTGCAGCGCCTTTCTGATGTTTTAACTCCTTCAGCTCCGGTTCTGTAATGCCAGTGGGCCGGGGCTTTGGGCAAAGGCTCCTAGAAGCCTATAAGTGAAGCACCAGGCGCTGCTTGTATGGACACGCTGCTGATCCACACTTTCACTGCACTTCGACTCTCCGGGTGATGTTCTGGTCTGGCTGTCAGTGGGAAATTCTACTATTGGTATATATATATATATATATATAGAGAGAGAGAGAGAGAGAGAGAGAGATAACTCTAATCACTGGTATATGCAGTAGACCTTTGTACTCTCTACCATTCCTATGTGACTCTTAGAGTATATCCATTCGTATCCCTTCCCTATGTATATAGAGATAACTCTTATCACTAGTATATGTAGTAGACCATTATACTCTCTACCATTCCTATGTGACTCTTAGAGTTTATCCATTCGTATCCCTTCCCTATGTATATAGAGATAACTCGAATCACTAGTATATGCAGTAGACCTTTGTACTCTCTACCATTCCTATGTGACTCTTAGAGTATATCCATTCGTATCCCTTCCCTATGTATATAGAGATAACTCTTATCACTAGTATATGCAGTAGACCTTTGTACTCTCTGCCATTCCTATGTGACTCTTAGAGTATATCCATTCGTATCCCTTCCTTATGTATATAGAGATAACTCTTATCACTAGTATATGCAGTAGACCTTTGTACTCTCTGCCATTCCTATGTGACTCTTAGAGTATATCCATCCGTATCCCTTCCCTATGTATATAGAGATAACTCTAATCACTAGTATATGCAGTAGACCTTTGTACTCTCTACCATTCCTATGTGACTCTTAGAGTTTATCCATTCGTATCCCTTCCCTATGTATATAGAGATAACTCGAATCACTAGTATATGCAGTAGACCTTTGTACTCTCTACCATTCCTATGTGACTCTTAGAGTATATCCATTCGTATCCCTTCCCTATGTATATAGAGATAACTCTTATCACTAGTATATGCAGTAGACCTTTGTACTCTCTGCCATTCCTATGTGACTCTTAGAGTATATCCATTCGTATCCCTTCCCTATGTATATAGAGATAACTCTAATCACTAGTATATGCAGCAGACCTTTGTACTCTCTACCATTCCTATGTGACTCTTAGAGTATATCCATTCGTATCCCTTCCCTATGTATATAGAGATAACTCTAATCACTGGTATATGCAGTAGACCTTTGTACTCTCTGTCATTCCTATGTGACTGTTAGAGTATATCCATCCGTATCCCTTCCCTATGTATATAGAGATAACTCTAATCACTGGTATATGCAGTAGACCTTTGTACTCTCTACCATTCCTATGTGACTCTTAGAGTATATCCATTCGTATCCCTTCCCTATGTATATAGAGATAACTCTAATCACTGGTATATGCAGTAGACCTTTGTACTCTCTGCCATTCCTATGTGACTCTTAGAGTATATCCATTCGTATCCCTTCCCTATGTATATAGAGATAACTCTAATCACTGGTATATGCAGTAGACCTTTGTACTCTCTGCCATTCCTATGTGACTCTTAGAGTATGTCCATTCGTATCCCTTCCCTATGTATATAGAGATAACTCTAATCACTAGTATATGCAGTAGACCTTTGTACTCTCTGCCATTCCTACGTGACTCTTAGAGTATGTCCATTCGTATCCCTTCCCTATGTATATAGAGATAACTCTAATCACTGGTATATGCAGTAGACCTTTGTACTCTCTACCATTCCTACGTGACTCTTAGAGTATATCCATTCGTATCCCTTCCCTATGTATATAGAGATAACTCTAATCACTGGTATATGCAGTAGACCTTTGTACTCTCTGCCATTCCTATGTGACTCTTAGAGTATATCCATTCATATCCCTTCCCTATGTATATAGAGATAACTCTAATCACTGGTATATGCAGTAGACCTTTGTACTCTCTGCCATTCCTATGTGACTGTTAGAGTATATCCATCCGTATCCCTTCCCTATGTATATAGAGATAACTCTAATCACGGGTATATGCAGTAGACCTTTGTACTCTCTACCATTCCTATGTGACTCTTAGAGTATATCCATTCGTATCCCTTCCCTATGTATATAGAGATAACTCTAATCACTGGTATATGCAGTAGACCTTTGTACTCTCTGCCATTCCTATGTGACTCTTAGAGTATGTCCATTCGTATCCCTTCCCTATGTATATAGAGATAACTCTAATCACTAGTATATGCAATAGACCTTTGTACTCTCTGCCATTCCTACGTGACTCTTAGAGTATGTCCATTCGTATCCCTTCCCTATGTATATAGAGATAACTCTAATCACTAGTATATGCAGTAGACCTTTGTACTCTCTACCATTCCTACGTGACTCTTAGAGTATGTCCATTCGTATCCCTTCCCTATGTATATAGAGATAACTCTAATCACTAGTATATGCAGTAGACCTTTGTACTCTCTACCATTCCTACGTGACTCTTAGAGTATATCCATTCGTATCCCTTCCCTATGTATATAGAGATAACTCTAATCACTAGTATATGCAGTAGACCTTTGTACTCTCTACCATTCCTACGTGACTCTTAGAGTATATCCATTCGTATCCCTTCCCTATGTATATAGAGATAACTCTAATCACTGGTATATGCAGTAGACCTTTGTACTCTCTGCCATTCCTATGTGACTCTTAGAGTATATCCATTCGTATCCCTTCCCTATGTATATAGAGATAACTCTAATCACTGGTATATGCAGTAGACCTTTGTGCTCTCTGCCATTCCTATGTGACTCTTAGAGTGTATCCATTCGTATCCCTTCCCTATGTATATAGAGATAACTCTAATCACTGGTATATGCAGTAGACCTTTGTACTCTCTACCATTCCTATGTGACTCTTAGAGTATATCCATTCGTATCCCTTCCCTATGTATATAGAGATAACTCTAATCACTGGTATATGCAGTAGACCTTTGTGCTCTCTGCCATTCCTATGTGACTCTTAGAGTGTATCCATTCGTATCCCTTCCCTATGTATATAGAGATAACTCTAATCACTGGTATATGCAGTAGACCTTTGTGCTCTCTGCCATTCCTATGTGACTCTTAGAGTATATCCATTCGTATCCCTTCCCTATGTATATAGAGATAACTCTAATCACTGGTATATGCAGTAGACCTTTGTGCTCTCTGCCATTCCTATGTGACTCTTAGAGTATATCCATTCGTATCCCTTCCCTATGTATATAGAGATAACTCTAATCACTGGTATATGCAGTAGACCTTTGAACTCTCTACCATTCCTATGTGACTCTTAGAGTATATCCATTCGTATCCCTTCCCCATGTATATAGAGATAACTCTAATCACTAGTATATGCAGTAGACCTTTGTACTCTCTGCCATTCCTATGCGACTCTTAGAGTATATCCATTCGTATCCCTTCCCCATGTATATAGAGATAACTCTAATCACTGGTATATGCAGTAGACCTTTGTACTCTCTGCCATTCCTATGCGACTCTTAGAGTATATCCATTCGTATCCCTTCCCTATGTATATAGAGATAACTCTAATCACTGGTATATGCAGTAGACCTTTGTACTCTCTGCCATTCCTATGTGACTCTTAGAGTATGTCCATTCGTATCCCTTCCCTATGTATATAGAGATAACTCTAATCACTGGTATATGCAGTAGACCTTTGTACTCTCTGCCATTCCTACGTGACTCTTAGAGTATGTCCATTCGTATCCCTTCCCTATGTATATAGAGATAACTCTAATCACTGGTATATGCAGTAGACCTTTGTACTCTCTACCATTCCTACGTGACTCTTAGAGTATATCCATTCGTATCCCTTCCCTATGTATATAGAGATAACTCTAATCACTGGTATATGCAGTAGACCTTTGTACTCTCTGCCATTCCTATGTGACTCTTAGAGTATATCCATTCGTATCCCTTCCCTATGTATATAGAGATAACTCTAATCACTGGTATATGCAGTAGACCTTTGTACTCTCTGCCATTCCTATGTGACTCTTAGAGTATATCCATCCGTATCCCTTCCCTATGTATATAGAGATAACTCTAATCACGGGTATATGCAGTAGACCTTTGTACTCTCTACCATTCCTATGTGACTCTTAGAGTATATCCATTCGTATCCCTTCCCTATGTATATAGAGATAACTCTAATCACTAGTATATGCAATAGACCTTTGTACTCTCTGCCATTCCTACGTGACTCTTAGAGTATGTCCATTCGTATCCCTTCCCTATGTATATAGAGATAACTCTAATCACTAGTATATGCAGTAGACCTTTGTACTCTCTACCATTCCTACGTGACTCTTAGAGTATGTCCATTCGTATCCCTTCCCTATGTATATAGAGATAACTCTAATCACTAGTATATGCAGTAGACCTTTGTACTCTCTACCATTCCTACGTGACTCTTAGAGTATATCCATTCGTATCCCTTCCCTATGTATATAGAGATAACTCTAATCACTAGTATATGCAGTAGACCTTTGTACTCTCTACCATTCCTACGTGACTCTTAGAGTATATCCATTCGTATCCCTTCCCTATGTATATAGAGATAACTCTAATCACTAGTATATGCAGTAGACCTTTGTACTCTCTACCATTCCTATGTGACTCTTAGAGTATATCCATTCGTATCCCTTCCCTATGTATATAGAGATAACTCTAATCACTAGTATATGCAGTAGACCTTTGTACTCTCTGCCATTCCTATGTGACTCTTAGAGTATGTCCATTCGTATCCCTTCCCTATGTATATAGAGATAACTCTATTCACTGGTATATGCAGTAGACCTTTGTACTCTCTGCCATTCCTACGTGACTCTTAGAGTATGTCCATTCGTATCCCTTCCCTATGTATATAGAGATAACTCTATTCACTGGTATATGCAGTAGACCTTTGTACTCTCTGCCATTCCTACGTGACTCTTAGAGTATATCCATTCGTATCCCTTCCCTATGTATATAGAGATAACTCTAATCACTGGTATATGCAGTAGACCTTTGTACTCTCTGCCATTCCTATGTGACTCTTAGAGTATATCCATTCGTATCCCTTCCCTATGTATATAGAGATAACTCTAATCACTGGTATATGCAGTAGACCTTTGTGCTCTCTGCCATTCCTATGTGACTCTTAGAGTGTATCCATTCGTATCCCTTCCCTATGTATATAGAGATAACTCTAATCACTGGTATATGCAGTAGACCTTTGTACTCTCTACCATTCCTATGTGACTCTTAGAGTATATCCATTCGTATCCCTTCCCTATGTATATAGAGATAACTCTAATCACTGGTATATGCAGTAGACCTTTGTGCTCTCTGCCATTCCTATGTGACTCTTAGAGTGTATCCATTCGTATCCCTTCCCTATGTATATAGAGATAACTCTAATCACTAGTATATGCAGTAGACCTTTGTGCTCTCTGCCATTCCTATGTGACTCTTAGAGTATATCCATTCGTATCCCTTCCCTATGTATATAGAGATAACTCTAATCACTGGTATATGCAGTAGACCTTTGAACTCTCTACCATTCCTATGTGACTCTTAGAGTATATCCATTCGTATCCCTTCCCCATGTATATAGAGATAACTCTAATCACTAGTATATGCAGTAGACCTTTGTACTCTCTGCTATTCCTATGCGACTCTTAGAGTATATCCATTCGTATCCCCTCTATGTATATAGAGATAACTCTAATCACTAGTATATGCAGTAGACCTGTATACTCTCTACCATTCCTATGTGACTCTTAGAGTATATCCATTCGTATCCCTTCCCTATGTATATAGAGATAACTCTAATCACTGGTATATGCAGTAGACCTTTGAACTCTCTACCATTCCTATGTGACTCTTAGAGTATATCCTTTCATATCCCTTCCCTATGTATATAGAGATAACTCTAATCACTAGTATATGCAGTAGACCTTTGTGCTCTCTGCCATTCCTATGTGACTCTTAGAGTATATCCATTCGTATCCCTTCCCTATGTATATAGAGATAACTCTAATCACTGGTATATGCAGTAGACCTTTGAACTCTCTACCATTCCTATGTGACTCTTAGAGTATATCCTTTCATATCCCTTCCCTATGTATATAGAGATAACTCTAATCACTGGTATATGCAGTAGACCTTTGAACTCTCTACCATTCCTATGTGACTCTTAGAGTATATCCATTCGTATCCCTTCCCCATGTATATAGAGATAACTCTAATCACTAGTATATGCAGTAGACCCTTGTACTCACTACCATTCCTATGTGACTCTTAGAGTATATCCATTCGTATCCCTTCCCCATGTATATAGAGATAACTCTAATCACTAGTATATGCAGTAGACCTTTGTACTCTCTGCTATTCCTATGCGACTCTTAGAGTATATCCATTCGTATCCCCCCTATGTATATAGAGATAACTCTAATCACTAGTATATGCAGTAGACCTGTATACTCTCTACCATTCCTATGTGACTCTTAGAGTATGTCCATTCGTATCCCTTCCCTATGTATATAGAGATAACTCTAATCACTAGTATATGCAGTAGACCTTTGTACTCTCTGCCATTCCTACGTGACTCTTAGAGTATGTCCATTCGTATCCCTTCCCTATGTATATAGAGATAACTCTAATCACTGGTATATGCAGTAGACCTTTGTACTCTCTACCATTCCTACGTGACTCTTAGAGTATATCCATTCGTATCCCTTCCCTATGTATATAGAGATAACTCTAATCACTGGTATATGCAGTAGACCTTTGTACTCTCTACCATTCCTATGTGACTCTTAGAGTATATCCATTCGTATCCCTTCCCTATGTATATAGAGATAACTCTAATCACTGGTATATGCAGTAGACCTTTGTGCTCTCTGCCATTCCTATGTGACTCTTAGAGTGTATCCATTCGTATCCCTTCCCTATGTATATAGAGATAACTCTAATCACTGGTATATGCAGTAGACCTTTGTACTCTCTACCATTCCTATGTGACTCTTAGAGTATATCCATTCGTATCCCTTCCCTATGTATATAGAGATAACTCTAATCACTGGTATATGCAGTAGACCTTTGTGCTCTCTGCCATTCCTATGTGACTCTTAGAGTGTATCCATTCGTATCCCTTCCCTATGTATATAGAGATAACTCTAATCACTAGTATATGCAGTAGACCTTTGTGCTCTCTGCCATTCCTATGTGACTCTTAGAGTATATCCATTCGTATCCCTTCCCTATGTATATAGAGATAACTCTAATCACTGGTATATGCAGTAGACCTTTGAACTCTCTACCATTCCTATGTGACTCTTAGAGTATATCCATTCGTATCCCTTCCCTATGTATATAGAGATAACTCTAATCACTGGTATATGCAGTAGACCTTTGAACTCTCTACCATTCCTATGTGACTCTTAGAGTATATCCATTCGTATCCCTTCCCTATGTATATAGAGATAACTCTAATCACTGGTATATGCAGTAGACCTTTGAACTCTCTACCATTCCTATGTGACTCTTAGAGTATATCCTTTCATATCCCTTCCCTATGTATATAGAGATAACTCTAATCACTAGTATATGCAGTAGACCTTTGTACTCTCTACCATTCCTATGTGACTCTTAGAGTATATCCTTTCATATCCCTTCCCTATGTATATAGAGATAACTCTAATCACTAGTATATGCAGTAGACCTCTGTACTCTCTGCCATTCCTATGTGACTCTTAGAGTATATCCAGCCATATCCCTTCCCTATGTATATAGAGATAACTCTAATCACTAGTATATGCAGTAGACCTTTGTACTCTCTACCATTCCTATGTGACCCTTAGAGTATATCCATTCGTATCCCTTCCCTATGTATATAGAGATAACTCTAATCACTAGTATATGCAGACCTTTGTACTCTCTACCATTCCTATGTGACTCTTAGAGTATATCCATTCGTATCCCTTCCCTATGTATATAGATAACTCTAATCACTAGTATATGCAGTAGACCGCTGTGCTCTCTACCATTCCTATGTGACTCTTAGAGTATATCCATTCGTATCCCTTCCCTATGTATATAGAGATAACTCTAATCACTAGTATATGCAGACCTTTGTACTCTCTACCATTCCTATGTGACTCTTAGAGTATATCCATTCGTATCCCTTCCCTATGTATATAGAGATAACTCTAATCACTAGTATATGCAGACCTTTGTACTCTCTACCATTCCTATGTGACTCTTAGAGTATATCCATCCGTATCCCTTCCCTATGTATATAGAGATAACTCTAATCACTAGTATATGCAGACCTTTGTACTCTCTACCATTCCTATGTGACTCTTAGAGTATATCCATTCGTATCCCTTCCCTATGTATATAGATAACTCTAATCACTAGTATATGCAGTAGACCGCTGTGCTCTCTACCATTCCTATGTGACTCTTAGAGTATATCCATTCGTATCCCTTCCCTATGTATATAGAGATAACTCTAATCACTAGTATATGCAGACCTTTGTACTCTCTACCATTCCTATGTGACTCTTAGAGTATATCCATTCGTATCCCTTCCCTATGTATATAGAGATAACTCTAATCACTGGTATATGCAGTAGACCAGGGGTACTCATAGTACGGCCCGCGGGCCGGTGGCGGCCCGGCAAGCCTTCCCTCGTGGCCCGCGGACCGTCCAAACACCGTATCCGTATTTTAATATATATATATTTTTTAATAGTGTCAGCAAACACCCCTGCGGCAGCGCAAGTCAAGAGACTGCTGCTCTGTGGGGGCCGGGGCCGGGCGATTCCGTGGAGCTGCAGGGGCCTACGAGGTGAACAAAGCCTCATCAACATGGGAATGGTCTTTTAAAGACCTGTTAATTGCTCGGGCGGCTGTGTGTCTGTGTGCCCGGAAACTGTCGCAGCCCAGGCACACACAGGCAGGATTTGAAGACAAAGGTGTGTATAATTCTGGTAGGCTTTGTGCTTTAAACAAGGGGAAATCTAGTTGAGATTGATGCTAGCTATACCAACTATAGTTTGGCTTCTGATTCTACAAACATCTATATTTGGTATTTTTGAGCAAACCGGCACCAGGGGGAGGATGGATGGCTACCTGGTCTTAATGAGGTACAATTCATCCCCGTCTGCCAACCTACCAAATGGCGCCATTTGAAAGTCAGGGGGAGCTAGGGTAGAACCAGTCACAGGTCAGCCTTGCATCTTTAAAGGAATGAGGGTTTTGGACGAGTGAGACCCTGTAAGGCCGACGGGGCTGGGCCAGCGTCAGCCACACTTGTGCAGCTAAACGATGAAGAAAGACTACTAGGCTGGTCACTGCATTTTTTAAAAGTGCAGAAAGGCAGATGTATGCAGCAACATTATAACTATTGTCTCACCTTTAACACCTTCTCGTTTTTTACTGATAAATGACAACTCAGCCGCACTGTTTTTGTTATAGACATGCACGGACTATTTTCTCAGTTTAGGTCCTATCTGGAAATCAAATGAGGCGGGGCGGAGTCAGTCACGTCATGTTATTAGGTTGGCATAGAAGGGTTTGTCATTCTGTTTGTATCTGGAAGAAAATAAAACACTATTTAAAAAGGGAAAAAGTGTTCCAAGAAATGGCACACGTTTTTAAGGGAAGGCAAAAGCAAATATATGTTATATTAAAATGTCTATATATGGAGAGGAATTTGAGTTTGATCCTTAGTCTAGATGGGGCTAATGAGTTTTAATTAAGGGTCTCAGTTAAGGTTTGACGGGTTGGGCACCAAACCATTGGGCTGGGGCTTAGGACAGATACACATCTCCTTTCCCCTGACATACACTGGGGTGAGTGTTGGGGGGCTTAGGACAGACACACATCTCTCTTCCTGAGGGAGAGCGAGGGAGAGCCAGACAGAGGGAGAGCAAGGGAGAGCGAGGGAGATTGATGGAGAGCGAGGGAGGGAGACAGAGGAAGACAAAGGGAGAGCGAGGGAGAGCGAGGGAGAGCGAGGGAGAGCGAGGGAGGGAGACAGAGGCAGACAGAGGGAGAGCGAGGGAGGGAGACAGAGGGAGAACCAGACAGAGGGAGAGCGAGGGAGAAGCAGACAGAGGGAGAGCAAGGGAGAGCGAGGGAGATTGATGGAGAGCGAGGGAGGGAGACAGAGGCAGACAAAGGGAGAGCGAGGGAGAGCGAGGGAGGGAGACAGAGGCAGACAGAGGGAGAGCGAGGGAGGGAGACAGAGGGAGAACCAGACAGAGGGAGAGCGAGGGAGAAGCAGACAGAGGGAGAGCAAGGGAGAGCGAGGGAGGGAGACAGAGGCCAAGAGAGGGAGACAGAGGCAGACAGAGTTAGAGCGAGGGAGAGACAGACAGAGGGAGAGCGAGGGAGAGGCAGACAGAGGGAGAGTGATGGAGAGCGAGGGAGGGAGACAGAGGCAGACAGAGGGAGAGCGAGGGAGGAAGACAAAGGGAGAGCGAGGGAGAGCGAGGGAGGGAGACAAAGGGAGAGCGAGGGAGAGCCAGACAGAGGGAGAGCGAAGGAGAGCGAGGGAGAGGCAGTCAGAGGGAGAGCGAGGGAGGGAGACATAGGCCGAGGGTGGGAGACAGAGGCAGACAGAGGGAGAGCGAGGGAGGGAGGCAGAGCGAGGGAGGGAGACAGAGCGAGGGAGGGAGACAGAGTGAGGGAGGGAGACCTCAGAGTGAGGGAGGGGGAAGGAGAGAGAGGGAGACAGAGGGAAGGAGGGAGAGGGAAGGAGACAGAGGGAGACAGAGGGATGGAGGGAGAGGGAAGGAGAGAGAGGGAGAGGGAAGGAGAGAGAGGGAGAGGGAAATAGAGTGAGGAGAGGGAAACAGAGAGGGAGAGGGTAACAGAGAGAGGGAGAGGGTAACAGGGAGCGGGAAACAGAGAGACGGAGACAGAGAGAGAGTGAGACAGTCAGAGTGAGTGAGACAGAGAAAGAGCGGAGTGAGAGTCAGTGAGACAGTAAGAGTGAGTGAGACAGACGGAGACAGAGGGAGAGAGAGGGAGGAAAAGGGAAAGAGAGAGGGAGGGAGAAAGAGAGAGACAGAGAGAGAGAGAGAGAGAGAGAGAGAGAGAGATGTGTGTATGTCGGGTCTGGTGGCTCAGTGGACGAAGGCGTCCGCTTCAGGGACCAGTGATCAACCTCATGGTACCATTTTTTTTGTTGCTCGAGCCCCGCTCCCTCCCCCACTGACCCTGCCCCCACCGGTGCGGCCCTCAACCACAAACCACACTGTAAATTTGGCCCCCGAGAGAAAGTTTGTGAGTACCCATGCAGTAGACCTTTGTACTCTCTACCATTCCTATGCAACTCTTAGAGTATATCCATTCGTATCCCTTCCCTATGTATATAGAGATAACTCTAATCACTAGTATATGCAGTAGACCTTTGTACTCTCTACCATTCCTATGTGACTCTTAGAGTATATCCATTCGTATCCCTTCCCTATGTATATAGAGATAACTCTAATCACTAGTATATGCAGTAGACCTTTGTACTCTCTGCCATTCCTATGTGACTCTTAGAGTATATCCATTCGTATCCCTTCCCTATGTATATAGAGATAACTCTAATCACTAGTATATGCAGTAGACCTTTGTACTCTCTGCCATTCCTATGTGACTCTTAGAGTATATCCATTCGTATCCCTTCCCTATGTATATAGAGATAACTCTAATCACTAGTATATGCAGTAGACCTTTGTACTCTCTACCATTCCTATGTGACTCTTAAAGTTTATCCATTTGTATCTCTTCCTTGTGTGACTTTACAACTTGTACATTTGTAATCTTTCTGTTTGTATCTTTTATGTAATTCATGCAATCCTAAGTGCTTATGTATTGAAACTCGTTCTTTTGTAAAGCGCTCTGACACCTTCGGGCAAAGGTCGTGCTAAATAAAATTGCATGCATTAAAATAAATACATTTAAAATAAAATCTCACACTGTCCCGGGTCAGGGGGGCGCGAGACGCTGTCGGCCCCCGGCCCCAGCCCTCTCAGGGCATCTGTCCTCTCGCCCCCTCTAGGTGGCGCCCCTGAGCCTTGGCAGACCCCGCGGCTCCGCGCCTTCCCGCCTTTTTACAGCCGTGGGGGAGGGGGGGGAGTTCAGTCAGAGCAGGGGTCAAGCTACCAGGGAGCGGCCCGCTCCTATTTTTCCTCACAAAACAAACGTTAGATTCTGTAAAAACATTGCAGGCGTTCAGCGACTTTATAAGTCAGTGTGTTTGCACTTTTTACCCAGGTGGGGGCATGCTGTATGCTTGTGGGGGTGTCCCTGTGCCAGCGGGCCCTCTGCTGCTTGTGTGACCCCTGAGCGCCTCTTCTGTGGTCACTGCAGGACTCAGAGCCACTGACTGACGCTGGGGATCAGTTTAAACCAGGCCATGACCCACTAGGGACCCAGGCGGGAATTGCACCCCTGAAAGCACGTGTGCCCTCCCCTGCATTGATGCACGTGCACAACCACTCGGCAGTGGAGGTACACAAAACATGAAGAAATACAGAGAAGGGGGCTCCCCTCGACACTCTGTGGAGACCACGTCACAGCAATGGCGCCAAAATGCAAGCACCCTTCCCAGGGCCTAAAAGAACCCCCTGCTCCTCTGCACGCAGCTAGAAATCTAAACACTCAAGAACCCCTTTCTATATACACCCCATCTATCGAACAGGTAGATTTAAGCTTTAGACCCTATTCGTTTACCCAATATATTAACTCAACCCAATGCCCTTTGCTTTCACCCAGCCCCCAGAATACCCGACAAATCGAGGCACCAAAGAGAAGCAAAATACAGACCTCCTGCTTTCATATCAAGAATCCATACCGGTGGGCGCTTGATAAATTCGGACACAATATAGGCAACAGTCAGAAACACTAAAAAAAAAAAACTTTTAATTCTTTCACACAGGTAGATCATTCTAACAATCGATCTCCGCCACAGAAGTTGGTACTAAGTCTCCCAAACGTTCGAAAACATATGATTAACTGGCTTATGTGGTTTATTTGTGTATATAATGTTATTGTAAATGTTAACCTTAAGAAACTTTACGTTGTGGCTACTTAAAACAGGAATTGGTCAAATCTTATTCTTTTTTTTTTTAGTAAATTTGAAGTCTTAATGTTGTTTTTTTGTTCATGTATGCTTTTTTATCGATTGTAATGATTTTAATTAATCAGCAGATAAAATATTTACTTACTGTATATGATTTTAACCGAAAATGAATATATACTAAAAATAATTGTATTATCATTCCACACAGATTTAAAGATGTCCCACCCTAATCCAATCCTGCCCTGAGGAAGACCTTTGTACAAATAATGCGATGGTCCCACGTCTATAAACTCGAAACTTTTCGGCACTTTTTATCGGTTCAGAGCCAATGAGGACATTAAAGGAGGCTGCTTCATTCAGCCAGTAGAGTCGAGATTTTCTGACTCACTGTGAATTTATCTAGTAGTCTCTGACCCCTAAAAGGACTTGACTAATAGATAGTGCAGAGAACAAAGTGGGATTTGGTTCCAGCACTCTAGACAAAAGTTGTTGCACTGATGTTTAAAAAGTGACTTTTTTTTGTTGTCTATTAGGTTATGTATTATGTATATGTGTTTTTCACAAATGTGATGTCTATTTTGAATTATTGAAGAGATGTATATGCGATAGGTGAAGGGATACCTAAATGTTAAAACGTTTTTGATGAAAAAAGAAGCAATAAGTATGCAACCACAGAGTCAATAAAAGGGACGTCTGTGATAAAAAAAATTCTATTGCGATTCCTGGTGTCAGAGGAGTTGCGTTTTTTGAAATATCTGACTGACGCTGAGGTGAGCGTTTCCCGCCTTTGAATCTGCGCAGGCGCAGTGCGCAGCCTCTGGAGCAGGTGCAGGTGGATGGGGGGGTCATTCGCCCCTGATTGGTTGGCTGGGAGCGCCGGAGACGCCTGTGATTGGTATAGCTCTCCTGGCAGCGCGTACCCGCCCGGCGCACCCTCACACCTGTTTACAACTTCTGCAGGTGCATAAAGAGGGCGAGCAGGGGTCACCAGAGAGGGAGAGACCCCCACCCCCCTGAGGAGGGAGAGCACGAGAGAGAGAGAGGCCTGAAGAACAAGGCAAGAGAGGAGGAGATGGAGAGAGAGGGATAGAGAGGGGGGCTGCTGGCACCTGAAATGCTACCGGGGGGCCGCTGAGGGGGGGGCGCAGGCCCTGAACCCCCACAGAGCACAGGCCCCTCACCCTCCTCCCAAAGCACGACCGAGCTCCCAGAAGAAGACATGAAGGTAGGATGTCTTGTGTTATAATATCTTTGGGGTAAAAGATATTGTGGGGTAAAGGTATCCTGTGGTAAAAGATATTGTGGGGTAAAGGTATCCTGTGGTAAAAGATATTGTGGGGTAAAGGTATCCTGTGGTAAAAGATATTGTGGGGTAAAAGGTATCCTGTGGTAAAAGATATTGTAGGGTAAAGGTATCCTGTGGTAAAAGATATTGTGGGGTAAAGGTATCCTGTGGTAAAAGATATTGTGGGGTAAAAGGTATCCTGTGGTAAAAGATATTGTAGGGTAAAGGTATCCTGTGGTAAAAGATATTGTGGGGTAAAAGGTATCCTGTGGTAAAAGGTATTCTGAGGTAAAAGTATCCTGTGGTAAAAGATATTGTAGGGTAAAGGTATCCTGTGGTAAAAGATATTGTGGGGTAAAGGTATCCTGTGGTAAAAGATATTGTGGGGTAAAAGGTATCCTGTGGTAAAAGATATTGTAGGGTAAAGGTATCCTGTGGTAAAAGATATTGTGGGGTAAAGGTATCCTGTGGTAAAAGATATTGTAGGGTAAAGGTATCCTGTGGTAAAAGATATTGTAGGGTAAAGGTATCCTGTGGTAAAAGATATTGTGGGGTAAAGGTATCCTGTGGTAAAAGATATTGTGGGGTAAAGGTATCCTGTGGTAAAAGATATTGTGGGGTAAAGGTATCCTGTGGTAAAAGGCATTTTGAGGTAAAAGTATCCTGTGGTAAAAGATATTGTGGGGTAAAGGTATCCTGTGGTAAAAGATATTGTGGGGTAAAAGTATCCTGTGGTAAAAGATATTGTGGGGTAAAAGTATCCTGTGGTAAAAGATATTGTGGGGTAAAGGTATCCTGTGGTAAAAGATATTGTGGGGTAAAGGTATCCTGTGGTAAAAGATATTGTGGGGTAAAGGTATCCTGTGGTAAAAGATATTGTGGGGTAAAAGTATCCTGTGGTAAAAGATATTGTGGGGTAAAGGTATCCTGTGGTAAAAGATATTGTGGGGTAAAGGTATCCTGTGGTAAAAGATATTGTGGGGTAAAGGAATCCTGTGGTAAAATATATTGTGGGGTAAAGGTATCCTGTGGTAAAAGATATTGTGGGGTAAAGGTATCCTGTGGTAAAAGATATTGTGGGGTAAAAGTATCCTGTGGTAAAAGATATTGTGGGGTAAAGGTATCGTGTGGGTAATGTGCCTGTGGTCAAAGGTTTTGTGTCGTAAAGGTTTTGTGTGGTAAAAGGTATAGCGCAGTAAAATGTTTTATGTGGTATATCCGTATATGTATCATGTGGTAAAATATTTTATGTGGTTAATGTATCTTGTGGTAAATGTAGTGTGTGATAAATGGTTTTGTGTGGTAAAGGTATTTTCCGGTTAAAGGTGTGTGTGGAAAAAGGTTTTGTGTGGTAAAGGTTTTGTGTGGTAAAGGTTTTGTGTGGTAAAGGTTTTGTGTGGTAAAAGGTTTTTAGTGGTAAAAGGTTTTCTGTGGTAAAAGGTTTTTAGTGGTAAAAGGTTTTCTGTGGTAAAAGGTTTTGTGTGGTAAAGGTTTTGTGTGGTAAAGGTTTTGTGTGGTAAAAGGTTTTTAGTGGTAAAAGGTTTTGTGTGGTAAAAGGTTTTTAGTGGTAAAAGGTTTTCTGTGGTAAAAGGTTTTGTGTGGTAAAGGTTTTGTGTGGTAAAGGTTTTGTAAAGGTTTTGTGTGGTAAAGGTTTTGTGTGGTAAAGGTTTTGTGTGGTAAAAGGTTTTTAGTGGTAAAAGGTTTTCTGTGGTAAAAGGTTTTTAGTGGTAAAAGGTTTTCTGTGGTAAAAGGTTTTGTGTGGTAAAGGTTTTGTGTGGTAAAAGGTTTTTAGTGGTAAAAGGTTTTCTGTGGTAAAAGGTGTTGTGTGGTAAACAGTGCTTCAACTCGACATGTGGAAGTGCGGAGACTCACTAACTAGAGGACCCCTCTGCTGCCGAGAAGTGCGGGCACTTTCCCATTAAATGTATTGTAGCAGCGATGAGAAGTGCAGGTGCGTTCTCTTCCAAATGAAAGAAGTGGCAGTAACAGTTGCTACATGTCCGTGGATTACATTTCTATCTGGAAGGATTAAGTCTCGTGTGGTGAAAGACCCCGTGTGGCCCATTCCTGTGTAGTAAAGCTGCCACTGGGGTAAAAGAGGGAAATCTGTGTGTGGTGACACCCTCGGGCGGTGCCGCCCCTGGGGGGAAAGGCCAGGCCTGGTACCGTTACATCTGGCCACAGATGCGGTGCCCGTGGGAGTGCCACACGGGCAGGGTGCCCAGGCCTCCCGGGTTTTGAGAGGGTAACTGAAAACAGTGAGAGGCGCTTTGAAGGTGTCCCTAAGCAGGGCTACTAAACAGCTGTTAAATTAAGCAATTTATTTACCAGGTATGATGGTGGTTTTAGAAATTACATTTTATTTATTTTCTAAGTGGTTCTTCTGTGTTTCTTTGATGATGAGGGCTGGCATTCTTTGCCACTTTATTAACGTAAATGTGTCGTTCTTTGTGTATTTTTGCGACATGTCCCGGTTTTGGGGTCGCAGGATCTGCTCCCCCGCACACCGGGCCCCAGGGTACATGTCACGCGGTCACTCCTGCATTCTTAAAGGTGATCGGGTCCGTGGTGACGTCTCATGCGGGGTCGGTGCGGGGTGCGCGCACGCGGTGCGGGGAAGGGATGTATGTGGCACATGGAGGCGAACATGTGTGTGGCGAGAGTTCGAGCTCGTTCAAGGCCCTTTGGGGTAAAACAGAATCAAATGGGGGCGACGAATGCCCAGATGTGCTCTTTGGTGATGCTCGACGCCCCCCCCCCCCGTGTGCGTGAGAGCCGCGCGTGTTGCACGTGCCTCGTGTGATGCGTGGGTCCATGTGGTAAATGTTCGTGTGCTGTGAGGGCCCGTGCGGTGTGACTCCCCTCAGTGTGACCGGTCTCGAGGCGCTGAGTCCTGGTGCTAAAGTGCTGGATTCCCGGGGGTGGGGCTCTCCCTGGTGTAAGAACATGTCCTGTGCAGTGACTCCCTGTGAGGTCACGCGTGTCTCTCGATTAAAAACTTGTATCGCGTGTGAGGCAATTCAGTGGTAAAGCCCCCACTCGGATACTGTCCTTGGGGGTCACTGGCCTTGTGCTTAACTTTCTGTGTGAGGGTCGCAACGGCCCGGACTCTGCAGCGCGCACACTGTAGCGCCCTGAAGCAAGCACAGTGTAGCGCCCTGAAGCCGGCAGTGTAGCGCCCTGAAGCAGGCATAATGTAGCGCCCTGAAGCAGCCACAATTTAGCGCCCTAACGCCGGCACAGTGTAGCGCCCTGAAGCAGCCACAATTTAGCGCCCTAACGCCGGCACAGTGTAGCGCCCTGAAGCAGGCACAGTGTAGCGCTGCCGGGGGTCATTGTATCTGTCTCAGAGCCGAACTCTCCAGCGTCCCTAGCTGATCCGCTCCAAATAAAGCAGTCCCTACCCTGCTCCCGCCTCTCTCTCCATGGGGCAGGTGTCGCCCCCTCCACAGGCTCACCACAGCCCCCTTACTGGTCGCCCCCTGTCCTGCGGGGTCTACAAAGCCGCCCTGTGCGAGCGCCCCGACATTTACCTCTCAGGTTCCTATGGCCCTTATACCTCGACGGCTGCGCCATGTTTCTATTTTTTGTAATTTATTCCACTTTGCTTTGTGGTGTTTTTCTACAAGGAACGTTGGTTAAAATGTCAAGGTCCGGCTCTAGGGCGGTGCGACCGGTGTCACCCCATCGGGTGGCGGCCTGGCTTACTGGGGGTGCCATGTTTGCAAGTTTATTATGTTTCTAAAGCACCTGCTGCAGCGTTTTTTTGACAATAACCAGGTTCACAAAAATGTCAAGATAACTCGTGTGATTAATTATCTTCCTGGAGAGAGATCCGCGTTTTGCATAGTTGATGTTTTAACGTATATGAAGTTAGTGCAGAGGGTTAATGTGCCTGCTGCAAAGAACGTGCACCAAGTAGATTCCAGAGTGCATATAATGTAAACAGATCAGCAGGTTACTGCTTTTAAAAGAGTCATCCGTTTGTTACTTGCAATATAGAACTTAAAGTCCTAATATTCAACAGTGAGCTATTAACTTTCATCATACAACTGCATAGACACTGCAAAGTATGCATTAAAACATAGATTAATGTTGCATAAAGGGGTAATTTGGCTAGAAATCGATTCATATTATTAAAGAAAACTTATAACTATGCTGTTTCTTTTTCAACTCTAAGTTTGTGCTTCTCCACACACCAATCACTCTGAAACTATACTGCCTTCCAGTATGGATGACACGTGACGCCTACACTTTTAGTGCTTTGGCTTATGTAACATTTCCTATAAACTGAGTTACACAAGTATGATTGTCTGTGTAATGTGTGTGTGATGCAAAGCGCTTGGACACCCTACATTGGTATGGGTGGCACTATTTAACTAATTCAATGCATCTCAGAAAGTGTGGTTATAGAGACTTGGTCACTGTTAAAAGGGGAAACAACCTTTACAATGCAACTTTTACAAAGCACTACCATTACAACAAAACTTTTACAACGCAACATCCATTACATCGCATGCCATTAAAATGCAACCATTACAACGCATGACACTACAACGCATACCACTACAACGCATACCACTACAACGCATGCCATTACAACGCAGTCATTACAACGCATACCATTACAACACATACCATTACCATCCAACACTTACCCTACTGTTGCACCCCCTGGAGTTAGAATAGTCATTTTTACCCCTACACTATCCAATACTTTCATACATGCTTGTAATGGAATGCGTTGTAAAGGTAGTTTAAAAAAAATTTGTTGTAATGGCATGTGTTGTAATGGAATGCGTTGTAATGGATGTTGCGTTGTAAAAAATGCATTGTAAAGGTATGCGTTGTAAAAGTATGCGTTGTAACGTCATACAACCGCCACCAACGCTAAAGCTGGCACAGTGCAAACAAGCCCTTTTTTTTAAGAAAAAACGATAATTTACATTTCATTCCACCAGCCTCATGGTCCACGTCACAGTTAGTCTGAAAACAGCACCTAGATGACCATTCAGTGTGCGGCCCATTTAGGGATTACTACTCCTACACCAGTGACACACTGCTTTCCATGGCTTCAAGGCTCATGCTGCTGATGGGAAAACTGAAACTACAAGTCCCAGAATTCAAAGTGTCTATCTTTTTATAACAAGGAGGTGTGAGCTTTTGTCCCACCTTGGCGACGGGTGGCAGCTGTGCTGAAACCCAGGACACGTAAAACTCAAACCCACACGTCCATTCACCCTGCCCTATGAGCCTTTATGGCTACCTCAGGGGTGGCTAATTATAAGTATCAAATAGTAAGGTTTTGGCAGGGCAAAATGTGTATTTTGCCAGGTCGAAATTACTGTTTAAGGCTTCACTACAGGCTGCAGCGGCAGGCCTGAGACATGTTGTAAAAGCTACTTATGTGGATGCCACAATGAGTGCTGCTTCATACTAGCAGCATTTCATTAACATGGACTAGAAATTACTAGTGATTTAAAAGTACATTAAATGTGCCATTTGGGGAAGTCAAATTTTACCATGTTTGAAGAAGAGAGTACAGGCACTTTGGCACTGGTTGGCTGGGGTAAAGCGCACTGAGTCCTAATGCCAGCAAACACTACTTCACCCAAATTCAGGGGGTGAAGGCAACATGTTTGGGGGAATACCATGCCACGGATGTCAGGTCTAACAGTAGGAAATATCTCATTATAATGTCCAAGTTAGAAGCAAAGTTCACAAAATGGTAAATAAATCCTTCGAGGCAATCCAGTAGCTCTTGACTAAAGACAAAGATTTATATTGAAGTTAATAACAGGACACCAAACTCCCCCTGACATCAGGGAAGAGGAGAGAGCCAAGCCAGGACAGGCAGAAGGAGATTCATTAAACGGTCTGACTACAAAAAGCAACAAGCATTGGTGAATGCATTAGGTTCCACTTGTGTGATTAATAATAAGGAGGGTTTTTTTTGTACGTTGTATCTTGCTGAGTAGTTGTACAATATAAGTTTACGGAAAGTCTGTTAAAGTGTTATGAATTGTTTATGTACAAAAGACAATATATTGTGCTGTTACTAGTGGTATAGTGCGGTAATTAATAGCAACATTTTGAAAAATGGAATGAAAGTTGAAAAAAATCTAATTAATTGATGTAATAGCAATCTTATGTGTTTAGTGGAGTTCTGACTAATTTTGGGCCCTGTGCCAGTAGACCCGCTTCACCATTCAAATCATGACCCTATTGTCTGCAAGGTAACTACACTAGTGACTGCTTATTATTATTAAAATATACCAATATTTGCGTTTAGTGGAGCTATGGCAACTTTTGGCCCCGGTGCCACTGAACCTGCTTGTGACTTGCCTGTTTAGTAGTAAAATATAGCAATTTTAGGTGTTTAGTGGGGTGCCTAGAGCTTTTGGTCCTGGTGTCACTGCACCTGCTGCACTATTGAAATCATAACCGTTCTCTGAAGGGTAACTGTACTTGCGAATGGCTATTTAGTTTTACATTTTAGCGATAACATGGGTTTATTGGGGGTCCTGAGAGCTTTTGGCCCAGGTGCCACTGCACCTGCTGCACCTTTCAAATCAAGTCCCTTTTAACTGCACTGCAAGGCAACTGCAATTGTGACTGCCTGTTTAGGAATAAAATATAGCAATACTAGGTGTTTAGTGCCCGGAACTTTTGGTCGTGGTGCCACTGCACCTGCTGCACTATTGAAAGAATGACCCTAGTGCTTACTAGATAACTGTCCATATGACTGCCAGTTTAGTTGTAAAATACAGAAATATTAGGTGGTTAAAAGAGTTCTGACAAAATTTGGGCCTGGTGCCACTGCACCTGCTGCAACATTCAAATAATGACCCGGTTTCCTCCAAGGCAAAGGCAATTGTGACTGCCTGTTTAGTAGTAAAATATAGCAATAACCAGTGATTAGTGGGGGACCTGGAGCTTTTGGCCCCGGTGCCACTGCACCTGCTGCACTAGTGAAATCATGACCCTAGCACTTGCTAGAAAACTGCACTTGTGACTGCCTGTTTAGTAGTATATCATAGCAATATTTGGTGCTTGTTTGAGTTATGAGAACTTTTGGCCTCGGTGCAACTGCACCTACTGCAACATTGAAATCATGACCCTGTCGTCTGCGACAGAACTGCAATTGTTTCGCAGGGATGTATTGTAGCTCCTTTTCTTTTCATAATTGACACCAATGGCCTTGATGCTTTTTTTGTCAGATAAAGAACTTGACCAACCATGCATTGGGTCACTTGGGTTTGCTTCTCTCTTATGCGGATGATGCAGTCTTAACGGCGCTGACAGCAAATGGCCTCCAAATATTACTTAATGCTTTTGCTGATTTTACGTTGTTACTTGATTTAAAGGTTACTTCTACTAAGTCATACGCTATGGTGTGTGGGCCGAAAATGACCAAAACTAGAAACTATGCTGTGAGAGCAAAAAAAATTGATAAAATGAATAATTTTAATTAGCTAGGGAACCTTTTTAATAATAGACTGAATTGGGATTCGATTGTTACTTCAAGGATGCACAACGCGGGTAGAGTGGCTGAGGGGCTTTTCCGTTTTGCCTGCAAAGTGGGACATACATCGATGACTGAGCTAGTTACGTGCTATAAAGCCAAATGTGTGCCTATGGCAGGGAAACACCCTTAACAACGCAGTCATTACATCACACTACACTTACAACGCTGTCATTACATTGCAACATCCTTTACAACGCATGTCACTACAACGCAGGCATTACAACGCATACCATGACAACGCATGACACTACATCGTATGTCACTACAATGCAGGCATTACAACGCATTCCATTACACCGCATACCATTACAACGCATAGTACCCCTACACTATCCAGCACTTACCTTACTATTGCACCCCCTGGAGTTACACTAGTATTACACCGCATACCATTACAACGCATAGTACCCTACACTATCCAGCACTTACCTTACTATTGCACCCCCTGGAGTTACACTAGTAAATTTACCCCCCCGCACTATCCAACACACCCTACTGTTACACCCCCTGGAGTTAGAATTATGATTTTAACCCCTATACTATCCAATACTTACCTTAAATGCAAAGTAATGGTATGCGTTGTAATGTTATGCGTTGTGAAGGTAGTATGTGATGTAATGGAATGCGTTGTAACGGTCGTTTTTAAAAATGCAATGTAGTGTCATGCAATGTAATGAAATGCGTTGTAGTGGATGTTGCGATGTAAAAACTGCGTTGTAAGTACTTACATTGTAAATGTATGCGTTGTAACATCATACATTGCCTATGGCAACATGTGAAGCAGGTGTATGGGGGTATCATAACAGCCGCCAGCTACAACTCATGGAAAACAAATTCATAAAAAGGCTACTGATGATTCCAAATAGTGCCCCCACAATTGTTTGTCATCGTGAGTTGGGGCTTGACTTTTTAGAGGATTGTATAGACATCACCCCTCTGCTTTTATGGGCTAAAATATGGTTTATCGGAGGAGTTGGAGTCCTCCAGAGAGATTATAAAAGATGTCTTAATCTCGATGGAGCACCAAAATCTCTTGGCTTAGATTTGTCAGGGATAACTTTTATAAGCTAGGCCTGGGACATTACTTTGACTGCCCAGCAAGTATTGATGAGAATGCAAAAAATATTAAAAAAGAGGAGCATGCCATGGGGCAAACACTCACCGTTCACAACCTAGGGTAGCAGGCGCTTCTTTATTCCCTGTTCAGCAGCAATTTTATTTAACATTCACTATAAATATCCAGGCACACTTTTACTTAACAAGACTCTGTTTACTTACCCTGCATATTTTACTGCCATTTCCGAAACAAATTGGGTGGGCAGAGAATTTGGTGCCCTGCCCTTGCGACAATTTGGCAGCACAAAGCACATTATGCTATTTTGCACTTTTTACAAAGCGCCTAGAAGAAAATGAATAGTCTTGATTAAAAAAAAAAAAAATAAGGCCATGTTCATATATTGATGGTTTTAACAATTTACACTCCTTGGATACATTTGATATATGCACTAGGGTTTCCCACTACATTAAAGTTGCAATGGCTATTTGGAAACACTACTAGTGTTTGTGGCTGAATTGTTCTCGCTTGATTCATCAGCATACAGCCTAAGTGCCCCATGAACTAAATGGCGTGTGCAGCGAAAGATTGGATTTTAAAGATTGTATATCTTTTATTCTTTTTGTCTCTCTCTTTTTAATAATTGAATTGTAGGAATTAACTTTCACGCTGCTTTGTAAATAGATTATTGGAATTAGGATTTGTAATGTTTTATGGTTCTCTTTTTGAAATCGAATAAAGTTTCTTTGACTTGACTGCTACTTTAGTAGTCAAATACAGCCATATTAGGTGTTTACAGGGGTTCTGATGATTTTTGAGCCCGGTGCTACTGCACCTGCTGCACCATTCAAATCATGACCCTGTTGTTTGTAAGGTAATTGCACTTGTGACTGCCTGTTTAGGAATAAAATATAGCAATATTATGTGTTTAGTCAGGTGCCAGGAGCTTTTGGTCACTGTACCACTGCACCTGCTGCACTACTGAAATAATGACCCTAGTACTTGCTAGATACCTGCATGTATGACTATGTTTCTTTGTAAAATATAGCAATATTAGATGATTATAGAAGTGTTCTGAAAACTTTTGGGCCCAGTGCTACTGCACCTGCTGCACCATTTAAATCAAGCCTGTTTCAACTGCAAGCTAACTGCAATTGTGACTTGCCTGTCTAGTAGTACAATGTAGACATTTTAGGTGTTTAGTGGGGTGCATAGAGCTTTTGGTCCAGGTGTCACTGCACCTGCTGCACTATTAAAATAATGACCCTGTTTTCTGAAGGGTAACTGAACTTGTGACTGGCTGTTTAGTTTTACATTTTAGCGATAACATGGGTTTATTGGGGGTCCTGAGAGCTTTTGGCCCAGGTGCCACTGCACCTGCTGCACCTTTCAAATCAAGTCCCTTTTAACTGCAAGGCAACTGCACTTGTGGTTGCCTGTTTAGACATAAAATATAGCAATATTAGGTGTTTAGTGGGGTGCCCAGAGCTTTTGGTTGTGGTGCCACTGTACCTGCTGCACTATTGAAATAATGACCCTAGTGCTTGCTAGGTAACTGTCCATATGACAATATTAGGTGGTTAGAGGAGTTCTGACAACTTTTGGGCCTGGTGCCACTGCACCGTCTATGCCAGTCAAATCATGACCCTAGTGTCTGAAAGATAACTGCACTTGTGACTGCCCGTTTATTTGTAAAATATCGGAATAATCAGTGTTTAGTGAGTTGCCAAGAGCATTTGATCACAGTGCCACTGCACCTGCTGCACTTTTGAAATCATGGCCCTAGTGCTTGCTAGATAACTGCGCGTGTGACTACCTGTTTAGTTGTAAAATATGGAAATATTAGTTGTTTAGAGAAGTTCTGAAAACTTTTGGGCCCAGTGCCACTGCACTTGCTGCACAATTCAAATAATGACCCTGTTGCCCGAAAGATAACTGCATTTGTGACTGCCTGTTTAGTGGTAAAATATTGCAATATTAAGTGTTTAATGGAGTTACGACAACTTTCGGCTCCGGTGCCACTGCACCAGCTGCATCATTTAAACCAAACCCATTTCAACTGTAAAGTAACTGCAATTGTGTCTGCCTGTATAGCAGTAACATAGCAATATTATGTGTTTAGAGGAGCTCTGACAACTTTTGGGCCTGATGCTACTGCACCTGCTTTTTAACCATTCAAATCATGACCCTGTTGTCTGCAAGGTAACTGCACCTGTGACTGCCTGTTTATTTGTAAAATATAGGAATAATCAATGTTTAGTGGGGTTCTTTGAGCTTTTGGGCCCGGTGCCACTGTGCATGCTGTACAAGTCAAATAATTACCCTGTTGCCCAAAAGATAACTGAATCTGTGACTGCCTGTTGGTACAAAAAATAACAATATTAGGTGTTTAACTGAGTTTTGACAACTTTTGGGCCCAGAGCAACTGCACCTGCTGCACCATTCAAATAACGAGCCTATTACCCGAAAGATAACTGCATTTGTGACTGCCTGTTTAGTGGTATAATATAGCAATATTCGGTGTTTCACGGAGTTATGACAACTTTCGGCTCCGTTGCCACTGCACCTGCTGCATCATTTAAATCAAGGCCCCTTTCAACTGTAAGATAACTACAATTGTGACTGCCTGTTTAGTAGTAAAATACAACAATAATATGTGATTAGAGGAGTTCTGACAATTTTTGGGCCCTGTGCTACTGCACCTGCTGCACCATTCAATTCGTGACCCTGTTGTCTGCAAGGTAACTACACTTGTGGCTGCCTGATTAGTAGTAAAATATAGCATAGCTCTTTTATATTAACTTTATATTTGACGTGGAATGTTTATTACAACATTTAGAATTTGATAAAAATGACCAAATAGATTAAGTTGGAAAAAAATCAATCCAATTTACACAACGTAGTAATAAAAAGCAAGCATTACAGCATACTGTTAGAAGCTGTATGCCTTTTCCGTGGGAGGAAATCTTTTCTTGACAGTGAATGGAGCTTAAACTGTGTGAACAAATTTAGCAAAAGTATCGTAAATGAGTGAAGGCAGGTGTAGTTAACAAAAAAAAGTTCCACACAAAAACAAATGAACGCAGTAATTCGATAATGGGAACTGATAAGAGCACCCTTTTAAGCTATATTAAAAAAAAAAAAAATCACAAGCACAATGCAAGCCTGGTATAGACGAAGCCTAAGAACAGACACAGAATTAAGGGAACTTAGTGTCGCGAAGCATTCATCGCGTGTAAATGCTTTCGTCTAGATGATTCAAACAGGGACTTATTTTACAGAAAAAACTCTGATTGGGAGCTTCAGATACAATTGTCTGGTCAGGTCACCATCTTGGAAAGGGCAGTAAAACACAATTTTCTGCTCAGGCCACCATCTTGGGAAGGGCAGTAAGATACAATTTTCAGTCCAGGCCGCCATTTTAGAAAGGGTAGTAAGATACGATTTTCAGGTCAGGCCACAATCTTGGAAAGGGCAGTAAGATACAATTTTCAAGTCAGGCCGCCATTTTGGAAAGGGCAGTAAGATATGATTTTCTGGCCAGACCACCATCTTGGAAAGGGCAGTAAGATATGATTTTCTGGCCAGGCCGCCATCTTGGAAAGGGCAGTAAGATATGATTTTCTGTTCAGGCTACATCTTGGAAAGAGGAGTTTATATGGCTCCTCTGGGCCCCTTTATTGAAACTCACAATGTCAATGGTGCAAGCAAAGAAGAACTCAAGTTTGATATCCTTTACCCAGTCCACAGCTACGCAGCCCCACCGCCACCCTCCGCGTGACTGTGAATATGGAAGCGCCAGCATGGTCCAAGCAGCGAGGACGCTTACCCACACACTCAACTTGCTTCTTAACTGTGCAAAGATCACAAGTCTTCTCCTGAAAGCTTGTGTTCCCCGGTAATCTCTGGGAGAAGCACTGGTGGCAGCACTTTTTATAATAGAACACACCAGAACCTCACCTTGGGGTGTCTCTACAGCTGAAATCAAGTGTCTGGTGGCTGGGGTGACACATCTTCTGCATTGTTATTCCCAAACATCCCATGGAATCTTCCAGCCCTTACCCCAGAAGTATCAGTGTAGTAAAGTTTCAGTAGATTGGGGCAGGGGTTCCACAGGCATCCAGCTGAGGTCTAACCTCCTGTGGTGTCGGCACACTCCCTGCTCTCCCCTCCTTCCTGCTGTGAGTGTGTGAACCATACTGTGGCTTGACCATGCTGAGGTGAAGATACCAAAACACAGACACTGCCCACACTGATGCTCCCTTCTTCTGCCTGCTCTGATTGGAGAAGCCCCTCAAAATGTGTACAAAGCCAAGAAACTGGTTGGTCAGCCTTAGAATAAACACTCAGCAGTTCACCTGCCCCAGTGCTTAATTTGTAAAATATTAAGTGCCGGGGTCCTCATCAGGAGGCCACTGCAGCTTGCACCACCCAGTGCCGCTGCCAATGACAGTGCCAACACAACTACAACCATCACACTCGTAAAAAGTGTGACAATTCGGACAATTTCAGGCCTCCAAGAATGGCTGAGCCGGTAGATATAATCAGGTTTATGAATATTGACATAATAGAAAGCTGTTGTGTTCAGCTATAAATTAGACAAACAGCGCCACCATGTGGCAGACTCTCCTAGGTGCCGGTGCGGACAATTAGGTGCTGGCACTGAGCACCGGCAACCACTGGCTCAAACTAAGCACTGCAGTCAGCTCCCCTCTTCCAGTTTGGGGCACTCAACCTAAGAGGGGGCTTTGTAGTAGAGAACCAGCTTGAGGGCCAGCTGGTGGGCACTGACATTTTCTATGGTTTGTTCACTCTGTGTCTACCTAGCATTACCCAAGAAGAGGGGCTCGGAATACCTGTTTGTCTCTGATCCTGCAGCAGGAATGTGCTAATAATGTGTCTGAGGGTGTGTGGGTGCAATGTGTGAGTTATGAGCAGGCTTTTAATAGTTTTTTAATTCATTTTCTTTTTTTGGAAATAACTTTGGAAAATGGTTTTCTTCAAAAAGCCTTTAAAATGCCAATTTAGGAGTAAGACAAATTGTGCAAATTAACTGAAAACATTCCTTGTTAGATAGGGTTTTCTGTGTGCTGCGTTTATGATTGCACAGGCAATGCTGCAGCATAAAACCTGCAGCATGAAACCTGGAGCATGAAATCTAGAGCATGAAACCTGCAGCATTGACACAGGAATCCTGAAACACGTTTCAGGGCTCCTGTGTTACTGCTGCAGGATTCCTGTATCTTACATTAGTCCCATGCTACGGCTGTGGTTTTGGCACACTTGCGTATTATTCATAAGGGTTTGCTGTGCAACTAACCAACATGGTACTGTACTACTATTTTATTCTGTTCACAAGTATTGTGATTCTGGAGTGCAGTTTGTTTCCATTAATGCCTCTTTATTTTTCTGTCCCCTTACAGGTGGAACAATTCATTGTCTTAACATGAAGAGTGTCAGCAACTAACTGGGCATCAACCTCTTGACTTCAACACCTCTGATGTGCGCGGTACCAAACCCTGTCAACGACATCATATCCTCGGCCAGTGGCGATAGCTCTTCTCCTCCAGGACAATCGGCATCCATCAACTCATCCAATGATGAGCTCAGCATCATCCCATCAACAACTACATCGTCTTCTCAGCCTGTGCTGAGCTTGTCTCCTCCTCGTCCATCAGCATCCATCATATCATGCAACGATGAGCCAAGCATCGTCCAATCATGCACTACATCATCTCCTCGGCCAGTGGTGAACTTGTATCCCCCTGGACCATCAGCATCCATCAACTCACCCAAGGCTGAGCCCAGTATTGTGCGATCAACGACGACATCATCTCCTCGCCACTGGTGAGCTTGTCTCCTGGACAATCAGCATCCGTCAACTCATCGAATGCTGAGCCAAGCATCGTCCCATCAACAACTACATCATCTCCTCAGCCAGTACTGAGCTTGTCTCCTCCTGGACTGTTAGCATCCATCAACTCATCCAATGAGGAGCCCAGTATCATCCAATCAAGTACGACATCATCTCATCGGCTAGTGGCAAGCTTGTCTCCCTGTCGACAATCAGCATCCATCAACTCATCTAATGCTGAGCTCAGTATCGTCCCATCAACAACTACATCATCTTCTCAGCCATTACTGAGCTTGTCTCCTCCATCAGCATCCATCAATTCATGCAACGATGAGCCAAGCATCGTCCAATCAAATACTACATCATCTGCTCGGCCAGTGGTGAGCTTGTCTCCTCCTCGTCCATCAGCATCCATCATCTCATGCAACGATGAGCCCAGCATCGTCCAATCAAGTACTATATCATCTCCTCGGCCAGTACTGAGCTTGTCTCCTCCTGGACCATCAGCATCCATCAACTCACCCAAGGCTGAGCCCAGTATTGTGCGATCAACGACGACATCATCTCCTCAGCCACTGGTGAGCTTGTCCCATGGACAATCAGCCTCCATTAACTCATCCAATGGTGAGCCAAGCATCGTCCCCTCAACAACTACATCATGTCCTCTGCCAGTGGCGAGCTCGTCTCCTCCTGGACCATCAGCATCTGTCAATTCATCCACGGATGAGCCAAGCTTCATCCCATCAGCTACTACATCATCTCCTCGGCCAGTGGCGAGCTTGTCTCCTCCTGAACCGTCAGCATCCATCAACTCATTCAATGATGAGCCACTGCTTCTTCTTTTTCTCCTTAGTTAATGATGAGCCCATCACCAACTCTTAGTCTTCATCACCCTGGCACTGTGGTGCATATAGCATGGCCTTCTCATCGTCTTGGCCAAGGGTGAGACTTGCACATACCCCATTTTTTAGACATTGATGATCAAGGCACCAACCACTTGTTTTCATCAGCTCAGCCCATGGCAAGCCTGGCACAAACCTATACTCTTCAACTCTCTAAAAGCCAATACACTGTGGATGATTTCTTTTCAACATTACAGCCAAAGATGACCCTGTCCTTGACACTGCATCTTCATCACTTTAGCTCGTAGCAAGTCAAGTACCTTTCCTCGTCATCACCATAATCAACAGTGAGCTCGGCAAGGACACTCCCTCGCAATGACCATCGTGAGCCAGTTTCAAAGCAGGTCCCTGGCTACAGGGGCAGAAGATCTTCATAACAACAATGATGGGCTTGTCCTCGACCACTGGACTAAGTCACTGCAGCTCGTGGACTGAGCACCAATCACAATCCTCCTCGCCAGTGACCAGCCGAGCACCCGCCTCTTCTTTTCAGCTCATCAGCCAGGGGTGAGCTCGGACTCACTTCCCACCTTCATCGCTTACGTTAATGCCCCCTGGTGAGACAGTTGCCAAACCTGTGGCTTCATCATCTGAACCAAGGCAAGCCGACCCTCAAGTTGTCACCCTTGTTCCTTTTAGTTTCTTGAAGTGCTGTTGAATGTACACGGCATTTCTATCAGAGCTCTGCACAAGACAACAAAACCAGGAGGCAATTGAGGTCTTGTGCTGAGAAACGTAGATAAGGTAGTCGCAGATAATGCAAAGATGGTGTTTTGAAGACTGAGTAAGAGACGGAGAAGATGCTGAGGGTCGTGCTCCCACCATGGATGCTGTTTCAGTTTTTCTCGGGCTAAGTCTTGTCTCTCTGGAGCTCCTTCCTCCTCAAGCTCTTCCACGTGAGGCAAGTTGAATCCACCACTGTCTACAACAAGACGCACAACATCAGCGCGGCTCAGTGTGCGGCACGTGTGCCTTATGTGGAGGCCTCATCTCCAACTGGCACCGGAGGACACAATCCAGCAGCAGCGGCGTGAACACACTAAGGACGACACAAGGGACCATGAACACCGCATCAGCAACTTCTGCAGGGCGGAGGCTTTGACTCGTGCAGCTACAAACAGGTGGAGGAACAAGAAAGAGTCTTCATCAGAGACCAGAGCCAGGGATGCACCTGCGGCCGGCAGAAGAAGGTGGGACTTCAGAGCTTAAAATGTACAAGGGGAGGGAGACCTCAGCCGAGGTGGAGGTTAAAGTTCCTCTCACATAATCAATAAAAAACAAAATGGACCGCAATATACAGCGGAATCTTTAATGTACAGTCCATTTAGCGTATTTAGTTCCCTGTGTCAATCAAAATAACAGGGGGGTGTTACTGTCTACATGACACATCATTATGGGTAACAGCCTTTACTCTACACTGCCACCTCTCAGGATCAACTAACGGGTTCACAGTTGCAATCATCTTGACATGCACAAATTTGTCCTCCTCCACCTTACCAACGATGATTCCAAAATGCCAAAAAATGCACCAATAGACAACATATAATGTGTTGGATTTTCTTGCTCAGCTATGATTTTCCAAACCTATTTCATCAGGACTCAGACCCTATAATGCTTAATTTTCAAAGGTGCCTTCAATTTCAATAAAAACCAAGACAGATCTGGGCCGGTGATGTCACTTGGGAGGTGTTTGTCATTCCTTGTTAGCCTTCTATGTTGCCTATATTCATCCTTAACCCCACCGCTGCTGCCGACGTTCAGCGGGCGCCGCGTGCACTACCTCGGTAGTGCTACGCACGTCCGTTGAACGTCGCGGCCAGGCCCGCACAATAGAACGTTCCGCACTAGCGCGGAACGTTCAGCGCAGGCAAGGGGTTAATTGTTGCCATTTGGTTTGGTTGCACAGTTCTGAAACACTTTATTGTTGTCTATTGACCTACTTTCTTTTGGTTTCATAGATAACCAGCTTCAGCGTCACTTGAATCAAGCGCTCTCAGCGGCTGCACCCCCTTCTGTGATCCTGGCCACACTACTTGCAGAAGCACAGGACTGCACAGTTCCTCTGGGCAGTGAGGCTCTATCGCTGTAGTGCCTGCGTAACCAAGATGCCTACTTTGTGTTTTGACCATTCTGAGAGCTGCAGGAACTCCTATGTCCGAAAAGGGCACTATCAGTGCAAGTGAGTGGGGCTGCATTTTCACACAATAATTCCCTTGCTTTACAATGGTGGCAGCGGTGGGACTGCACTGCGAACGGGCTGGCGTTGCTTCCTTTGTTACTGAATGAGCTTTTTCATAGTCTGAAGAGTTTGTGTGCGGTGGTCTGGTCAGATGAGTGAATGGATGAGAGAAATAGACAATGGTTGGAGGAATTTCTGGACCAGTGAGTGTAGCCACCACTGAAAAAGACAATATTATGCAGATCCTAATGCAGGTTTAGCTTTTTTTTCAATAAAATGGCTGTTTCTCTATAAAGAAGAAATACTCATAAATAGGTTACAAAAAAAATAAGAAAACCAAGGGTTTGTCCATCTCTCTGCAAAGATGGAATTCTGAGCAACATGTGAATGACACTTAAAACAGTGAAGTGCTGGTGTGGGGGTGACTTATTGTCCCCCTTTCTGCAGGTTTAACATTTTTATTTAGTGAGCAACACTTCAAGAGGTGTAGTTCGCTGAGTTTTGTTACGCGGAACTCCGCAAAGTTACAAAAAAACTCTGAGAAGTTCCGTGAGTGGCGGAGTGCATTGCGAACTGCAGTTTGTGCTGGTATTCCTGACGCCCGGGAAGAAATTATACCTCGCGCTCTCAGACTTACCGTTTGCAATCGCAAACTTACAGTTCGCGAGCGGGTAAAAAACTGAACTGCACATCGCGAAGCGGAGTTTTCTGCACTCCGCGAGCTCCGCGGAGTTCAGAAAACTCTGCGAACTGAGAAAAGTTCACCGCCCAGGCCTACTTTTGAAGAACATGAACAGTGTGTAGCAAAGCAATTGAGCAATCAGTGAGTGCTGCTTGGAAAAGAGTTAAAAACCATGTTAAAGTAGTCAAGAGAAAGTGAGTCTGGCCAGAGACAGCCCTTCGGAGGCAGCACACCGGCTCCTCTACGCCGCAGTGTCTACAGTCTGTGCTCTACGGGAGCCTTTCCCAGTAGCAAAGTGGCCTGTGGGATGAAAGAGATGATTCAGCTAGAGGGCGGGAGGGCTGGGGCTACTCATTTTCCAAGATGTCCAGCCTTCGGGGCGGATAAAGGATTCCAGTTTGAGGATTGGACCTTCACCAGTTGATGGAGGCTTAGCCCTAGAGTCTTTCCTACTCAAGTGTGGTTTGAGTGACCTCTCAGTCTTCAAGACCTCGCCCTGGCTGGACTGTCTGACTGTTCTGGTTTGGCCCTTGTACCAGGACCTCACGTGCGCTTGACCTACAAGGGGTGTTTTTAGCACCTACAACCACTCACATTTCACTCCAGGATCATGGGGCAATGGCAGGAAGGTTTGCAGTGCTTGTCTCTGGTGACTGTGGGGCTTCTGGCAGTAGAGGGGCAGAGCTCAGCTTTGTAATCCAATGCACTAGAAGGAAAACTACTGTTTGTTAGATGTGCTGTGCTTGTAAAGTAAAAGTCGACATTTGTAAAGCGCACAATCACCCGTAAGGGTCTCTAGGCGCTGGGGGGCCGTCGGAAAGATTAAGCGAGCTATTGCCCAGAGTCACATGGTGCTGGGCTGACCTGCCGCCGGAGCCGGGGATCGAACCGTGGTCCCCAGATTCCAGCGTCAGTCGCCCTGGCTGCGGCGCCACACCTCTTCCTCTCTGGTGACAGTGGGGCTTCTGGGTATAGAGTAGCTGAGCTGAGCTTTGTCATCCAGTATAATACAAGGCAAACTACTTTACTGGTCTGACAAGTTAGAGAGCCTTTGCTAACATAAGTACATGATGTGCCTGAGTGATAAATACATCTGCTTCCTATACCCTGCTGCATTTTCTATGTGTCTTGTAATATGGTAACACACAGCAACATCACACAAGCACACACACTCACTGTGATGGTAAATTAATTCCCACAGACGCTTTAGTACAATAGAGAGTAGATAGGGAGAGGTACAATGCCTGTTAGTTACTTTAGGGTTAAAGAGAGGGTGATTTAAAATCTTGAAGCAACCCCTGGATACAAACACTGTGAAGAATGTCATGTGTTCCTGTGGAGGGGCTTCTAGAACAAGGGCCAGGCATGATGAGAGCTGTCGAGGAAGGCTCAATAGAAAGAAGGTTCTTCTCAGGAGGGGCATCAGATGCTTCCACGGGGCCCAGCAGGTGCAGGAACCGATAACAACATTCTGATGCAGGCACGTCCTGTAGCAACAAAGTCAACCAAAAGTATTTTGTGTTCTTTTAAAGCTCACCTGTGTATGTACATGTGCTGCCAGTATTGATACCCTGGGATGGTTTGTAATGTGACCTGTTTTCATCCTTCCTGCAGGACACTCTATTTGAAGAGCCGCACAGGGCCCCCTGAAGGGAGGTAGCTTGTGTGAAGACATCAAGCGGTAGGACCTGGGCCTCTCGGCGCTAATGCGCAGACGCCATTTTATTGAAAGCTCTAAGGGCCAGATGTAGGTGGACAAATAGCCAGCGCTAACGAATTTCAGCGTTTGCGATCGCTATTTGGCTGCGAGTAATGTAGGTCAGTTTAAACCTACTAGAAAAATAAGGAATCGCAAACTTTTGATTCCTTATTTTGCTCTTGCATTTAAGGAATCGCAAATTGCGATTCCTTAAATGCAATGTAAGTAGCACAAAAGAAAGTGCACTTTAGCCTTAAGGAATCGCTAATTAGCACCAACTTCAAGTTGGTGGTAATTAGCGATTTCCTTTAAAAAAGCACTGTTTTGCTTTTTTAAAGTGCCATGTGGCACATATTCATGCCCTTAGGTCATGTATGTGCGCCACATGTGCACACATACACATTTCAGGGGTGCAACAGGGTGTCCTTTTGACACCCTGGCACCCTTGAAATAGCGCCTGCTATTTGGGATTATCTAATAGCGAATTGCAAATAGTGAATATCTTCCCATTCCTTCCTATGGGCTTCCTAGCCCATAGGAATGAATGGGTAGGTATTCCTTATTAGAGAATCTCAATTTGCGATTCGCTATTAAGGAATATTTAGGATTCGCTAATATTTTAGCGATTCATACCTACATTCAATTTTGCGAGTCCTTAATAGCGAATCGGTAAAATTCGCTATTAAGGATTCGCAAATTTGATTTTACCTACATCTGGCCCAAAATGTTTAGAAATGTTTTATTCTTGTACAGATAATTGTTTAGGTAGAATAGGGATCACATGCACAACATAAACAAGTCACAAATATCATTCATACCTGTGAGTACACGGCAAGGCTTATTTGTATTACTGCATGGTTGTTTACTGTTTATTCTCATTTAAAATGTGGGGCTTTTGCGTTTTCCATGTTGATATGGAATCCGGTTAGCCCTGTGCTATTTGTTTTTTAACTTGTTTTCCTTGCTGTGTTTGTAATGTTTTATTATTCCAGTTTTGGATCTTTCATAGATTCACATGCGTGACTCATTCCCCGTTGTCGAGATTCAAGCATGTGAATCTATGAAAGATTCCAATACTGAAGAACTATCGTAACAAGTAAGTAACTCTTTTTGCCTTGCCGTGTTTATAATGTTTTATTCATTCTTGTCATTGGCACACAGCAGGCACACCTTATATGTACAGGGCCACTAATGCTAGGTAAATATCTATGCTAGTACACTGCTTGAATGCTTCTTTGCACTGTTGTGTTATTTGCCATCTATTGTAAACGGGTTGTAGGGCTTTTGCGTTTTCCATGTTCATATGGAATCCGGTTAGCCCTGGGTATTTTGGGGTGTCTTGTGTGTGCTTTGCCTTGCATAAAATGCTTTTCCTGAGATTGATTTGTAGGGTGTAGCTGTGGCCCTGTTAGTTTAGGGAGGATGTTTGTACGTCTTTCTACCTCTTATTCCAATTTAGCGCAACAGCGATGAGTGATCGACGACCATCGAAGACATGAGGCCAGAGGTGTGTTTCAGGATTTGATAAAAGACAATATCAGAGGTAAGACCTTCAATGCGTGGTTTTTTTATTGTTTTGTTGATGTGTTTACATATATTGATGGTAACCTGCTAGAACAGGACCTTTTGTAAAATGGAATCCGGCAAAACCAAGTGGTGAAAACATAACATCTGAAAAATGAAACCTGTGACCTATGATGTCTTATCAGAATGGGAGTCTTGCAAAATAGCTCTGTGTGATGTACACGTTCAACTATTGCATTTCATTCTTATTTTATGCCTCAGATGGGGTGAATGTTTGCATGTACTCCATGGTAGGCTCCTCTGTATCACACTTGTGCATGAAAGAATAATGTCTTAGTCTATGTCAGCATTATAGGAAAATAAAGGAGCAAAAATATAAAATTCTTATAATGACTAAT
The DNA here is from genome assembly GCF_964261635.1 of Lissotriton helveticus. NCBI lineage: Eukaryota > Metazoa > Chordata > Amphibia > Caudata > Salamandridae > Lissotriton > Lissotriton helveticus. Next base: position 24,125,545 of record NC_136073.1, on the reverse strand, counting down.
TCAACGCTTTGGATGTGATGGGGGCTGACTGGACTCAACAGCCCACACTGCTTTCCACAGGCGCACTTTGGAGGTGGAAGGGCCTTGCAACGGCGCTGTAAATGCGCACATTGTCTCCGACTACACGGGATATGTCCGGGCGAAGACTAGACCAAGACCACACCCGCCCGAGACGGGACCAGGCCACATCTCTTTAATCCACGCCGTGGCCCTCCGTACAACGGGTAGGTGGAAGATCACAGAGACTCACGCGGTAACTTCTCTATTGTGACTTTTCTCAGCTCCGTTCGAGGGGCTATAAGTGAAGAAAAAACCTCATGGGAAGAGAAATTGGGGTTAAATACTCACAAAGAGGGATCCTGTGGTGACAGCTGATGAGGACGGAAAGAATTCTGGAAGTTTATCCCAGTATCTTACACTTCTCCTATGTCAAGGCTGCAGGTCTCATGCTGTATACCGCGTTATTCCCTTACCAAGGCTGTGTTTTTGATGCTCTTGTCTATTACTCATAGGGGTATGTTGTGAGTACCTTGTAGGGTACAGGACTTCCAATGTATTCTTGTTATTAATAGTATTTTGAATCAGATGACCAACTTGTTCCTATTTACACTCTCTTGTATTTCTTTCCAGTACAGAAATAATTCATTGCCGTTCATGAAGAGCGGCATCACCCAGGACGCTGCCAACTGCGCATTTGTCATTCACCTCATGGAGTCAACACCTCTGCCGGTGATGTGCGTGACTTCCTCACATGAACCAGAGTTGAGCCTGTGACCAAACTTTAACTTCAACACTCTCGTCTTCATCACCTCAATCTCTGGGGAGCTTGGAACAAATCACCCATCAACCCATTCAGAGTTAGACTGACCCTCCGCCTTCACCACCTGAGCTGATATACAGGGTAACACCAACGTGTCCTCTTCATCCCTCCAGTCAATGGTTGAGGCGGGCTCAGGCACCTTCAATCTCAGCCAATGACAATCCTCACAGTGACTCCTGCTCTTCATGAGTGTACCGCGGGTTCAGCAACAAACCCTCCTCTTCATCACTTCAAAGCCAGGGTGAGCAGCAGAACCCTTCTCTTCACGAAGCAGGTCCACGGCAACAGGAGCCGAGCATCTTCATAACAACAATGATGATTGGCCTCGACCACTGGACGAAGTCACTGCAGCTGGTGAACTCAGCACCAATCACAATCCTCCTCGCCAGTGACCAGCCGAGCGCCTACCTCTTCGTTTCAGCTCATCAGCCAGCGGTGAGCTCGGACTCACTTTTTCGAGCTTTCCCTCCGGTGAAGCCTCCTCCACCACTGTGGTCCTTAATGTGCTCCTGACTCCGCTCATGAAACATCCCTTTGAACCTGTACATACGACGGACCTTAAATATCCCGTCGTGGAAGGCGGCCCTTCTTCTTGCTTTGACATCAGCTAGAAGGGTTCGTGAACTGCAGCTCTCACTATCCAGGAGCCTTTTCTTCAGTTTAAGAATGAGACAGTAGTACTTCGTACCAACCCTAAGTTCATCCCGAAGGTGCCTTCGGACTTTCACTTCAATGAACCTGTGGCCCTGAAGACTTTTTTCCCTCAACCTAAGACTCCGGCTGAGAAATCACTTCACTCACTTGACATTCAGCGTTGCCTGAAGTTCCATCTCCAAATAACTAAAGATTTCAGGAATTCGCCTCAGCTCTTTGTGGCTTACAGCGCTCCTCGTAAAGGTTTTCCCCTTTCCAAACAGGGCATTGCACGTTGGATTTCCCGCTCTATCCAATATTGTCATCAATTAGCTGGGAAGCCCCTCCAGGGGAAGGTCCGTGCTCACTCCACAAGGGCAATCTCTTCCTCTACGGCCCTCTTTGCTGGGGTACCTCTCCGGGACATCTGCAGAGCAGCGACCTGGAAGAGTATCCATACATTTACCGGACATTACTGCTTGGATTCTTCGACACGCAGCGACGCTGCAGTGGGCCAAGCTGTCCTGAGCAACATGTTTTGGTAAGCGGTGAGCTTTTCCTCTCTTCCCTCCTTCCTTTTCCTTCATACGGTCCTCGCACATTCTTTGATAGAGTTATTGCGTTTGATTATTTGTGTGTGCATACTTGGGTATGTTATTTGTATATGAACTTTGATGATATCTTTGTTTCCCTACTACTTCTTTAACTTGTTTTTTCTTTTTTCTTTTCCTGCTTTTATTGGTGCATTGTAAATGATTTTTCAGGATAAAAAGAAGCAAAAAATGTGCTCTTGACTGCTTGCTACGATGAAAGTTCCAATGCTGGAGTAAGCAAACAAGTTACTTACTTGTAACTTTAATTCTGTAGTAGGGGATCTCTGTGTATAGTCATAATCTAGTGAATAGTCCCGCCCATGTGCGTGGACCCCGAAGCAATCAAAAATAATCTCTTAAGGTGTCGAAAAATGCAGAACTGCACAGACACTTAAGAGAGAATTAAAGACAGATAATGCAGCCTATATCCACAGGCTACACTGTCCAGTACTTCAACTAGAAATTCCACCAAAAATCCACAAACAGCAAAGCCTGTCCAGATTTCCCCTGCTTTAACAGCAAAACCCCTCTGGAATGATAGAGATGAATACATGGACAGACAAGCCCCATAGGCTGCCATTATGTGGCTCAGAACAGGATACTGTGCCTTTAAGAGAACTTTCCAGAACTTCACAGTATCCCAGAATGCACTGCAGGTCCCTTTTACTTTCAGTTCTTTTTTCCGGCTCCTGCAAGCAGGACCCTGGAGCATTGAGCTCTCCCTTTTCAAGGGTTTATTGGTGATTTTTTCACTTTTTCAAAGTTATTTGAGTGCTTTTCTGAATTACTTTGGTGGTTTTTCTTCCTGTTTGTCTTTTGGTGCACTCCTTGATGGTCAATATGCCTGCATTATTCGACAAATGCCCTGAGTGCTCCAGGAAGAAGGCCAAGTCGGACCCACACGAGGTGTGTATCATCTGCCTTCCTTCATCCCATGTACCATAAGAGTGTGACATCTGCCAGGGTTTCTCTAGCAGGACCCTGAGGGATAGGATGAAGATCAGGCTTCAGGGCCTCGAAGACAGAAGACTGAAGGCACAAGGTGGGTCTGGAGAGGCTTCCTCGGCCCCTGCTGAGGTCTCTGGGGGGATCCCCAGGGGCAGGAAGACCAGCAAACGTCCCATTTCTCCGTCTGCGTCGATTGCACCGACTACGGCGTTGAGAGGGATGACTACAGTCTGTTCCCCGTCTCCCCAGGGCTCTGGGTCGAAGCGACGTCGATGTTCGGCGTCGAGGGAACTGAACAGACCGCCGTCGAGATCTCCGGTTACGATTTCGTCGTCGTCGTCGTCGAGTATTCGACGTCCAGAGGTGGCCCGGCGTCGGCACTCGCCGTCGAGGCGACACCGCCGTTCGCCGTCGGCGAAGAGGAGAAGGTCGTCGTCGAGGGGATCCTTGACGTCGAGGAGACGATCGCCGTCGAGGCGAAGGTTGCTGTCGAGGCGAAGGAGGTGGCCGTCGAGGCGAAGGCATTCGCCGTCGAGGCGAAGGCATTCGCCGTCGAGGGAACGGCGCTCGCCGTCAAGGAGACGTAGCTCGACATCGAGGGGCCAACGCTCGCCGTCGGATCGCCGTTCTTCGATGCAGGAAAAGCGCAGAAGGAGTTCTGGCACCAGGAGTCAGTCTGGCAGGCGTCAAGTGCCAAAGGGAGACTCTCCAACGTTCCAGCCTAGTAAGGAGGGCGGGTCACCGGGCTCGGTGTACTCCGTTGTGTATACCCCTCCGAGGCCGAAGCCAGTTACGCCTCCTCCTCCTCCTCCATTACCGAGAGGACTTCCTCCGCGGGCTCCCACCCCGCCTCCACTTCCACCTCTTCCACCTCAGCCTCAGCCTCAAACTCAGCTGCCGGCTGACAAGCCTCCTCTGCGTCCTCCGAGGTCAGTGTCACTGCCACGGTACCCTACTCCTCCTAAGGGGACCCCTCGGCCGAGGGCCCCAGCCAAGCCGGAGGGGGAGATCGCGCAGTCGTCACAGATCCTCCACAAGGTCAAGACGGCGCCACAGGAGGCGCGGATCACAGTCCCGCACGGACTCTTCCAGGACCAGGACCTATTCCCCGACTTTGTCAGAATCCCCGGGGACGAGAGTGTCTCCTGTGGACGACATCAGCACGTTCCAGGATGTTCTCCTGAGGGGTGCAGCGAAATTGGGAATCACGGTGACGGCTCCAACACCTACGACGGCTGTGATTTTTGAGACGCTTCAAAGGAAGCATTTGTCTCGCCCTTTACTACCGCTCGTACCAGGATTGGTGGAGCCCGCGGAGGAGCTGTTCCTCACGCCTGCAGTGACTAAAGCCGCTCCATCCCGGCTTCTGAAGAAGTACACGGCCCCGGATTCCGACCCGGCTTTTCTGCGGATAGACCCGATTCCGGACTCCGTTATAGTGACGGCAGCCAGGAAACAACACTCTACCTCTCCATCTTCTACCATGCCTCCTGATAAGGAGAGCCGATGGATCGACTCCGCTGGCAGGAAGGCTTGTGGGACGGCATCTACAGCCATGAAGGTCTCTAGCGATTCGGCTTTGCTGGGGCGGTATGATCGTGCCCTGTGGGAATCCCTCCAGCAGTTCACGGAACTCCTGCCACGAGATAGGAGGGAGGATTTCCTGGAGATCCAGAAGGAAGGGATGCTGGTTTCGAACCAGGTCATCAGCGCAGCCGCTGATGTCTCTCTGTTAGCGGCCCATGGATACTGTCATGGAATCAACCAGCGACGCCATGCTTGGCTCAGGCTCACATCACTCAAGCCGGAGGCCCAGCAGCGAGTGGCCAATCTGCCCTTCTCGGGGGAAACCCTGTTCGGCAAGCACGCGGACAATGAGATGGCCCGCATGAAAGCGGAGGCCGAGACTTTGACGGCTGTGGGCTTGGAGTAGCCCAAAGAAAAGAAGGCCTACCGCCCGTTCCAGAGACGGTTTGGGGCACAGGGCAGAGGGCGAGGGCAGGCTTCGGGACAGCAGCAGCAACAACAGCAGCAGTTTCGGAGGCCCCTCCAGAAGCGCCAGAAGGGTAGAGGAGGTCAGCAGTCCTCTACAGCGAACAAGGGCGCGACCGGGTCTCGACCCTGAGCGGTTACTTCCCCTACATCCGTTACCCGCTCCGGTGCGGGGAAGCGTTCAATTCTTTCTGGCAGAGTGGAGAAAAATTACTCAGGACAAGTGGGTGCTGAATATTGTTTGCAATGGATACAGTCTTCGGTTCACCAGCCCGCCTCCATCAATTCCACCGGTCAGCTCGCAGTTTCAACTGCTCGAGCTCCAGGCGGAGGCCGATACCCTGTTAAGGAAAAGGGCGATAGAAGATGTACATCTGTCTCAAAGAGGAAGAGGTCTGTACTCCCGATTCTTCCTGGTTCGCCAGAAGGACAAGAACGAGTTCAGGCCCATTCTGGATTTGCGACAAGCAAACAAGTGGATTCGCAGAGAGAAGTTTCGCATGCTGTTGTTGCATCAGATTTATCCTCAACTGCAACAGGGAGACTGGCTGTGTGCCATCGACCTCCAGGATGCGTACTTCCATATGCCCATTGCACACAAACACAGGAAGTTCCTGCGAATCCAAGTCGGCGCCAATCATTATCAGTACACAGTACTGCCATTCGGGCTGAAGTCTGCGTCCAGAACATTCTAGAAGTGCATGGCAGTGGTAGCTGCACACCTAAGGAAGAACAAGGTGTTTGTCTACCCGTACCTGGACGATTGGTTGATCAAGGCCTCCTCCTTCTCGGAAGCTCAAGCGCACTTCCGGGAGACGTGCGTTCTCTTGAACAAGCTGGGGTTGCACATCAACATGTCCAAGTCTGTCCCGACTCCGGTCCAGTGCATTCAGTACTTGGGAGCCTCCATCAATACGCTGTCGGCAAGCGTGTCTCCTTCGGAGGAGAGACGATTATCACTCCTTCGGAAAGCTCAGGCTCTTATGACCGCTCCATCTACAACAGTGAGGACGGTGTCTTCTCTACTAGGGTCGATGGCCTCTTGTATCTTCCTCACGCCGCACGCACGGCTGCACATTAGACCATTGCAGGAGTGCGTGGAGGATCAGTGGGATCAGAGGAAAGGATCTTGGGACGACAAGATACGACTGTCTCTGCATGCTCTTCAGTCTCTGAGGTGGTGGTGTTCAGCCGAGAATCTCCTCAGAGGGGTTCCCTTCCACAAGGACATTCCCACGGAGACTATCGTGACGGATACGTCGCTCCACGGCTGGGGGGCGCACTCCAGAGACTTACAGATTCAAGGGACGTGGTCCCCGAAGGAGTCCACGTACCACATCAATTTCCTGGAACTCAGAGCTGTTCACTTGGCACTGAAGGCCTTTCATCCGTCCTTCCGGACCAACTCTTTGCTTGTTCAGACGGACAATACGACCACGATGTATTGCCTCAACAAGCGGGGGGGGGGTCGAGATCGCGCACTCTGTCGCAGGAGTCGCAGGCAACCTGGCACTGGCTTCTGGCCAGAGGACTGACGATAATGGCCACCCATCTACCAGATGTGCAAAATGTTCAGGCAGACGCACAGAGCAGACTGATTCAGGAAAACCACGAATGGGTCATAAACGACGAAGTTCTAGGAGAAGTCTTCGCAAGGTGGGGACGTAGATCTGTTCGCCACCGCCGAAAACAGCAAATGCAGAGACTTCGCCTCCATGTACTACCAGCCGGGGACGCTGGGGACTGCGTTATAGATCAACTGGTCGAACAGCTTTCTGTACGCTTTTCCACCCATTCCCCTGATTCCGGCGGTGCTCATCAAACTGTCCCAGTCCAGGGCACGGATGATCCTGATTGCCCCGGAATGGCCCAGACGGTGGTGGTTCACAGACCTGCTTCACCGGTCTCTCCTTCCTCACATACGGCTGCCTTGCAGGCCGGACCTTCTCACGAAGTTCGGGGGGCAGATGTTGCACCCCAACCTCTCGTCTTTGAGTTTGGAGGCATGGCTCCTGAGATAGTGCAATATGGCCATCTGGATCTCCCAGAGGATTGCATGGACATACTGAAGGAGGCTAAGCGACCTTCCTCTAGGAATTCTTATGCTTACAAGTGGAAGAGGTTTTGCATCTGGTGCAAGTCCAAGAACTTTGACCCAACGACATGTAAGGAAGATGTCATCCTTCCGTATCTCCTACATCTGGCGCAGTCTGGCCTTAATGTCCATTCCATTAAGGTTCATCTGGCTGCTTTGACTGCCTACAGGAAATGCCCTTCACAGACTTCCTTCTTTCAGATCCCTGTGATCAAAGACTTTCTGGAAGGCTTGAAGAAAGTGTTCCCTCCTGTCCGGCTTCCTTCGCCTTCATGGGACTTGAATGTGGTGCTGTCCAGATTGATGAAGGAGCCTTTTGAACCTATTCATAAGGCTTCGTTGCAGCACCTGTCCTGGAAGGCGGCGTTCATCGTAGCCATTACATCGGCCCGCAGGGTGAGTGAAATTCAGGCGTTGTGTTGTCAAGAACCTTGTACTGTATTTCATGCTGCTAAGGTTGTTATGCGTACTCACCCTAAATTTCTTCCTAAAGTTATATCTGACTTTTATGTTAACCAGACCATAACTTTGCCTACGTTTTTTCAGAATCCTTCCTCTCCCGTGGAAAGGTCCCTGCATTCCCTGGATGTCAGGAGACTGTTGAAATTTTATCTGGATAAAACCAAGGATATTCGCAGGTCAGACCAATTGTTTATCAATTATGGATCAGTCAGGACGGGTCTTGATACCTCTAAACAGTCCATCTCGAGGTGGATTGTGTCCTGCATACAATTGTGTTACCAGAAAGCTAATAAGACCTTAGGGGGCAAACCTTCATGGGATATCTTTGATGGACTGGTCCCTTCATGGGATATCTGTCCCTTCATGGGATATCTGTCCCTTCATGGGATATCTTTGATGCGCTGGTCCCTTCATGGGTTATCTTTGATGCGCTGGTCCCTTAACGGGATATCTTTGATGCGCTGGTCCCTTCATGGGATATCTTTGATGCACTGGTCCCTTCATGGGATATCTTTGATGCGCTGGTCCCTTAACGGGATATCTTTGATGCGCTGGTCCCTTCATGGGATATCTTTGATGCACTGGTCCCTTCGTGGGATATCTGTCCCTTCATGGGATATCTTTGATGCACTGGTCCCTTCATGGGATATCTGTCCCTTCATGGGATATCTGTCCCTTCATGGGATATCTGTCCCTTCATGGCATATCTGTCCCTTCATGGGATATCTGTCCCTTCATGGGATATCTTTGATGCACTGGTCCCTTCATGGGATATCTTTGATGCACTGGTCCCTTCATGGGATATCTGTCCCTTCATGGGATATCTGTCCCTTCATGGGATATCTGTCTCTTCATGGGATATCTGTCCCTTCATGGGATATCTTTGCACTGGTCCCTTCATGGGATATCTTTGATGGACTGGTCCCTTCATGGGATATCTGTCCCTTTATGGGATATCTGTCCCTTCATGGGATATCTTTGATGCACTGGTCCCTTCATGGGATATCTGTCCCTTCATGGGATATCTGTCCCTTCATGGGATATCTTTGATGCACTGGTCCCTTCATGGGATATCTGTCCCTTCATGGGATATCTTTGATGCGCTGGTCCCTTCATGGGATATCTTTGATGCGCTGGTCCCTTAACGGGATATCTTTGATGCGCTGGTCCCTTCATGGAATATCTTTGATGCACTGGTCCCTTCATGGGATATATGTCTCTTCATGGGATATCTTTGATGCACTGGTCCCTTCATGGGATATCTTTGATGGACTGGTCCCTTCATGGGATATCTGTCCCTTCATGGGATATCTGTCCCTTCATGGGATATCTTTGATGCACTGATCCCTTCATGGGATATCTGTCCCTTCATGGGATATCTTTGATGCGCTGGTCCCTTCATGGGATATCTTTGATGCGCTGGTCCCTTAACGGGATATCTTTGATGCGCTGGTCCCTTCATGGAATATCTTTGATGCACTGGTCCCTTCATGGGATATATGTCTCTTCATGGGATATCTTTGATGCACTGGTCCCTTCATGGGATATCTGTCCCTTCATGGGATATCTTTGATGCACTGGTCCCTTCATGGGATATCTGTCCCTTCATGGGATATCTGTCCCTTCATGGGATATCTGTCTCTTCATGGGATATCTGTCCCTTCATGGGATATCTTTGATGCACTGGTCCCTTCATGGGATATCTTCGATGGACTGGTCCCTTCATGGGATATCTTTCCCTTCATGGGATATCTTTGAAGCACTGGTCCCTTCATGGGATATCTGTCCCTTCATGGGATATCTGTCCCTTCATGGGATATCTTTGATGCACTGGTCCCTTCATGGGATATCTGTCCCTTCATGGGATATCTTTGATGCACTGGTCCCTTCATGGGATATCTTTGATGGACTGGTCCCTTCATGGGATATCTGTCCCTTCATGGGATATCTGTCCCTTCATGGGATATCTGTCCCTTCATGGGATATCTGTCCCTTCATGGGATATCTTTGATGCACTGGTCCCTTAACGGGATATCTTTGATGCGCTGGTCCCTTCATGGAATATCTTTGATGCACTGGTCCCTTCATGGGATATATGTCTCTTCATGGGATATCTTTGATGCACTGGTCCCTTCATGGGATATCTGTCCCTTCATGGGATATCTTTGATGCACTGGTCCCTTCATGGGATATCTGTCCCTTCATGGGATATCTGTCCCTTCATGGGATATCTGTCTCTTCATGGGATATCTGTCCCTTCATGGGATATCTTTGATGCACTGGTCCCTTCATGGGATATCTTCGATGGACTGGTCCCTTCATGGGATATCTTTCCCTTCATGGGATATCTTTGAAGCACTGGTCCCTTCATGGGATATCTGTCCCTTCATGGGATATCTGTCCCTTCATGGGATATCTTTGATGCACTGGTCCCTTCATGGGATATCTGTCCCTTCATGGGATATCTTTGATGCACTGGTCCCTTCATGGGATATCTTTGATGGACTGGTCCCTTCATGGGATATCTGTCCCTTCATGGGATATCTGTCCCTTCATGGGATATCTGTCCCTTCATGGCATATCTGTCCCTTCATGGGATATCCGTCCCTTTATGGGATATCTGTCCCTTCATGGGATATCTTTGATGCACTGGTCCCTTCATGGGATATCTGTCCCTTCATGGGATATCTTTGATGCACTGGTCCCTTCATGGGATATCGGTAACCCTGGGCGTAGTGTGGGTAGTGGGGCTACGCAAAGTGAGCAAGAAACGACGCCCACCTGCGCACTTCGTGTAGACCCACTACGCACCGCATGCCCCCCTCCCCATCATACCTAATTTAATTAAATGGGTAAAGAAAAAAAAATGCACTTACCTTGTCCGCGGCGTCCCGGGGCTCCTTCTGCTCGTTCACGCCGCCGTCTACTAACCAATGCCCTATAGGGGAGATGGGCCGTGGACTCCCTCCTTGGTCATCACCTACCCAGTCGGCCTTTAGACAGACTTCCTTTCGTCTCTACGGTTGTCTCTTCCCGTATCCTCCCTCTCTCTCTCCTCCCCTACCCCCCACTACTTTCTCTCTCCTTTCTCACCTCCCCTAATGTATTGCTGACTGTTTGATTTAATGTTTACTTTGTTCTTTTTCTGGTATATTGTTGAACCACATTGTTGCACTTCCTTTCGTCTCTCCTGTCGTCTCCTCCCGCATCCTCCCTCTATTTATGTCTCTCCTTCCCTCCTCTCTCAATGTATTGAGACCGAACTATTTTGTCTGATGCCCGGTAGAGCTACTTGGCTTAGCTATAGGGGAGATGGGCCGTGGATTCCCTCCTTGGTCGTCACCTACCCAGTCGGTCTTTAGACAGACTTATTTTCGTCTCTCCTTATTGTCTCTTCCATAGCTCCTATCCTCTCTCCCCTGAATCTCTCCCCTTGCCTGCTACTCTGCCTACCCCCTGGCCTTTGTGCTCTTTGACTAAGCACTCCTTCTCCCCTTGTTGGGGAAAGATCCAATATTTATACTCTGGAGTCTCAGCGAACCCGCTGAGTGAGTCCACTGCGCCAAGGGAGCCACTCACAGCTGAGGTATGGTATGGCACCCCTTGCCAAAGCACTCCCTCTCCCCTTTTTGGGAAAGGATCCAGTATGTAGGCCTTGGAGTCTCAGAGACCCCTCTGAGAGAGTCCACTGCGTAAAGGGAGCCTCTCGCAATAGAGATAGGGAAGGGATACCACTTCCCCTGCGATCACAGCTTACTGGACTTTGGCCGTTGCCTTGACTTGTCTACCTGTTTGTGTCCCCGTCTCCTTTCCCCTCCTCTCCCCAGGCTGTGTCTCTCACCCTCCCCTCCTCTTTTCCACCTTCATTATCTGTATACTTCCCCATCTCCAACCCCCTCCCCTGAATCTCTCACCCTGCCTTCTTTTCCCCTTACGTATTTGTGCTTATTGTTTATCTCGACCTTACAAGTAACTATGTGGCCATGCTCTAAGAACTGTGTAACCTTTGTAACGATGTAACCTGTAACTATGATCCGTTGCTCATGTAAAGCGCTCTGATACCTCCGGGTCTAGCCAGCGCTACATAACACTTTTAAAATAAATAAATAAACAAATAAATAAGCAAGAGCAGAGCATCTTCATAACAACAATGATGATTGGCCTGGACCACTGGACTAAGTCACTGCAGCTCGTGAACTCAGCACCAATCACAATCCTCCTCGCCAGTGACCAGCCGAGCGCCCGCCTCTTCTTTAAAGCAGATCAGCCAGCGGTGCGCTTGGGCTCACTTTTTCGAGCTTTCCCTCCGGTGAAGCCTCTTCAACCACTGTGGCACCTTAATGTGGTCCTGACTCAGCTCATGAAACATCCCTTCGAACCTGTACTTAAAGCGGAACTGAAATATCCGGTCATGGAAGGCGGCCCTTCTTCTTACTTTGACATCAGCTGGAAGGGTTCGTGAATTGCAGGCTCTCACTATCCAGGAGCCTTTTCTTCAGTTTAAGAATGAGACAGTAGTACTTTGTACCAACCCTACGTTCATCCCGAAGGTGCCTTCGGATTTTCACTTCAATGAACCTGTGGCCCTGAACACTTTTTTCCCTCAACTTAAGACTCCGGCTGAGAGATCACTTCACTCACTTGACATTCAGCGTTGCCTGAAGTTCTATCTCCAAAGAACTATAGATTTCAGGAAGTCACCTCAGCTCTTTGTGGCTTACAGCGCTCCTCGTAAAGTTTTTCTCCTTTCCAAACAGGGCATTGCACGTTGGATTTCCAGCTCTATCCAATATTGTCATCAATTAGCTGGGAAGCCCCTCCAGGGGAAGGTCCGTGCTCCCTCCACGAGGGCTATCTCTTCCTCTACGGCCCTCTTTGCTGGGGTACCTATCCGGGATATCTGCAGAGCTGCGACCTGAAAGAGTATCCTTACATTTACCGGACATTACTGCTTGGATTCTTCGACACGCAGCGATGCTGCAGTGGGCCAAGCAGTCCTGAGGAACATGTTTCAGTAAGCGGTGAGCTTTCCCTCTCTTCCCTCCTTCCTTTTCCTTCATACGGTCCTCGCACATTCTTTGATAGAGTTATTGCTTTTGATTATTTGTGTATGCATACTTGGGTATGTTATGTGCATATGAACTTTGATGATATATTTGTTTCCCTACTACTTCTTTAATTTTGGTGTGTTAGATTTGTTATAGTCTTCAAGTTAAAAAAAAAAAAATTTAAAAGAGAGGAGAAAAATCCAATTTAACAAAATGTGTTTTTCTTTTTCCCTTTCCTGCTTTTATTGGTACACTGTTAATGATTTTTCAGGATAATAAGAAGCAAAACATGTACTCTTGACTGCTAGCTACGATGAAAGTTCCAATACTTGAGTAAGAAAACAAGTTACTTACTTGTAACTTTAGTTCTCCAGTATTGGAAAGTTTAATAGATTCACATGCGACCCACTGTCCTCCCATGGGATAGCTCGACCTTCTGCATCTCTATGGTTACCCTATGGCACTACGGCTACGAAAATCTGAAGGTCTGAGGTTCTCTCAGGAGTGTTCTAGAGGGTGAGGCTAATCTGATTGGTTGTTGCTTTTATTTTGTCTCTTTTAGAAAAAGAGGTGATTATGTTACAAAACTGGAATGGGCCTAGGCCTGGTTTCTGATATGTCCTTGCTTTGCATTGCTGTTTTTATATATAACAAACGCTCCCATCTCCATGATGGGGAATGATTCAGGCATGTGAATCTATGAAAGTTTCCAATACTGGAGAACAAAAGTTACAGGTAAGTAAATTCTTTTCATCTTGAAACAACCCCTGCAACGCTGTGAAGAATGTGATATTTCCCCATGGAGGTGCTTCAAGACAAGGGTCAGGACATGAGAGTTGTCGAGGAAGGCTCAATAGTAACAAAGTTCTTCTCACAAGGAGCATCAGATGCTTCCACAGGGCCCAGCAGGTGCAGGAACCAATAACAACATTCTGATGCCAGCAAGTCCTGTAGCAACAAAGTCATCCAAAACTATTTTGTGTTCTTTTAAAGCTCACTTGTGTATGTACATGTGCTGCCAGTATTGATACCATGGGATGGTTTGTAATTTGACCTGTTTTCATCCTTCCTGCAGGACACTCTATTTGAAGAGCTGCACAGGGCCCCCCTGAAGGGAGGTAGCTTGTGTGAAGACATCCAGCGGTAGGACCTGGGCCTCTCGGCGCTAATGCGCAGACACCATTTTATTCAAAGCTCTAAGGGCCAGATGTAGGTGGCCAAATAGCGAGCGCTAACAAATTTCAGCGTTTGCGATCGCTATTTGGCTGCGAGTAATGTAGGTGAGTTTAAACCTACTAGCAATATAAGGAATCGCAAAATTGCAATTCCTTAAATGCAATGTAAGTAGCACAAAAGAAAGTGCACTTTAGCCTTAAGGAATCGCTAATTACCACCAACTTCAAGTTGGTGGTAATTAGCGATTTCCTTTAAAAAAATGCACTATTTTGCTTTTTTTAAAGTGCCATGTGACACACATTCATGCCCTCATGGCATGTATGTGCGCCACATGTGCACACATGCACATTTCAGGGGTGCAACAGGGTGTCCTTTTGACACCCTGGCACCCTTGAAATAGCTCCCGCTATTTGCGATTCTCTAATAGCGAATTACAAATAGTGAATATCTTCCCATTCATTCCTACGGGCTTCCTAGCCCATAGGAATGAAGGGGTAGGTATTCCTTATTAGCGAATCTCAATTTGCGATTCGCTATTAAGGAATATTAAGGATTCGCTAATATTTTAGAGATTCCTACCTACATTCAATTTTGCGAGTCCTTAGTATCGAATCGGTAAAATTCGCTATTAAGAATTCGCAAATTTTCTTAAACGCAATAAAAAGATTTTTTTTTAAAAAGGATTTGCAAATTTGATTTTACCTACATCCGGCCCAAAATGTTTAGAAATGTTTTATTCTTGTACAAATAATTGTTTAGGTAGAATAGGGACCACATGCACAACATAAACAAGACACAAATATCATACATAACTGTGAGTACACGGCAAGGCTTATCTGTATTATTGCATGGTTGTTTACTGTTTATTCTCATTTGAAATGTGGGGCTTTTGCGTTTTCCATGTTGATATGGAATCCGGTTAGCCCTGTGCTATTTGTTTTTTAACTTGTTTGCCTTGCTGTATTTGTAATGTTTTATTATTCCAGTTTTGGATCTTTCATAGATTCACATGCGTGAATCATTCTCCATTGTCGAGATTCAAGTATGTGAATCTATGAAAGATTCCAATGCGGAAGAACTATCGTAACAAGTAAGTAACTCTTTTTCCCTTGCCGTGTTTATAAAGTTGTATTCATTCATGTCAGTTGCACACAGCAGGCACACCTTATAGGCACAGGGCCACTAATGCTAGATAGATATCTCTGCTGGTACACTGCTTGTATGCTTCTTTTCACTGTTGTGTTATTTGCCATCTATTGTAAATGGGTTGTAGGGCTTTTGCGTTTTCCATGTTCATATGGAATCCGGTTAGCCCTGGGTATTTTGGGGTGTCTTGTGTGTGCTTTGCTCTGCTTAAAATGCTTTTCCTGAGATTGATTTGTAGGGTGCAGCCGTGGCCCTGTTAGTTTAGGGAGGATGTTTGTTGGTCTTTCTACCTCTTATTCCAATTTAGGGCAACAGCGATGAGTGGTCCACGCCCACCAAAGACATGAGGCCAGAAGTGTGTTTCAGGATTTGATAAAAGACAATATCAGAGGTAAGACCTTCAATGCTTGATATTTTTCTTGTTCTGTTGATGTGTTTACATATACTGATGGAAACCTGCTAGAACAGGACCATTTGTAAAATGGAATCCCGCAAAACCAAGTGGTAAAAACATAACATCTGAAAAATGAAACCTGTGACATATGATGTCTTATCAGAATAGGAGTCTTGCAAAATAGCTCTGTGTGATGTGCACATTCAATCAACTGTTGCATTTTATTCTTATTTTATGCCTCAGAGATGGGGTGAATGTTTGCATGTAGTCCATGGCAGGCTCCTCTGTATCACACTTGTGCATGAAAGGATAATCTCTTAGTCTATGTCAGCATTATAGGAAAATAAAGGAGCAAAAATATAAAATTCTTATAATGACTAAGTCAATGGTTTGGATGTGATGGGGGCTAACTGGACTCAACATCCTACACTGCTTTTTACAGACGCACTTTGAAGGAGGAAGGGCCTTGCAACGGCGCTGTAAAAGCGCATATTGTCTCCTACAACACGGGACATGCACGGGCGAAGACTGGACCAAGACCGCACCCGCCCGAGACGGGACCAGGACACATCGCTTTAATCCACGCCGTGGCCCTCCGTATAACGGGTAGGTGGAAGATCACAAAGGCTCGCGCGGCAACTCCTCTATTGTGACTTTTCTCAGCTCCATTCCAGGGGCGATTAGTGAAGAAATAACCTCAGTGGACGAGGAATTGAGGTTAAATGCTCACAAAGGGGGATCCTGTGGTGACAGCCGATGGGGACTGAGATAATTCTGAAAGTTTATCATAGTATCTTTCACTTCTCCTATGTCAAGGCTGCAGGTTTCATGCTGTATGCCGCATTATTCCCATGTAAAGGCTGCGTTTTTGATGCACTTGTGTATTATTCATATAGGTATGTTGTGAATACCCTGTTGGGGACAGTAGTTTCAATGTATTCTTGTTATTAGTATTTTGAATCAGATGTACAATTTGTTTCCATTAACACCCTCTTGTATTTCTTTCCCATACAGAAATAATTAATTGCCTTTCATGAAAAGCGCCATCACCCAGGATGCCGCCAACTGCTTATTTGTCATTAACCCCATGGCTTCAACACCTCTGACAGTGATGTGCCTGGAAACAAACCCTCTCTTCCTCACATAAACCAGAGTTGAGCCTGTAACCAAACTTTAAATTCAACACTGGCCAATGGCGAGCCTGGCGCTGTCTCCCCGTCTTCATCCCCTCAATCTCTGACGAGCTTAGAACAAATCACCCATCAACCCATTCAGAGTTAGACGGACCCTCCGCCTTCACCACCTGAGCTGATATACAGGGTAACACCAACATGTCCTCTCCATCACTCCAGTCAAGGATGAGACTGGCTCAGGCACCTTCAATCTCAGCCAATGACAATCCTCACAGTGACTCCTGCTCTTCATGAGTGTACCGCGGGTTCAGCACCAAACCCTCCTCTTCATCACTTCAAAGCCAGGGTGAGCAGCAGAATCCTTCTCTTCACAAAGCAAGTCCACGGCAACAGGAGCCGAGCATCCTCATAACAACAATGATGATTGGCCTCGACCACTGGACGAAGTCACTGCAGCTGGTGAACTCAGCACCAATCACAATCACCCTCGCCAGTGACCAGCCGAGCGCCCGCCTCTTCTTTTCAGTTCATCCTCCAGCGGTGCGCTTGGACTCACTTTTTCGAGCTTTCCCTCCGGTGAAGCCTCCTCCACCACTGTGGCACCTTAATGTGGTCCTGACTCAGCTCATGAAACATCCCTTTGAACCTGTACATAACGCGGACCTTAAATATCCTGTCATGGAAGGTGGCCCTTCTTCTTGCTTTGACATCAGCTAGAAGGGTTCGTGAATTGCAGGCTCTCACTATCCAGAAGCCTTTTCTTCCATTTAAGAATGAGACAGTAGTACTTTGTACCAACCCTACGTTCATCCCGAAGGTGCCTTCGGACTTTCACTTCAATGAACCTGTGGCCCTGAAGACTGTTTTCCCTCAACCTAAGACTCCGGCTGAGAGATCACTTCACTCACTTGACATTCAGCGTTGCCCGAAGTTCCATCTCCGAAGAACTATAGATTTCAGGAAGTCACCTCAGCTCTTTGTGGCTTACAGCGCTCCTCGTAAAGGTTTTCCCCTTTCCAAACAGGGGGTTGCACGTTGGATTTCCAGCTCTATCCAATATTGTCATCAATTAGCTGGGGCGCCCCTCCAGGGAAAGGTCCGTGCTCACTCCACAAGGCCTATCTCTTCCTCTACAGCCCTCTTTGCTGGGGTACCTATCCGGGACATCTGCAGAGCGCGACCTGGAAGAGTATCCATACATTCACCAGACATTACTGCTTGGATTCTTCGACACGCATCGATGCTGCAGTGGGCCAAGCAGTCCTGAGGAACCTGTTTCAGTAACCGGTGAGCTTCTCCTCTCTTCCCTCCTTTCTTTTCCTTTATAAGGTCCTCGCACATTCTTTGATAGAGTTATTGCTTTTGATTATTTGTGTGTGCATACTTAGGTATGTTATTTACATATGAACTTTGATGATATATTTGTTTCCCTACTACTTTTTTAATTTTGGTGTGTTAGATTTGTTATAGTCTTCAAGTAAAAAAAAAAAAATTAAAAAGAGAGGAGAGAAATCAATTTAACGAAATTTGTTTTTCTTTTTCCTTTTCCTGCTTTTATTGGTACATTGTTAAGGATTTTTCAGGATAACAAGAAGCAAAAAATTTGCTCTTGACTGCTAGCTACTATGAAAGTTCCAATACCGGAGTAAGAAAACAAATTATTTACTTGTAACTTTAGTTCTCCAGTATTGGAAACTTTAATGAATTCACATGCGACCCACCCTCCTCCCCTGGGAAAGCTCAACCTTCTGCATCTCTATGGTTACCCTGTGGCACTACGGCTATGAAAATCTGAAGGTCTGAGGTTCTCTCTGGAGGGTTCTATAGGGTGAGGCTAGTCTGATTGGTTGTTGATTTTATTTTGTCTCTTTTAGAAAAAGAGGTGGATATGTTACAAAACTGGAATGGGCCTTGGCCTGGTTTCTGATATGTACTTGCTTTGCATTGCTATTTTTATATATAACGAAGGCTCCCATCTCCAAGACGGGGAATGAATGAGGCATGTGAATCTATGAAAGTTTCCAATACTGGAGTACAAAAGTTACAGGTAAGTAACTTCTTTTCATCTTGAAACAACCCATGCATATAAACGCTGTGAAGAATGTGATATTTTCCGGTGGAGGTGCTTCGACAAGGGTCAGGACATGAGAGTTGTCCAGGTAGACTCAGAAGTAGCAACTTTCTTCTCACAAGAAGCATCAAATGCTTCCACAGGGCCCAGTAGGTGCATGAACCAATAACAACATTCTGATGCAGGCGCGTCCTGTAGCAATAAAGTAAAGTAATCCAAAATATTTTGTGTTCTTTTAAAGCTCACTTGTGTATGTAAATGTGATGTCAGTATTAATACCCTTGGATGGTTTGTAATGTGACCTGTTTTCATCCTTCCTGCAGGACACTCTATTTGAAGAGCCGCACAGGGCCCCCCGATGGGAGGCAGCTTGTGTGAAGACACCCTGCGGTAGGACCTGGGCCTCTCGGCGCTAATGCGCTAGAGCTATTTTATTCAAAGCTCTAAATGTTAAGGAATGATTTATTCTTTTAGCAAGTGTTTTTTAAGTAGACTAGGTACCACATGCACAACATGAACCAAGTCACAAATATTACATTCCTCTGAGTACACGGCGAGGCGTGTGTGTATTTTTGCATGGTTATTTGCTGTTTATTGTCATTTGAAATGTAGGGCTTAAGCGTTTTCCATGTTGATATGGAAACCGGTTAGCCCTGTGCTATTTGTTTTTGAACTTATTTTCCTTGCTGTGTTCGTAATGTTTTATTATTCCAGTTTTGGATCTTTCATAGATTCACATGTGTGAATCATTCCCCGTTGTTAAGATTCAAGCATGTGAATCTATGAAAGATTCCATTACTGAAGAACTATCGTAACAAGTAAGTAACTCTTTTTCTTTTTGCCTTGCTGTGTTTATAAAGTTTTATTCATTCTTGTCATTGGCACACAGCAGGCACACCTTATAGGCACAGGGCCACTAATGCTAGATAGATATCTATGCTAGTACACTGCTTGTATGCTTCTTTGCACTGTTGTGTTATTTGGCATCTATTGTAAACGGGTTGTAGGGCTTTTGCGTTTTCCATGTTCATATGGAATCCGGTTAGCCCTGGGTATTTTCGGGTGTCTTGTGTGTGCTTTGCTCTGCTTAAAATGCTTTTATTGAGATTGATTTGTAGGGTGTAGCTGTGGCCCTGTTAGTATAGGGAGGATGTTTGTAGGTCTTTCTACCTCTTATTCCAGTTTATGGCAACAGCGATGAGTGATCCACGCCCACTGAAGTCATAAGGCCAGAAGTGTGTTTTAGGATTTGATAAAAGACAATATCAAAGGTAAAACCTTCAATGCCTAATATTTTTCTTGTTTGTTGATGTGGTTTCATGTGTTGATAGGCACCTGGTAAAACGAGACCAATGTAAAAATGGAATTTGGCAAAACCAAGCAGTAAAAATACTACATTGGAAAAACGCAAGCTGTGACATCAAATATCGAAGTAGAAGTCTTGAAAAATATCTGTGAGTGATGTGCACATTCATCTTTTGCATTTTATACTTATTATATGCTTCGGATACGGGGTGAATTTTTGCACGTAGTCCATGGCAGGCTCCACGGTATCACACTTGTGTGTGAAAGAATAATGCCTTAGAATCCTCGGACCTAATTGTCAGCATTATATGAAAATAAAGAAGCAAAAATATAAAATTCTTATAATGCCTAATTCAATGCTTTAGATGTGATTGTGGCTGACTGGACTCAACAGCCCACACTGCTTTTCACAGGCGCACTCTGGAGGAGGAAGGGCCTTGCAACGGTGCTGTAAAAGCGCATATTGTCTCCGACTACACGGGACATGCATGGGCGTAGACTGGACCAAGACCGCACCCGCCCGAGACGGGACCAGGACACATCTCTTTAATCCACGCCGTGGACCTCCGTATAACGGGTAGGTGGAAGATCACAAAGGCTTGAGCGGCAACTCCACTATTGTGACTTTTCTCAGCTCCGTTCGAGGGGCGATTAATGAAGAAATAACCTCAGTGGAAGAGGAATCGGGGTTAAATGCTCACAAAGGGGGATCCTGTGGTGACAGCCGATGGGGACTGAGATAATTCTGAAAGTTTATCCCAGTATCTTTCACTTCTCCTATGTCAAGCCTGCAGGTCTCACGCTGTATACCACATTATTCCCATGTAAAGGCTGTGTTTTTCATGCACTTGTGTATTATTCATATAGGTATGTTGTGAGTACGCTGTAGGGGACAGGACTTCCAATGTATTCTTGTTTTTAGTATTTTGATTCTGATGTACAATTTGTTTCCATTAACACCCTCTTGTATTTCTTTCCCACACAGAAATAATTTCTTGCCTTTCATGAAGAGCGCCATCACCCAGGACTCTGCCAACTGCTTATCTGTCATTAACCCCATGGCTTCAACACCTCTGCCAGTGATGTGCCTGGAAACAAACCCTCTCTTCCTCACATAAACCAGAGTTGAGCCTGTAACCAAACTTTAACTTCAACACCGTGGCCAATGGCGAGCCTGGCGCTGTCTCCCCGTCTTCATCCCCTCAATCTCTGGGGAGCCTGGAACAAATCTTACATCAACCCAATCAGAGTTAGACTGACCCTCAGCCTTCACCACCTGAGCTGATATACAGGGTAACACCAACGTGTCCTCTTCATCAATTCAGTCAAGGTTGAGACTGGCTCAGGCACCTTCAATCTCAGCCAATGACAATCCTCACAGTGACTCCTGCTCTTCATGAGTGTACCACGGGTTCAGCACCAAACCCTCCTCTTCATCACTTCAAAGCCAGGGTGAGCAGCAGAACCCTTCTTTTCGCAAAGCAGGTCCATGGCCGCTGCAGTTGCGGGCGTTGTGGCACCCCGGGGAGGCACTAGGCCTCCTGGTGGACCCTGTGATGAAGCGTGTCGCTGACTGGGTCGGTGAGTGAGGGTCCTTGGACAGGCATGTGTGTGTTCCCCTTGGGTTTTTCCGGGTGGCCACTCTCTCGTTGTTTTTGTGCAGTAAAATTCACAATCATTCCTTAAGCATTAAAAAGACGTTCTCAGCATCAGAATGTCCTCACTACCTTATAGTGGGAGCCTGTGCCTGAATATAGTTTCTGTCAAGATGGAAGTGATATGGATCACATTGTGTTGGCCATTATAGTTAATAAAATGCTGACTACCTCCAACGCTACTAAAGCCTGCTTCAGATCCTGGTGCTAGCAATGTTCTATTCGAGGAAATTGCTGCCTTTGAGGCTGAAATGCACCATCTCACTTTAGAACAATAGTATTACATACTCACGGAAGGAAGCTCTTCTCCTGCACTCTGTATGTTGGAATCGGATTCTCAAGATGGATTGTTGTTAAGGATAATCTCTGTTTTATCCCTCCACTAACCTTTTCAATCAAAATTAACAGACTAACATGTTCACTTCTCAAATTCCATATTCAACTATACTAATATACTAACCAAATAACTGAATAACATATCTACTACTAAAATTACTTCATGGGATATCTGTCCCTTCATGGGATATCTGTCCCTTCATGGGATATCTGTCCCTTCATCGGATATCTGTCCCTTCATGGGATATCTGTCCCTTCATGGGATATCTTTGATGCACTGGTCCCTTCATGGGATATCTTTGATGCGCTGGTCCCTTCATGGGATATCTTTGATGCGCTGGTCCCTTAACGGGATATATTTGATGCGCTGGTCCCTTCATGGGATATCTGTCCCTTCATGGGATATCTTTGATGGACTGGTCCCTTCATGGGATATCTGTCCCTTCATGGGATATCTGTCCCTTCATGGGATATCTTTGATGCACCGGTCCCTTCATGGGATATCTGTCCCTTCATGGGATATCTTTGATACACTGGTCCCTTCATGGAATATCTGTCCCTTAATGGGATATCTTTGATTCACTGGTCCCTTCATGGGATATCTGTCCCTTCATGGGATATCTGTCCCTTCATGGGATATCTTTGATGCACTGGCCCCTTCATGGGATATCTGTCCCTTCATGGGATATCTGTCCCTTCATTGGATATCTGTGATGCACTGGTCCCTTCATGGGATATTTGTCCCTTCATAGGATATCTGTCCCTTCATGGGATATCTGTCCCTTCATGGGATATCTGTCCTTTCATGGGATATCTGTCCCTTCATGGGATATCTGTCCCTTCATGGGATATCTGTCCCTTCATGGGATATCTTTGATGCACTGGTGCCTTCATGGGATATCTTTGATGGACTGGTCCCTTCATGGGATATCTGTCCCTTCATGGGATATCTGTCCCTTCATGGGATATCTTTGATGCACTGGTCCTTCATGGGATATCTGTCCCTTCATGGGATATCTTTGAGGTGCTGGTCCCTTCATGGGATATCTTTGATGCGCTGGTCCCTTAACGTGATATCTTTGATGCACTGGTCCCTTCATGGGAAATCTGTCCCTTCATGGGATATCTTTGATGGACTGGTCCCTTCATGGGATATCTGTCCCTTCATGGGATATCTGCCCCTTCATGGGATATCTTTGATGCACCGGTCCCTTCATGGGATATCTGTCCCTTCATGGGATATCTTTGATACACTGGTCCCTTCATGGAATATCTGTCCCTTAATGGGATATCTTTGATTCACTGGTCCCTTCATGGGATATCTGTCCTTTCATGGGATATCTGTCCCTTCATGGGATATCTTTGATGCACTGGCCCCTTCATGGGATATCTGTCCCTTCATGGGATATCTGTCCCTTCATTGGATATCTGTGATGCACTGGTCCCTTCATGGGATATTTGTCCCTTCATAGGATATCTGTCCCTTCATGGGATATCTGTCCCTTCATGGGATATCTGTCCTTTCATGGGATATCTGTCCCTTCATGGGATATCTGTCCCTTCATGGGATATCTGTCCCTTCATGGGATATCTTTGATGCACTGGTGCCTTCATGGGATATCTTTGATGGACTGGTCCCTTCATGGGATATCTGTCCCTTCATGGGATATCTGTCCCTTCATGGGATATCTTTGATGCACTGGTCCTTCATGGGATATCTGTCCCTTCATGGGATATCTTTGAGGTGCTGGTCCATTCATGGGATATCTTTGATGCGCTGGTCCCTTAACGTGATATCTTTGATGCACTGGTCCCTTCATGGGATATCTGTCCCTTCATGGGATATCTTTGATGGACTGGTCCCTTCATGGGATATCTGTCCCTTCATGGGATATCTGCCCCTTCATGGGATATCTTTGATGCACTGGTCCCTTCATGGGAAATCTGTCCCTTCATGGGATATCTTTGATGCACTGGTCCCTTCATGGGATATCTGTCCATTCATGGGATATCTTTGATGCACTGGTCCCTTCATGGAATATCTGTCCCTTCATGGGATATCTTTGACGCACTGGTCCCTTCATGGGATATCTGTCCCTTCATGGGATATCTTTGATGCACTGGTCCCTTCATGGGATATCTGTCCCTTCATGGGATATCTTTGATGCACTGGTCCCTTCATGGGATATCTGTCCCTTCATGAGATATCTGTCCCTTCATGGCATATCTGTCCCTTCATGGGATATCTTTGATGCACTGGTCCCTTCATGGGATATCTGTCCCTTCATGGGATATCTGTCCCTTCATGGCATATCTGTCCCTTCATGGCATATCTGTCCCTTCATGGGATATCTGTCTCTTCATGGGATATCTGTCCCTTCATGGGATATCTTTGATGCACTGGTCCCTTCATGGGATATCTGTCACTTCATGGGATATCTTTGATGCACTGGTCCCTTCATGGGATATCTGTCCCTTCATTGGATATCTGTGATGCACTGGTCCCTTCATGGGATAGCTGTCCCTTCATGGGATATCTGTCCCTTCATGGGATATCTGTCCCTTTGTAGTGTAGCTCCTATCTTCCCAATAGGCTCTGCGCATTGGAATAGTACCTACAGCAGTAAAGGCCTAGGCCAGACGTTAACTAGGTCTACTACTGTCGATGCTAGACTTAATTTTTGGGTTTGCCAGCTAAGCTCAGAGTTCGCTAGAAACTTTCTCGAATGTTCAAGGAAGGATTAACTCCCCTGATTAGACAAGAAGGGATTTAGTTTCTGACAACCATAGAACATGACAACTTTGCTCTCCCCTAATCAAGAGTCAATCTCAAGAGTCGTGTGAGCACAAGGCAATTATTTTACTCAGTCAGTACGTGCATTCTTAGTCTCATCAGAATGTAGAGAAAAGGAAGAGACGGGCGTGTTCAATAAAAGATGTTATTTATTGATCAGTCTCTTTTCTCGTACAAGAGAAATGGATCGATATTATTGCAATACTTATAGTTAAGTAAAGTGCATATATTAAAAGCAATAGTATAAAATAATACTGTAAAAACATTGATATGGTTTCTGAGCCATATGATGTTTAAAATGATTAAAATATATTTACATACACATATACATTTGACTAAACGTACTCAACTGGTGTTTCTAAATACGCCTACCCCGTGTACCTGACCTAAGTCTAATGCGTGGGCGGGAATAGAAAGTTACAGTTTAAGTTAAGTTTGTTTTTGCCAAGTGAATAACTAAAGAATTCTCTGTGAGGGGTTATTCAGTTCTGTACCTGGAATTTAGGATGAATGAGGAATGGTATCTCTTTCTCTGCTCTCGATATTCCAGGCTGCCTGCGAGGGCTACCCGGAAGCGCCGGTGCTGGGTCTCTCGGCTTGAGATAGCAGCGCGTCTCTCAGCGCGTCAGGAAGGCGGGGCTGCTGCCTGCGGGGTCTGCTTCTGCTCTCGGCTTCGGCAAGTATGGCTGCTCCGTCTTGTCACCACGCGTGTGTTTGCATAGGGCAAGGTCGGCAATATTTATACCTTAAAGGTGCCGAGATTGACGTAAGGATGGACATAGGTACGTCAATAAAGATGTCATACGACTTGCTCGTTAGCACATTCTTTTGCAAAAGTTCTCTGTGAAATCAAAACAATGGCCGCACGGATCTTCCAGGTTGTCATAGGTTTGATTTGTTATGAGAACGTCGTTTGCCTTATCAGGGGCTGGAGGAATGTCGCTTGTCTAATTAGATCTCAAGCGTTATGACCTAATCAGATAACACGTTCCTGTGCCGTAGTGTGACTGCGTCAGATAACGGTATCTGCATCATGGGGGATTTCTTGCCTCATGGGCTGACTGTTAGTTAACTAGCTAGGTAGTTTAACCAGAATAGGGTCAGGAATAGGGGGATCGATTCAGGACCTATAGAAATACACGACACCCACTCCACGCTAACTATGGTCATATCTACTAATCTATGCATAGTATAACATACTACAACATACTATAGAGTATAGTGTATACCTTACCACCCCAAAATACATAAATGCATTTCGAAATTTTCAAATATACTGAAAAATTGCAGTCATATATATTGTATGCACTTAAGCTATGAATTAAATGCAAAAGTAAACACGCATTGTAATGCATTATTGCTTTTTGGTATATGAGAAATACACATGAAATGGCTCTTAATATAGCTATACAGAAAGGAAGGTCGAGACCATTTCATCACATAATAAAATATTTGTGAACATACCAGCGGGCAGCTAAAGTCTATATAAAGTATCTAAAATAGAAATCTTAGTTCTCTAGGAATAGTTTCTTACTTTAAGCAGAAGATCAGTGTCCCGGGGAAAAAAATATATAGAAAAATATTTTAAGGGCTTGCTGAAAAAAGTTGCTGTCCGTGAACTGGATTGTAATTGTTCATGTGACTTTATTTTTAAAGGTTGAAGGCCGAATTCAGGGAACGCCGTGTGCGAGTTTACTCAAAAGTCTCTATTTCTGTTCCGGAGAGAACATCATATCATTCAGGCTTTCGAAAAAACTGTCAACAGCTTCATGGGAAAGTTCCACTAAGTCGGAAATAGGGGTAACCATGCATTCGTGCGCATGATTGTCTCCATTGACATTCTGATTTGCATTGCTGACAGAAGGTCGTACCTGTTCGATGCTGCTTTCATCTTGAACTTCACTACTCTTCAATCGTAGTGGTGAAGATTCCAGGAATGCCGTCATCAGAATTGGCAGCCTTTGAGGGCAGCACAAAGCGTGAACCTTGGTAGGAACCAACAGTGTATCTGCATCCACCGGCGCATCCGATTGTAGCGTCAGACAGGTGTCTAACACGCATTCTTCTCCGCATAGCAGACACCTTAGTACAGGTAAAACACACCTTTGCCACATTGGTCGAAATGATAGAAACCAAGTCATGTTTAGGTCTCTAAGCCGGGAGAGTCCCAGGATTTTTGATATCCGGTCCCGGTATCCAATGGCTAGGATCGTATCTTCCATTGTCGCGAGAGTTTGATCTGTGACATGGGTTGCCATAACGAAAAATAAGGACTAGGAATAGGATTCCTGCAATTAGTCCCAGGATCAGGGGAAGTCCGCCAAAAATCGAATGGACGAAATCTGGAAAAATACCCAGTATGGCTTTGAATGGTGTTAATGCCATCGAAAATACTGTCTTAAATACCTTTGAGACCCCAGTGGTATCAGAAATATTTAAGATTTCGCTCAGGATTTCCGCGAAATGTACGGGGGAATTAGTTGATAATAATGTATGTATCTCTGCAGTCGTCCTTGCGACTTGTAGATCATACGTTTCTTTAGATGACGTGAGCCTTGTAGGCGTCTGAAGAAGCACTGTTTTCATTCTGCTTAAAGTGTCTATTCGAATAGAAGTAATTTTCAAACCGGGCCATGCCCTTGCCTCCCTGTCTGGTAAGGAGCTGGGGAACAAAGAACGTCCACAGCACTTGACCTTCGCCGTCGTGGTGACGAGATAAGGAGTCCCGGGCATAAGACTACAACATCTGCGGTCTACAATAAGAATGTAACTCCCATTATAGAGTCTTTGAAAGAATGGTTCTATTTCAGTTGCAGGTGCGCCTTGCTGGTGACATGAAAGGTTGTATGAATTCCCTTCACAGGCTCCGTGCAAACTAATACCGTTACACAGAAGCGTGCCGCTTAGTGACATAGCACAATTGTTGCCACTAAGAAACACTTTCTGTCCTTTGTTACTGACACATGCATGTGAATAGGGCAGGTTCCAAGTTGTTTTAAGGTACCCCTTTCCCAATTTCTCGTACATGCCAGCCTGTATATATTTTTGGCAGTATTGAAACCTGAAGGTTGAGATTGGAATATTTATGATTCCGTGGATTATCCATTCACTGACAGGTCGTTCTGACATTGTCATTGGTAATCTTTCTAGTTTTTCAATGCTCAAGATTGTATAATCAGCACCCTTCTGCGCCATACCGATTTGTCTATCAGTAAGGTTAAAGATTTGGAATAGTGACGTTGTGTTGATTAAACGCCAAGGCACATAGCCTGAACGCAGATTTTGTAACGTCCAGCCAAGCTGTACAATAGAGCGCAATTGTGACTGACCATGTTGTAATAACAGTAAGTCTTGCGATAATATATCGATTGCTGAAGACACAATGCTGTCCAATGAAAATATTCTGGAGGACAGAGTCATTAACCCATTGTCCACTACAGAAAGTGATTTTTCCAAATTAATACGATCAATTTCACGTATTCTCTCTGCTGTTTCAATTTGTGTAACCTTCCAGGCCTCATTGTATGCTGCATATACAGAGGCTGCTATGAAACGCTTTTGACGCTGTTTGCGTGGTCCCAGTATGAAATCACGCAAGTCAGCACCATCAGTAAGTAAAGTTAGGTGTTGCTTAATTTCAGGCAGTGTGGAAGACTGTAGCCATTGAAGGCATAATTTGCCCACACTGTAGGTTGTTATTATCCCTGGGTGATGTCTTTGAGGATATCTAGGGTCTGGCCTGGTCATTTTAAAACCCTGTGTTTTATTCAGGAATCTATCTTGACAGTGATTTGTATCTGTGGGCCAGATCAACCATTGTTTCCAATCAGGATGTGTTCTGTTTTGGTTAAGTATATGGTTTATGTCTATTCCTTCATCTGTATCAGAGTTATTGTTAAACATTGTTGGCTTTGGAATAGACAGGTTATTTAAATCTTTGATTTTGGCTAAGCCAAGACAGGTGGTTTGTTGAACAGTGTCATTTAGAAATATCATTTGTTCTGAGATCATGCAGGCTCTAAACAAAGCTTCTATACCCTGTACTTGCCATTCTTTTGTACCCCAAACACTTTTCAAATCAACATTTTTGTCCCAATAATCAAATCCAAATGTATTCATTTTTTCAAAGAATGAATCTGAATATATCAATTTTGTGTTGGTTATCATGGTTTTCATCCCTGTCTTGTTTGACAATTTGTAATAAAATGTTTCAGCATTAGTTATGTTAAAACCTGAAAAATATGAATATTTGTCATAAACGGTTCTAGAGCTCCCTTTTGGAGGTGTAGCACAATGTTCCCATTGATTATAATTTAAAACATTTCTAGGTTGTGCAGATTTATGCAAGAAATGGTTACCATAATGGTTATAGCAATACATACTATCATAATTTGTAGAACCTTGCAAATAATCATGTTTTGTAAATTTAGCAGACATTACTAAGTCAGACATCATATTGTTTATACTCTCGAAGTCCCAATCATCAGCAAATGAGTTTGGTTTTGCAAAGTCACTCAAGGAGATCTTGATTTGGTGTGGATATTTCAGGATCTCGACCGGACCATAAATTTCATAGTCAGTGTTGTCCCAGGCTACCCCACCAGGTATTGGAATTGCTGTGAAGTTGGCTGAAGAAAGTTCTGAAGAAAGTTCTCGTTTCTCGACGTGTGAAGATGTGTGTGGTTTGAGGACCAAGTTGATGTTCTGACTTGCTGTGTCCATTTTAGCATATTTTCCCTCAATGAAGCGTCCCAAGGTAAATACCATGATGAGCCAAAGTATGAGGATAAATGCACCAAAACCCACCCAAAATTCAATCCATGGAGTAGCCAGATATGTTTCTTTCAGTTGTTTCAAAAGTTCCTTAGCTTTGTCTTTAAAGGATTTTGATGATGGCTGTGTCTTTTGTTCGCTGAAACCTTCAGAGGAATCATCGAAGTTGATGAAGTAACCAGATGCAGTTCTGTCAATTGTTCCAATTGGTTCAGGATTTTTGTTTCTTGCATTTTCACTTGGAACTTCATTGTAGATTGGTGTGTCTCTGCTAAATGTCTTTATTTGGGTTTTCAGAGGTCTGAGTTCTATTGCATTGTTGCATAGTCCCTGTTGTTCTTCTTTAGGCGTTTCGAATGTGATGAGCCTCTTTGTTAGGACCTCTGTACTGGTAGCAAACCTTGGTGTTCTGCTACTTATTGGGAGTTCACTTGGCCTACTGTTTGTTATCGGCCACATGTTGTGGTTTTACCAGGTCGATGGATACAACTCGGTTCTCCTTTTTACCAGCAAGTGGCGGTAGTACAACTGATCTTGTCCCGTTGACAGACAAGACAGGAACTGCTTTTCTGTAAGAAGGCCCAAATTCCTTCTTTACCGCGATCTTCTCCCTGACTAGATCCCCGATTTTTGGAATCCAGACAGGTCTTGCTGGGACAGGTGGTGAATCTTCAGTGGTTGTTGGCTGTTGTTTCAACTGTATGTTGCTCAGGTCTTTTCTTGTTTTGTTTAAGTCCTGCAAAATAGCCAAACGGTCTTTGACATCAAAGGTTTTTTCTATTACCACTGAAGTCTGACTATCAAGGTCAGAGATCAACATCCTAGTTCCGAATAATAATTCGTACGGACTGAATCCCTTCAGAGAATTTCTTGGCAAGTTATTTAGACTACGTTGGACACTTATTAGATGTTTGACCCACCCAGCTCCCGAACCTAATGTCCTTTCCATTATAGATTGCTTTCTGCCTTGGTTTTTTCTTTACACCATCCCATACCCTCAGGAAGGAAGTGAGAAGATTCCCGCTGGGCTGTGCTCACTTGGCCATTCTTTCCCCCCCGAGGCTGGATTGTCTGAGTGAAAAAAAATGGTCGAACGTAGCATGCTCTTAGCGTATATGCCATTTAGACTCGCAAATCTTGTATAACAGTCCGGACGTCAGCCGAGTGCTGTGGATCTACATTATAAGTGGAACTAGCCTGTGTATGTTAATCGCAAGCCATTCTTTTTGTTGGTAATATTATCTGCCTTGATACGACGAGGTATTAAACTGCTTCTCTCCCCACTGCGATCTCTGTTGCAGTTTGGGCAGTTTTTTACAAACATGGTGTAGTGCAGGCTCATGCCTGGCCACCAGTACCGTGATTGTAATTCTTCCAGAGAATCTTTTAATTTAAGGTGTCTGAGACCCTCGCCCATGTGTGCGTCTGCGATTAACAAGTTTCTCCTGTCCATGTTTGGAATCACTCTATCCCCCACTCCAGGGATTCGAGCAAAAGGGACGGAGTTTGCATCGATTATGTATGTATAAATGAGTGGATAGTTGATCGGTAACGCTGAGCAGTCGCCTTTTGATGACGTTTTCACTGCCAGCAATGTTTCACCGTCAATGTATTTTAATGTACGCTTTTTTCGATCTACGGGAGCCGGTTTAGTGGCTGCCGCTGCGGCTGCTTCAGCCAATGAATTCCCTACAACGTGAACGCCATCATGCTGATGACTCAGTGAGTGAGTCACGTGAGTCTTTGGTAGTTCTTTTTTCAAAAGAGCTACTTGTTCCCAGAGCAGTCTCTGCTTTATTGGTGCATCTGTGTCATCTTTGTAACCGTTCTGAATCCAGGTCTGCAAATTGCTGTTATATGATTTGACGCAGTAATATGAATCTGACACTATAAGTGTCGGGAATTCGCGATCCGCATTATCTAGCGCCATTTTCAAAGCTAATATTTCAGTTTGTTGTTCTGAATTGGTTTCTACTGAGTGTGTCTTTGTTAATAGAGGTCTTAGTTTACCTCCGCGCCACACTTCTTTTGTAATCTCACATGTGGGGTTGTATGCTTGTTCTCCCCAAACGGATGGTTGAGCATGTCCGTCTGTATAGATTACACAGGCGTAATGTCGTAGAGGCAGAATGTCGATTGGCAGAGGATACGTCTTTTCATATTTTAGATTTTTCAATTCTTCTAGTTCGGGATCAAAGTAGTAGTATACTTTGTCCGTTGTGATTGAATTCACCCATTGTATCCATTCCGGATTCAATGTTGTTGTTGGTAAATTACACGGTGTTGTTAGTGCCTCGAAGGCTGATTCAGCTGTTCTGACTGTGATATGTCTACCGTCAGCTATGTCTTTTTCTCTAGCTATTGCGGTTTGAACTGCACGAATGATTTTTTCTGTATTACTGAATTTCTGTTCAGCTTCTGTGTACATGTGTGATTTGAATGCAATTGGTACCTTTTCTCCCTCATTAGAGGTCAGGTATGTGAATCCGCATCTCCCTGGGATGACTCGGATCACAAGGTTGCGTGTATTATCACGGGTTTCTAATTTTGTCTTAATTAGCATGTCTGTTTGTAAGGATCTCAAAATTTCTGTGTGTGTTTGAGTCCAACTGGATCTTTTAAAGTCTGGTTTAATTAGATCATAAAGGGGTTTGACCCTTTCTGCGTAATTTGCAATGTATGTTCTTCCGAAATTTAGGAAGCCTAGAATTGACTGTAGGTTTTTTAGTGTTTTAGGAGCTTGGATTACGGCACATTTCTCTAGGAAATTGTCTGCCAGGCTTTTACCTTCACTTGATAACTCATATCCTAAGAATAGGACCGTCAGATGGGCAATTCTGGATTTTTTGAAGTTGAATTTGTAACCCTCTGCAGCGAAACCAAGTATTATGGTGTTCACTCTTTTCAAGTGAGTCTCCAAGTCATCATCTGTTAAGTAAATGTCATCGACATAAGATAATGCTTCATCATCATATAGTTGTAGTAATTCTGTTACTCTCGCTGAGAATACCCCCGGGCTGTTCTTGTACCCCTGGGCTAACCGACAGAATTTTTTTTGAGTGCCATTTACTGAGAATGCAGTTAAAGATCTGCTCTCTGGTGCTATGTTTTGACAAAAGAATCCATTGGAGATGTCCAAGGTTGTTTTGTATTTTTTGCGCACTATGTTATTCATTAGTGCAGCACTGTGTGAGTTTTGCACTGCAAAGGTTTTGCAACATGTGTTAAGGTGTCGGTAATCCAAAACTAGACGGTACGAATTGTCTGGACCGGAAACAAAGGATTGTTCATTTGTGAGGTGCAAGTTTCAATCACCCCCTGGTATTCTAGCTGATCTAGTATTTCATTTACTTGTTTTTTAGCTTCTTGCTTAATTGGGTACTGCCTTTGTGCAGTTGGTTGTGATTTTAACTGGATTTTGTGAGGAGGAGAATCCTCATCCCATCCTACATGATTTTTATATAAAGCAGGTGCTAAGGCCACTGCCCACTTTCTAGCAAGTGTATATTTTTATGAATCGGTATTTGATTCGAGAAGGCAGGCATAATTACTTCTTCGCCATGAGGGCACTCCCTGACAAACTCTGGTGGCCAGTCTTTTTCAGCTAGAAGGATGTCATAGCCCTTGGATAGGTTATCCCAAAATAGTCCCCTTATTTTCCTAGTCTTATCTCCCTCTATACGTAATGCTATCTCGTATATTTTGTGGGGCTTGCTAACTCTGGTATCTGCAGTTTCCACTTGAAGGTATTCATTCGTGTCCACTGTCTCCAGATGATTCATAAGGACTTTGCGAGCTATGCTCACCTCTGCTGCGCTGTCTAGCATTGTCTGAGCCCACTCTCCGTTTTTCAGTTGTGTCCTCAGTATTCTCGGCATTGTTAACTACCTTGATACTGGCTACTTTTTTTTTGGAAATTGTGATTTCTTTTTCAGTTGAGCAGGTTCCTTGTCTTTGGACTTGGCGTGCTCTTCTGATCGTCCTCTTCTTTCCGATTTCTGCGAGGAATTCTGAAAAGATTGAGAGGGACGTGTATCAATGTCTTGATATCTATCAGGTTTTTTAATATTATCCCTATTTCTAAGGTTATATCTATTCCCAGAGGGGTCACTCTGCGGTGACCTCTGTCTTTGGTTTGGAGATTTCTCTCTTCGCCTAGGAGACCTTCCTCTGGACTGGAACTTCTTTTCTTTAGGATTGGATTGTTTGTTCCCATCCCAGTTCTTTTTTGGTGAATTATTATTATTAAAAAATATTTTTTCTGGACTTGTAGTCAGTTGCGGTTTTACTGGTATTCCACCTAGACTATCTCTGCCTAGTTCTTCATAGGATTTTTCTATGATTCTGGCAATTTCAGCTGGTTGGTCTGCTATATCTGTCTCTTTTAACCTCTGGCGGATCGCCACGTTTGCTGCTTCACCTTTTATGTTGGCTAATAATATAGCCGAGACCTGCTTGAAGTCTTTCAGTAATTTCATTCCAAGAGTTAAAGCTGGTTCTGGACCGTATTCATCTTGAATTTGTTTTAGCACATCTGGTATTACCGAAATGGATGGAACACCGTGCGTTTTTGTGTAGATTGAAGCAAAGACTGTACCCCAAGTGTCACAGTCCTCTATGTGTGGTGCGATTCCCATTGGGAGACATATAGTCAGAATCCTGTGTTTTTCTAATGGGGTGGTGTCAGGAAACACCGCCTCTATTTGGGTAATTTTCTGTGCCAACCAGAATGGTATTTGTTCCCGTTTAGCTGGAACTTTACCTAGGCAGGATTGGATGTTCTGTGGTGTAATTTTATTTGTGTTTCCCTGGTGAGGGGTCAGCTGTGGTAGTTTAATCGCTGGCTGAATTGTTGAAGTCCGCATTACATACTGAACTAATTGTCTATGAATTTTTAGTAGTTGTTTTAGCTGTATTAACAGCTCTGCTGCAGGCATTCTTTCGATGTCTGGATGTGGTGTGTATCCGGCTAAGACCGGCCACGTTGCTCCTGGTCTACCTAAAGGACCGAGCCTTGTAATGTGATTGTTATGTATTAGGGCGCCATCAAATAAGAGCAAATGCTCTTGGAATTTGAGTGGTACTTCCACCTCCTCGAAAGGAGTGTACGTTTCAGGAGGTTCCTCTACTTTGTAATAGTGGAAGTACTTTGTTACAGCATTTGCTGCTGGAAAATGTATCCATGTATAGTATACCTCTGTCTGCCGATATTCGTGTGCCTCGATTACGAATATGACTGTGCCACCTCTAGGTGTCAGTCCATTTTCTATAAGTTTTAAGGTTATAGATCTCCTTTTAATGACCGGAATGAGTGTTATATTCGGGTCCGCTGCTTGCATGGTAGCATCAGCATCTGCTATTTCAGTAGCTAATCTAATTGCCTCTCTTTCCTCCTCATTGTCAGACATTTTACTGTCAATAAGGTTATTTTGTTTGTTTGCAGATCAGGTTTCTTTATGGAAACAGAGATTAGATGCACAATATTCTGGAACTGTTTTATCCTTCA
The DNA here is from genome assembly GCF_964261635.1 of Lissotriton helveticus. Lineage (NCBI taxonomy): Eukaryota > Metazoa > Chordata > Amphibia > Caudata > Salamandridae > Lissotriton > Lissotriton helveticus. The sequence continues at coordinate 24,090,665 of NC_136073.1, read as the reverse complement.
ACGTTGACTAGACCAAGAACCTTACATAGGAGTTCCCTCCTGCGAGGTTTAGGAGGATATAATAACCTTTCACCCACTCCAGACGTCTTTGGAGTATTTGGGAAAAGGGGTCTGAGTGAGAAAGCACGACTGAGTTACTCTAAATGTCTTACGTTAGTTTTATCGCCCTTTCCAAACGCGTTGGGCGCCATGTAGTGTAGCTCCTATCTTCCCAATAGGCTCTGCGCATTGGAATAGTACCTACAGCAGTAAAGGCCTAGGCCAGACGTTAACTAGGTCTACTACTGTCGATGCTAGACTTAATTTTTGGGTTTGCCAGCTAAGCTCAGAGTTCGCTAGAAACTTTCTCGAATGTTCAAGGAAGGATTAACTCCCCTGATTAGACAAGAAGGGATTTAGTTTCTGACAACCATAGAACATGACAACTTTGCTCTCCCCTAATCAAGAGTCAATCTCAAGAGTCGTGTGAGCACAAGGCAATTATTTTACTCAGTCAGTACGTGCATTCTTAGTCTCATCAGAATGTAGAGAAAAGGAAGAGACGGGCGTGTTCAATAAAAGATGTTATTTATTGATCAGTCTCTTTTCTCGTACAAGAGAAATGGATCGATATTATTGCAATACTTATAGTTAAGTAAAGTGCATATATTAAAAGCAATAGTATAAAATAATACTGTAAAAACATTGATATGGTTTCTGAGCCATATGATGTTTAAAATGATTAAAATATATTTACATACACATATACATTTGACTAAACGTACTCAACTGGTGTTTCTAAATACGCCTACCCCGTGTACCTGACCTAAGTCTAATGCGTGGGCGGGAATAGAAAGTTACAGTTTAAGTTAAGTTTGTTTTTGCCAAGTGAATAACTAAAGAATTCTCTGTGAGGGGTTATTCAGTTCTGTACCTGGAATTTAGGATGAATGAGGAATGGTATCTCTTTCTCTGCTCTCGATATTCCAGGCTGCCTGCGAGGGCTACCCGGAAGCGCCGGTGCTGGGTCTCTCGGCTTGAGATAGCAGCGCGTCTCTCAGCGCGTCAGGAAGGCGGGGCTGCTGCCTGCGGGGTCTGCTTCTGCTCTCGGCTTCGGCAAGTATGGCTGCTCCGTCTTGTCACCACGCGTGTGTTTGCATAGGGCAAGGTCGGCAATATTTATACCTTAAAGGTGCCGAGATTGACGTAAGGATGGACATAGGTACGTCAATAAAGATGTCATACGACTTGCTCGTTAGCACATTCTTTTGCAAAAGTTCTCTGTGAAATCAAAACAATGGCCGCACGGATTTTCCAGGTTGTCATAGGTTTGATTTGTTATGAGAACGTCGTATGCCTTATCAGGGGATGGAGGAATGTCGCTTGTCTAATTAGATCTCAAGCGTTATGACCTAATCAGATAACACGTTCCTGTGCCGTAGTGTGACTGCGTCAGATAACGGTATCTGCATCATGGGGGATTTCTTGCCTCATGGGCTGACTGTTAGTTAACTAGCTAGGTAGTTTAACCAGAATAGGGTCAGGAATAGGGGGATCGATTCAGGACCTATAGAAATACACGACACCTTCATGGGATATCTTTGATGTGCCTGTCCCTTCATGGGATATCTTTGATGCGCTGGTCCCTTCATGGGATATCTTTGATGCATTGGTCCCTTCATGGGATATCTGTCCCTTCATGGGATATCTTTGATGCACTGGCCCCTTCATGGGATATCTGTCCCTTCATGGGATATCTGTCCCTTCATTGGATATCTGTGATGCACTGGTCCCTTCATGGGATATTTGTCCATTCATAGGATATCTGTCCCTTCATGGGATATCTGTCCCTTCATGGGATATCTGTCCTTTCATGGGATATCTGTCCCTTCATGGGATATCTGTCCCTTCATGGGATATCTGTCCCTTCATGGGATATCTTTGATGCACTGGTGCCTTCATGGGATATCTTTGATGCACTGGTCCCTTCATGGGATATCTGTCCTTTCATGGGATATCTGTCCCTTCATGGGATATCTTTGATGCACTGGCCCCTTCATGGGATATCTGTCCCTTCATGGGATATCTGTCCCTTCATTGGATATCTGTGATGCACTGGTCCCTTCATGGGATATTTGTCCCTTCATAGGATATCTGTCCCTTCATGGGATATCTGTCCCTTCATGGGATATCTGTCCTTTCATGGGATATCTGTCCCTTCATGGGATATCTGTCCCTTCATGGGATATCTGTCCCTTCATGGGATATCTTTGATGCACTGGTGCCTTCATGGGATATCTTTGATGGACTGGTCCCTTCATGGGATATCTGTCCCTTCATGGGATATCTGTCCCTTCATGGGATATCTTTGATGCACTGGTCCTTCATGGGATATCTGTCCCTTCATGGGATATCTTTGAGGTGCTGGTCCCTTCATGGGATATCTTTGATGCGCTGGTCCCTTAACGTGATATCTTTGATGCACTGGTCCCTTCATGGGATATCTGTCCCTTCATGGGATATCTTTGATGGACTGGTCCCTTCATGGGATATCTGTCCCTTCATGGGATATCTGCCCCTTCATGGGATATCTTTGATGCACTGGTCCCTTCATGGGAAATCTGTCCCTTCATGGGATATCTTTGATGCACTGGTCCCTTCATGGGATATCTGTCCATTCATGGGATATCTTTGATGCACTGGTCCCTTCATGGAATATCTGTCCCTTCATGGGATATCTTTGACGCACTGGTCCCTTCATGGGATATCTGTCCCTTCATGGGATATCTTTGATGCACTGGTCCCTTCATGGGATATCTGTCCCTTCATGGGATATCTTTGATGCACTGGTCCCTTCATGGGATATCTGTCCCTTCATGGCATATCTGTCCCTTCATGGGATATCTTTGATGCACTGGTCCCTTCATGGGATATCTGTCCCTTCATGGGATATCTGTCCCTTCATGGCATATCTGTCCCTTCATGGGATATCTGTCTCTTCATGGGATATCTGTCCCTTCATGGGATATCTTTGATGCACTGGTCCCTTCATGGGATATCTGTCACTTCATGGGATATCTTTGATGCACTGGTCCCTTCATGGGATATCTGTCCCTTCATTGGATATCTGTGATGCACTGGTCCCTTCATGGGATAGCTGTCCCTTCATGGGATATCTGTCCCTTCATGGGATATCTGTCCCTTCATGGGATATCTTTGATGTGCCTGTCCATTCATGGGATATCTTTGATGCGCTGGTCCCTTCATGGGATATCTTTGATGCATTGGTCCCTTCATGGGATATCTGTCCCTTCATGGGATATCTTTGATGCACTGGTCCCTTCATGGGCTATCTGTCTATTCATAGTATATCTTTGATGCACTGGTCCCTTCATGGGATATCTGTCCCTTCATGGGATATCTGTCCCTTCATGGCATATCTGTCCCTTCATGGGATATCTGTCCCTTCATGGGATATCTTTGATGCACTGATCCCTTCATGGGATATCTTTGATGCACTGATCCCTTCATGGGATATCTTTGATGCACTGGTCCCTTCATGGGATATCCGTCCCTTCGTGGGATATCTTTGATGCACTGGTCCCTTCATGGGATATCTGTCCCTTCATGGGATATCTTTGATGCACTGGTCCCTTCATGGGATATCTGTCCCTTCATGGGATATGTGTCCCTTCATGGCATATCTGTCCCTTCATGGGATATCTGTCCCTTCATGGGATATCTTTGATGCACTGGTTCCTTCATGGCATATCTGTCCCTTCATGGGATATCTGTCCTTTCATCGGATATCTGTCCCTTCATGGGATATCTGTCCCTTCATGGGATAACTTTGATGCACTGGTGCCTTCATGGGATATCTTTGATGGACTGGTCCCTTCATGGGATATCTGTCCCTTCATGGGACATCTGTCCCTTCATGGGATATCTTTGATGCACTGGTCCCTTCATGGGATATCTGTCCCTTCATGGGATATCTTTGATGCGCTGGTCCCTTCATGGGATATCTTTGATGCGCTGGTCCCTTAACGGGATATCTTTGATGCGCTGGTCCCTTCATGGGATATCTGTCCCTTCATGGGGTATCTTTGATGGACTGGTCCCTTCATGAGATATCTGTCCCTTCATGGGATATCTGTCCCTTCATGGGATATCTTTGATGCACTGGTCCCTTCATGGGATATCTGTCCCTTCATGGGATATCTTTGATGCACTGGTCCCTTCATGGGATATCTGTCCCTTCATGGGATATCTTTGATGCACTGGTCCCTTCATGGGATATCTGTCCCTTCATGGGATATCTTTGATGCACTGGTCCCTTCATGGGATATCTGTCCCTTCATGGGATATCTTTGATGCACTGGTCCCTTCATGGGATATCTGTCCCTTCATGGGATATCTGTGATGCACTGGTCCCTTCATGGGATAGCTGTCCCTTCATGGGATATCTGTCCCTTCATGGGATATCTTTGATGTGCCTTTCCCTTCATGGGATATCTTTGATGCGCTGGTCCCTTCATGGGATATCTTTGATGCATTGGTCCCTTCATGGGATATCTGTCCCTTCATGGGATATCTTTGATGCACTGGTCCCTTCATGGGCTATCTGTCCCTTCATAGTATATCTTTGATGCACTGGTCCCTTCATGGGATATCTGTCCCTTCATGGGATATCTGTCCCTTCATGGCATATCTGTCCCTTCATGGGATATCTGTCCCTTCATGGGATATCTTTGATGCACTGATCCCTTCATGGGATATCTTTGATGCACTGATCCCTTCATGGGATATCTTTGATGCACTGGTCCCTTCATGGGATATCCGTCCCTTCATGGGATATCTTTGATGCACTGGTCCCTTCATGGGATATCTGTCCCTTCATGGGATATCTTTGATGCACTGGTCCCTTCATGGGATATCTGTCCCTTCATGGGATATCTGTCCCTTCATGGCATATCTGTCCCTTCATGGGATATCTGTCCCTTCATGGGATATCTTTGATGCACTGATCCCTTCATGGGATATCTTTGATGCACTGATCCCTTCATGGGATATCTTTGATGCACTGGTCCCTTCATGGGATATCCGTCCCTTCATGGGATATCTTTGATGCACTGGTCCCTTCATGGGATATCTGTCCCTTCATGGGATATCTTTGATGCACTGGTCCCTTCATGGGATATCTGTCCCTTCATGGGATATGTGTCCCTTCATGGCATATCTGTCCCTTCATGGGATATCTGTCCCTTCATGGGATATCTTTGATGCACTGGTTCCTTCGTGGGATATCTGTCCCTTCATGGGATATCTGTCTTTTCATCGGATATCTGTCCCTTCATGGGATATCTGTCCCTTCATGGGATATCTTTGATGCACTGGTGCCTTCATGGGATATCTTTGATGGACTGGTCCCTTCATGGGATATCTGTCCCTTCATGGGACATCTGTCCCTTCATGGGATATCTTTGATGCACTGGTCCCTTCATGGGATATCTGTCCCTTCATGGGATATCTTTGATGCGCTGGTCCCTTCATGGGATATCTTTGATGCGCTGGTCCCTTAACGGGATATCTTTGATGCGCTGGTCCCTTCATGGGATATCTGTCCCTTCATGGGATATCTTTGATGGACTGGTCCCTTCATGGGATATCTGTCCCTTCATGGGATATCTGTCCCTTCATGGCATATCTTTGATGCACTGGTCCCTTCATGGGATATCTGTCCCTTCATGGGATATCTTTGATGCACTGGTCCCTTCATGGGATATCTGTCCCTTCATGGGATATCTTTGATGCACTGGTCCCTTCATGGGATATCTTTGATGCACTGGTCCCTTCATGGGATATCTGTCCCTTCATGGGATATATTTGATGCACTGGTCCCTTCATGGGATATCTGTCCCTTCATGGCATATCTGTCCCTTCATGGCATATCTGTCCCTTCATGGGGTATCTGTCCCTTCATGGGATATCTTTGATGCACTGGTCCCTTCATGGGATATCTGTCCCTTCATGGGATATCTGTCCCTTCATGGGATAGCTGTCCCTTCATGGGATATCTGTCTCTTCATGGGATATCTGTCCCTTCATGGGATATCTTTGATGCACTGCTCCCTTCATGGGATATCTGTCCCTTCATGGGGTATCTTTGCTGCACTGGTCCCTTCATGGGATATCTGTCCCTTCATTGGATATCTGTGATGCACTGGTCCCTTCATGGGATATCTGTCCCTTCATGGGATATCTGTCCCTTCATGGGATATCTTTGATGTGCCTGTCCCTTCATGGGATATCTTTGATGCGCTGGTCCCTTCATGGGATATCTTTGATGCACTGGTCCCTTCATGGGATATCTGTCCCTTCATGGGATATCTTTGATGCACTGGTCCCTTCATGGACTATCTGTCCCTTCATAGTATATCTTTGATGCACTGGTCCCTTCATGGGATATCTGTCCCTTCATGGTATATCTGTCCGTTCATGGCATATCTGTCCCTTCATGGGATATCTGTCCCTTCATGGGATATTTTTGATGCACTGATCCCTTCATGGGATATCTTTGTTGCACTGATCCCTTCATGGGATATCTTTGATGCACTGGTCCCTTCATGGGATATCTGTCCCTTCATGGGATATTTGTGATGCACTGGTCCCTTCATGGGATATCTGTCCCTTCATGGGATATCTTTGATGCACTGGTCCCTTCATGGGATATCTGTACCTTCATGGGATATCTGTCCCTTATTGGCATATATGTCCCTTCTTTGGGATATCTGTCCCTTCATAGGATATCTTTGATGCACTGGTCCCTTCATGGGATATCTGTCCCTTCATGGGATATCTGTCCCATCATGGGATATCTGTCCCTTCATGGGATATCTGTCTCTTCATGGGATAGCTGTCCCTTCATGGGATATCTTTGATGCACTGGTCCCTTCATGGGATATCTGTCCCTTCATGGGATATCTTTGATGCACTGGTCCCTTCATGGGATATCTGTCCCTTCATTGGATATCTGTGATGCACTGGTCCCTTCATGGGATATCTGTCCCTTCATGGGATATCTGTCCCTTCATGGGATATCTGTCTCTTCATGGGATATCTTTGATGCGCTGGACCCTTCATGGGATATCTTTGATGTGCCTGTCCCTTCATGGGATATCTGTCCCTTCATGGGATATCTGTCCCATCACGGGATATCTGTCCCTTCATGGGATATCTGTCTCTTCATGGGATAGCTGTCCCTTCATGGGATATCTTTGATGCACTGGTCCCTTCATGGGATATCTGTCCCTTCATGGGATATCTTTGATGCACTGGTCCCTTCATGGGATATCTGTCCCTTCATTGGATATCTGTGATGCACTGGTCCCTTCATGGGATATCTGTCCCTTCATGGGATATCTGTCCCTTCATGGGATATCTTTGATGCACTGGTGCCTTCATGGGATATCTTTGATGGACTGGTCCCTTCATGGGATATCTGTCCCTTCATGGGATATCTGTCCCTTCATGTGATATCTTTGATGCACTGGTCCTTCATGGGATATCTGTCCCTTCATGGGATATCTTTGAGGTGCTGGTCCATTCATGGGATATCTTTGATGCGCTGGTCCCTTAACGTGATATCTTTGATGCACTGGTCCCTTCATGGGATATCTGTCCCTTCATGGGATATCTTTGATGGACTGGTCCCTTCATGGGATATCTGTCCCTTCATGGGATATCTGCCCCTTCATGGGATATCTTTGATGCACTGGTCCCTTCATGGGAAATCTGTCCCTTCATGGGATATCTTTGATGCACTGGTCCCTTCATGGGATATCTGTCCATTCATGGGATATCTTTGATGCACTGGTCCCTTCATGGAATATCTGTCCCTTCATGGGATATCTTTGACGCACTGGTCCCTTCATGGGATATCTGTCCCTTCATGGGATATCTTTGATGCACTGGTCCCTTCATGGGATATCTGTCCCTTCATGGGATATCTTTGATGCACTGGTCCCTTCATGGGATATCTGTCCCTTCATGAGATATCTGTCCCTTCATGGCATATCTGTCCCCTTCATGGGATATCTTTGATGCACTGGTCCCTTCATGGGATATCTGTCCCTTCATGGGATATCTGTCCCTTCATGGCATATCTGTCCCTTCATGGCATATCTGTCCCTTCATGGGATATCTGTCTCTTCATGGGATATCTGTCCCTTCATTGGATATCTTTGATGCACTGGTCCCTTCATGGGATATCTGTCACTTCATGGGATATCTTTGATGCACTGGTCCCTTCATGGGATATCTGTCCCTTCATTGAATATCTGTGATGCACTGGTCCCTTCATGGGATAGCTGTCCCTTCATGGGATATCTGTCCCTTCATGGGATATCTGTCCCTTCATGGGATATCTTTGATGTGCCTGTCCCTTCATGGGATATCTTTGATGCGCTGGTCCCTTCATGGGATATCTTTGATGCATTGGTCCCTTCATGGGATATCTGTCCCTTCATGGGATATCTTTGATGCACTGGCCCCTTCATGGGATATCTGTCCCTTCATGGGATATCTGTCCCTTCATTGGATATCTGTGATGCACTGGTCCCTTCATGGGATATTTGTCCCTTCATAGGATATCTGTCCCTTCATGGGATATCTGTCCCTTCATGGGATATCTGTCCTTTCATGGGATATCTGTCCCTTCATGGGATATCTGTCCCTTCATGGGATATCTGTCCCTTCATGGGATATCTTTGATGCACTGGTGCCTTCATGGGATATCTTTGATGCACTGGTCCCTTCATGGGATATCTGTCCTTTCATGGGATATCTGTCCCTTCATGGGATATCTTTGATACACTGGCCCCTTCATGGGATATCTGTCCCTTCATGGGATATCTGTCCCTTCATTGGATATCTGTGATGCACTGGTCCCTTCATGGGATATTTGTCCCTTCATAGGATATCTGTCCCTTCATGGGATATCTGTCCCTTCATGGGATATCTGTCCTTTCATGGGATATCTGTCCCTTCATGGGATATCTGTCCCTTCATGGGATATCTGTCCCTTCATGGGATATCTTTGATGCACTGGTGCCTTCATGGGATATCTTTGATGGACTGGTCCCTTCATGGGATATCTGTCCCTTCATGGGATATCTGTCCCTTCATGGGATATCTTTGATGCACTGGTCCTTCATGGGATATCTGTCCCTTCATGGGATATCTTTGAGGTGCTGGTCCCTTCATGGGATATCTTTGATGCGCTGGTCCCTTAACGTGATATCTTTGATGCACTGGTCCCTTCATGGGATATCTGTCCCTTCATGGGATATCTTTGATGGACTGGTCCCTTCATGGGATATCTGTCCCTTCATGGGATATCTGCCCCTTCATGGGATATCTTTGATGCACTGGTCCCTTCATGGGAAATCTGTCCCTTCATGGGATATCTTTGATGCACTGGTCCCTTCATGGAATATCTGTCCCTTCATGGGATATCTTTGACGCACTGGTCCCTTCATGGGATATCTGTCCCTTCATGGGATATCTTTGATGCACTGGTCCCTTCATGGGATATCTGTCCCTTCATGGGATATCTTTGATGCACTGGTCCCTTCATGGGATATCTGTCCCTTCATGAGATATCTGTCCCTTCATGGCATATCTGTCCCTTCATGGGATATCTTTGATGCACTGGTCCCTTCATGGGATATCTGTCCCTTCATGGGATATCTGTCCCTTCATGGCATATCTGTCCCTTCATGGGATATCTGTCTCTTCATGGGATATCTGTCCCTTCATGGGATATCTTTGATGCACTGGTCCCTTCATGGGATATCTGTCACTTCATGGGATATCTTTGATGCACTGGTCCCTTCATGGGATATCTGTCCCTTCATTGGATATCTGTGATGCACTGGTCCCTTCATGGGATAGCTGTCCCTTCATGGGATATCTGTCCCTTCATGGGATATCTGTCCCTTCATGGGATATCTTTGATGTGCCTGTCCCTTCATGGGATATCTTTGATGCGCTGGTCCCTTCATGGGATATCTTTGATGCATTGGTCCCTTCATGGGATATCTGTCCCTTCATGGGATATCTTTGATGCACTGGTCCCTTCATGGGCTATCTGTCTCTTCATAGTATATCTTTGATGCACTGGTCCCTTCATGGGATATCTGTCCCTTCATGGGATATCTGTCCCTTCATGGCATATCTGTCCCTTCATGGGATATCTGTCCCTTCATGGGATATCTTTGATGCACTGATCCCTTCATGGGATATCTTTGATGCACTGATCCCTTCATGGGATATCTTTGATGCACTGGTCCCTTCATGGGATATCCGTCCCTTCGTGGGATATCTTTGATGCACTGGTCCCTTCATGGGATATCTGTCCCTTCATGGGATATCTTTGATGCACTGGTCCCTTCATGGGATATCTGTCCCTTCATGGGATATGTGTCCCTTCATGGCATATCTGTCCCTTCATGGGATATCTGTCCCTTCATGGGATATCTTTGATGCACTGGTTCCTTCATGGCATATCTGTCCCTTCATGGGATATCTGTCCTTTCATCGGATATCTGTCCCTTCATGGGATATCTGTCCCTTCATGGGATATCTTTGATGCACTAGTGCCTTCATGGGATATCTTTGATGGACTGGTCCCTTCATGGGATATCTGTCCCTTCATGGGACATCTGTCCCTTCATGGGATATCTTTGATGCACTGGTCCCTTCATGGGATATCTGTCCCTTCATGGGATATCTTTGATGCGCTGGTCCCTTCATGGGATATCTTTGATGCGCTGGTCCCTTAACGGGATATCTGTCCCTTCATGGGGTATCTTTGATGGACTGGTCCCTTCATGAGATATCTGTCCCTTCATGGGATATCTTTGATGCACTGGTCCCTTCATGGGATATCTGTCCCTTCATGGGATATCTTTGATGCACTGGTCCCTTCATGGGATATCTGTCCCTTCATGGGATATCTTTGATGCACTGGTCCCTTCATGGGATATCTGTCCCTTCATGGGATATCTTTGATGCACTGGTCCCTTCATGGGATATCTGTCCCTTCATGGGATATCTGTGATGCACTGGTCCCTTCATGGGATAGCTGTCCCTTCATGGGATATCTGTCCCTTCATGGGATATCTGTCCCTTCATGGGATATCTTTGATGTGCCTTTCCCTTCATGGGATATCTTTGATGCGCTGGTCCCTTCATGGGATATCTTTGATGCATTGGTCCCTTCATGGGATATCTGTCCCTTCATGGGATATCTTTGATGCACTGGTCCCTTCATGGGCTATCTGTCCCTTCATAGTATATCTTTGATGCACTGGTCCCTTCATGGGATATCTGTCCCTTCATGGGATATCTGTCCCTTCATGGCATATCTGTCCCTTCATGGGATATCTGTCCCTTCATGGGATATCTTTGATGCACTGATCCCTTCATGGGATATCTTTGATGCACTGATCCCTTCATGGGATATCTTTGATGCACTGGTCCCTTCATGGGATATCCGTCCCTTCATGGGATATCTTTGATGCACTGGTCCCTTCATGGGATATCTGTCCCTTCATGGGATATCTTTGATGCACTGGTCCCTTCATGGGATATCTGTCCCTTCATGGGATATCTGTCCCTTCATGGCATATCTGTCCCTTCATGGGATATCTGTCCCTTCATGGGATATATTTGATGCACTGATCCCTTCATGGGATATCTTTGATGCACTGATCCCTTCATGGGATATCTTTGATGCACTGGTCCCTTCATGGGATATCCGTCCCTTCATGGGATATCTTTGATGCACTGGTCCCTTCATGGGATATCTGTCCCTTCATGGGATATCTTTGATGCACTGGTCCCTTCATGGGATATCTGTCCCTTCATAGGATATGTGTCCCTTCATGGCATATCTGTCCCTTCATGGGATATCTGTCCCTTCATGGGATATCTTTGATGCACTGGTTCCTTCGTGGGATATCTGTCCCTTCATGGGATATCTGTCTTTTCATCGGATATCTGTCCCTTCATGGGATATCTGTCCCTTCATGGGATATCTTTGATGCACTGGTGCCTTCATGGGATATCTTTGATGGACTGGTCCCTTCATGGGATATCTGTCCCTTCATGGGACATCTGTCCCTTCATGGGATATCTTTGATGCACTGGTACCTTCATGGGATATCTGTCCCTTCATGGGATATCTTTGATGCGCTGGTCCCTTCATGGGATATCTTTGATGCGCTGGTCCCTTAACGGGATATCTTTGATGCGCTGGTCCCTTCATGGGATATCTGTCCCTTCATGGGATATCTTTGATGGACTGGTCCCTTCATGGGATATCTGTCCCTTCATGGGATATCTGTCCCTTCATGGGATATCTTTGATGCACTGGTCCCTTCATGGGATATCTGTCCCTTCATGGGATATCTTTGATGCACTGGTCCCTTCATGGGACATCTGTCCCTTCATGGGATATCTTTGATGCACTAGTCCCTTCATGGGATATCTGTCCCTTCATGGGATATCTGTCCCTTCATGGGATATCTTTGATGCACTGGTCCCTTCATGGGATATCTGTCCCTTCATGGGATATATTTGATGCACTGGTCCCTTCATGGGATATCTGTCCCTTCATGGCATATCTGTCCCTTCATGGCATATCTGTCCCTTCATGGGGTATCTGTCCCTTCATGGGATATCTTTGATGCACTGGTCCCTTCATGGGATATCGGTCCCTTCATGGGATATCTGTCCCTTCATGGGATAGCTGTCCCTTCATGGGATATCTGTCTCTTCATGGGATATCTGTCCCTTCATGGGATAACTTTGATGCACTGCTCCCTTCATGGGATATCTGTCCCTTCATGGGGTATCTTTGCTGCACTGGTCCCTTCATGGGATATCTGTCCCTTCATTGGATATCTGTGATGCACTGGTCCCTTCATGGGATATCTGTCCCTTCATGGGATATCTTTGATGTGCCTGTCCCTTCATGGGATATCTTTGATGCGCTGGTCCCTTCATGGGATATCTTTGATGCGCTGGTCCCTTCATGGGATATCTTTGATGCACTGGTCCCTTCATGGGATATCTGTCCCTTCATTTGATATCTTTGATTCACTGGTCCCTTCATGGACTATCTGTCCCTTCATAGTATATCTTTGATGCACTGGTCCCTTCATGGGATATCTGTCCCTTCATGGTATATCTGTCCGTTCATGGCATATCTGTCCCTTCATGGGATATCTGTCCCTTCATGGGATATCTTTGATGCACTGATCCCTTCATGGGATATCTTTGTTGCACTGATCCCTTCATGGGATATCTTTGATGCACTGGTCCCTTCATGGGATATCTGTCCCTTCATGGGATATTTGTGATGCACTGGTCCCTTCATGGGATATCTGTCCCTTCATGGGATATCTTTGATGCACTGGTCCCTTCATGGGATATCTGTACCTTCATGGGATATCTGTCCCTTATTGGCATATATGTCCCTTCTTTGGGATATCTGTCCCTTCATAGGATATCTTTGATGCACTGGTCCCTTCATGGGATATCTGTCCCTTCATGGGATATCTGTCCCATCATGGGATATCTGTCCCTTCATGGGATATCTGTCTCTTCATGGGATAGCTGTCCCTTCATGGGATATCTTTGATGCACTGGTCCCTTCATGGGATATCTGTCCCTTCATGGGATATCTTTGATGCACTGGTCCCTTCATGGGATATCTGTCCCTTCATTGGATATCTGTGATGCACTGGTCCCTTCATGGGATATCTGTCCCTTCATGGGATATCTGTCCCTTCATGGGATATCTGTCTCTTCATGGGATATCTTTGATGCGCTGGACCCTTCATGGGATATCTTTGATGTGCCTGTCCCTTCATGGGATGTCTGTCCCTTCATGGGATATCTGTCCCATCATGGGATATCTGTCCCTTCATGGGATATCTGTCTCTTCATGGGATAGCTGTCCCTTCATGGGATATCTTTGATGCACTGGTCCCTTCATGGGATATCTGTCCCTTCATGGGATATCTTTGATGCACTGGTCCCTTCATGGGATATCTGTCCCTTCATTGGATATCTGTGATGCACTGGTCCCTTCATGGGATATCTGTCCCTTCATGGGATATCTGTCCCTTCATGGGATATCTGTCCCTTCATGGGATATCTGTCTCTTCATGGGATATCTTTGATGCGCTGGTCCCTTCATGGGATATCTTTGATGTGCCTGTCCCTTCATGGGATATCTTTGATGCGCTGGTCCCTTCATGGGATATCTTTGATGCACTGGTCCCTTCATGGGATATCTGTCCCTTCATGTGATATCTTTGATGCACTGGTCCCTTCATGGGATATCTGTCCCTTCATAGTATATCTTTGATGCACTGGTCCCTTCATGGGATATCTGCCCCTTCATGGGATATCTGTCCCTTCATGGCATATCTGTCCCTTCATGGGATATCCGTCCCTTCATGGGATATCTGTCCCTTCATGGGATATCTGTCCCTTCATGGGATATATATCCCTTCATGGGATATCTTTGATGCACTGGTCCCTTCATGGGATATCTGTCCCTTCATGGGATATCTTTGATGCAGTGGTCCCTTCATGGGATATCTGTAACCCTGGGCGTAGTGTGTGTAGTGGGGCTACGCGAAGCTACGCAAAGTGGGAGAGAAACTACGCCCACCTGCGCACTTCGCGTAGCCCCACTACGCGCCGCATGCCCCCCTCCCCTACATACCTAAATTAATTTTAAAAAATGCACTTACCTTGTCAGCGGCATCCCGGGGCTCCTTCTGCTCGTTCACGCCGCCGTCTTCTAACCAATGCCCTATAGGGGAGATGGGCCGTGGACTCCCTCTTTGGTCATCACCTACCCAGTCGGTCTTTAGACAGACTTCCTTTCGTCTCTACGGTTGTCTCTTCCCTTATCCTCACTCTCTCTCCTCCCCTACCCCCTACTACTTTCTCTCTCCTTTCTCACCTCCCATAATGTATTGCTGATTGTTTGATTTAATGTTTACTTTGTTGTTCTTTTTCTGGTATATTGTTGAACCACATTGTTGCACTTCCTTTCGTCTCTCCTGTCGTCTCCTCCCACATCCCCCCTCTATTTATGTCTCTCCTTCCCTCCTCTCTCAATGTATTGAGACCGAACTATTTTGTCTGATGCCCGATGGAGCCACTTGGTTTAGCTATAGGGGAGATGGGCCGTGGATTCCCTCCTTGGTCGTCACCTACCCAGTCGGTCTTTAGACAGACTTCCTTTCGTCTCTACGGTTGTCTCTTCCCTTATCCTCACTCTCTCTCCTCCCCTACCCCCTACTACTTTCTCTCTCCTTTCTCTCCTCCCCTAATTGTATTGCTGATTGTTTGATATAATGTTTACTTGTTGATCTTCTTCTGGTATATTGTTGAACCATATTGTTGCACTTCCTTTTGTCTCTCCTGTCGTCTCCTCCCGTATCCTCCCTCTATTTATGTCTCTCCTTCCCTCCTCCCTCAATGTATTGAGACCGAACTATTTTGTCTGATGCCCGATGGAGCTACTTGGCTTAGCTATAGGGGAGATGGGCCGTGGATTCCCTCCTTGGTCGTCACCTACCCAGTCGGTCTTTAGGCAGACTTCTTTTCGTCTCTCCTTATTGTCTCTCCCCTAGCTCCTATCCTCTCTCCCCTGAGTCTCTCCCCCTGCCTGCTACTCTGCCTTCCCCCTTGTCCGATGTGCTCTTTGACTAAGCACTCCTTCTCCCCTTATCGGGGAAAGATCCAAGTTTTATACTCTGGAGTCTCAGCGAACCCGCTGAGTGAGTCTACTGTGCCAAGGGAGCCACTCACACTTGAGGTATGGTATGGCACCCCTTGCCAAAGCACTCCCTCTCCCCTTTTTGAGGAAGGATCCAGTATGTAGGCCTTGGAGTATCAGAGACCCCTCCGAGAGAGTCCACTGCGTAAAGGGTGCCTCTCGCAATAGTGATAGGGAAGGGATACCACTTCCCCTGGGATCACAGCTTACTGGACTTTGGACGTTGCCTTGACTCGTCTACCGGTTTGTGTCCCCGTTACCCTTCCCCTCCCCTCCCTATGCTGTGTCTCTCACCCTCCCCTCCTCTTTCCCGCCTTCATTATCTGTCTACTTCCTCTACTCCAACCCTCCTCCCCTGAATCTCTCACCTTGCCTTCTTTTCCCCTTACGTATTTGTGCTTATTGTTTATCTCGACCTTACAAGTAACTATGTTGCCATGCTCTAAGAACTGTGTAACCTTTGTAACGATGTAACCTGTAACTATGATCCGATGCTCATGTAAAGCACTCTGATACCTCCGGGTCTAGCCAGCGCTATATAACACTTTTAAAATAAATAAATAAATAAATAAACAAGAGCAGAGCATCTTCGTAACAACAATGATGATTGGCCTGGACCACTGGACTAAGTCACTGCAGCTCGTGAACTCAGCACCAATCACAATCCTCCTCGCCAGTGACCAGCCGAGCGCCCGGCTCTTCTTTTCAGCTCATCAGCCAGCGGTGCGCTTGGGCTCACTTTTTCGAGCTTTCCCTCCGGTGAAGGCTCTTCAACCACTGTGGCACCTTAATGTGGTCCTAACGCAGCTCATGAAACATCCCTTCAAACCTGTACATAAGGCGGACCTAAAATTCCTCTCTTGGAAGGCGGCCCTTCTTCTTACTTTGACATCAGATGGAAGGGTTCGTGATTTGCAGGCTCTCACTATCCAGGAGCCTTTTCTTCAGTTTAAGAATGAGACAGTAGTACTTTGTACCAACCCTACGTTCATCCCGAAGGTGCCTTCGGACTTTCACTTCAATGAACCAGTGGTCCTGAAGACTTTTTTCCCTCAAAATAAGACTCTAGTAGAGAAATCACTTCACTCACTTGACATTCAGCGTTTCCTGAAGTTCTACCTCCAAAGAACTAAAGATTTCAGGAAGTCACCTCAGCTCTTTGTGGCTTACAGCGCTCCTCGTAAAGGTTTTCCCCTTTCCAAACAGGGGATTGCACGTTGGATTTCCAGCTCTATCCAATATTGTCATCAATTAGTTGGGAAGCCCCTCCAGGGGAAGGTCCGTGCTCCCTCCACGAGGGCTATCTCTTCCTCTACAGCCCTCTTTGCTGGGGTACCTCTCCGGGATATCTGCAGAGCAGCGACCTGGAAGAGTATCCATACATTTACCGGACATTACTGCTTGGACTCTTCGACACGCAGCGATGCTGCAGTGGGCCAAGCAGTCCTGAGGAACATGTTTCAGTAAGCGGTGAGCTTTCCCTCTCTTCCCTCCTTCCTTTTCCTTCATACGGTCCTCGCACATTCTTTGATAGAGTTATTGCGTTTGATTATTTGTGTGTGCATACTTGGGTATGTTATTTGTATATGAACTTTGATGATATCTTTGTTTCCCTACTACTTCTATAATTCGTTTTTTCTTTTTCCTTTTCCTGCTTTTATTGGTGCATTGTAAATGATTTTTCAGGATAATAAGAAGCAAAAAATGTACTCTTGAATGCTAGCTACTATGAAAGTTCCAATACTAGAGTAAGAAAACAAGTTACTTACTTGTAACTTTAGTTCTCCAGTATTGGAAAGTTGAATAGATTCACATGCGACGCACCCTCCTCCCCTGGGATAGCTCGACCTTCTGCATCTCTATGGTTACCCTGTGGCACTACGGCTACGAAAATCTGAAGGTCTGAGGTTCTCTCAGGAGGGTTCTAGAGGGTGAGGCTCATCTGATTGGTTGTTGATTTTATTTTGTCTCTTTTACAAATAGAGGTGGATATGTTACAAAACTGGAATGGGCCTAGGCCTGGTTTCTGATTTGTAATTGGTTTGTGCATTGCTGTTTTTATATATACCGGGTGCTCCCATCTTGAGGACGGGGAATGATTCAGGCATGTGAATCTATGAAAGTTTCCAATACTGGAGAACTAAAGTTACAGGTAAGTAACTTGTTTTCATCTTGAAACAACCCCTGCATATAAACGCTGTGAAGAATCTGATATTTCCCCCGTGGAGGTGCTTCGAGACAAGGGTTAGGACATGAGAGTTGTCCAGGAAGACTCAGAAGTAGCAACGTTCTTCTCACAAGAGGCATCAAATGCTTCCACAGGGCCCAGTAGGTGCATGAACCAATAACAACATTCTGATGCAGGCACGTCCTGTAGCAATAAAGTCATCCAAAATATTTTGTGTTCTTTTAAAGCTCACTTGTGTATGTACATGTGCTGCCAGTATTGATACCCTGGGATAGTTTGTAATTTGACCTGTTTTCATCCTTCCTGCAGGACACTCTATTTGAAGAGCCGCACAGGGCCCCCCGATGGGAGGCGGCTTGTGTGAAGACATCCTGCGGTAGGACCTGGGCCTCTCGGCGCTAATGCGCCAGAGCTATTTCATTCAAAGCTCTAAATGTTACGGAATGATTTATTCTTTTAGAAAGTGTTTTTTAAGTAGAATAGGTACCACATGCACAACATGAACCAAGTCACAAGTATTACATACCTGTGAGTACACGGCAAGGCTTGTGTGTATTTTTGCATGGTTATTTGCTGTTTATTGTCATTTGAAATGTAGGGCATAAGCGTTTTCCATGTTGATATGGAATCCGGTTAACCCTACGCTATTTGTTTTTGAACTTATTTTCCTTGCTGTGTTTGTAATGTTTTATTATTCCAGTTTTGGATCTTTCATAGATTCACATGGGTGAATCATTCCCCGTTGTTGAGCTTCAAGCATGTGAATCTATGAAAGATTCCAATACTGAAGAACTATCGTAACAAGTAAGTAACTCTTTTTCTTTTTGCCTTGCCGTGTTTATAACGTTTTATTCATTCTTGTCATTGGCACACAGCAGGCACACCTTATATGCACAGGGCCACTAATGGTAGATAGATATCTCTGCTGGTACTCTGCTTGTATGCTTCTTTGCACTGTTGTGTTATTTGCCATCTAATGTAAATGGGTTGTAGGGCTTTTGCGTTTTCCATGTTCATATGGAATCCGGTTAGCCCTGGGTATTTTGGGGTGTCTTGTGTGTGCTTTGCTCTGCTTAAAATGCTTTTCCTGATATTGATTTGTAGGGTGTAGCCGTGGCCCTGTTAGTTTAGGGAGGATGTATGTTGGTCTTTCTACCTCTTATTCCAGTGCAGGACGACGGCGATGAGTGATGCACTCCTGTAGTAGACGCGAACCCGCAAGTGAGTTTTACAAAAGGATTCGATAAAGACAACATCAGAGGTACGAAATACATGCTGTGATATTTTTCTTGTTTGTTGATGTGTTTCATGTATTGATGGGCACCTGGTAGAACCGGACATTTGCAAAAATTGAATCTGCCGAAACAAGTGGTAAAAATCTAACATCTGAAAAATTAAACCTGTAAGATATGATGTCTAATCAGAATAGGAGTCTTGCTAAATCTATCTCTGTTTTATCATGCCCTTCATCTGAGCGTTGCTTGTATTAGTCTTTGTTATCCGGTTAGCTGCACAATTCTGAAACACTTTTATTGTTGTCTCTTTACCTATTTAATTTTGGTTTCGAGAATGACTGGCTTCAGTGCTCCTTGAACCCAGCGCTCTCTTGTGCAGCATCCCCTTCTGTGATCCTGGCCACACCTCCAGCCTCAGGACAGGACTGCCCGTTCCTCTGGGCCGTGAGGCTCTGTCGCTGTAGTGTCTGCGTAACCAAGATGCCTGCTTTGTGTATTCACCATTCTGAGAGCTGCTGGGACTCCTGATGAGAAAAGGTGCGCCAGCTGTGCAAGTGAGTGGGGCTCTATTTTCACATCATTATTCCATTGCTTTACAATGGCGGCAGCGGTGGGACTGCGCAGTGAACAGGCTGGGTGTTACTTCCTTTGTTAGTGAATGAGCGTCTTCATGGTTTGTAGAGTTGGTGTGCGGTGGTCTGGGCAGATGAGTGGATGAGTGAATGAGGCAATGGTTGGTTGAACTCCTGGACCCCCCGTGAGTGTGGACACAACAGAAAAACACAGCATTATGCAGATTCCTATGCAGGTTTAGCTTTTCCCATTGAAATGTCCGTCTCTGCAAAGAAGGAACTCTGATGAAAATGTGAATGGCACTTACCACAGTGAAGTGCTGGTGGGGGTTGACTTACTGTCCCCTTTTCTGCAGGTTTTGAAATGTTATTTCGTGAGCAAGAGTAAAGGACCTTTGAAGAACATGGACAGTGAGTAGCAAATCATTTGAGCAATCAGTGAGTGCTGCTTGGAAAATACTTATCAGCCATGTTAAAGTAGTTAAGAGAGATAGAGGCTGGTCAGAGAGAGCCCTTCAGGGGCAGCACACCGGCCCCTCACCCCACAGTGCCTACAGTCTGTGCTCACAGGCATCCTTTCCCAAAAGCAAAGTTGCCTGAGGGACGAAAGGTGAAGATTCAGCTAGATCGTGGGCGGGAGGGCTGGGGCTACTCATTTCCCTCGATGTCCAAGCTTCGGGGGGGGGATGGAAAACCCCCTTTGAGGGTCAGACCTCAACCAGTTGCTGGAGGGCTGGCCCTAGATTTTTTCCTACTCAGGTGTGGTTTGAGTGACCTTTCAGTTCTCAATACCTCGCCCTGGCTCGACAGTCTGATTGTTCTGGTTAGTCCCTTGTTCCAGGACCTCGTGCGCTTGAGCTGAGCCACAGTGACCGCCAAGGGATGTCTTTAGTAACTAAAACCACTCACATTTCACTCCAGGATCATGGGGCAATGGCAGGAAGGTTTGCAGTGCTTGTCTCTGGTGACTGTGGGGCTTCTGGCAGTGGAGGGGCAGAGCTCAGCTTTGTAATCTAGTGCACTAGAAGGCAAGCTACTTTCTCTTATGGCAAGTTAAGAGCCTTTGCTAACATAAGTACATGATGAGCCTGAAGTGATAAATACACTTGTTTCTTGCTTCATTTTATGTGTGTCTTGTCATATGGTAACACGCAAGAAGATCACACAAGCACACGCACTCTCATGGTTGTAGTATATTATCTTCCACAGGAGCTTGGAGGCAGGAGGGGTCGGTAGGGAGAGGACCATTGGCCTGTTAGTTACTTTAGGGTTAAAGGGGGGTGACACAAAAGACATCTTGCAACAGCTCCTGTATACAAATGCTGTGAGGAATGCTATACTTTTCCGGTGGAGGGGCTTCTAGAACTGAGAGTTGTCAAGGAAGCCTCAGAATTAATAAAGTTCTTCTCATAAGGGGCATTAAATGCTTGATCCTTCCTTCCACTGGGATCAGTAGCTTCATGAACCATTACCAATATCCCTGGTAGCACCAGTCATTCCAAAAGTATTTTGTGTTCTTTTAAAGCTCACTTGTGTGTGTAAATGTGCTGCTAGTATTGATACCCTGGGATGGTTCATAATATGACCTGTTTTCATCCTTCCTGCAGGACACTCTATTTGAAGAGCCGCACAGGGCCCCCCGATGGGAGGCGGCTTGTGTGAAGACATCCTGCGGTAGGACCTGGGCCTCTCGGCGCTAATGCACGGAAGCCATTTCATTCAAAGTTCTAAATGTTGCTGAATGTTTAATTATTTTACAAAGAATCGTTTAGGTAGAATAGGGACCACAAGCACAACATAGACAAAGTCACAAATGTCATAGATCACTATTAGTACACGGCAAGGCTTATTTGTATTTTTGCATGGTTATCTGCTGTTTATTCTCATTTAAAATGTGGGGCTTTTGCGTTTTCCATGTTGATATGGAATCCGGTTAGCCCTGTGCTATTTGCTTTTTAACTTGTTTTCCTTGCTGTATTTGTAATGTTTTATTATTCCAGTTTTGGATCTTTCATAGATTCACATGCGTGAATCATTCCCCATTATCGAGATTCAAGTATGTGAATCTATGAAAGATTTCACTACTGAAGAACTATCTTTACAGGTAAGTAACATGTTTCCTTTTTGAACTTGTTTGCCTTGCCGTGTTTGTAATGTTTTATTTGTTCTATAGTTGTCATTGGCACACAGCAGGCACACCTTATATGCACAGGGCCACTAATGCTAGATAGATATCTATGCTAGTACACTGCTTGAATGCTTATTTTCACTGTTGTGTTATTTGCCATCTATTGTAAATGGGTTGTAGGGCTTTTGCGTTTTCCATGTTCATATGGAATCCGGTTAGCCCTGGGTATTTCTGGGTTTCTTGTGTGTGCTTTGCCTTGCTTAAAATCCTTTTCCTGAAATTAATTTGTAGGGTGTAGCCGTGGCCCTGTTAGTTTAGGGAGGATGTTTGTACGTCTTTCTACCTCTTATTCCAATTTAGGGCAACATCGATGAGTGGTCCACGCCCACCACGCCCACTGAAGACATAACGCCAGAAGTGTGTTTCAGGATTTGATAGAAGACAACCTCAGAGCTCCATGGCAGCTGAAGCAGGTATCGAGAAGGGTCCTAGACCTTGACGAAAGTGTGACTACAGGTCGGGCCCCCACATGGAACTCATGGGGCTCATTCCGGATATTGTCTGAGAAAGCGCAATTAGAGGATATCCTCCTCTACCACATATCACACCTTAGCGCGTGTGTCACATTTATGGTATTTTAATCACACATTTTTAGACCATTCACTCTGCACTACACATAGGTGCTGAAGAAAGACATACCACTAAGAGAGCATGGCTGAAACATGTTGACCGACTAGGATATTGGAGTTACCTTAAGATCTCCTTAAATATCCTCCTCTCGTTTTTATCAACTGCCAAGGGCCCATTGATTAAAATAGTCTTTTTTTCCCCAGGGACACTTAAGACAGCTTTTTTAACATTCATTCACTCCTTCTCACTGCACTCTCACGGCACAATACCAGCTCCGCTGTATCCAGGCGTCGTAGCACACCCAAGGCGCACTCGGTGTCTTGGGTGGGGCCCGATGATGAAGCATGTCACCAACTAGGTTGGTGAGTGAGGGCTTTACTATAACCATAATGTGTTTTCTTTCCAAAGCAGAATGTAACCCAATTTGGCAACCATGCTAGACTGATTCTAGAAGTACAGACGGAGAGAGCGTTGCTTCCCCTTTCCCTGAGCCGTGGCCAGGTGGGGTGAGGTCCACACCTATTACAAGTATGTACATTTACATAACTTAGAAGAGTGAAGAAACGATGCGAACACCTAGTGATTTCAGGTGATCTCTGTATCTGTTTTTGATTTTGAGCACAAGTTTGTTTTCATTATCACTATATTTGCAGTAGCTATCAGTAGATACGGTCCTGAAGAAAGCAATGACAAATGTGTCACTAATTGCTGAAACATGTTGACCTTATGAAACACCTGGGCAGTCCATACTATAGTGACTGTCACTGACTACTTTTTAACATTGGCAGAGTGGGTAGCAAGTGAATAAAATTGTTAGTACCGGCTCATCCAATTTTATGAACACTAAATTTTTAATTTTTTTCACACCTTTTGTGCACTGCAACGTCAGTCCCCCACTTGTCAAGTGTGCCAAGATCCTCTAAAACTGAGTAGCAAGACCACAGTAAGACCTATCTGATCGGTTGCTAAACATCTGGACCCTCCACCGTGAAAGCTAAGTGGCACTCCTAGTGGTGGTCTTGATGGAATCCCAAATGATGAAGGGCGGTTCCGTGTGGTGACTGATGGGCATCCTTGTTTGACCACTATGGTGATGACCTTAGATAGATACACACATGTTAAGGACATTCTGGTTGCCAAATTGGGTTACATTGTGCATACACTTCAGTTCTGTCACTAGACCCTCTGATATATTTGTTGTTGAATGCTTGTAGGGAACCTATTGGAGCTTGGTCTTATAAATTCCCTTTGGTCCTAATTAACTGTTTTTGCTTCTTTCCAAAGCAAACATACGCTTGGAGCTCCCACTCCAGAGCTAGTTCTCTTTGATAAAACAACATCGAGGTAAGACATTCATTGCGTGATATTTTTCTTGTTTTGTTGATGTGTTTTTATATTGATAGAAACCTGCTAGAACAGGACCTTTGTAAAATGGAATCCGGTAAAACCAAGTGGTAAAAACATATCAGAATAGGAGTCTTGAAAAATATCTGCGTGTGATGTACACATTCAGCTATTGCATTTTATTCTTATTTTATGCCTCAGATACAGGGTACATTGTTACATGTAGTCCATGGCAGGCTCTGCTGTATCACACTTGTGTGCGAAAGAATAATATCTTAGTATCCTCGGACACGAATGTTGGCATTATATGAAAATAAAGAAGCAAAAGCAGATAAGTATTGTAATGACTAATTCAATGTTTTGGACGTGATTGGGGCTGACTGGACTCAACATCCCACAATGCTTTTCACAGGCACACTTTAAAGGAGGAAGACCCCATGCAAAGCTCTGTAAACGCGCACATTGTCTCCTACTACACGGGACATGCGCGGGTGAAGACTGGACCAAGACCGCACCCGCCCGAGACCGGACCAGGACACATCTCTGTGATCCACGCCTTGGACCTCCGTATAACGGGTAGGTGGAAGATCACAAAGGCTCGCGCGGCAACTCCACTATTGAGACTTTTCACACCGTCGCTCGAGGGGCAATTAGTGAAGAAATAACATCAGGGGAAGATAAATTGGGGCTCAGTGTTCAAGAGGGGTACCTGTGATGGTAACCGATGAGGACTGAGATAATTATGAAAGTTTATCCCAGTATCTTTCATTTCTACATTGTCAAGGCTGCAGGTTTCAT
The DNA here is from genome assembly GCF_964261635.1 of Lissotriton helveticus. Classification (NCBI taxonomy): domain Eukaryota; kingdom Metazoa; phylum Chordata; class Amphibia; order Caudata; family Salamandridae; genus Lissotriton; species Lissotriton helveticus. The sequence continues at coordinate 24,065,923 of NC_136073.1, read as the reverse complement.
GCAGTGCGCCATTGACGCACTTGTGTATTACTCATAAAGTACACTCTGCGTGTACCCTGTAAGGGACAGCACTGCCGATGTATTCTTGTTATTAGTATTTGAATCTGATGTACAATTTGTTTCCGTTAATACCCTCTTGTATTTCTTTCCCTACAGAAATAAGTCTTTGCAGTTCATAAAGAGCGGCATCACCCAGGATGCTGCCAACTGCTTATTTGTCATTGACCTCATGGCGTCAACACCTCTGCCAGTGATGTGCCTGGTACCAAACCCTCTCCTCCTCACATGAACCAGAGTTGAGCCTGAGACCAAACTTTATCTCCAACACCTGGCCAATGGGGAGCCTGGCACTGTCTCCCCGTCTTCATCACCTCAATCACTGGTGAGCTCTGAGCAAATCCCCCATCAACCCACTCAGAACTAGAGTGACCCTCAGCCTTCACCACGTGAGCTGATAAACAGTGTAACACCAACGTGTCCTCTTCATCCCTCCAGTCAAGGATGAGGCTGGCTCAGGCTCCTTCAATCTCAGCCAATGACAATCCTCACAGTGACTCCTGCTCTTCATGAGTGTACCGCGGGTTCAGCACCAAACCCTCCTCTTCGTCACTTCAAAGCCAGGGTGAGCGACAGAACCCTTCTCTTCACGAAGCAGGTCCACGGCCACAGGAGCCGAGCATCTTCATAACAACAATGATGGGTTTGGCCTCGACCACTTGACTACATCACTGCAGCTCGTGAACTCAGCACCAATCACAATCCTCCTCGCCAGTGACCAGCCGAGCGCCGGCCTCTTCGTTTCAGCTCCTCAGCCAGCCGTGCGCTTGGACTCACTTCCCACCTTCATCCCTTACGTTAATGGTCCCCGGTGAGCCAATTGCCAAACCTTTGTCTTCATCATCTGAGCCAAGGCAAGCCGACCCTCAAGCCGTCGCCCTCGTTCTTTTATTTATTGTCTTAAGTGCTGTTGAATGTATACAGCATTTATATCCGAGCCCTGGACAAGACAACGAAACCAGGAGGCAAATGAGGTCTTGTGCTCAGAAACGTAGATAAGGTCGTCGCAGATAATGCAAACATGGTCAATCGAAGACCGAGTAGAAGAGATGGAGAAGATACTGAGGGTCGTGCGCCCACCATGGATCAGCACGGCTCCAAAACACCCCAATAAACATCATATAACGCATTGGACTTACTTAACCAATTATGCAATTCCAACTTCACTGCACCAAGGCACAGTCCTCAAAATACTGCAGTTGCAAAAGGTACTCTTGCCTTTAATGTCCTTAAAACAAAGAGAAATCTGGGCTAATGATGTCATTAGGGAGGTATTCCTCTTTCCCCATCTGTCTTATTTTTAGGATGCCCTCCATCTGAGTGTTGCTTGTCTTAGTCTTTGTTGTTCAGTTTGCCTGCACAATTCTGAAACACTTTCATTGTTGTCTCTTTACCTATTTACTTTTGGTTTGTAGATGGCCGGCTTCAGCGCCCCTTGAATCCAGCGCTCTCTCGTGCAGCGCCCTCTTCTGTGAATTCGGCTGCACCTTCAGCAGCAGGACAGGACTGCACCCTTCCTCTGCAGTGAGGCTCTATCAATGTATGCCTGCTACCAAGATGCCTGCTTTGTGTAATCACCATTCTGACTGCTGCTGAGAATCCTTCTAAGGAAAAGTGCACCCACTGTGCAAGTGAGTGGGGCTCTATTTTCACAAAATAATTCCAGAGCATTACAATGGGGGCAGCGGTGGGACTATGTGTCCTGTCTTATAGTAACGTGCAGCAACATCTCACAAGCACACACTCTCAAGGGTATAGTAGATTACTTACCACAGGAGCATGAATACAAGATGGGGTAGGTAGGGAGAGGTGCACTGGCCTCTTAGTTACTTTAGGGTTAAAGAAGGGGGATACCAAAGAAATCCTGCAACAACCCCTGTATACAAATGATGTGAAGAATGTGACACTTTTCCTGTGGGGGAGCTTCTAGAACAAGGAGTCAGGGCATGAGAGTTGTCAAGAAAGGCTCAGAATTAATAAAGTTCTTCTAATAAGGGGCATTATTTGCTTAATGCTCCATTCCACTGGGCTCAGTAGCTGCATGAACCATTACCAATATCACAGTAGAACAGTCATCCAAAAGTATTTTGTGTTCTTTTCACCCCTCCCATGCTCATGACGAGCTCAGCTTGTCATGAGCCATGGTGGGCGTGTGCTCATGACGAGCTGAGCTTGTCATAACGGTCAGAACGCTCGCACGCGGGGCTAATTCCCCCCGCTGTGCTGAAAGTTCTGAAGAAACGGGTGTGGCCGTAACGAGCTTAGCTCGTCATGAGCACACGGCCACTGTGGCACATGACGAGCTGAGCTCATCACGAGCACCGGGGCGCTGTGCGCGCCCCCTCGCCCCCCAGCACAGCGGGGAATTCCCCGCGACCAACGGGTTAAAGCTCACTTGTGTATGTAAATGTGCTGCCAGTATTAATACCCTTGGATGGTTTGTAATGTGACCTGTTTCCATCCTTCCTGAAGGACACTTTATTTGAAGAGCCGCACAGGGCCCCCCGAAGGGAGGCAGCTTGTGTGAAGACATCCTGCGGTAGGACCTGGGCCTCTCGGCGCTCATGCGCAGAAGCCATTTCATTCAAAGTTCTAGACGTTACAGAATGTTTTATTTTTTTACCAAGGTAGAATAGGTACCACATGCACAACATGAACCAAGTCACAAATGTTACATAACTGTGAGTACACGGCACGGCTTGTGTGTATTATTGCATGATTATTTGCTGTTTATTCTCATTTGAAATGTGGGGCTTTTGCGTTTTCCATGTTGATATGGAATCCGGTTAGCCCTGTGCTATTTGTTCTTGAACTTGTTTGCCTTGCAGTGTTTGTAATGCTTCATTATTACATTATTGGATCTTTCATAGATTCACATGCTTGAACCATTCTCCGTCGTAGAAATGGGAGTCTTACGGTACCTTAGAAAAGCAATGCAATGATGGGTATAGACTAGAAAGGCCCAGATCCTTCAGTTTAGTAACATATAGTATTTTTTTTAAAAAGAGACCAAACTTAGGGCCATATGTATCAAGCTAATTAGCATTCGCAAAGGCCGAAATTCTGCAAATTTCGGCCTTTGCGAATGCTAATTTGACACATGGTATGTATCAAACATGTTTGATGCAAAATAAGGAATAGCAAAATTTGCAATTCCTTATTTTGCGATTGCACTTAAGGAATCGCAAATTTTGCGATTCCTTAAATGCAATGTATCAAACAAAAAATATTCAAAAAATGCCATTAAGGATTCGCAAATTACCACCAACTTCTAGTTGGTGGTAATTTGCGAATTCTTTTCAAAAAGCTTTTTTCCAAAAAACAAAAGGTGCCATATGACGCCCATACATGCCCTTAGGGCATGTATGTGCGCCATATGCCCCCAAATGTCTTTTTCAGGGGTGCAGCAGGGTGTTCTTGAGACACCCCTGCACCCTTGAAGAAATTCCTAATTTGCGATTAGCTAATTGCTAATCGCAAATTGCACCTTCATTCCTATGGGCCTCCTGGCCCATAGAAATGAATGGGTAATTTGCGATTAGCAATTTGCTAATCGCAAATTAGGAATGGTAAAGAATCGCTATTTAATAGCGATTTTGTACATACATACCGTTTTGCGAATTCCAAATAGCGATTCCTTAAAATTCGCTATTTGGAATTCGCAAAACGGTAGTATGATACATATGGCCCATAAGTTTCAACCAATCAGGTTGCAGCACCCTCTGGAACACTCCTCTGATAAGCTCCAGTCCCTCGGATTTTCTACCGATCGTCGTGTAAGGGAGTCTCCACTGAGCGCTGCTTAGTTCTACTTTTTCCAGACTTGTGCCAGAGTTTTCAGTGCTATATCTCTTCTGATATATATAGATAGATATATATATAAGAAACTTAAAACCAGAAAGGAGCCTGTGGCAGATGATGATGGCAGTAATAATTCCTCATCTTCCTCAAGGAGGTTTAAGAAACGAGAGAGAGATGTTTCAGATTCTTATTCCTCTCAGGAACCACCTAAACGTTCCTCTAAAAAGACCCCTCATAGGTCTCACAGAGAACGTAGTCGATCTAAGTCACCACATGAAAAAGGGGTTTCCTCAATGCAAAAGAGGCAGAAAACTATATTTTTTCTTCAGAAATACCTGAAAAATCAAGGTCTGAGCCTCCTACACCTCCTCCTCAAGTTCTACAGAAATTCAAAAACAGTCATCGGCTCTGTCGACGGAGAGATCGTCTATGAGTTTTTCACATCAATGAGAAAATCATTGTTGACTCCATCGACGACGAAGACAAACACTGCAGCGTCTGCATCCTCAACTGCCATTGCATTAACCATGCTGTCTACAGCCACATTCTTCTCAACGATGAGCTCCTCATTGACGAGTCGACTTCTCATACTGACAACGCTCAAAATAATTCCAACCTCTTCACTGAAGATATCGATGACGACACTCTCGTGGACAATAAAATGGACCTCAACGGTGTCGTCAGTCAAAGCGCCGTCTCTAACCTCAACAACATCCTCATCGACGGCTTCGTCAAGAGAAAAATCTACAGAAAAACTCCACTATCAGCAAAAAAAAAACATCTCACACTAGAACATACATCACCCTTTGCTACCTACCCAGGATGATTCTGCAGATGAAGGTCCCTTTGTCGTGTGCACCGTCCATCAGAGATGCACATCAAATGCCAGCAGGATGTCGATGATGATAAATATTACGACCGGGGTACTACACTCTTCAAGAGCAATACCACGAGCACTATCAAGAGGAGACGGTATGTCTTCCTTCATTGCTAGTCTCTGACCTGCAGTTCATGCTTACAGATTACCGGAGGCGTTTGCCACCAACGTCGCCTTCCAATAGGCACAAGCCACCATCTGCAAAGTCTCGCCCTGTGCAGCTGTCAACCCCTAAAGCTCCACGACCATTACTTCTGCCTTCTTTTATAAAGCACACTCTGCAAACCATTCCCCTCCAGGGTCCCCCATCTTCAGAAGATTACGGCGAGGAGGGTGATCCTTGTGAAGCTCCTACTGAAAGGAATGACTATCTTTGCTAACGCCATCATCCCCAACTCTGTCTCCTGAGGTTTCTCCTCTCGAGGACATAGGAGGCTTCCATAACCTTCTAGAAAACGCAGAAAGGAGGTTTGAATGTCCCATGCCTACAAAACAGATAGACTGTTTTCTTTACGATTCTAACGAGCCCTTCCGAAAGACCATCAGGGCTATGACCATTGTCGACTACATCTGGGATGAGGGCGTAAAAACAAAGAAGAATCGGCCACATTAGCTGCTCTGTTACCACGCCTGGAAGAAAAATACAAAGCCACGGAGGATGCTCCTGCATGTCTCATTGGGCATCTAAAACCGTAAACATTCAGGCGGCCCTGCGCCCTTCGAATAACCCTTTAGCACCTATTCCGGCTCCTCCAGACAAAGAGGGTTGGCGCTTTGATAACATTGGGAAGCATTTTTCTTCAATATCAGCGCTGACAGTAAGAGTGGCAAACTCTTTGGCTGTCCTTGGAAGATATGATCGCCAGATGTGGTTGGACATAGACAAACCTCCTGATGACGTTAGGGATGAAGCCAAAAAGGCCTTGCAGGAAGGTGAATGCACTTCAACTGAAATTATTGATTGCGCAATGGACATTACCAGTACTGGTTTCTGACAACTAGCCTCAGCTGCAGTTTTAAGAAGTTAGGGTTGGCCTATGGCCACCTCCTTTAGGCCAGAGGTTCAAAATAAGATCTTAGACCTTCCTTCCTATGACGAAGCCCTCTCCGGCAAACATGTCGATGACACCCTCCAGGCCATCATAACAGACACTGACACAGCCAAATCAGTGGGGGCCCTGCAATACAGGAAAATGCCTTTTCAAGGAGCATGGGGAAGAAAACAACCCTCTTATAGAGGAGGCTACCAGCAATATCACTACCCAGAATATTCAACAGCTTCTCAGCCATTTCGTACCAAATAACAGCAAAGATAACCACCACAAGAAGCCTATACTAGACGACCTCCAATGGGAAAATTGGGACTGCAAGGAAAGGATACTGGCCGCCGTCAATGATGTGTTAAATTCACCGGTACTCCCCATTTCCTGCCCCTGCCTCGGAGGGAGGATAACCTGTCACCTTCAACGCTGGCAAGAAATCACAACCGACCAATGGGTCCTAGACCTTATTCAATTCAGCCATACTTTAGAATTCCTCCAACAAACACCACCAGCCCAGCCTGAAATCTCGACACAAAAACATTTGCAACTCCTCAAGTTGTAGGTCAAAACCCTGCTCAGAAAAGGATCTATAGAGCGAGTTCCTGGAGCTCACAAAGGGAGAGGTGTCTATTCCTGCTTTTTCTTGGTCTGAAAGAAGTCAAAGGAGTGGCGACTGATACTGGACCTGAGAAACCTGAACACTTATCTCAGGCAGCAGCTGTTCCGCATGGTAACACTGCAGGATATACTGCAGCTGATAGACCAAGGAGACTTTATGTCAACCTTCGATCTCCAAGATGCATATTTTCATGTTCCCATCCACCCAAAACACAGAAAATATTTAAGATTCACTGCAGCCATTACCAATTGAAGGTTCTCCCCTTTGGCGTAAAATCCATCCCTCGCATGTTCACAAAGTGCTTGGCGCCTGTAGCATCATTTCTGAGACAACAAAAACATCAATTGTTTCCTTATCTCGATGACTGGTTGATCAAAGCTCCTTCCTGCCAGGCCGCACAGAGATCAACAACCGCCTGCATGAGCCTCTACAGCGAGCTGGGCCTCACACTGAAACCACAGAAGTCAGTTCTTCAACCATTACAGAGGATAACATATTTAGGGGCCACACTAGATACAACGCTCAACAAAGCGTACCCCACACCAGAGAGACAACTAAAATTAATAACTCTAGCAAAATTGGTACAAAGAAAAAAGTCTCTTTCCGTTCGCCTCTACAAGTCTCTCCTATGGATGGTGTCATCTTGCCTTCCTTTTGTTCCATTCTGCTGTCTGCGCATGTGTCGGCTGCAAGAGGAATTGGGCAGACAATGGATACAAGCAACGGGATCTTTCGACAACCTCATCCAAGTCACTCCGGGCATGATCAAAGCCTTGTCCTGGTGGACACGGCGCGCACATCTGTCAATCGGCCTGCCTTTTTTTACTCAGGTTTCTCCTTTTGATTATCACCACCGACGTTTCCCTCGAGGGTTGGGGAGCTCATCTCCAAGATCTACAAGTCGGAAGCAAATGCCATCCTTCTCCACATCGATCTGCTCTACCTCAAGGCAGTGCATCTAGCATCGCAGGCTTTTCTCCCCAGAATAAAAGATTCAGCAGTGCTCATCCACACGGACAATACTACCAGGGATGACTCAAGGCCTCACCCGCTGTCCCATGAAGCACCAAGTATTTGGGAATGGTCAATCCGTCACAAAGAACATCTAGAATGACTCCCAGGGAAGCACAATACCATAACCGACACTCTCAGAAGACTGACGGCTGCTTGTTATCAGTGGAAAAACAATCAGAAGATCCTGAGGAACATCTTTCTCTATTGGGGCAAACCGAATCTGGACCCCTTCGCAACACCCCAGAACTGAAAATGCCGGTTCTACGCTAGCTGACATCCACAACCGGGGTCATCGGGGAATGTGTTTTCAAACACATGGTTTGGAATCTTTGCCTGCGCCTTTCCTCTGATTCCTCTCCTCCTGAGAGTCCTCATGAAGATGAAAGCCGAGCCTTGCAGGATCCTTCTCATAGCTCCAACATGGCCGCACCAACATCTGTTCACGGAGTTACTCCTCCTCTCAGAGAGGCGCCAAATCCAGCTGAAGCCGATACCCTCTCTACTGACAACGAACCGGGCCAAGTACTGCACAAGGATCCCAAATCACCTCGCTCGTCAGCCTGGCTCCTGAACGCAACGAATGTACGCATCTAACATTCCACCAGACTGCAGTGAGATCTTAGCCCAAGTTCGTGCAGACAGTACAAATAAGATTTATCGCCTCAAGTGGAAAAGATTTTGCATCTGGTACCAAACTGTCAATGTGCATCCACTTTAATCTACACTGAAAGAAATCCTTCCGTATCTTCTGCACCTGGAAAAATCGGGTCTTGCTCATGCGTCCATTAAAGTCCACTTAGCTGCCATTTCCTGATTCCATCGATCAGCTACGTCACCCTCATTAGCATACTCGTCAAACAATTCCTCGTAGGATTATTCAGGTTCTTCCCTCCAGTGAGGCCTCCTTCTGCTTGCTAACTTAACGCTGAACTTTCACAATTAATGAAGGACTCTTTCGAGCCCATCCACAAAGCGGATCTTAAGTTCCTGTCCTGGAAAGTAGCTCTGCTCTTGGCTTTAACATCAGACAGAAGAGTCAGTGAGATACAAGCTCTAACCATTCAGAAACCTTTCCTTCGAATAGGCGCGATAGGGTAATACTATTAACAAACCCTACTTTGATTCCAAAAGTCCCATCAGACATTCACCTCGATGAGCCAGTGATTCTAAAAACGTTTTTTCCAGACACGAAGACGCCAGCCGAGAGGGCTTTGTACTCTGTAGACGTCAAAAGATGCTTAAAGTTCTACTTATAAAAAACAAAAAGCTTTCCCAAATCCAACCATTTGTAGCATATAATGCTCGAAGAAAAGGATATCCTCTCTCAAAGCAGAGCATTGCTAGATAGATATCCAGCAGCATTCAATTCAGAAATCTGACACGCCATAGCGCACAACGCTGCTTCCTCATTCTACAAGAATTATGTCTACTTCAACTGAGTTGTTTGCCGGTGTGTCTCTCTAAGAATGTTTCTGGGCAGCGACCTGGAAGAATAAACACACTTTTATGCGGCACAACTGCTTGGAAGCTGCAGTTCACAGTGCTGCGGCAGTGGGCCAAGCGGTGCTACGGCCTCCTTGCCCGTGAAGGTGAGCCATTACCTTGTTCCCACCTTCCTCCTACCTGTTACACACATTTTACATTGCATTTATATGCATCTCTATAAATGTATTCTATCTATATATATACATACAGATATATGTATCTGTATAGTTTTGTTTAATCTGATTCAGGCATGTGAATCTATGAAAGAACCAATATTGAAATAAGAGAATAGGTTAGTTACCTGTAACTCTCGTTCTCTAGTATTGGAATTTTTCATAGATTGACATGTGACCCACCCTCCTCCCCTGGGAAGCTCATCTTCTCTCTCAGTGGGTGTTTATTTACACTCCTGCTCTAAAAATCTGAGGGACTGGAGCTTCTCACAGCATTGTTTCAGAGGGTGGTGCAACCTGATTGGTTGAAACTTAAGTTTTGTCTTTTTTTTTTATACAACCATGATGTGTTACTAAACTGAAGAGCCTGGGCCATTTCTAATTCATACCTATCATTGCATTGCTTTTCTAAGGTACCGTGGGACTCCCATCTCGACGACAGGGAATGATTAAAGGATGTAAATCTAGGAAAGATTCCAATACTGGAGCACTATCGTTCCAGGTAAGTAAATTATTTTCTTTTTGAACTTGTTTGCCGTGCCGTGTTTGTAATGTTTTATTTGTTCTATAGTTGTCATTGGCACACAGCAGGCACACCTTATATGCACAGGGCCACTAATGGTAGATAGATATCTCTGCTGGTACACTGCTTGTATGCTTCTTTTCACTGTTGTGTTATTTGCCATCTATTGTAAATGGGTTGTAGGGCTTTTGCGTTTTCCATGTTCATATGGAATCCGGTTAGCCCTGGGTATTTTGGGGTGTCTTGTGTGTGCTTTGCCTTGCTTAAAATGCTTTTCCTGAGATTGATTTGTAGGGTGTAGCCGTGGCCCTGTTAGTTTAGGGAGGATGTTTGTAGGTTTTTCTACCTCTTATTTCAATTTAGGACAACAGCAACGAGTGATCCACGCCCAAAGTCCACAAGAGACCGGAAGTGAGTTTCACAAAAGGATTCGATAAAGACCACATCAGAGGTACACAGTAATGCTGTGATATTTTTCTTGTTTTGTTGAAGCGTTGATGGGTGCCTGGTAGAACTGGACCTTTCTAAAAATGGAATCCGCCAAAACCAAGTGGCAAAAATATAACATCTGAAAAATGAAACCTGTGAGATATGATATCTAATCAGAAAAGGAGTATTGCAAAATCTGTCTTAGTTTTATCATGGCCTCCATCCTAGTGTTGCATGTATTAGTCTTTGTTATTCGGTTAGGTGGCACAATTCTGGAACACTTTTATTGTCTATTCATCTACTTTCTTTTTATTTCGAGAATGTCCAGCTTCAGTGACCCTTGAATCCAGCTCTCTTTCCGGCAGCGCCCTCTTCTGTGATCCTGGCCACACCAGGACTGCACCGTTCCCCTGGGCAGTGAGGCTCTATCGCTGTAGTGCCTGCTTACACAAACTGTGCAAGTGAGTGTGACTACATTTTCATACAATAATTCCATTGCTTTACAATGGTGGCAGCGGTGGGACCGAGCAGTGAACAGGCGCGGTGGTGCCTCCTTTGTTACTGAATGAGCTTCTTCATTATTTAGAGAGTTTGTGTGCAGTGGTTTGGGCAGATGAGTGTGTGGATGAGATAAAGAGACAATGGATGGATGAACTACTAGACCAGTGAGTGTAGACACCACAGAAAAGCACAGCATTCTACAGATTCCTATGTAGGTTTTGCTTTTTTTTCCCATTGAAATGTCCATCTCTCTGCAAAGAAGGAACTCTGATAAAAATGTGAATGGCACTTTCCACATTTCTGCAGGTTTTAAAATGTTATTTCGTGAGCAAGACTAAAGAACTTTTGAAGAACATGGCCACTGAGTAGCAAATCATTTGAGCAATCAGTGTGTGCTGCTTGGAAAAGAGTTACTAGCCATGCATGTCAAAGTAGTTAACAGAGACAGAGGCTGGTCAGAGAGAGCCCTTCGGAGGCAATTCACCGGGTCATCTACCCCATACAGTGCCTACAGTCTGTGCTCTCAGGCAACCTTTCCAAGAAGCAAAGTTTCCAGCTGGATGAAAGGTGAAGATTCAGCTAGAGGGCGGGAGGGCTGGGGCGACTCATTTCCCTAGATGTCCGGGCTTCGTGGAGGATGGAAAACCCACTTTGAGGATTTGACCTCCACCGGTTGCTGGAGGGCTGGCCCTAGACTTTCCTACTCAAGTGTGGTTTGAGTGACCTTTCAGTTCTCAAGACCTCGCCCTGGCTCGACTGTCTGGTTGTTCTGGTTCGGCCCTTGTTCCAGGACCTCATGTGTGCTTGAGCTGAGCCGCAGTGCCCTACAAGGGATGTGTTTAGTAACTAAAACCACCCACATTTCACTCCAGGATTATGGGGCAATGGCAGGAAAGTTTGCAGTGCTTGTCTCTGGTGACTGTGGGGCTTCTGGCAGTGGAGGGACAGAGCTCAGCTTTGTAATCCAATGCACTAGAAGGCAAAATACTGTTTCTTATGACAAGTTAAGAGCCTTTGCTAACATAAGTGCATGATGGGCCTGAAGTGATAGATACACTTGTTTCTTGCTTCATTTTCTGTGTGTCTTGTCATATGGTAACACACTGCAGCATCACGCAAGCACACACACTCTCATGGTTGTAGTATATTATCTTCCACAGGAGCTTGGATGCAGGAGGGGTCGGTAGGGAGAGAAGCAATGGCCTGTTAGTTACTTTAGGGTTAAAGAAGGGTGACACAAAAGACATCCTGCAACAACTCCTGTATACAAATGCTGTGAGGAATGCTATACCTTTCCAGTGGAGGGGCTTCTAGAACTGAGAGTTGTCAATGAAGGCTCAGAATTAATAAAGTTCTTCTCATAAGGGACATTCATTGCTTGATCCTTCCACTGGGATCAGGCGGTGCATGAACTCTTTCCAATATCCCTGGAGCACCAGTCATTCCAAAAGTACTTTGTGTTCTTTTAAAGCTCACTTGTGTATGTACATGTGCTGCCAGTATTGATACCCTGGGATGGTTTGTAATTTGACCTGTTTTCATCCTTCCTGCAGGACACTCTATTTGAAGAGCCGCACAGGGCCCCCCGATGGGAGGCGGCTTGTGTGAAGACATCCTACGGTAGGACCTGGGCCTCTCGGCGCTAATGCGCAGAAGCCATTTCATTCAAAGTTCTAAATGTTGCAGAATGTTTTATTCTTTTATAAAGAATTGTTTAGGTAGAATAGGGACCACATGCAGAAACATAAACAAAGAATTTCATACATAACTGTGAGTACACGGCACGGCTTGTGTGTATTATTGCATGATTATTTGCTGTTTATTCTCATTTGAAATGTGGGGCTTTCGCGTTTTCCATGTTGATATGGAATCCGGTGAGCCCTGTGCTATATGCTTTTTAACTTGTTTTCCTTGCTGTATTTGTAATGTTTTATTATTCCAGTTTTGGATGTTTCATAGATTCACATGCGTGAATCATTGCCCATTATCGAGATTCAAGTATGTGAATCTATGAAAGATTTCACTACTGAAGAACTATCGTTAGAGGTAAGTAACTTGTTTCCTTTTTTAACTTGTTTGCCTTGCCGTGTTTGTAATGTTTTATTTGTTCTATAGTTGTCATTGGCACACAGCAGACACACCTTATATGCACAGGGCCACTAATGCTAGATAGATATCTCTGCTGGTATTCTGCTTGTATGCTTCTTTTCACTGTTGTGTTATTTGCCATCTATTGTAAATGGGTTGTAGGGCTTTTGCGTTTTCCATGTTCATATGGAATCCGGTTAGCCCTGGGTATTTTGGGGTGTCTTGTGTGTGCTTTGCTCTGCTTAAAATGCTTTTCCTGAAATTAATTTGTAGGGTGTAGCCGTGGCCCTGTTAGTTTAGGGTGGATGTTTGTACGTCTTTCTACCTCTTATTCTAATTTAGGGCAACAGCGATGAGTGGTCCACGCCCACTGAAGACATAACGCCAGAAGTGTGTTTCAGGATTTGATAAAAGACAACATCAGAGCTCCATGGTGGCTAAAGGAGGTATTCAGAAGGGTCCTAGACCTTGACGAAAGTGTGACTACAGGTCAGGCCCCCACATGGTACTCGTGGGACACTTTCCGTATATTTTCGGAGAAAGCGCAATTAGAGGAAATCCTCCTCTGCCACATATCACACCTTAGCGTGTGTGTCACATTTATGGTCTTTTAATAACCCATTTTTAGACCATTCACTCTGCACTACACATAGGTCCTGAAGAAAGCCATACCACTAAGAGAGCATGGCTGAAACATGTTGACCGACTAGGATATTGGAGTTACCTTAAGATCTCCTTAAATATCCGCCTCTCGTTTTTATCAACTGCCAAGGGCCCATTGCTTAAAATAGTCTTTTTTCCCATGGGACCCTTAGGACAGCTTTTTTAACATTCACTCACTCCTTTTCACTGCACTCTCACAGCACAATACCAGCTCCGCTGTATCCAGGCGTTGTAGCACACCCGAGGTGCACTCGGTGCCTTGGGTGGGGCCCGATGATGAAGCATGTCACCAACTAGGTTGGTGAGTGAGGGCTTTACTATAAACATAATGTGTTTTCTTTCCAAAACAAACATAGGCTAGGAGCTCCCACTCCAGAGCGAGCTCTCTTTGATAAAACAACAACCAACAGAGGTAAGACATTCATTGCCTGATATTTTTCTTGTTTTGTTGATGTTTTTATATATTGATAGAAACCTGCTAGAACAGGACCTTTGTAAAATGGAATCCGCTAAAACCAAGTGGTAAAAACATATCAGAATAGGAGTCTTGCAAAATATCTGCGTGTGATGCACATATTCAGCTATTGCATATAATTCTCATTTTATGCCTCGGATACAGAGTATATTTTTGCGCGTAGTCCATGACAGGCTCCGCTGGAAGACACTTGTGTATGAAAGAATAATGACTTAGTATCCTCGGACATGAATGTCAGCATTATAGGAAAATAAGGAAGCAAAAGCAGATAAGTATTATAATGACTAATTCAATGCTTTGAATGTGATTGGGGCTGACTGGACTCAGTATCCCACACTGCTTTTCACAGGCGCACTTTAGAGGAGGAAGACCCCATGCAAAGCGCTGTAAACGCGCAGATTGTCTCCTACTACATGGGACATGCCCAGATGAAGACTGGACCAAGACCGCACCCGCCCGAGACCGGACAAGGCCACATCTCTTTAATCCACGCCGTGGACCTCCGCAGAGCGGGTAGGTGGAAGATCACAAAGGCTCGCGCGGCAACTCCACTTTCTCATCGAGGCGATTAGTGAAGGAATAACCTCAGTAGAAGAGGAATTGGGGTCAGTGTTCAAGAGGGGGGCCTGAGACGGTAACCAATGAGGACTGAGATAATTCTGAATATTTATCACAGTATCTTTCACTTCTCCTATGTAAATTCTGCAGGTCTCACGCTGTATATCGAATTATTCCCATGTAAAGGCTGTGTTTTTGGGGCACTTGTGTATTATTCATATGAGTACACTCTGCAAGTACTCTGTAGAGGACAATAATGCCAATGTATTCTTGTTATTAGTATTTTGAATCTGATCAACTGTTTGTTTCCATTAACACCCTCTTGTATTTCTTTCCCATACAGAAATAATTCATTGCCTTTCATAAAGAGCGCCGTCACCCAGGACCCTGCCAACTGCTTATTTGGCATTAACCCCATGGCTTCAACACCTCTGCCAGTGATGTGCCTGGTACCAAACCCTGTTCTCTTCACGTGACCCACAGTTGAGCCTGAGACCAAACTTTATCTCCAACACCTTGGCCAATGGCGACTCTGACACTGTCTCCCCTTCATCACCTCAACCCCAGGGGAGCTCTGAGCAAATCCCCCATCAACCCATTCAGAGTTAGTGACACTCCACCTTCACCACCTGAGCTGATATACAGGGCAACACCCACGTGTCCTCTTCATCCCTTCAGTCAAGGATGAGGCTGGCTCAGTCACTTTCAATCTCAGCCAATGACAGTCCTCACAGTGACTCCTGCTCTTCATGAGTGTACCGCGGGTTCAGCACCAAAGCCTCCTCTTCATCACTTCAAAGCCAGGGTGAGCGACAGAGCCCATCTCTTCACAAAGCAGGTCCACGGCAACAGGAGCCGAGCATCTTCATAACAACGATGATGATTGGCCTCGACCACTGGACTACATCACTGCAGCTCGTGAACTCAGCACCAATCACTATCCTCCTCAACAGTGACCAGCCGAGCACCCACCTCTTCATTTCAGCTCATCAGCCAGCGGTGCGCTTGGACTCACTTCCCACCTTCATCACATACGTTAGTGGTCCCTGGTGAGCCACTTGCCAAACCTGTGGCTTCATCATCTGAGCCAAGACAAGCCGACCCTCAAGCTGTCGCCCTCGGTCTTTCATTTACTTTCTTCAAGTGCTGTTGAATGTATACGGCATTTGTATCAGAGCCCTGCACAAGACAAAGAAACCAGGAGGCAATTGAGATCTTGTGCTCAGAAACGTAGATAAGGTCGTTTCAGATAATGCAAACATGGTCAATCGAAGACCGAGTAGAAGAGACGGGAGAAGATACTGAGGGTCGTGAGCCCACCACGAATGCTGTTTCAGTTTTTCTCAAACTAAGTCTTGTCTCTCTGGTGCTCCTTCTTCATCAAGGTCTTCTGCACGAGGCAAGTTGAATCCTCCACTGTCTACAACAAGGCGCACAACATCAGCATAGCTCCAGAACGCCCCAATGAACATCGTATAACGCATTTGACTTTCTTAACCAATTATGCAATTCCAACTTCACTGCACCAGGGCACAGTCCTCAAAATACTGCAGTTGCAAAAGGTATTCTTGCCTTTAATTTCCTTAAAACAAAAAAAATCTGGACTGATGATGTCATTAGGGAAGTATTTCTCTTTCCCCATCTGTCTTATTTTTAGGATGCCCCCCATCTGAGTGTTACTTGCATTAGTCTTTGTTATTCAGTTTGGCTGCACAATTCTGAACCACTTTCATTGTTGTTTCTTTACCTCTTACTTTTGGTTTGTAGATGGCCGGCTTCAGCGCCCCTCGAATCCAGTGCTCTCTCGTGCAGCGCCCCCTTCTGTGAATCCGGCTGCACCTTCAGCAGCAGGACAGGACTGCACCCTTCCTCTGTGCAGTGAGGCTCTAGCAATGTATGCCTGCTTAACCAAGATGCCTGCTTTGTGCATTCACCATTCTGACTACTGCTGAGAATCCTTGTAAGGAAAAGTGCACCAACTGTGCAAGTGAGTGGGGCTGCATTTTCACAAAATAATTCCAGAGCATTACAATGGGACAAGCGGTGGGACTATGTGTCCTGTCTTATAGTAACACGCAGCGACATCACACAATCACAGAAGCACACACTCTCATGGGTATAGTAGATTAATTACCACAGGAGCATGAATACAGGATAGGGTAGATAGGGAGAGGTGCAATGGCCTCTTAGTAACTTTAGGGTTAAAGAAGGGGGATACCAAAGAAATCCTGCAAAAACCCCTGTATACAAATGCTGTGAAGAATGTGACACTTTTCCAGTGGAGGTGCTTCTAGAACAAGGGGTCAGGGCATGAGAGTTTTCAAGAAAGGCTCAGAATTAATAAAGTTCTTCTAATAAGGGGCATTAATTGCTTAATGCTCCCTTCCACTGGGATCAGTAGCTTCATGAACCATTACTAATATCCTTGTAGCAACAGTCATCCAAAAGTATTTTGTGTTCTTTTAAAGCTCCCTTGTGTATGTACATGTGCTGCCAGTATTGATACCCTTGGATGGTTTGTAATGTGACCTGTTTTCACCCTTCCTGCAGGACACTCTATTTGAAGAGCCGCACAGGGCCCCCCTATGGGAGGCAGCTTGTGTGAAGACATCCTGCGGTAGGACCTGGGCCTCTCGGCGCTCATGCGCCAGAGCCATTTCATTCAAAGTTCTAGACGTTACGGAATGTTTTATTCTTTAACCAAGAATTGTTTAGGTAGAATAGGGACCACATGCACAACATGAACCAAGTCACAAATGTCATACATAACTGTGAGTACACGGCACGGCTTGTGTGTATTATTGCATGATTATTTGCTGTATATTCTCATTTGAAATGTGGGGCTTTTGCGTTTTCCATGTTGATATGGAATCCGGTTAGCCCTGTGCTATTTGTTTTTGAACTTGTTTGCCTTGCAGTATTTGTAATGCTTCATTATTACAGTATTGGATCTTTCATAGATTCACATGCTTGAACCATTCTCCGTCGTCGAAATGAGGGTCTTACGGTACCTTAAAAAAGCAATGCAATTATGTGTATAGACTAGAAAGGCCCAGACCCGTCAGTTTAGTAGCATATAGTCATTTTTTTAAAAGAGACCAAACTTAAGTTTCAACCAATCAGGTTGCAGCACCCTCTGGAACACTCCTGTGATAGGCTCCAGTCCCTCAGATTTTCTACCGCTCGTCGTGTAAGGGAGTCTCCACTGCGCGCTGCTTAGTTCTACTTTTTACAGACTTGTGCTAGAGTTTTTTAGTGCTATATCTCTTGTGATATATAGATATATATAGAAATATTAAATATACCTGTTGCTCCTGCTCCAAATCTGACTCCTGAAATGTAAGAATAGGCAAAGAAAGGTCTATTCCGAACCTGTGGCACTTGTAGTGAAAAGAGGCTGTATTCTGATGGCCTTCATCGAGACTGCTTATACTGCCTTTGTCCATCTCATAAGGCCAAGGACTGCAAGGTTTCTTATACCGTTTCTTCGAAGACCTTAAAAGACCGTTAAGGGAGACTGCTTTTATGGATCCAGAAACTTAAAACCAGAAAGGAGCCTGTGTCAGATGATGATGGCAGTAAGGATTCCTCATCTTCCTCAAGGAGGTTTAAGTAAAGAGAGAGAGATGTTTCAGATTCTCATTCCTCTCATTAACCACCTAAAAAACCTCTAAAAAGACCCCTCACAGGTCTCTCAGAGAACGTAGTCCATTTAAGTCACCACATGAAAAAGAGATTTCCTCAAAGCAAAAGAGGCAGAAAGTCTGTTTTTTCTTCAGAAAGACCTGAAAAATCATGGTCAGAGCCTCCTACACCTCCTCCTCAAGTTCTACAGGAATTCAAAAACCGACTGCCATTACGTTAACCATGCTGTCTACAGCCACGTCCTTCTCAACAATGAGCTCCTCATTGACGAGTCAAATTCTCATACTGTCAACGCTCAAAATAATTCCAACCTCTTCGCCAATGATAATGATGAGGTCGACACTCTTGTGGACAATTAAATCGACCTCAAAAGTGTCGTCAGTCAAAGCAGCATCTCTGACCTCGACGACACCCTCATCGATGGCTTCGTCAAGAGAAAAATCTACAGAAAATCTCCACTTTCAGCAAAAAAAGAACCATCTCACACCAGAACATACATCACTCAGTAAGGTGTCTCCTTTGCTACCTACCCAGGATGATTCTGAAGATGAAGGCCCCTTTGTCCTTGCGCAGGGTCTATCAGTGATGCACGTCAAATGCCAGCAGGATGACGATGAATATTACGACCGGGGTAGTACGCTCATCAAGACCAATTCCACAAGCAATATGAAGAGAAGATGGTATGTCTTCCCTCAATGCTCGTTTCCGACCTGCATTTCATGCTAACAGATTACCAAAGGCGTTTGCCACCAACGTCGCCTTCCACTCGGCACACTCCCCCATCTGCAACGTCTCCCCCTGTGCAGCTGCCAACCCCTCAAGCTCCACAATCATTACTATTTTCCCCTCCAGGAGCCCTCTTCTTCAGATGATGACGGAGAGGAGGGTGAGCTGCGTGAATCTTATACTGAAAGGAATGACTATCTTCTGCCAA
The DNA here is from genome assembly GCF_964261635.1 of Lissotriton helveticus. NCBI lineage: Eukaryota > Metazoa > Chordata > Amphibia > Caudata > Salamandridae > Lissotriton > Lissotriton helveticus. The sequence continues at coordinate 24,047,038 of NC_136073.1, read as the reverse complement.
CGCCATCATCTCCAACTCTGCCTCCTACGGATTTTCCTCCCTAGGACATAGGGGGCTTCCATAGCCTTCTCAAAAGAGCCGCAATGAGGTTCAATCTTCCCATGACTACAAAACAGACTGTTTTCCTTGCAATTCCAACGAGCCCTTCCGAAAGAGCATCAGAGCTATGACCATTGTCGACTATATCTGGGACGAGGGCGTTAAAACAAAGAAGAATCCGGCCACAGTAGCTGCTGTGTTACCACACCTGGATAAAAAATACAAAGCCACGGAGGATGCTCCTGCATGTCTAATTGGGCATCACAATCTCGATTCGTAAATACTCGGGCGGCCCTGCGCCAGTCGAAAAACCCTTCAGCACCTATTTCGGCTCCTCCAGACAAAGAGGGTAGGCGCCTTGATAACATTGGGAAGCATTTTTTCTCAATCTCTGCGCTTACAGTAAGAGTGGCAAACTCTGGCTGTCCATGGAAGATGCGATCGCTAGATGCGGTTAGATATCGCCCGGACATAGACAAACCTCCCGAGGATGTAAGGGATGAAGCCAAAAAGGCCTTGCAGGAAGGTGAGCGCACTTCATCCGAAATTATTGATTGCGCCAAGGACATTGCCAGTACTGGTTTCTGACAACTAATAGTAGCTGCAGTTTTAAGAAGACGGCTGGCTCAAGGCCACCTCCTTTAGGCCAGAGTTTCAAAATAAGATCTTAGACCTTGCTTACAATGGAGAAGCCCTCTCTGGCAAACATTCAGATGACAACCTCCAGACACTAACACAGCCAAATCAGTGGGGACCCTTAAATGCAGGAAAATGCCTTTTCAAGGTGTATGGGGAAGAGGACAATCCTCCTATAGAGGAGCCTACTAGAAATATCACTGCCCAGAATATTTAACAGGTTCTCAGCCATTTAATCCCCAATAACAGCAAAGACAACCACCACAAGCGGACAATACTAGAGGACTTCCGATGGGAAAATTGGGACAGCAAGGAAAGGATACTGGCCGCAGTCACTGTTAAAGGCACCGGCTACTCCCCCCATTTCCTGCACCTTGCCTCAGAGTGAGGATAACGAGTCACCTTCAATGCTGGAAAGAAATCACAACCGACCAATGGGTCTTAGACCTTATGCATTGCTGCCATACAATAGAACTTTTATTTATTTATTTATTTGAAAGTTTTATAGAGTGCAAACAAGACCCAAAGGGGTATCAGAGCGCTGTACAGCGTTGTCGTCAGTAATTATACAGAACATATAGATGGTAATACATTAGTATCAGTGGTGCAATCTAGCGCTCGGAGTAAAAATCTTATATCAGTGAGATTGTCGAAGGACCAAGATTTTGGTTATTAACGGAACACACTAACATGATCAGCGCGCTAACGTTAGTTCATTAGTAGTCTTTTGACCAATTTTTGGAGGGAAGTAGTGGAAGGATTTGATCTGATCTGTGATGGCAAGGAGGTCCAAATTCTTGGAGCAAGACTGGAGAAGGCACGGTTGTACGATCTTTTCTTTTTGAATCTTGGAGGTTTCAGGAGAAGGGTGGATGCACTTCTGAGGTTCCTGTTGGAGCCTGATCGTTCAAGTGTATTAACTAGATAGTGTGGGGTACTGTGGTGTACAGCTTTATGAGTCAGACAGGCTATCTTGAGTCTGATTCATGCTTCAGTAGGTAGCCAGTTTAGCTGCAGAAGGTCGGGTGAAATGTGTTTAAATTTCCTAGAACCCTTTAAAAGCCTGTCTGAAGGGATAATCCGGGATTGAACCGCCGGTCTGAGATCTTCGGGGGGAGGAATGGTTTGATTTTCTTCAGTGTGTTGAGTTGGAGATTGGCTCCTCTAGTAGTAGCACTGATGTGTGCCTGCATGTTTAGGTGTTTATCCAAGGTGATGTCTAAAGATTTGGCAGAGTCTACAACGTGAGGAGTGCAGTTCAGAGCAGTTATGTGCTTAATTCAGTCTAGGGTAGGATCTGAGTGATTAGGTGGGGTGATCAACAGAAATTCCGTTTTGAGAGTATTTAGTAGAAGATGGTTCTGAGCTAGCCATTGTTGAGTTTGGGCAAGTGCAGTGTTAAACATTTTTATGTCCTCTTGCGAGGAGATCTTCAGGTACAATGGCGTGTCATCCGCATACATGTGGTATTGGACGTTGGCTCTGTTCCGAATGACCGCATGAGGTTCCATAAATAGGTTGAAGAGAGTGGGCAAGAGTGTAGAACCTTGTGGGACTCCAATCAGGACAGGGGTACTGGAAGCGAGAATTCATCCGAAAAATGCTGCCAACCCCGCCCGAAATCTCAACACAAAATCATCTGCAACTCCCTTCAAGTTGGAGGTCAAAACCATGCTCAGAAAAGGAGCTATCAAGCAAGTTCCTGTAGCTTAGAAAGGGAAAGATGTCTATTCCCGTTTCTTCTTGGTCTGAAAGAAGTCAAAGGAGTGGCGACTTGAGAAACCTGAACACCTATCTCAGGAAGCGGCTGTTCCGCATGGTAACACTGCAGGATATACTGCAGCTTTTAGATCAAGGAGACTTTATGTCAACCCTCGATCTCCAAGATGCACATTTTCATGTTCCCATCCACCCAAAACACAGAAGCCTTCTAAGATTCATGGAAGCCGGCAACCATTACCAGTCGAAGGTGCTCCCCTTTGGCATAAAATCCGTCCCTCGCATGTTCACAAAGTGCTTGGCACCTGTAGCGTCATTTCTGAGAGAACACAAACATCAAGTGTTTCCTTATCTTGACGACTAGTTGGTCAAAGCACCTTCCTGCCAGGCCGCACAGAGATCAACAACCACCTGCATGAGCCCCTTCAGCGAGCTGGGCCTCACACTGAATCCACAGAAGTCAGCTCTTCAACCATTACAGAGGATAAAATATTTAGGGGCCACACTAGATACAACGTTCAACAGAACGTACCCCACAGCAGAGAGACAACTAAAACTGATAACTCTAGCAAAATTGGTACAAGGAAAAAAGTTACTTTCCGTTCGCCTCGACAAGTCTCTCCTAAGGACAGTGTCATCTTGCCTTCCTCTAGTTCCATTCTGCTACCTGCGCATGCGTCGGCTGCAAGAGGAATTAGACGGACAATGGATACAAGCTACAGGATCTTTCGATGACCTCATCCAAGTCACTCCGGGTATGATCAATGCCTTGCCCTGGTGGATACGGCGCACACATCTGTCAATCGGCCTGTCTTTACTAACTCGGCTTCTCCTTTTGGTCATCACCACCGACACTTCTCTAGAGGGTCGGGAGATCATCTCCAACATCTAGAAGTCCGTGGCAAATGCCAACCTTCTCGGCTGCTTCTCCACGTCAATCTGCTCTAACTCAAGGCAGTGCATCTAGCATCGCTGGCTTTTCTTCCCAGAATAAAAGATTCTTCGGTGCTCATCCACACGGACAGTACTACCAGGGATGACACAAGATCTCACCCGCTGTCCCAAGAAGCACAAAGTATCTAGGAATGGTCGATCCGTCACAAACAGTATCTAGAATGAGCCCCAGGAAAGCAGAATAACATCGGCGGCACTCTCAGCAGGCTGACGGCCTATTGCCATCAGTGGGAAATCGTTCAGAAAATCCTGGAGAACATCTTTCACTATTGGGGCGAAGTGAATCTAGACCTCTTTGCATCAACTCAGAACCGTAAATGATGGTTCTATGCAAGCTGGCATCCAGAACCGGCCGGAGTCATGGGAGAATGCATTTTCAATCGCATGGTCTGGAATTTTTGCCTGCGCCTTTCCTCTGATTCCTCTCCTCCCGAGAGTCCTCATGAAGAGGAAAGCCAAGCCGTGCAGGATCATTCTCATAGCTCCAACATGGCCACGCCTACATCGGTTCATGGAGTTAGTCCTCTCAGAGAGGCGCCAAATCCAGCTGAAGCCAATACCCTCTCTACTGACAACGAACCGGGCCAAGTACTGCACCCGGATCCCAAGTCACTTCGCTTGTCAGCCTGATTCCTGATTACAATGAATTTACACATCTAACATTCTGCCAGACTGCGGGGTCATCTTAGCCCCAGTTTGAGTAGACAGTATAAATTATATTTATTGCCTCAAGTGGAAAAGATTTTGCATCTGGTGCCAAACTGCCAATTTGCATCCACTTTGATCTACACTGAAAGAAATCCTTCCGTACCTTCTGCAACCGGGTCTTGCTCATGCGTCTATTTAAGTTCACCTCAGCAGCCATTTCCCGCTTCTGGCGATCAGCCACATCACCCTCATTAGCATACTCGTCAAACAATTTCTCTTAGGATTATTCAGGTTCTTCCCACCAGTGAGGCCTCCTCCTCCTCTTTGGCAACTTAACGCTGAACTTTCACAACTAATGAACAACTCTTTTGAGCCCACCCACAAAGCGGATCTTAAGTTCCTGTCCTGGAAAGTAGCTCTGCTCTTGGCTTTAACATCAACCAGAAGAGTCCGTGAGATACAAGCTCTAACCGTTCAGGAACCTTTCCTTCAAATATGAGCGATAGGGTAATTCTTCTAACAAACCCTACGTTTATTCCAAAAGTCCCATCAGACTTTCACCTCGATGAGCCAGTGATTCTAAAAACTTTTTTGCAGACCCAAAGAGGCCAGCAGAAAGGGCTTTACACTCTTTAGACGTCAAAAGATGCTTAAAGGTCTACTTAGGCAAAACAAAAAGCTTTCGTAAATCCACCCATTTGTAGCGTATAGCGCTCCAAGCAAAGGTTATCCTCTCTCAGAGAAGAGCGTTGCTAGATGGATATCCAGCGGCATTCAATTGTGTCACTAGAAATCTAGCACGCCATAGCGCACAACGGTGCCTGCTCATTCTACAAGAACTATATCTACTTGAGTGACATTGTTTGCTGGTGTGTCTCAAAGTAATTTGGCGGGGAGTGACCTGGAAGAATAAACACACTTTAACGCAGCACAGCTGCTTGAAAGCAGCAGTTCACAGTGATGCTGCAGTGGGCCAAGCGTTGTTACTGGATCTTTTCCTGTGACGGTGAGCCATTACTGTGTTCCCAACATTCTCTTAAGCATTACACACCGAAATGTATTCTATCTATATATACATGCAGATATATGTATCTGTATATATCTTTTCCTACATGAATATATTTTAGATTTTCTGAAAAAAGGGCTATTCAACTTTTGTGTAATCCTTTTCAAACATTTGAATCTATAAAAGTGTCAATACTGGAGTAAGAAAATAAGTTACTTACATGTAACTGTAGTTCTCTAGTATCTGAATTTTTAATAGATTCACATGTGACCCACCCTTCATCCCTGGGAAGCTCATCTTCTCTCTCAGTGGGTGTTTATTTACACCCTTGCTCTAAAAATCTAATGGACTGGAGCTTCTCACAGGAGTGTTTCATCGCTTGGTGCATCCTGATTGGTTGAAACTTAAGTTTGGTCTCTTTTTATAAAAATTACTATGATGTGTTACTAAACTGAAGGGTCCACAACCTTTTTTAGTCTTTACCTATCATTGCATGCCTTTTCTAAGGTACTGTGGGTCTCTCATCTTGACAACGGGGGAAGATTCAAGCATGTAAATCTATGAAAGTTTCCAATACTGGAGAACTATAGTTACAGGTAAGTAACTTATGTTCTGTTTGCCGTGCCGTGTTTGTAATGTTTTATTCTTTCTACAATTGTCATTGCACACAGCAGGCACACCTTATATGCACAGGGCCACTACTGTTAGATAGATCTCTATGCTAGTACTCTGCTTGTATGCTTCTTTTCACTGTTGTGTTATTTTCCATCTATTGTAAATGGGTTGTAGGGCTTTTGCGTTTTCCATGTTCATATGGAATCCGGTTAGCCCTGGGTATTTCTGGGTGTCTTGTGTGTGCTTTGCTCTGCTTAAAATGCTTTTACTGAGATTGATTTGTAGGGTGTAGTCGTGGCCCTGTTAGTTTAGGGAGGATGTTTGTTGGTCTTTCTTCCTCTTATTCCAGTTTAGGACAACAGCGATGAGTGGTCCACGTCCAAAGTCCACAAGAGCCCGGAAGTGAGTTTCACAAAAGAAGACATCATCAGAGGTATGACATTGATGCTGTGATATTTTTCTTGTGTTGTTGATGTGGTTTCAGGTATTGATGGGCACTTGCTACAGCCAAACCTTTGTAAAAATGGAATCCTGCAAAACCAAGTGGGAAAAATATAACATTTGTACAATGAAACCTATGGCATATAATATCTTAACAGAATAAATGTCTTGCAAAATCTGTCTTCGTTTTATCATGCCCTCCATCTGAGTGTTTGCTGTATTAATCTTTGCTATTCTGTTAGGTTGCACAATTCTGAAACACTTTTATTGTTGTCTATTCACCTATATTCTTTTGGTTTCGAGAATGACCGGCTTCAGTGCCCCTTGAACCCAGCGATCTCTCCGGCAGCGCCCCCTTGTGTGATCCTGGCCACACCACCTGCAGCAGGACAGGACTGCCCCGTTCCTCTGGGCTGTGAGGCTCCATCGCTGCAGTGTCTGCGTAACCAAGATGCCTGCTTTGTGTTTTCACCATTCTGACTGCTGCTGAGACTCCTGATAAGAAAGAGTGCACCAGCTGTGCAAGTGAGTGGACTGTATTTTCACACAATTATTCCATTGCTTTACAATGGGGTCAGCGGTGGGACCGCGCAGTGAACAGGCTGGGTGTTGCTTCCTTTGTTACTGAATGAGCTTCCTCATTGTTTGTAGAGTTTGTGTGCGGTGGTCTGGGCAGATGAGTGAGTGGATGAGTGTATGAGGCAATGGTTAGATGAACTACTGGACCTGTGAGTGTGGACACCACAGAAAAAGGCAACACTATGCAGACTCATGGGCGGGTTTTGCTTTTCCCATTGAAATGTCCGTCTCTCTGCAAAGAAGGAACTCTGATAAAAAATGTGAATGGCACTTACCACAGTGAAGTGCTGGTGGGGGCTGACGTATTGTCCCCCTTCTGCACTTTTTCACATTTTATATAGTGAGCATGAATATGGACATTGTGTATCAAATAATTTGAGCAATCAGTGAGTGCTGCTTGAAAAAGAGTTAAAAGCCATGTTAAAGAAGTTAAGACAGACTGGGGCTGGCCAGAGAGAACCGTTCGGGGGCAGCACACCGGCTCCTCACCCCACAGTGTCTACAGTCTGTGCTCTGAGCAGCCTTTCCCCAGTAGCAAAGTTGCCAGTGGGACGAAAGGAGAAGATTCAGCTAGAGGGAGGGATGGGGCTACTCATTTCCGTAGATTCTCGGATTTCATGGAGAATAGAGGCTTCCAGTTTGGTAATCAGATCTCAGCCGGTTGCTGGAGGCATGACCCCAGAGCTTTTCCTACTCATGTGTGGTTTGAGTGACCTCTCAGTTTTCAAGACCTCACCCTGGCTCGACTGTCTGATTGTTCTGGTTCGGCCCTTGTCCCAGGACCTCATGTGCGCTTGAGCTGAGCCGCAGTGCCCTACAAGGGATGTGTTTAGAACCTAAAACCACTCACATTTCACTCCAGGATTATGGGGCAATGACAGGAAGATCTGCAGTGCTGGACTCTGGTGACTGTGGGGCTTCTGGCAGTAGAGGGACAGAGCTCAGCTTTGTAATCCAATGCAATAGAAGGAAAACTACCTTTTCTTATGACAAGTTAGAGAGCGTTTGCTAACATAAGGGCTTGAAGTGCCTTAAGTGATAAATACATCTGCTTCCTGTAACCTGCTGCATTTTCTATGTGTCCTGTCTTATGGCAACACACAGCAACATCACACAAGCACACACACTGTTATGTTATGTTATGTTAAAATAAGTTTATATAGCGCACGGCTATTCTAAGAGAGTGTCCCGGCGCTTTCCACAAGCAGCTCAATACAGAATAACATAACAAGGAAAGCCAAATACAAGAAACAGACAAAAAACCCACCAGAAAGAAACTAGAGATTAAAAAGCCAAGTCTTCAGGCTCTTCCTAAACTGAAGCAGATTGGGGGTACTGCGTAGCGCCAGTGGAAGAGAGTTCCACAACTGGGGTGCCTTACAGCTGAAGGAGCGGCCCCCAGTGCGGGCCTTCCTCACACGCGGAACCACGGCTGTAAAAAGAGATTCGGACCGCAGTGAGCGGGCTGGACGATAGAAGGCCAGCCTACGCCTTAAGTATCCGGCCCCTGAGCCGAACAGTGCTTTGTGCATCAGCGTCAGGGATTTAAACATAATCCGCTTCCGGATGGGCAGCCAGTGAAGCATTTGCAACAGCCCAGAAGCTCGCGCTCACCTATGCAAGCCAAAGATGGCACGGGCAGCAGAATTTTGAGCCACCTGCAGGCGCTGGACTAGGTAGTCAGGGAGGCCAAGAAAAAGGGCGTTGGCATAATCCAACCTGGATCCGATAAGCGCCTGGACGGTAATCCGCCTATGCTCCGCAGAAAGCAATGGAAGGAACTTGTGGAGCATTTTCAGAATGCCGAAACAGGTGCCGGCCAGACCCAGGACATGCGCTCTCAACGAAAGCTTGTTGTCCAGTTTAACACCAAGATTTTTGGCGACCGATGATGACTGAGCGGGAGGGCACATTTCAGACGGCCACCATAGCCGCCACTCCGGGTCGGTGACACAGCCGAAGAATAAAACCTCCGACTTACTGGAGTTGGCCTTCAGGCTGTTCCGCTGGAGCCAATCGAAGACCATGCCCAGACAGCCCCGAATACTCTCTCCATCAAATGCCAGATCTTTACCGCATGTGAAGAGGAGTTGCGTGTCGTCAGCGTAGGACACGATCTGGGCCCCATAAGCCTCCACCGCCGCCGCCAGAGGGGACATAAAGATGTTAAACAACGACGGGCTCAACACAGAACCCTGTGGAACCCCACTCCCAAAGGCGGCATCTCGGCGGAGCTCTGGGAGACCCAGACCGTCTGGCGGCGGCCTTCAAGAAAGGATGTGAACCATTTGAACACCGTCCCCCTAATGCCGATGTCATGGAGCCTGGCGAGGAGCGCCTCATGGGGGACGGTGTCAAAGGCCGCCGACAGGTCCAGCATGACTAACATGGCCTTGCCACCAACATCCAAGGTCTCCCTGATGATCTCTGAGACCTCCAACAACGCCGTTTCCGTGCTAAAATTAGGACGGAATCCGGATTGGGAAGGATGGAGCAGATTGTTAGTTTCAAGAAAGCTCGACAAGACGCCATGGACATGTTTTTCAGTGATCTTCGCCAGAGCCGGGAGGAGTGAAATTGGCCTATAGTTGGCCAAAACATCGGCATCAAGACCAGGCTTTTTCAGGAGGGGGATAACCATCGCCCTTTTCCAGGTGCGAGGGACACACCCCTCCCTCAGAGAGGCATTGAGGATGGGATTAACCAGGGGATTCACCACCGCCGCCATCCCTGCCAAAAATTTGGCAGGGCAGGGGTCAAGTGGCGAGCCTGATTTGAGGCTGGCCAGCAACGCCCGGGACGCCTCGCTAGTGACGGCAGGAAAGTCTGCCAGCACTGCGACAGGCGTGGACGATGACCCATGTCCCGCCCCGGGGCCGCAGCCACCCTCCTCCAAGCTCTCCGAGAAGGAAACCTGAATTGCCTTGATCTTGTTGGTAAAGAAATTGGCGAGATCACACGCCCACGCATCCGATGATAATGGCGGGGGTGAGTGGGAGCTGGGGATAGTGAACTCCTTCACCACCGTGAAGATCTCCTTACAAGAGTTCGCCGCCGCCTCAATCCTCCGAGCAAGGTATTCTTTCTTGGCACCTAGGATGTCCCGGTGATAGGCCTTTACCGCCGCTCTATAGGCCAGTTTGGCCTCCTCATTATACTGAAGACGCCAGGCCCGCTCCGCAACCTTGCACTGGCTGCGGGCCACCCGCAGCGCCTCCGTGAACCACGCCGCAGATTGCCAAAATACCGTGGACCGAGGGGCAGCCTTTGGGGCAAGATCGTCAAGCCTTTCCATCAGCCACCGCTGCAGAGCCTCCGTGTCTCTTTCCAGATCACCCGAGAGATGACAAGGATGTTCCGTGAGCGCCTGCTCCAACATATCGGGCGTCACTCTATGCAGCGCTCTTGAGGCTGGTCTAGGCAACATGGGGGCGCTGTTGGCCGGCCGCCCACTCTCCAGCACGGAAAACCTGATCAGCCTATGATCCGTCCAGAGCACCGGCGTAGTTTCGACAACATCAATCGGGACTGACGAAAACACCTGATCGAGGGTATGCCCTTTCTCGTGCGTGGGACCTGACACAAACGGTGCGAGGCCCAGCGGAGATGTAATGTCCAGCAGTTTGATGGTATCCGGGTCACTGGTCGCTTCAAGATGGAAGTTGAAGTCGCCTGCCACTACACAATGCTGTGTAGTCAGCGCCAACTCAGATATCGCTATCTGCAAGTCCTCCAGGGAGGAGCCCATCGGGCCGGGCGCCCTATAGACCAACAGCCCCTTAAGCGTTTGAACCGGGGACAATCTGAGCGTAAAAGCAATGGACTCCAAGCCCCCGATGGAATTCAGAGGGAGAACTGAGCAGAAAACGTTCTTCCTTACCACCACAGCTACTCCACCACCCCTGCCCTTCCCTCTATCCTGCCGGAAGATGTTATAGGCCGGAGGAATGGCAGAGAAAATGTCCGGCTGAGACGCCTCTCCCAGCCAAGTTTCGGTTAGGAGAAGACACACAGGATTTTCCCTCACCAGAAGATCATATAGGTGCTGGGCATGGCAGCCCAGTGACCGCGTATTCAGCAGCAGGCATAGATGTTTCGCACGGGCCTCGACAGGCCTATACCCGTTAATCGGAGTCCAAATCGGCGACCAGCCGCAGGCCGGACAACGCCGTTTGCCTCTGAAACGCCCCGGAAAAACCGAGCGACACGAGAAAGAGTGGGTCTGCATTGCACGTAGCATCGTCGAAGTGTAAGTGATCATCCTCCCCCTCTCCTGGCCGGGCCACAGTCCACCGCCGCCCCGGCGCCTCCGGGACGCTGACGGGCGCAGACGGGCCCTCTCATGGTTATAGCAGATTAACTATCACAAGAGCTTGAATACTCTTGTGATCGTTTAAGAGGTAGTTAGTGAGAGAACCAATGGTTTGTTAGTTACTTTAGTGTTAGAGAGGGGTGATATAATTTTGCAACAACCCCTACATACAAACGCTGTGAAGTATGTGATACTTTTCTGGTGAAGGTTCTTCTAGAAAAATAAACCAGGGCATGAGAGTTGTCAAGGAAGACTCAGAATTAAAAACGTTCTTCTCATAAGGGTCATTAAATGCTTGATACTAACTTACACTGCACTTAGTAGGTGCATGAAACATTTCCAATATCCTGGTAGTAACAGTCATCCAAAAGTATTTTTTGTTCTTTTAAAGCTCACTTGTGTATGTAAATGTGCTGTCAGTATTGATACCCTGGGATGGTCGGTAAAATGACCTGTTTTCATCCTTCCTGCAGGATTCTCTATTTGAAGAGCCGCACAGGGCCCCCCGATGGGAGGCAGCTTGTGTGAAGACATCCTGCGGTAGGACCTGGGCCTCTCGGCGCTCATGCGCAAAAGCCATTTTATTCAAAGTGCTAAATATAATAGAATGTTTTATTCTTTTATCAAGAATTGTTTAGGTAGAATAGGTACCACATGCACAACATAAACAAAGTCACAAATGTCATACATAACCGTGAGTACACGGCAAGGCTTTTGTGTATTATTGCATGGTTATCTGTTGTTTATTCTCATTTGAATTGTGGGGCTTTTGCGTTTTCCATGTTGATATGGAATCCGTTTAGCCCTGTGCTTTTTGTTTTTTAACTTGTTTTCCTTGCTGTATTTGTAATGTTTTATTAATCCAGTTTTGGATCTTTCATAGATTCACATGCGTGACTCATTCTCCATTGTCGAGATTCAAGTATGTGAATCTATGAAAGATTCCAATACGAAGAACTATTGTTACAGGTAAGTAACTTGTTTTCTTTTTGAACTTGCTTGCCTTGCCGTGTTTGTAATGTTTGATTTGTTCTACAGTTGTCACTGGCATACAGCAGGCACACCTTATATGTACAGGGCCACTAATGCTGGATAGATGTATTTGCTAGTACACTGCTTGTTTTTAATGTTGTGTTAATTTCCATCTATTGTAAATGGGTTGTAGGGCTTTTGCGTTTTCCATGTTCTTATTGAATAATGTTAGCCCTGGGTATTTTGGGGTTTCTTCTGTTTCCTTTCCCGTGCTTAAAATGCTTTTCCTGAGATTGATTTGTACGGTGTAGCCGTGGCCCTGTTAGTTTAGGGAGGATGTTTGTTGGTCTTTCTACCTCTTATACCTCTTATTCCAGTTTAGGACAACAGCGATGAGTGATCTACGTCCAAAGTCCACAAGAGCCTGGAAGTGAGTTTCACAAAAGGATTTGATAAACGACAACATTAGAGGTACGACAGTCATGCTGTGATATATATTTTTTTGTTGATGTGTTTTTATGTATTGATGGGTAAAATGGAATCTAGCAAAACCAAGTTGGAAAAATATGACATCTGAAAAATGAAACCTGTGAAATATGATGCCTTATCAGAATAGGAGTCTTGCAAAATCAGTCTTAGTTTTATCATGCCCTCCATCTGAGTGTTGCTTGTATTAATCTTTGATCTTCGGTTAGGTGGCACAATCCTGAAACACTTTTATTGTTGTCTATTTACCTACTTTCTTTTGGTTCCGAGAATGACCGCCTTCAGCCCCCCTTGAATCCGGCGCTCTCTCCGGCAGCGCCCCCTTCTGTGATCCTGGTCACACCTCCAGCCCCAGGACAGGACTGCACTGTTCCTCTGGGCAGTGAGGCTCTACGCTATAGTGCCTGCTCACACCAACTGTGCAAGTGAGTGGGGCTGTATTTTCACACAAGAATTCCAGAGCATTACAATGGGATAAGCGGTGGGACTGCACAGTGAGCAGGCTGGGTGTTACAAGGGGCCAGGGCAAGAGAGCTGTCAAAAAAGGCTCAGAATTAATAAAGTTCTTCTCATAAGGGGAATTAAATGCTTTAAACTAACTTCCACTGGGCTCAGTAGGTGCATGAACCATTAACAAAATCCCGGTAGTAACAGTCATCTAAAAGTATTTTGTGTTCTTTTAAAGCTCATTTGTGTATGTACATGTGCTGCCAGTATTGATACCCTGGGATGGTTTGTAATTTGACCTGTTTTCATCCTTCCTGCAGGACACTCCATTTGAAGTGCCGCACAGGGCCCCCCATTGGGAGGCAGCTTGTGGGAAGACCTCCTGCGGTAGGACCTGGGCCTCTCGGCGCTAATGCGCCAAACCTATTTTATTCAAAGTTCTAAATGTTACAGAATGTTTTATTCTTTTATCAATAATTGTTTACGTAGAATAAGTGCCATATGCACAACATAAACAAAGTCACAAATGTTACATACCTGTGAGTACACTGCACGGCTTGTGTGTATTATTGCATTGTTGTTTGATGTTTATTCTCATTTGAAATGTGGGGCTTTTGTGTTTTCAATGTTCATATGGAATCCAGTTAGCCCTGTGCTATTTGTTTTTGAACTTGTTTTCCTTGCTGTATTTGTAATGTTTTATTATTCCAGTTTTGGATCTTTCATAGATTCACATGCGTGACTCATTCCCCATTGTCGAGATTCAAACATGTGAATCTATAAAAGATTTCACTACCGAAGAACTATCGTTGCAGGTAAGTAACTTATTTTCTTTTTTAACTTGTTTACCTTGCCGTGTTTGTAATGTTTGATTTGTTCTACAGTTGTCATTGGCACACAACAGGGACACCTTATATATACAGGGCCACTAATGCTGGATAGATATCTATGCAGGTGCACTGCTTGTTTTTAATGTTGTGTTAATTTCCATCTATTGTAAATGGGTTGTAGGGCTTTTGCGTTTTCCATGTTCTTATTGAATAATGTTAGCCCTGGGTATTTTTGGGTTTCTTGTGTGTGCTTTGCTCTGCTTAAAATGCTTTTCCTGAGATTGATTTGTAGGGTGTAGCCGTGGCCCTGTTAGTTTAGGGAGGATGTGTGTTGGTCTTTCTACCTCTTATTCCAGTTTAGGACAACAGCGATGAGTGATCTACGCCCAAAGTCCACAAGAGCCCGGAAGTGAGTTTCACAAAAGAATTTGATAAACGACAACATTAGAGGTACGACCGTCATGCTGTGATATATAGTTTTTTGTTGATGTGTTTTTATGTATTGATGGGCGCCTGGTAGAACCAGACCTTTGTAAAATGGAATCTAGCAAAACCAAGTTGGAAAAATATAACATCTGAAAAATGAAATCTGTGAGATATGATGCCTTATCAGAATAGGAGTCTTGCAAAATCAGTCTTAGTTTTATCATGCCCTGCATCTGAGTGTTGCCTGTATTAATCTTTGTTATTCGGTTAGGTTGCATAATTCTGAAACACTTTTATTGTTGTCTCTTTACCTATTTACCTTTGGTTTCGAGAATGACCGGCTTCAGTGCCCCTTGAATCCAGTGCTCTCTCCGGCAGCGCCCTCTTCTGTGATCTTGGCCACACCACCAGCAGCAGGACAGGGCCGTACCGTTCCTCTGGGCATTGAGGCTCTATCGCTGATGTGCCTGTTTACACCAACTGTGCAAGTGAGTGGGGCTGTATTTTCACACAATAATTCCAGAGCATTACAATGGGGTAAGCGGTGGGACTGCACAGCGAACAGGCTGGGAGTTACAAGGGGCCAGGGCAAGAGAGCTGTCAAGAAAGGCTCAGAATTAATAAAGCTCTTCTCATAAGGGCCATTAAATGCTTGATACTAACTTCTACTGGGCTTAGTAGGTGCATGAACCATTAAAAAAATCCCGGTAGTAACAGTCATCTAAAAGTAGTTTGTGTTCTTTCAAAGCTCACTTGTGTATGTATATGTTCTGCCACCTGGGATGGTTTGTAATTTGACCTGTTCTCATCCTTCCTGCAGGATACTCTCTTTGAAGAGACGCACAGGGCCCCCTGAAATGAGGAAGCTTGTGTGAAGACATCCTGCGGTAGGACCTGGGCCTCTCGGCGCTAATGCACGGAAGCCATTGTATTCAAAGCTCCAAATGATATAGAATGTTTTATCCTTTTATCAATAATTGTTTAGGTAGAATAGGTACAAACATCACAACATAAACAAAAAGTCACAAATGTCATACATAATGGTGAGTACACGGCACGGCTTGTGTGTATTATTGTATGGTTATCTGCTGTTTATTCTCATTTAAATTGTGGGGCTTTGTGTTTTCCATGTTGATATGGAATCCGTTTAGCCCTGTGCTATTTGTTTTTTAACTTGTTTTCCTTGCACTATTTGTAATGTTTTATTATTCCAGTTTTGGATCTTTCATAGATTCACATGAGTGAATCATTCCCCGTTGTCAAGATTCAAGCATGTGAATCTATGAAAGATTCCAATACTGGAGAACTATTGTTACAGGTAAGCAACTTATTTTCTTTTTTAACTTGTTTACCGTGCCGTGTTTGTAATGTTTGATTTGTTCTACAGTTGTCATTGGCACACAGCAGGCACACCTTATGTGCACAGGGCCACTAATGCTGGATAGATATCTTTGCTGGTACACTGCTTGTTTTTAATGTTGTGTTAATTTCCATCTATTGTAAATGGGTTGTAGGGCTTTTGTGTTTTCCATGTTCTTATTGAATAATGTTAGCCCTGGGTATTTTGGGGTGTCTTTTGTTTCTTTTCCCGTGCTGAAAATGCTTTTCCTGAGATTGATTTGTAGGGTGTAGCCGTGACCCTGTTAGTTTAGGGAGGATGTTTGTAGGTCTTTCTACCTCTAGTTTCAGTTTAGGACAACGGCGATGAGTGATCTACCCCCAAAGTCCACAAGAGCCCAGAAGTGAGTTTCACAAAAGGATTTGATAAACAACATTAGAGGTACGACAGTCATGCTGTGATATATATATTTTTTTTGTTGATGTGTTTTTATGTATTGATGGGCGCCTGGCAGAACCAGACCTTTGTAAAAATGGAATCTAGCAAAACCAAGTGAGAAAAATATAACATCTGAAAAATGAGATCTTATCAGAATAGGAGTCTTGCAAAATCAGTCTTAGTTTTGTCATACCCTGCATCTGAGTGTTGCCTGTATTAATCTTTGTTCTTCGGTTAGGTGGCACAGTTCTGAAACACTTTTATTGTTGTCCATTTACCTACTTTCTTTTGGTTTGGAGGATGGCCGGCTTCAGCGCCCCTTGAATCCAGCGCTCTCTCCGGCAGCGCCCCCTTCTGTGATCTTGGCCACACCTCCAGCCCCAGGACAGGACTGCACCCTTCCTCTGGGCATTGAGGCTGTATCGCTGAAGTGCCTGCTTACACCAACTGTGCAAGTGAGTGGGGCTGTATTTTCACATAATAATTCCAGAGCATTACAATGGGGTAAGCGGTAGGACTGCACAGTGAAAAGGCTGGGTGTTACAAGGGGTCAGGGCATGAGAGCTGTCAAGGAAGGCTCAGAATTAATAACGTTCTTCTCATAAGGGGAATTAAATGCTTTATACTAACTTCCACTGGGCTCAGTAGGTGCATGAACCATTAACAAAATCCCGGTAGTAACAGTCATCTAAAAGTATTTTGTGTTCTTTTAAAGCTCACTTGTGTATTTACATGTGCTGCCAGTATTGATACCCTGGGATGGTTCGTAATGTGACCTGTTTTCATCCTTCCTGCAGGACACTCTATTTGAAGAGCCGCAGAGGGCCCCCCAATGGGAGGCAGCTTGTGTGAAGACATCCAGCGGTAGGACCTGGGCCTCTCGGCGCTAATGCGCAGACACCATTTTATTCAAAGATCTAAATGTTACAGAATGTTTTATTCTTTTATCAAGAATTGTTTGCGTAGAATAAGTGCCATATGCACAACATAAACAAAGTCACAAATGTTACATACCTGTGAGTACACGGCACGGCTTGTGTGTAATAGTGCATTGTTGTTTGATGTTTATTCTCATTTGAATTGTGGGGCTTTTGTGTTTTAAATGTTGATATGGAATCCGGTTAGCCCTGTGCTATTTGTTTTTTAACTTGTTTTCCCTCCTGTATTTGTAATGTTTTATTATTCCAGTTTTGGATCTTTCATAGATTCACATGCGTGAATCATTCCCCATTGTCGAGATTCAAGCATGTGAATCTATAAAAGATTTCACTACTGAAGAACTATTGTTATAGGTAAGTAACTTGCTTTCTTTTTTAACTTGTTTGCCTTGCCGTGTTTGTAATGTTTGATTTGTTCTACAGTTGTCATTGGCATACAGCAGGCACACCTTATATGCACAGGGCCACTAATGCTGGATAGATAACTATGCTGGTACACTGCTTGTTTTTAATGTTTTTTTAATTTCCATCTATTGTAAACGGGTTGTAGGGCTTTTGCGTTTTCCATGTTCTTATTGAATAATGTTAGCCCTGGGTATTTGTGGGTTTCTTGTGTTTCCTTTCCCGTGCTTAAAATGCTTTTCCTGAGATTGATTTGTAGGGTGTAGTCGCGGCCCTGTTAGTTTAGGGAGGATGTTTGTTGGTCTTTCTACCTCTTATTCCAGTTTAGGACAACAGCGATGAGTGATCCACGCCCAAAGTCCACAAGAGCCTGGAAGTGAGTTTCGCAAAAGGATTTGATAAACGACAACATTAGAGGTACGACAGTCATGCTGTGATATGTATTTTTTTGTTGATGTGTTTTTATGTATTGATGGGCGCCTGGTAGAACCAGACCTTTGTAAAATGGAATCTAGCAAAACCAAGTTGGAAAAATACAACATCTGAAAAATGAAATCTGTGAGATATGATGCCTGATCAGAATAGGAGTCTTGCAAAATCAGTCTTAGTTTTGTCATGCCCTCCATCTGAGTGTTGCCTGTATTAATCTTTGTTATTCGGTTAGGTTGCATAATTCTGAAACACTTTTATTGTTGTCTCTTTACCTACTTTCTTTTTGGTTTCGAGAATGACCGGCTTCAGTGTCCCTTAAACCCAGCGCTCTCTCCGGCAGCGCCCCTTTCTGTGATCTTGGCCACACCTTCAGCCTCAGGACAGGGCCGCACCGTTCCTCTGGGCAGTGAGGCTCTATCGCTGTAGTGCCTGCTTATACCAACTGTGCAAGTGAGTGGGCTGTATTTTCACACAAGAATTCCAGAGCATTACAATGGGGTCAGCGGTGGGACCGCGCAGTGAACAGGCTGGGTGTTACAAGGGGCCAGGGCATGAGAGCTGTCAAGAAAGGCTCAGAATTAATAAAGTTCTTCATAGGGGGAATTAAATGCTTTATACTAACTTCCACTGTGCTTAGTAGGTGCATGAACCATTAACAAAATCCCGGTAGTAACAGTCATCTAAAAGTCTTTTCTGTTCTTTTAATGCTCACTTGTGTATGTAGATGTGCTGCCAGTATTGATACCCTGGGATGGTTCATAATTAGATCTGTGCTATTTGATTTGAACTTGTTTTCCTTGCTGTATTTGTATTTGTAATGTTTTATTATTCCAGTTTTGGATCTTTCATAGATTCACATGCTTGACTCATTCTCCATTGTTGAGATTCAAGTATGTGAATCTATGAACGATTCCAATACTGGAGAACTATCGTTACAGGTAAGTAACTTATTTTCTTTTTTAACTTGTTTGCCGTGCCGTGTTTGTAATGTTTTATTCATTCTACAGTTGTCTTTGGCACACAGCAGGCACACCTTATATGCACAGGGCCACTAATTGTAGATAGATATCTCTGCTGGTACACTGCTTGTATGCTTCTTTCACTGTTGTGTTATTTGCCATCTATTGTAAATGGGTTGTAGGGCTTTTGGGTTTTCCATGTTCATATGGAATCCCGTTAGCCCTGGGTATTTTTTGGGTGTCTTGTGTTTCCTTTGCCTTGCTTAAAATGCTTTTCCTGAGATTGATTTGTAGGGTGTAGTCGTGGCCCTGTTAGTTTAGGGAGGATGTTTGTTGGTCTTTCTACCTGTTATTTCAATTTAGGTCAACAGCGATGAGTGATCCACTCCCACGGTATACGAAAACCCGGAATGAGTTTCACAAAAGGATTCGATAAAGACATCATCAGAGGTACGACAGCCATGCTGTGATATTTTTCTTCTTTTGTTGAGTTGTTTTCATGTATTGATGGACACCTGCTAGAACCATACGTTTATAAAAATGGAATCCGCCAAAGCCAAGTGGGAAAAATATAACTTCTGAAAAATGAACCCTGTGAGACATGATGTCTTTTCAGAATAGGAGTCTTGCAAAATCTGTCTATATGTTATCATGCCCTCCATCTGAGTGTTGCTTGTGTTAGTTTTTGTTATTCGGTTAGGTGGCACAATTCTGAAAGACTTTTATTGTTGTCTATTGACCTACTTTCTTTTGGTTTCGAGAATGACCGGCTTCAGCGCCCCTTAACCCAGCGCTCTCTCTGGCAGCGCCCTCTTCTGTGATCCTGGCCACACCCCCTGCAGCAGGGCAGGACTGCCCCGTTCCTCTGGGCAGTGAGGCTCCATCGCTGTAGTGCCTGCGTAACCATCTGTGCAAGTGAGTGGGCTGTATTTTCACACATTAATTACATTGCTTTACAATGGTGGCAGCGGTGGGACCACGCAGTGAACAGGCGCGGTGTTACTTCCTTTGTTACTGAATGCGCTTCTTCATGGTTTAGAGAGTTTGTGTGCGGTGGTCTGGGCAGATGGGTGAGTGGATGAGAGAAAGAGACAATGGATGAACTGCTGGACCAGTGAGTGTAGAAACTGCAGAAAAACACAGCATTATGCATATTCATGGGCAGGTTTTGCTTTTCCCATTGAAATGTACGTCTCTCTGCGAACAACGAACTCCGATAAAAACGTGAATGGCACTTGCCACAGTGAAGTGCTGGTGGGGGGGTTGAATTTTTGTCACCATTTCTGAAGGTTTTTAAATGTTATTTAGTGAGCAAGACTAAAGGACTTTTGAAGAACTTGGAGAGTGAGCAGCAAAACATTTAAGCAATCAGTGAGTGCTACTTGGAAAAGAGTTACCAGCCATGTTAGTGGAGTCAAGAGAGACAGAGGCTGGTCAGAGAGAGCCCTTCGGCGGCAGCACACCGGCTCCTCTGACCCTCTGTGTCTACAGTCTGTGCTCTCAGGCAGCCCTTCCCAAAAGCAAAGTTGCCTGTGGGACGAAAGGAGAAGATTCAGCAGGATCGTGGGAGGGCTGGGGCTACTCATTTCCCTAGGTGCCCGGGCTTCGGGCAGGATAGAAAACCCACTTTGAGGATTAGACCTCCACCGGTTGCTGGAGGCTAGCCCTGGAGTCTTTCCTACTCATGTGAGGTTTGAGTGACCTTTCAGTTCTCAAGATCCCGTCCCGGCTCGACTATCTGACTCTTCTTGTTAGGCCCATGTTCCAGGACCTCAATATGTGCTTGAGCTGAGCCGCAGTGACCTACAAGGGATGTGTTTAGTTGAAGTTGAAGTTGGGGAAATTTGTAGAGCGCGCATACACCAAAAGGTTTCATGGCGCTAAGCAGACGGCAACAATGCGGGGTGACGATTAGACAGCAAAAGCTCTAGTAAACAACCAGGTCTTCAAACCCTTGCGGAACTCCAAGTAAGATTGAGAAGATCGAAGATGATCGGGGAGGGAGTTCCAGAATAGGGGAGCCTGGAAGGAAAAACTCGACCCCCGTGTTTCTTTCTAACAAAGCGAGGAATAACCAGAAGGTTCTTGGAAGAGGATCGTAAATTCCTAGAGGGGTTGTAGGTTGATAGTCTAGAAGCTACATAGAGGGGAGCTGAGCCAACTAATGATTTAAAAATGAGTACCTAAAACTGCACACATTTCACTCCAGGATGATGGGGCAACAACAGGAAGGTTTGCAGTACTTGACTCTGGCGACTGTGGGGCTTCTGGCAGTAGAGGGACAGAGCTCAGCTTTGTAATCCAAAACAATACAAGGAAAAACACTTTATTGGTCTGACAAGTTAGATAGCCTTTGCTAACATGAGTACATGATGTGCCTGAGTGATAAATACATCTGCTTCCTGTACCCTGCTGCATTTTCTATGTGTCTTGTTTTATGGTAACACACAGCAGCATCACACAAGCACACACACTCTCACAGTGACAATAGATTAACTATCAGAGGGGCTTGAGTACAATAGAGAGTAGTTAGGGAGTGGTGCAATGTCCTGCTAGTTACTTTAGGGTTACAGAGGGTGATATAAAATCTTGAAACAATCTCGATACAAACGCAGTGAAGAATGTGATACTTTCCCGGTGGAGGTGCTTCTAGAACAAGGGTCAGGGCAAGAGAGCTGTCGAGGAAGGCTCAGAATTAATACATTTCTTCTCAGGGGGCATCATCAAATGCTTCCACAGGGCCCAGTTGGTGCATGAACCAATAACAACTTATCCATCTTCTCATAAGGGGCATTAAATGTGTGATGCTACCTTCCACTGGGCTCAGAAGGTGCAGGAACCATTACCAATACTGCTGTAGCAAAAAAGTCATCCAAAGATATTTTGTGTTCTTTTAAAGCTCGCTTGTGTATGTACATGTGCTGCCAGTGTTGATACCCTGGGATGGTTTGTAATATGACCTGTTTTCATCCTTCCTGCAGGACACTCTATTTGAAGAACTACACAGGGCCCCCTGATGGGAGGCTGCTTGTGGTAAGACATCCAGCGGTAGGACCTGGGCCTCTCGGCGCTAATGCACAGAAGCCATTTTATTCAAAGTTCTAAATGTTACAGTATGTTTTATTCTTTTATCAAGAATTGTTTACGTAGAATAAGTGCCATATGCACAACATAAACAAAGTCACAAATGTTACATACCTGTGAGTACACGGCACGGCTTGTGTGTATTATTGCATTGTTGTTTGCTGTTTATTCTCATTTGAATTGTGGGGCTTTTGTGTTTCCAATGTTCATATGGAATCCAGTTAGCCTGTGCTATTTGTTTTTGAACTTGTTTTCCTTGCTGTATTTGTAATGTTTTATTATTCCAGTTTTGGATCTTTCATAGATTCACATGCTTGACTCATTCCCCATTGTCGAGATTCAAGTATGTGAATCTATGAAAGATGTCAATACTGAAGAACTATTGTTACAGGTAAGTAACTCGTTTTTTTTTTTTTATTTGTTTGCCTTGCCGTGTTTTTAATGTTATATTTGTTTTAACAGCGATGAGTGATCCACTCCCACGGTAGACGAAAACCCGGAAATGAGTTTCACTAAAGGATTTGATAAAGACAACATCAGAGGTACGACAGTCATGCTGTGATATTTTTCTTCTTTGGTTGAGGTGTTTTCATGTATTGATGGGCGCCTGGTAGAACCGGACCTTTGTAAAAATGGAATCCGCAAAACCACGTTGGAAAAATTTGACTTCTGAAAAATTAACCCTGTGAGACATGATGTCTTTTCAGAATAGCAGTCTTGCAAAATCTGTCTAAATGTTATCATGCCCTCCATCTGAGTGTTGCGTGTATTCGTCTTTGTTATTCGGTTAGGTGACACAATTCTGAAACTTTTATTGTTGTCTATTTACCTACTTTCTTTTGGTTTCGAGAATGACCGGCTTCAGTGCCTCTCGAACCCAGCGCTCTCTCTGGCAGCGCCCTCTTCTGTGATCCTGGCCACACCTCCTGCAGCAGGACAGGACTGCCCCGTTCCTCTGGGCAGTGAGGCTCTATCGCTGTAGTGCCTGCGTAACCATCTTTGCAAGTGAGTGGGCTGTATTTTCACACAATAATTCCATTGCTTTACAATGGCGGCAGCGGTGGGACCGCGCAGTGAACAGGCTGGATGTTACTTCCTTTGTTACTGAATGAGCTTCTTCATTGTTTGGAGAGTTTGTGTGCGGTGGTCTGGGCAGATGAGTGAGTGGATGAGAGAAAGAGACACTGGATGAACTGTTGGACCAGTGAATGTACAAACTGCAGAAAAACACAGCATTTTGCAGATTCATGGGCAGGTTTTGCTTTTCCTATTGAAATGTCCGTCTCTCTGCGAAGAACGAACTCCGGTAAAAATGTGAATGGCGCTTACCACAGCGAAGTGCTGGTGGGGGGGCTGAATTTTTGTCACCATTTCTGCAGATTTTTAAATGTTTTTTAGTGAGCAAGACTAAAGGACTTTTGAAGAACATGGAGAGTGAGCAGCAAAACATTTAAGCAATCAGTGAGTGCTGCTTGGAAAAGAGTTACCAGCCATGTTAGTGGAGTCAAGAGAGACAGAGGCTGGTCAGAAAGAGTCCTTCAGAGGCAGCACACTGCTCCTCTGATCCTCTGTGTCTACAGTCTGTGCTCTCATGCAGCCCTTCCCAAAAGCAAAGTTGCCTGTGGGACGAAAGGAGAAGATTCAGCAGGATCGTGGGAGGGCTGGGGCTACTCATTTCCCTTCGGGAAGGATAGAAAACCCACTTTGAGGATTAGACCTCCGTCGGTAGCTGGAGGCTATCCCTGGAGTCTTTTCTACTCAAGTGTGGTTTGAGTGACCTTTCAGTTCTCAAGACCTCACCCCGGCTCGACTGATTGTTCTGGTTCAGCCCTTGTTCCAGGACCTCGTGTGCGCTTGAGCTGAGCCACAGTGACCTATAAGGGATGTGTTTAGTACCTAAAACTACACACATTTCACTCCAGGATTATGGGGCAACAACAGGAAAGTTTGCAGCGCTTGACTCTGGCGACTGTGGGGCTTCAGGCAGTGGAGGAACAGAGCTCAGCTTTGTAATCCAATACAATACAAGGAAAAACACTGTATTGGTCTGACAAGTTAGAGAGCCTTTGCTAACATAAGTACATGATGTGCCTGAGTGATAAATACATCTGCTTCCTGTACCCTGCTGCATTTTCTATGTGTCTTGTTTTATGGTAACACACAGCAGCATCACACAAGCACACACACTCTCACAGTGACAATAGATTTGCTATCCGAGGGGCTTGAGTACAATAGAGAGTAGATAGGGAGAGGTGCAATGTCCTGCTAGTTACTTTAGGGTTACAGAGGGTGATATAAAATCTTGAAACAATCTCTGGATACAAACGCAGTGAAGAATGTGATAGTTTTCCGGTGGAGGTGCTTCTAAAACAAGGGTCAGGGCAAGAGAGCTGTCGAGGAGGGCTCAGAATTAATACATTTCTTCTCGGGAGGGGCATCATCAAATGCTTCCACAGGGCCCATTTGGGGCATTAAATGTGTGATGCTACCTTCCACTGGGCTCAGTAGGTGCAGGAATCATTACCAATGCTGCTGTAGCAAAAAAGTCATCCAAAGATATTTTGTGTTCTTTTAAAGCTCACTTGTGTGTGTACATGTGCTGCTAGTATTGATACCCTGGGATGGTTTATAATTTGACCTGTTTTTATCCTTCCTGCAGGACACTCAATTGGAAGAGTCGCACAGGGCCCCCTGAAGGGAGGCGGCTTGTGTGAAGACATCCTGCGGTAGGACCTGGGCCTCTAGGCGCTAATGCGCAGAAGCCATTTTATTCAAAGTTCTAAATGTTATAGAATGTTCTATTATTTTATCAAGAATTGTTTAGGTAGAATAGGTTCAAACATCACAACATAAACAAAGTCACAAATGTTACATACCTGTGAGTACACGGCACGGCTTGTGTGTATTATTGCATTGTTGTTTGCTGTTTATTCTCATTTGAATTAAGGGGCTTTTGCGTTTTCCGTGTTGATATGGAATCCGGTTAACCCTGTGATATTTGTTTTTTAAGTTGTTTTCCTTGCTGTATTTGATATGTTTTATTATTCCAGTTTTGGATCTTTCTGAGATTCACATGCGTGAATCATTCCCCATTGTTGAGATTCGAGCATGTGAACCAATACGGAAGAACTATCGTTACAGGTAAGCAACTTATTTTCTTTTTTAACTTGTTTGCCGTGCCGTGTTTGTAATGTTTTGTTCCTTCTACAGTTGTAATTGGCACACAGCAGGCACACCTTATATGTACAGGGCCACTAATGCTAGATAGATATCTATGCTGGTACACTGCTTGTATGCTTGATTTAACTGTTATTTGTCATTTATTGTAAATGGGTTGTAGGGCTTTTGCGTTTTCCATGTTCATATGGAATCCGGTTAGCCCTGGGTATTTTTTGGGTGTCTTGTGTGTGCTTTGCCTTGCTTAAAATGCTTTTCCTGAGATTGATTTGTAGGGTGTAGCCGTGGCCCTGTTAGTTTAGGGAGGATGTTTGTTGGTCTTTCAACCTCTTATTCCAATTTAGGTCAACAGCGATGAGTGACCCACTCCCACGGTAGACGAAAACCCGGAAGTGGATTTGAAAAAAGGATTCAATTTTAGACAACATCAGAGGTAAGACATTCATGTTGTGATATTTTTCTTGTTTTGTTAACCTCTTCCATGCTCATGACGGCTCCCGGCTGTCATGAGTCACGGTGGGCGTGTGCTGATGACTGCCGGGAGCCGTCATGACCACGCCCGTGATTGGAATCTCAGCACTTCGGCGGAATTCGCGCTGCAGCGATGAGGTTAATGTGTTTTCATATATTGATGGACACCTGGTAAAAGTAGACCTCTGTGAAATGGAAACTGGAAAAACCAAGTGGTAAAAATATAACATCTGAAAAATGAAACCTGTGACATATGATATCTTATCACACAGAAAAGGGGCCACAGGTCCGGACTAGAAGGAGGTTGTTTGGCTATCTGACTGTACTCTGCTATGCAAAAACAAGGGGTTTCTCTTTTCAGGACGGTTCCCCTCACACACCAGAGGTGTCATGCCTCATCATAGGGGTGCCTCCTCACGTGACAGACCTAGGCTTCACGTGGGCTACAACTCCCTCTCTATGATGGAGGAGCTCAGGGATGTTTATATTGAGTTATGCTGGACGTACTAAACCCCTATGTAAGGTTGGCGTGTGTGTAGTAAAGTGCAGTGCTGTGATGTGAGAGTTTAAAACTGGCTACAGGGTTAGCTATATGTAACTTTATTCGACTACCCGGTGTCAGGATTAAAAAACAGTAAGAAGCTGATAACACAAGTGCCGACATTAGAGACAGATGTGTGAATCACTCGATCAACATGTTTCAGCCAAAAAAGACCTTATTAGTGTCACGGCCTTCTTCAGGGTCAGTTGTTCAGCTACTGCAATAAATAAGTGCAACTAAGTGAAAAAAAACATAAAAAACATGTGAATAAATCAAGACTATAATACTGAACCAGTGTAATTGACTGTTCAGTATGTACTGCATACAACCACTGTCGGTTGTTGAATTCACCACGTCTGTCCCGGCATATTAGCCATGCGGTATGTGCACCAGAACCACTGGTTCGTGGATTCTTTCCAAGGCAGCGCACGTCCTGGGGCAGGAAAACAAGTGAAGATGTCTTATCGGAATAGGAGTCTTGGAAAGTATCTCTACGGGATTTATAGATTCAGCTGTTGCATTTTATTCTTATTTTATGCTTTGGAGACGGAGTGAATTTTTGCATGTAGTCAATGGCAGGCTCCTCTGTATCACACTTGCACATGAAAGAATAATGTCTTAGAATCCTCGGACATGAATGTCAGCATTATAGGAAAATAAGGAAGGAAAAACAGAAATCCATTATAATGACTAATTCGACTCTTTGGATGTGATTGGGGCTAACTAGACTCAACTGCCCACACTGCTTTTTACAGGTGCAGTTTGAAGGAGGAAGGGCCTTGCAACGACGCTGTAAATGTGCATGGTCTCCTATTACACGGGGCACGCCCGGGGACGAAGACTGGACCAAGACCGCACCCGCCCAAGACCGGACCAGGCCACATCTCTTTAATCCACGCCGTGGACCTCCGTATAACGGGTAGGTGGAAGATCACAAAGGCTCGCGCTGCAACTCCCTTATTGCGACTTTTCTCAACTCCGCTCGAGGGGCGATTAGTGAAGAAATAACCTCAGTGGAAGACGAATTGGGGAAAGTGGGGTTAAGTGCTCAAGACGAGGACCTGTGGCGGCTATCGATGAGGACTGAGATAATTCTGAAAGTTTCTCACAGTATCTTTCACTTCTCCTATGTCAAGGCTGCGGGTTTCATGCTGTATGCCGTAATATTCACAGGTAAAGACCATGTTTCTGACGCTCTTGTGTATTACTCATATGGGTACACTCTGTGAGTGCCCTGTAGGGGACAGTAGTTCCAATGTATTCATGTTATTAGTATTTTGAATCTGATGTACAATTTGTTTCCATTAACACCCTCTTGTATTTCTTTCCCACACAGAAATAATTCATTGCCTTTCATGAAGAGCGCCATCACCCAGGACGCTGCCAACTGCTTATTTGTCATTAACCCCATGGCGTCAACACCTCTGCCAGTGATGTGCGTGGAAACAAACCCTCTCTTCCTCAAGTAACCCTGTATTGAACATGTGAACAAACTTTATCTTCAACACCCTGGCCAATGGGGATCCTGGCACTGTCTCCCCGTCTTCATCACCTCAACCCCTGGTGAGCTTCTAAAGAATCTCCGTCATCACCCCACTCAGAACTAGAGTGACCCTCCGCCTTCACCACCTGAGCTGATATACAGGGTAACACCAACGTGTCCTCTTCATCAGTTCAGTTAAGGTTGAGACTGACTCAGGCACCTTCAATCTCAGCCAATGACAATCCTCACAGTGACTCCTGCTCTTCATGAGTGTACCGCGGGTTCAGCAACAAACCCTCCTCTTCATCACTTCAAAGCCAGGGTGAGCAGCAGAGCCCTTCTCTACACAAAGCAGGTCCACGGCCACAGGAGCCGAGCATCTTCATAACAACAATGATGATTGGCCTCGACCACTTGATGAAGTCACTGCAGTGGGTGAACTCAGCACCAATTACAATCACCCTCACCAGTGACCAGCTGAGCACCCGCCTCTTCTTTTCAGCTCACCAGCCAATGGTGAGCTTGGACTCACATCCCACCTCCATTACTTACGTTAATGGTCCCTGGTGAGACAGTTGCCAAACCTGTGGCTTCATCAACTCAGCCAAGGCTAGCCGACCCTCAAGCTGTCGCCCTCAGTCTTTTGTTAAATTTCTTCAAGTGCTATTGAATGTATGCGACATTTTTATGAGAGCCCAGCACAAGATAATAAAACACAGTGGTTGGAATATGAAATAATCTAAAACTTAATGAGAGAA
Organism: Lissotriton helveticus; assembly: GCF_964261635.1. Taxonomy (NCBI): domain Eukaryota; kingdom Metazoa; phylum Chordata; class Amphibia; order Caudata; family Salamandridae; genus Lissotriton; species Lissotriton helveticus. Next base: position 24,018,906 of record NC_136073.1, on the reverse strand, counting down.
TGAGTTATGGACTTGGGACGGGAGGAAACGCCTAGGAATGAAGCATGAGTGAAAACATCAAGATTGAAAGTAGATCGAATTTAGGGTAGCCCTAATTTATTTGCTAAATAGATGCACACATCTTGACAAAGCAAACAAGATTGAAGTGAAGGCCAACACAGAGAAAGATGAGATTTGGAGGGAATTGAGAGGAAGATTGTGAGGTCCACAACAAATTCATCAGCAAGTTACAAAGCAAGAGCAAAACTCAGTGCAAGTTTCACTCCCACAGCAAACGCCAATTCAACGCTAGGCACCACAGTAAGCTATGAGGCTACCACAAGCTCTAAGGCCACCAAAAATGTTTTCCACGCTGAAATAGCTTTCTGTGGCCTCAAAGTTTCTGAGACGGAGCAGAGTTTCGGGGCACAGCAAACCCAGGTTTGGACCACCGGCTGCAGTTTCAGGGCTAGTATCAACAACTAGAGTCACTGGAAGTCCTACTCTCTTTACAAGCTCCAGAGACTCAAAAGGCTCAGGGGTCAGGGCAAGGCGTCTGGAAGTCAGCAAATCCATAAGCCCCTCCTTCCCTAGTGCTAAAGCCAGTCTCGGAAACACAGGGAGGGCCATTAACCACAGCAGCCGTAGTTAACCAACAATTCCCGCACATGCCACCGCTAGCCCGGGACCCACGGCAAGTTCAGGGACCGTTCAAGTTCCAAGGCCCACTTCATGGTCAAAGTCCACAACACACTTCAAGGATGCCGGCTTCAAGGACCCGACACACTTTGGAGACTCAGTAAGCTCTGTGGACAAAGGAAGCTTAAGACTAAAGCAACCATCGTTGACATTACAACCATCAAGGCCATGGCAAGCTCCAGAGCAATCACCAGGGACTACATCAAACTCTTTACCAGTGCAACCTCAACATTAATGGCAAGCTCAGTGGCCACTGCAAGATCTAAGGCCACTGTTCCGGAACAATCTGGAGGGAGATGGGGGGTGCGTTTGGAAGGTCTGCAAGCATTGCAACTCGGAAGACATTGAAATCTCCAAGAACCAGCCAATCCACTGCCTTTTGCAGATTTGGGCCCAGAAAGCGGTATAGATTTAGTATTCTCCAAGGACCAATCAAAGCCCACAATTAATATATGTTAAAAATGTTGAACTAAAAACAACAGAACACAGGCTGTTTAGTGCACTCCATTCATGGTGATGTTTAAGACAATATATGAAATTATTAAAAATGCTAGAGAGATTTATTTTATGTCCTCAACTCTACCGGAAGTGACTCCACTGGGAGTAAGTGGAGCAGTTTCTAAGTTTAGTGTGTAAAATGTGATCATGGAGAAGATTGTTGCTGTTTAAAGTACTGTTAACCAAGTGAATTCTGGGTATTCTTCTCCACGGCAGGTTGTATAGTGCAACTGGTTGCTGGTTGAGCAGAGCTTGAAATTAGTCAAAGCTTTTGCTCTTCCTGTGGAGTTTGAAGGGATCTATTTAAAGTGGAGACAGGTTTGAGAATATTTTAAAAATGTTCATATGCCATCTGGAGGACAGGGACGGCTATAAGGGGAGATGGGGAGGCCATTTGTTTGAGCCAATTTTATGTGACAATAAAGGTCAAAAAGATGCATGGTGTTCTGTCAATTTCACATCCCTGATCATCAAAAAAGAGAATAAACAAAACTTTAGAAAGGGAAGTGTATTAAGACACCCATGTTTGGGCTGTACAGTATTGTTGTGTTCTATATGAAGATTGCGTATTGACTTTTTGACCTTCACTGCAATGGATTTGGTTGGAGCAGATTTTGCTCTATGGAGCGAATGTTGAATTCCCAACATCTATGTTTTCGGCTAACTACCCAACTGCATCCGTTCCGGACGCATTTTAACCACACCATCCTTGTCCGCAGTGCTAAAAACGTGTACCAGATTCCCCCATTGTGACCAAATGTGATTGTACTTATCAAAGACTTCCTGGTCATGGTTTCTATGTGTTGGTTCTGTGCATGCGCTGAGTCGAACCATCGATCGATGATCTTCATAATTAGAGGGAAGCAGGAAGTGAACATCTGAAAACTGAGCTTTAACCAACTCTCAGATTCTCCTTCCTCCCGAACCCACACATCCAACCCTTGAACGCCTACATTTGTAGTTATTGAGGAACCTAGGGATGGTTCACCCTGGGGGTTCAAGTGAAACAAAGCCTGAGATGTGTTATGCTCCCGCGTGAATCTCCAGTATCCCTCTGTCGCCTTACATCGGATTACAACTACCATTGAATGGGTTGCTGTACTCCACACATTGTGAATGTAAACGGGTTCAGGACACAGTTCAGAAGTTAACACGGAAAGATTCATGTTTGCAGTGTGGTGCCAATCACGTCATATTGACCGTTACTTATACTGGTCTAAACATCGACTTTGCCTCACCAAACAATGCCTAAAATATTTTACAGGCTTTTGTTTTAGCAATGAAATGCATTGTAGATGAAAACCGGTCAAGTTAAGGGGTTAAGCATTTTTAAAACTTTAACCCTGAGTCTGGGTAAGTCAATCCTTCACCTTACAAACCAGAATTTTGAAGTTATTTTACATAGTTATTTATATTCCTGTCAACTTACCGTTCTTCTTGGGGTAAAACTCCTGCAAGACTAAGAACATCATCAGTGCTTTTATGTTTTATGTGAGAAGGAAAGCGCCTAATTTGGAAGAATTGTTTGCATTGCTGCACATCATCCTTTGGTATTTTGCATCCACCCATTGTGATCTAATTTTCGTTTTTTGTAACAGTGAGTTGGTTGACGGCTCTTAATGACCCAGAAATCAGAGACTGGAAAAATGTATCCCTTATGAACTTACTCTTGAAGCACATCCCCTTTATTGCTACTCTTGACTTGCCAAATCAGTTTTGAATAAAACATTTGCTGTGTAAATGATTAAACCTGCACTTGTTCATCCTGAGAATAAAATTGATTACGGTTGTGTGCCTACTTGAGGCCTCCCGACATGGTGTAAGTAGCTGCTTTCATACTGTATCATCAATAGGTGATGTACTGCGTACGTGATTAACTTCTTATAAAAGGACAACTTTAGACCGTATGTACCACGTCCCATTGTCTAAACTGATTACATTTTGATGTAGGTGGGATGGCCGGTTGCCTGGGACATATGGAGCTTATTCTTGTTGCATTCATTTGTGATCTGTTAGCTCCTGTTGTATTGTAAATTCTGAGCTAGAAGTACCTGTATCTGCAGGGGTAATTGGGGCAACTGCAGTGGAAAGGTAGAGACTCTCTTGAACAAATTAAAAAATATGTAAATTAATACATCAATGTGGTGGATTGGGGCGGCTGTGAGGGAGGATCAGGAGGCCGTCTTAACCACGATTTATACGGATTACAATCTTCAGATAGTAATGTGAAGAATAATAACTGGTACGGGAAAGATGTAAGCGTTGCCCTTAAAATTCAATCCTGTCTAATATGGTATGCAATAATTCTTAACATATTCTGAATTTCCAAAATGCAGATTAACACATGCACGCGGAGGTCAGGGAAGGTTGGAGGTAGACGTGGAAACCAACCTCAAAAGATAGCGTGCAGTTCATATTTGTGGCGTGTGTGCATATAAGGTGAATGATCGGGCTGGTTTAACACGATTCATGTTAGAAACAGAATAACATATTTTTGAATGTAAAGGGATAGTCACTTGTAAAATGTATGATTTGTTAGATTTTCTTTGAGGATCCATAAAGAAGCAGCATCAACAGCTTTCACCTCTTGCACCAAAGACCCGTATGGAACCAGCAGCCAGAAGAAATGTGCTGATCCTGCAGCCTGACATTCTTTGTGAATTTTCTTGAACTGTCTCTTGATATTCTTTTTCAAATTCTGTAAAATTCTTTTCATTATCTTTTGCGATTGTCATGCAGTGTTCTAATAATAATATGTTTCTCGGCTGATTGCAAAGTGAAGACAGAGCTACATATGTACTATTATTTAAAAAGATTAAAAATATGCATTAACACCTTCAATTCTCTGTGTTTGACATACATTTTAATGCATTATACTTCATGAAATTAATATTTATTGGAATGCTATGAATTGGAATGCTATTTCCAATTGTCTGATCACTAATCATGGGGTGATGTGTATATTGTCTAAGTTTCAACATATATTAATGTACAGAACAGGGACTGTAACGGGGCATAAAACATGCTGTAAATAATCTTTCAATGTATTTTAAATACTGCCTAATTCAGCAAGTGTTTCTAAATACTGTATATAACATGGGTACTCACAAACCTTCTCTCGGGGGCCATATTTACAGTGTGGTTTGTGGCCAAGGGCTGCACCGGTGGGGGCGGGGGCAGTGGGGGAGGGGGCGGGGCTGGGGAAAAACTGTGACCATGAGGTTGAACACAGGCCCCTGCAGCGGACGCCTTTGTCCACTGAGCCACCTGACCCGGCATACACACATATTCCTCTCTCTCTCTATCTCTCTCTCCCTTTCTCTCTCTGCCTCCCTCCCTCTCTCTATCTCTCCCTCCCTCTCCCTCTCTCTCTCCCTCTCTGTCTCCCTGTATCTCCCTCTGTCTCACTCACTCTGTCTCGCTCTCTCTCTCTCTCTCTGTCTCCCTCTCTCTGTCTCCCTCCCTCTGTCTGTCTCCCTCTCTCTGTCTCCCTCTGTCTCCCTCCCTCTGTTGCCCTCCTCCCTCTGTATGCCTCTCTCTGTCTGTCTCCCTCTGTCTGTCGCCCTCCAGCTCCCTCTCTCTGTCTCCATCCCTCTGTCTCCCTCTCTCTCTGTCTCCCTCTGTCTCCAACTCCCTCCCTCTGTCTCCCTCTCTCTCTGTCTCCATCTCCCTCTGTCTGTCCCCCTCCCTCTGTCTCCCTCTCTCCTCTGTCTCCCTCCCTCTGTCTTCCTCACTCTGTCTCCCTCTGTCTGTCTCCCTCTGTCTGTCACCCTCTGTCACCTCATCCCAGCTTCCGGGGCACACACACAGCCTCACCCGAGTACTTCACAGGTCTTTAAAAGACCATTTACTTGTTAATGAGGCTTTGTTGTGAATCGCCCGGCCCCCATAGAGCAGAGTGTCCCGGGGTCCGCGCTGCTGCTGCAGCGGTGTTTGCTGACTCTCTTTAAATTCTTTTATTAAAAACACAGGTACAATGTCTGCAAGGTCTGCGGGCCGCCAAGGAAGGCTTGCCAGGTCGCGGCCGTACTATGAGTACCCGTGGTATATAACAAGGGTTCGCCAATTTAATGGCATATTAAAGCGTATAGATATTAAAGCCTAAATGGAAACCACATATTTCACAATTCCCTACAAAATAACTCTCTAATGAATTATAAACCTCAGTGTGAACGACAGGTAGGATTACACCGCTTGTAGGGAGACCATATATTTACAATTCACTAGCGAACAACTCTCATATATTAAAAATCCAATTGCTTTCCAACTGCCTGGTAAATGAACAAGGCTGCATGTTTGGGTTGAACTATAAATACTATATTAATATAATACTATATCTTGTTCTGCAGTCATATCATGCCCATTTGTAATCATCCACTTTTTTGGACTATCCAGAAACCTATATTGAATGATTTATGTTACACAAAAATATAATACCAGACATTTGGTGTTAGATGTGTATGAACCTGGCTACACATTCAATGTCATCTACTTCACCCTAAACTAAGCTCACTGAAAAAACATGAACATTTCAGAAAAGGGTTTAAAACCCTTTTTAAAAAATCGGGGGTGTCCACAATAGGTCGAGGAGGGCTAGATCTATGCCAGATATTCAGGATTTTCCCATAATATAAATTATATACAGTGAATGTGATGGGGAAGAATGAATATATTTAATGACTACTCTCTCTGGTTATCCCCATTCTGGTCTCTTCAATTCTTTTCTTCCACTCAAACTCCCTTACTGTCTCTCCCCCGGTGACCAAAATTGTCCAGATTGCTCCACGCCTAATCTCTTTTCATTTCCCCCATCACTTTCCTACTTATATGTGTTTACTTCGACAATCTTCGCTTCTTTAATGATCGCGGTCACGCCCGGCTCACATACGATCCCAGTCCAGCCCATATTTTCTCCGAATCATCTTCCACAATCCTTCCATACCTCATCAAACGTTGTAATAAATCTCTGTCGCTGCATTGGCCCCTTCTCTTTTATAGCTGATGTCATTCTTAACAGACCGCTCTTTGGTCGTCCAACTACCCTTAAGAGATCTTCACTGAGTCCTACCGTATGTAAAATTGTTGTTACCTCCCTCACACAACTTACCAGATCTTAAAAACTAGAGCTAACATCTCATGCATATGACACGCAAAGTCTACCTTGGTTGGAGATGCCCTCAAGCAACAGAGGTGACAATCTCAAAATATGCCTATCATCTGCGCCTGTTCGTATGAGCACCCGCTTGTTGGAATTATACCCAGATAGACCTGAGGTCTTCCTAGGAGATGCTCTCACCTCCTTTTGGTTGTCTCCAAAGTGGCCTTCTGATCTTGATCCAACTCCAACACCAGCTCCCTCCGTACGCAGTCTGTTTTTTGACTTCTCTTTAACTGTTTCCAAATCACATTTCTCAAGTCTCCTCCATGTACTTCAACCACATCAAGCTGCTGTGAAAATATTTCACACTTCCTCCTCCCTTAACTTAAAAACCTGCCATTCACACAGTTGTACTGCAACAGCTCAACAACTAGAAATAAAATTGATAAAAAGCACCAGTTGATGCTTGCAAAGCAACAGTTTCCCTGGAAAGGATCCAAGCACATTGGGACGGCTGGCGGAGCGAAGAATTATTTGCCGTTTTGCAACAAAACGAGGGTCGTGTATGGAGAGCTACACTCTACATATTATCTGGCTGGTATCGGATGTGATGATTGTTGATTTCAGGTTCTAAGCGCAGTACAGGGAAAGAGACCCTTTTGTGTCATTGCGCTGAGGGGATCTTTCGCCATATTGTGGAGAATTGCTAAGGACTAACTTGGGTTAAGTCTGAGTTTGGGATCAGATCTGGGAATGGCTGGAGACCAGTGGAGAACAGTTTGAACATCTAATCTCTCAGAGGTCTGTTTAGGAGGAGAGAGAGACTTCTGTGGAATCCTGTTAGGACCTGCGTGAGGCGGCCAGTGGTCCTTTTTTGGGGTTACGGATCTGCCAGTGGGTTTTCCTGAGCCTTTTCAGCAGCGTACTGGACAGTGTCTGACAAGGGAAATATGTGGTCTGCAGGCTTTCCTGCAAGGGGACCCTACAACCCTAAGCATGAAGGGGATTTTCTTTGAGGTGAAGGATTGATAAGTGGGGCTTCTTGTCCACATGAGGGTTTTCTTCTGAAGAGGAGGCAATACATTCATGTTCTGCAGGCATCAAACAATCACTAACATCGAAGACTCATCGAGAGAAGAAAAGAAAATCCTGGTGCATTAAACAACCGTCATCTGTCTTTTACTCGTGTGAAAGGGTAGGGAGAGGATATGGCCTATCGGCTCGGGCGGTCAGCCTTGAAGCTAAGGAACCGGGTTGGAGTCTCGGCAGGGACACTCAACATCTCTGATTCTGGGCAAATCACGTAATCTTCCCGTGCCTAAAAAAAAATGAACGTGTCGGTCTGTAACGCAACTGGTGCTCATGTAAAGCGGTCAAATACTTTCTGGTCTAGTTCAGGCTATATAAAACTCCCCCAAAAAAGATATCATTCATTTACACAACATAATGTTTTACTATGACTATGTGATTGACATGGGAGTAAAGGCCAGCGTTTCTATTTTGACTTGTCCGATCATGGTCTCGTCTTACAAAACGCACACAGTTCAGCCTCTTTCTGTTCTCTCGTGGGGGATATCCACTGATAGTCATAAGCTTTTGAATAGTTCCGCCCACGTGCAGATAGGTAAGTAATGATGTCCTCTGTTACACCCGCTGGGGAGGAGAGAGGATCGCTTATGACTTCAGTGGCGATTCCCCCAAGAGAGAACTGGGATTACAGGTAGGAAACCATACCTTCTCTCTTGGGGGATTCCCACGGATAGTCATAAGCGTTTGAATGGATTACTAAGCCCATCCCCATCAAATGCGGTGGAAAAAACAGAGGAGAAAACACTAGGATTGTATTAAGCAAATACATTTGTGAGGAAGGCTTGTCCCACTTGGGCATCGGCTTGAGCATTGGAGTCAAAACAATAGTGCTTGGTGAATGTGTGCACAGAGCACCATGTGGCCGCTTTATAGATCTCCGTGGTAGAGATATTTCGCATCAAAGCGGCGGTAGCTGCTTTACCCCTACTAGTATGTGCCTTGAGTTTAGCTCACAACGTCTTGTTGGCATTTTGGTAACACAACAGTATGCAAGAGGCTATCGGCCGGGAGATGGAATGCTTGGAAGTGGCCAAACCTGTATGGACCGGGCCTTAGTTGATAAACTGCAGGTCCGATCTGCGGATATTGTGTGTCTTATCCAGATTAAACTTTAAGAAGCACCTTACATCCAGGGAATGGAGAGATCTTTCAGCCGGGGTTGAAGGATTCTGAAAGAATGTTGGAAAAGATATTGTCTGAACATGGAAATCAGAAATAACCTTGGGAAGGAATTTAGGGTGAGTCCTCATGGCTACCTTGCTCGAGGGAAAGACAGAATTAGAAATTAAATTAGAATAATTTAACCTACTAAAGTGCTTACTTGATATAGTGTTTAGAGAACTCCAGACTGGCGCTTCCCTTCCAGGTCTTAGAGGGGCATGGAGTGGACTAGAGAGCCATAGAGTGGAAAAGTTTAGAGTTGAGTGGAGTAAAGTGTCAGAGTGGAGTGGCATAGAGTGGAGTTGAGGTAAAGTGGATTGTCGTGTATTTCTATAGGTTCTGAATCAGTCCCCCTATTCCTGACCCTATTCTGGTTAAACTAACTATCAAGTTAACTAACAGTCAGCCCATGAGGCAAGAAAACCCCCATGATGCAGATACCGTTATCTGACGCAGTCACACTACGGCACAGGAACGTGTTATCTGATTAGGTCATAACGCTTGAGATCTAATTAGACAAGCGACATTCCTCCAGCCCCTGATAAGGCATACGACGTTCTCATAACAAATCAAACCTATGACAACCTGGATAATCCGTGCGGCCATTGTTTTGATTTCACAGAGAACTTTAGTAAAGAATGTGCTAACGAGCAAGTCGTATGACATCTTTATTGACGTACCTATGTCCATCCTTACGTCAATCTCGGCACCTTTAAGGTATAAATATTGCCGACCTTGCTCTATGCAAACACACGCGTGGTGACAAGACGGAGCAGCCATACTTGCCGAAGCCGAGAGCAGAAGCAGACCCCGCAGGCAGCAGCCCCGCCTTCCTGACGCGCTGAGAGACGCGCTGCTATCTCAAGCCGAGAGACCCAGCACCGGCGCTTCCGGGTAGCCCTCGCAGGCAGCCTGGAATATCGAGAGCAGAGAAAGAGATACCATTCCTCATCCATCCTAACTTCCAGGTACAGAACTGAATAACCCCTCCTAGAGAATTCTTTAGTTATTCACTTGGCAAAAACAAACTTAACTTAAACTGTAACTTTCTATTCCCGCCCACGCATTAGACTTAGGTCAGGTACACGGGTAGGCGTATTTAGAAACACCAGTTGAGTACGTTTAGTCAAATGTATATGTGTATGTAAATATATTTTAATCATTTTAAACATCATATGGCTCAGAAACCATATCAATGTTTTTACAGTATTATTTTATACTATTGCTTCTAATGTATGCACTTTACTTAACTATAAGTATTGCAATAATATCGATCCATTTCTCTTGTACGAGAAAAGAGACTGATCAATAAATAACATCTTTTATTGAACACGCCCGTCTCTTCCTTTTCTCTACATTCTGATGAGACTAAGAATGCACGTACTGACTGAGTAAAATAATTGCCTTGTGCTCACACGACTCTTGAGATTGACTCTTGATTAGGGGAGAGCAAAGTTGTCATGTTCTATGGTTGTCAGAAACTAAACCCCTTCTTGTCTAATCAGGGGAGTTAATTCCTTCCTTGAACATTCGAGAAAGTTTCTAGCGAACTCTGAGCTTAGCTGGCAAACCCAAAAATTAAGTTTAGTATCGACAGTAGTAGACCTAGTTAACGTCTGGCCTAGGCCTTTACTGCTGTAGGTACTATTCCAATGCGCAGAGCCTATTGGGAAAATAGGAGCTACACTACATGGCGCCCAACGTGTTTGGAAAGGGCGATAAAACTAACGTAAGACATTTAGAGTAACTCAGTCGTGCTTTCTCACTCAGACCCCTTTTCCCAAATACTCCAAAGACGTCTGGAGTGGGTGAAAGGTTATAATATCCTCCAAAACCTCGCAGGAGGGAACTCCTATGTATGGTTCTTGGTCTAGTCAACGTTGAAGGATAAAACAGTTCCAAAATATTGTGCATCTAATCTCTGTTTCCATAAAGAAACCTGATCTGCAAATAAACATAATACCATCCTGTCAGCAAAATGGACAGCGATGAAGAACGAGAGGTTACTAGATTAGCTATAGCTACTGAAATAGCAGATGCTGATGCTACCATGCAAGCAGCAGACGCGGATATAATACTCATTCCGGTCGCCAAAAGGAGATCTATAACCTTAAAACTTATAGAAAATGGACTGACACCTAGAGGTGGCACAGTCATATTCGTAATCGAGGCACACGAATATCGGCAGACAGAGGTATACTATACATGGATACATTTTCCAGCAGCTAATACTATAACAAAGTACTTCCACTATTACAAAGTAGAGGAACCTCCTAATGAGTACACTCCTTTCGAGGAAGTGGAAGTACCACTCAAATTCCAAGAGCATTTGCTCTTATTTGATGGCGCCCTAAAACATAATAATCACATTACAAGGCTCGGTCCTTTAGGAAGACCAGGAGCAACGTGGCCGGTCCTAGCCGGATACACACCATATCCAGACATCGAAAGAATGCCTGCAGCAGAGCTGTTAATACAGCTAAAACAACTACTAAAAATTCACAGACAATTAGTTCAGTATGTAATGCGGACTTCAACAATTCAGCCAGCGATTAAACTTCCACAGCTGACCCCTCACCAGGGGAACACAAATAAAATTACACCACAGAACATCCAATCCTGCCTAGGTAAAGTTCCAGCTAAACGGGAACAGATACCATTCTGGTTGGCACAGAAAATTACCCAAATAGAGGCGGTGTTTCCTGACACCACCCCATTAGAAAAACACAGAATTCTGACTATATGTCTCCCAATGGGAATCGCACCACACATTGAGGACTGTGACACTTGGGGTACAGTCTTTGCTTCCATCTACACAAAAACGCACGGTGTTCCATCCATTTCGGTAATACCAGATGTGCTAAAACAAATTCAAGATGAATACGGTCCAGAACCTGCTTTAACTCTTGGTATGAAATTACTAAAAGACTTCAAGCAGGTCTCGGCTATATTACTAGCCAACATAAAGGGTGAAGCAGCAAACGTGGCGATCCGCCAGAGGTTAAAAGAGACAGATATAGCAGACCAACCAGCTGAAATTGCCAGAATCATAGAAAAATCCTATGAAGAACTAGGCAGAGATAGTCTAGGTGGAATACCAGTAAAACCGCAACTGACTACAAGTCCAGAAAAAATATTTTTTAATAATAATAATTCACCAAAAAAGAACTGGGATGGAAACAAACAATCCAATCCTAAAGAAAAGAAATTCCAGTCCAGAGGAAGGTCTCCTAGGCGAAGAGAGAAATCTCCAAACCCGAGACAAAGGTCACCTCAGAGTGAACCCTCTGGGAATAGATATAACCTTAGAAATAGGGATAATATTAAAAAACCTGATAGATATCAAGACATTGATACACGTCCCTCTCAATCTTTTCAGACTTCCTCGCAGAAATCGGAAAGAAGAGGACGATCAGAAGAGCACGCCAAGTCCAAAGACAAGGAACCTGCTCAACTGAAAAAGAAATTACAATTTCCCAAAAAGAAGGTAGCCAGTATCAAGGTAGTTAACAATGCCGAGAATACTGAGGACACAACTGAAAAACGGAGAATGGGCTCAGACAATGCTAGACAGCGCAGCAGAGGTGAGCATAGCTCGCAAAGTCCTGATGGATCATCTGGAGACAGTGGACACGAATGAATATCTTCAAGTGGAAACTGCAGATACCAGAGTTAGCAAGCCCCACAAAATATACGAGATAACATTACGTATAGAGGGAGATAAGACTAGGAAAATAAGGGGACTATTTTGGGATAACCTCTCAAAGGGTTATGACATACTTCTAGCTGAAAAAGACTGGCCACCAGAGTTTGTCAGGGAGTGCCCTCATGGCGAAGAAGTAATTATGCCTGCCTTCTCGAATCAAATACCGATTCATAAAAAATATACACTTGCTAGAAAGTGGGCAGTGGCCTTAGCACCTGCTTTATATAAAAATCATGTAGGATGGGATGAGGATTCTCCTCCTCACAAAATCCAGTTAAAATCACAACCTACTGCACAAAGGCAGTACCCAATTAAGCAAGAAGCTAAAAAACAAGTAAATGAAATACTAGATCAGCTAGAATACCAGGGGGTGATTGAAACTTGCACCTCACAAATGAACAATCCTTTGTTTCCGGTCTCCAAACCAGACAATTCGTACCGTCTAGTTTTGGATTACCGACACCTTAACACATGTTGCAAAACTTTTGCAGTGCAAAACTCACACAGTGCTGCACTAATGAATAACATAGTGCGCAAAAAATACAAAACAACCTTGGACATCTCCAACGGATTCTTTTGTCAAAACATAGCACCAGAGAGCAGATATTTAACTGCATTCTCAGTAAATGGCACTCAAAAACAATTCTGTCGGTTAGCCCAGGGGTACAAGAACAGCCCGGGGGTATTCTCAGCAAGAGTAACAGAATTACTACAACTATATGATGATGAAGCATTATCTTATGTCGATGACATTTACTTAACAGATGATGACTTGGAGACTCACTTGAAAAGAGTGAACACCATAATACTTGGTTTCGCTGCAGAGGGTTACAAATTCAACTTCAAAAAGTCCAGAATTGCCCATCTGACGGTCCTATTCTTAGGATATGAGTTATCAAGTGAAGGCAAAAGCCTGGCAGACAATTTCCTAGAGAAATGTGCCGTAATCCAAGCTCCTAAAACACTAAAAAACCTACAGTCAATTCTAGGCTTCCTAAATTTCGGAAGAACATATATTGCAAATTACGCAGAAAGGGTCAAACCCCTTTATGATCTAATTAAACCAGACTTTAAAAGATCCAGTTGGACTCAAGCACACACAGAAATTTTGAGATCCTTACAAACAGACATGCTAATTAAAACAAAATTAGAAACCCGTGATAATACACGCAACCTTGTGATCCGAGTCATCCCAGGGAGATGCGGATTCACATACCTAACCTCTAATGAGGGAGATAAGGTACCAATTGCATTTAAATCGCACTTGTACACTAAGGCTGAAATGAAATTTAGCCCAACGGAAAAAATTCTTACAGCAACACAGACAGCTATAGCAAAAGAACGAGCCCTGGCACAAGGTAAACGAATAATAATCGTGACACCAATACCAGCCTTAGAGGCGGTAACAAAGGCAAGCATTCCAAATGCGAAAGCACTCCATCCGAGATGGATACAATGGGCTAACTCTCTTGCTGCAACAGACGTGGTGTACGAATTTGATCCTTACTTAAAAACACAAGAATTTCTACAATATGAATTCGAATGTCCTCTGCCAACCGAAATTCTGCCTCTAGACCAATACGGCTGTATAATATATACAGACGGATCAGCACAACCCGCAGTAGGGGGTAAACAAGCTTACAGTGCTGCGTGCGCGATTGTTAAAGGTCGTTGGCACGAAGGGAAATTTAAACCAACCCTAACTAAGACCCAATCTCTAGGAGATTGCACAGCTCAGCGAGCTGAATTACTAGCATTCAAGATGGCGCTTGAAAATACCGATCGAGAATTCCCCACACTCATAGTGTGCGATTCGTATTATTGCGTTCAATCTTATAATGAATACTTGCAGATCTGGCTTCAAAATGGTTTCAAGGATGCGAAAGGAGGCACAATCAAGCATAAAATGCTATGGGAACAAGTAGCTCTTTTACAAAAAGAACTACCAAAGACTCACGTGATACATACACTGAGTCATCAACGTGATGGCGTTCACGTTGCAGGGAATTCATTGGCTGATGAGGCCGCGAAGGCAGCTGTGCAAACGGCTTCCGTAGCTGCCATCACCCGGTCAAAAACAAAAATAGACAGCGAAATATTACAAGCTGTCAGCGCTTCTGAAAAGGATTCGATAGAACCACTCCCTAAAGGCTTTCCATTAAAGTACTCATACATAACAGATGAAAACAATGTTCCTTTTGCTCAAATCCCTGGAGTGGGGGATAGGGCAATTCCAAACATGGAACACAGATTAGGACTAATAATAGCGGCACACGAAGGGCTTGCTTCTACCCATGCTGGCGTCAGAGCCACAGTATCATTATTAAAACAGAGATACTGGTGGCCGCAAATGAGAAGACAAACAAGGAACTATGTTCTAGCATGTGAAATATGTCAAAAAATGAAAGTATCAACTGTGAGACGTCCAGCACAGACGCCCCTTCTAATCTCGGATAAACCATTAGCCTGTGTTTATCTAGACCACTGCGGTCCCTTACAAAGGGACGGTAACTATAAATATATCTTGGTCGCAGTGGACTCATGCACGAGATTCATATGGATGTGGCCCCAGCGAACGGCTGACGCCAGAACTGTTATAAAAGATTTGCGGGTCTTTATCGGCACATACGCAATTGGCATTCTGCATTCGGACAATGGTCCTGCTTTTAGCTCTCGGGCTTATTAGGAGGCCATGGTCAGCATGGGCGTGCAATTGCGGTACTCTTGTCCATTTCACCCTGAGGGGAACGGAATTGTTGAAAGAAAAAACCGTGACATAAAGCAATCTATAACGGCAAAGGTATTAGGTTCGGGAGCTGGGTGGGTCAAACATCTAATAAGTGTCCAACGTAGTCTAAATAACTTGCCAAGAAATTCTCTGAAGGGATTCAGTCCGTACGAATTATTATTCGGAACTAGGATGTTGATCTCTGACCTTGATAGTCAGACTTCAGTGGTAACAGAAAAAAGCTTTGATGTCAAAGACCGTTTGGCTATTTTGCAGGGCTTAAACAAAACAAGAAAAGACCTGAGCAACATACAGTTGAAACAACAGCCAACGACCACTGAAGATTCACCACCTGTCCCAGCAAGACCTGTCTGGATTCCAAAAGTCGGGGATCTAGTCAGGGAGAAGATCGCGGTAAAGAAGGAATTTGGGCCTTCTTACAGAAAAGCAGTTCCTGTATTGTCTGTCAACGGGACAAGATCAGTTGTACTACCGCCACTTGCTGGAAAAAAGGAGAACCGAGTTGTATCCATCGACCTGGTAAAACCACAACATGTGGCCGATAACCAACGGTAGGCCAAGTGGACTCCCAATAAGTAGCAGAACACCAAGGTTTGCTACCAGTACAGAGGTCCTATCAAAGAGGCTCATCACATTCGAAACGCCAACAGAAGAACAACAAGGACTATGCAACAATGCAATAGAACTAAGACCTCTGAAAACCCAAATAAAGACATTTAGCAGAGACACACCAATATATACAGAAGTACCAAGTGAAAATGCAAGAAACAAAAATCCTGAACCAATTGGAACAATTGATAGAACTGCATCTGGTTACTTCATCAACTTCGATGATTCCTCTGACGGCTTCAGTGAACAAAAGACACAGCCATCACCAAAATCCTTTAAAGACAAAGCAAAGGAACTTTTGAAACAACTAAAAGAAACATATCTGATTTCTCCATGGATTGAATTTTGGGTGGGTTTTGGTGCATTTATCCTCATACTTTGGCTCATCATGGTATTTACCTTGGGACGCTTCATTGAGGGAAAATATGCTAAAATGGACACAGCAAGTCAGAACATCAACTTGGTCCTCAAACCACACACATCTTCACACGTCGAGAAACGAGAACTTTCTTCAGAACTTTCTTCAGCCAATTTTACAGCAATTCCAATACCTGGTGGGGTAGCCTGGGACAACACTGACTATGAAATTTATGGTCCGGTCGAGATCCTGAAATATCCACACCAAATCAAGATCTCCTTGAGTGACTTTGCAAAACCAAACTCATTTGCTGATGATTGGGACTTTGAAAGTATTAACAATATGATGTCTGACTTAGTAATGTCTGCTAAATTTACAAAACATGATTATTTGCAGGGTTCTACAAATTATGACAGCATGTACTGCTATAACCATTATGGTAACCATTTCTTGCATAAATCTGCACAACCTAGAAATGTTTTAAATTTTAATCAATGGGAACATTGTGCTACACCTCCAAAAGGGAGCTCAAGAACCGTGTATGGCAAATATTCATATTTTTCAGGTTTTAACACAAGTAATGCGGAAACATTTTATTTTAAATTGTCAAACAAGACAGGGACCAAAACCATGATAACCAACACAAAATTGATTTATTCTGACTTATTCTTTGAACAAATGAATACTTTTGGATTTAATTATTGGGACAAAAATGTTGATTTGAAAAGTGTTTGGGGTACAAAAGAATGGCAAGTACAGGGTATAGAAGCTTTGTTTAGAGCCTGCATGATCCCAGAACAAATGATATTTTTAAATGACACTGTTCAACAAACCACCTGTCTTGGCTTAGCCAAAATCAAAGATTTAAATAACCTGTCTATTCCAAAGCCAACAATGTTTAGCAATAACTCTGATACAGATGAAGAAATAGACATAAACCATATACTTAACCAAAACAGAACACATCCTGATTGGAAACAATGGTTGATCTGGCCCACAGATACAAATAACTGTCAAGATAGATTCCTGAATAAAACACAGGGTTTCAAAATGACCAGGCCAGACCCTAGATATCCCCAAAGACATCACCCAGGGATAATAACAACCTACAGTGTGGGCAAATTATGCCTTCAATGGCTACAAACTTCCACACTGCCTGAAATTAAGCAACACCTAACTTTACTTACTGATGGTGCTGACTTGCGTGATTTCATAATGGGACCACGCAAACAGCGTCAAAAGCGTTTCATAGCAGCCTCTGTATATGCAGCATACAATGAGGCCTGGAAGGTTACTCAAATTGAGACAGCAGAAAGAATACGGGAAATTGACCGTATTAATTTGGAAAAATCACTTTCTGTAGTGGACAATGGGTTAATGACTCTGTCCTCCAGAATTTTTTCATTGGACAGCATTGTGTCTTCAGCAATCGATATATTATCGCAAGACTTACTGTTATTACAACATGGTCAGTCACAATTGCGTTCTATTGTACAGCTTGGCTGGACGTTACAAAATCTGCGTTCAGGCTACGTGCCTTGGCGTTTAATCAACACAACGTCACTATTCCAAATCTTTAACCTTACTGATAGACAAATCGGTATGGCGCAGAAGGGTGCTGATTATACAATCTTGAGCATTGAAAAACTAGAAAGATTACCAATGACAATGTCAGAACGACCTGTCAGTGAATGGATAATCCACGGAATCATAAATATTCCAATCTCAACCTTCAGGTTTCAATACTGCCAAAAATATATACAGGCTGGCATGTACGAGAAATTGGGAAGGGGTACCTTAAAACAACATGGAACCTGCCCTATTCACATGCATGTGTCAGTAATAAAGGACAGAAAGTGTTTCTTAGTGGCAACAATTGTGCTATGTCACTAAGCGGCACGCTTCTATGTAACGGTATTAGTTTGCACGGAGCCTGTGAAGGGAATTCATACAACCTTTCATGTCACCAGCAAGGCGCACCTGCAACTGAAATAGAACCATTCTTTCAAAGACTCTATAATGGGAGTTACATTCTTATTGTAGACCGCAGATGTTGCAGTCTTATGCCCGGGACTCCTTATCTAGTAACTACAACAGCGAAGGTCAAGTGCTGTGGACGTTCTTTGTTCCCCAGCTCCTTTCCAGACAGGGAGGCGAGGGCATGGCCCAGTTTGAAAATTACTTCTATTCGAATAGACACTTTAAGCAGAATGAAAACAGTGCTTCTTCAGACGCCTACAAGGCTCACGTCATCAAAAGAAACGTATGATCTACAAGTCGCAAGGACGACTGCAGAGATACATACATTATTATCAACCAATTCCCCCGTACATTTCGCGGAAATCCTGAGCGAAATCTTAAATATTTCTGATACCACTGGGGTCTCAAAGGTATTTAAGACAGTATTTTCGATGGCATTAACACCATTCAAAGCCATACTGGGTATTTTTCCAGATTTCGTCCATTCGATTTTTGGCGGACTTCCCCTGATCCTGGGACTAATTGCAGGAATCCTATTCCTAGTCCTTATTTTTCGTTATGGCAACCCATGTCACAGACCAAACTCTGACGACAATGGAAGAAACGATCCTAGCCATTGGATACCGGGACCGGATATCAAAAATCCTGGGACTCTCCCGGCTTAGAGACCTGAACATGACTTGGTTTCTATCATTTCGACCAATGTGGCAAAGGTGTGTTTTACCTGTACTAAGGTGTCTGCTATGCGGAGAAGAATGCGTGTTAGACACCTGTCTGACGCTACAATCGGATGCGCCGGTGGATGCAGATACACTGTTGGTTCCTACCAAGGTTCACGCACTGTGCTGCCCTCAAAGGCTGCCAATTCTGATGACGGCATTCCTGGAATCTTCACCACTGCGATTGAAGAGTAGTGAAGTTCAAGATGAAAGCAGCATCGAACAGGTACGACCTTCTGTCAGCAATGCAAATCAGAATGTCAATGGAGACAATCATGCGCACGAATGCATGGTTACCCCTATTTCCGACTTAGAGGAACTTTCCCATGAAGCTGTTGACAGTTTTTTCGAAAGCCTGAATGATATGATGTTCTCTCCGGAACAGAAATAGAGACTTTTGAGTAAACTCGCACACGGCGTTCCCTGAATTCGGCCTTCAACTTTAACAATAAAGTCACATGAACAATTACAATCCAGTTCACGGACAGCAACTTTTTTCAGCAAGCCCCTAAAATATTTTTCTATATATTTTTTCCCGGGACACTGATCTTCTGCTTAAAGTAAGAAACTATTCCTAGAGAACTAAGATTTCTATTTTTTTAGATACTTTATAGACTTTATATAGACTTTAGCTGCCCGCTGGTATGTTCACAATATATTTTATGTGATGAAATGGTTTCGACTTTTTTCTGTATAGCCATATTAAGAGCCATTTCATGTGTATTTCTCATATACCAACAAGCAATAATGCATAAAATGCGTGTTTACTTTTGCATTTAATTCATAGCTGAAGTGCATACAATATATATGACTGCAATTTTTCAGTATATTTGAAAATTTCTAAATGCATTTATGTATTTTGGGGTGGTAAGGTATACACTATACTCTATAGTATGTTGTACTATGTTATACTATGCATAGTTTAGTAGATATGATCATAGTTAGCGTGGAGTGGGTGTCGTGTATTTCTATAGGTTCTGAATCAGTCCCCCTATTCCTGACCCTATTCTGGTTAAACTAACTATCAAGTTAACTAACAGTCAGCCCATGAGGCAAGAAAACCCCCATGATGCAGATACCGTTATCTGACGCAGTCACACTACGGCACAGGAACGTGTTATCTGATTAGGTCATAACGCTTGAGATCTAATTAGACAAGCGACATTCCTCCAGCCCCTGATAAGGCATACGACGTTCTCATAACAAATCAAACCTATGACAACCTGGATAATCCGTGCGGCCATTGTTTTGATTTCACAGAGAACTTTAGTAAAGAATGTGCTAACGAGCAAGTCGTATGACATCTTTATTGACGTACCTATGTCCATCCTTACGTCAATCTCGGCACCTTTAAGGTATAAATATTGCCGACCTTGCCCTATGCAAACACACGCGTGGTGACAAGACGGAGCAGCCATACTTGCCGAAGCCGAGAGCAGAAGCAGACCCCGCAGGCAGCAGCCCCGCCTTCCTGACGCGCTGAGAGACGCGCTGCTATCTCAAGCCGAGAGACCCAGCACCGGCGCTTCCGGGTAGCCCTCGCAGGCAGCCTGGAATATCGAGAGCAGAGAAAGAGATACCATTCCTCATCCATCCTAACTTCCAGGTACAGAACTGAATAACCCCTCCTAGAGAATTCTTTAGTTATTCACTTGGCAAAAACAAACTTAACTTAAACTGTAACTTTCTATTCCCGCCCACGCATTAGACTTAGGTCAGGTACACGGGGTAGGCGTATTTAGAAACACCAGTTGAGTACGTTTAGTCAAATGTATATGTGTATGTAAATATATTTTAATCATTTTAAACATCATATGGCTCAGAAACCATATCAATGTTTTTACAGTATTATTTTATACTATTGCTTCTAATGTATGCACTTTACTTAACTATAAGTATTGCAATAATATCGATCCATTTCTCTTGTACGAGAAAAGAGACTGATCAATAAATAACATCTTTTATTGAACACGCCCGTCTCTTCCTTTTCTCTACATTCTGATGAGACTAAGAATGCACGTACTGACTGAGTAAAATAATTGCCTTGTGCTCACACGACTCTTGAGATTGACTCTTGATTAGGGGAGAGCAAAGTTGTCATGTTCTATGGTTGTCAGAAACTAAATCCCTTCTTGTCTAATCAGGGGAGTTAATTCCTTCCTTGAACATTCGAGAAAGTTTCTAGCGAACTCTGAGCTTAGCTGGCAAACCCAAAAATTAAGTCTAGTATCGACAGTAGTAGACCTAGTTAACGTCTGGCCTAGGCCTTTACTGCTGTAGGTACTATTCCAATGCGCAGAGCCTATTGGGAAAATAGGAGCTACACTACAGGATTAGATTGGCCTAGAGTGAAGTGGCGTAGTGTCCTGGAGTGGAGTAGAGTGACGTGGAGTGGCATAGGGTGGCATAGCATAGATAGTACTAGAGTGGAGTGAAGGGGGAGGTAGCACACTGCCATTAGAGACAACGCATGTTCAATTGAAATTACCATTACATTTGCAGAGACATTCTGTTTTACTAATAAAACTATACAGTACATAAACTTTAATTTGTGGAACTGTCATCACCTAATGAATTGATTTTTTTTTTATCATATTCAAGTATTTATTTCCAACACACTTCAGAATTAACAAAACATTTGCTTCATTCGTGCTTTGCTAATTGTAATATATTCTGAAATGCTTGCACAGTTCTATTAAATGTTGTGTGCGGATGTATGACGTTACAACGCAGGCTATTACAACGCCTGCCTTTACAACGCGGTTTTTACATCGCAATCCATTACAACGCATAGCGCTTTGGGGTGCTGGATAGTGAATAGTTTAATTTACTATTCCAACTCCAGTCCCCGTGGACACTAGGGAAGGTGTTGGATAGTAAATTAAACGTATTCCCTATCCTAGAGCGCCCCCCAGCGCAATGCGTTGTAATGGTTTGCGTTGTAATGACCGCGTTGTAATGGTAGTGCGTTGTAATAGTTTTGTTGTAAAGGTTGTTCACCGTTGTGTGCTAGACAAAAAAACATTTCCTTCTCCACCACCCTAGTATCCAGCCAGATTCTCACATAAATCTTCTCACTTTGAAATCAGAGAAAGAAAAGTAAACACCAAGGTCCCTCAGAAAGGAGCACTTATGGAAAAATACAAGGAGAGATAGTGTGAAACGGCTTTGCTCCTTGGGAGGGACAAACTCACTCCGGACAGCCTAAGACAAAGCCAACAAATATAAAGTCAGAAAATGTGAGATACAACTGACAAAGCCAGTGGTAAGCAACAGACAGAGTGCATTCCCCTGGAAGCTTTCTGAATGTCCCCAAAATGTATTTAGCAAACCAGTCAGCTGTGCTGTCTGGTAGGCTTTGACCTAAAAAAGGGTATCACGAAGCCGGCGCTGGGAACAAGGACAATGGCAGGAGGAGGAGACAAGAGCGTGAGGCAAGGGCTCAACTAGACCCAAACTTCGGGGAGGCTAACACTCACAGCCAGGGCTGGCCCTAGCACTGGTCGCACACGGCGCAACAGTCTTTTTTGGCACCCCCTCCCCCATTTCCTCCTTATCCATGAATTCCCTCACTACCACTCACCAACAATGCACCTCAGCTCTCTATAGCTCCTTTCTGACAAACATTTCATTTTTTTCTAGCGGTACTCATAGTTTACTCACACTCAGTTCTGTGATCTGCATGGTGCACATTCTTTGTAGCAGGCACATTAACTCTGCGCTGTGTGGGTGGCAGGAGTGTCCACGTGAGTGCACGGTGAGCGATGCGACAGTGTGAGAGTAGGGTAAGAGGAGTGACTGAAGAGTGAGTGAGGTGACCATACGAATTTGGGTGCAGCTGTAAGTGCAGAGTGGGACAAAGGAATGCATGGTTAGTGATGGGCTCATTTGAGTGAGATTGCAGATTGAGCAGTGAGGGGGACAGGTGAGTGAAGTGTGACATGAGTGCATGGTGAGTAGTGTGCTCCTGTGACTGCAGGGTGAGGTACAGGGTGAACAACACAAGTGCATTGTGAGTGCAGAGTGATCAGTGTGAGCGCAGGGTGAGCGGGTGAATGGTGTGAGTGGATGGTGATCAGTGTGAGTGCATTGTGATCGCTGTGAGCGCAGGGTGAGCGGGTGAATGGTGTGTGTGCATTGTGATAGCTGTGAGTGCAGGGTGATCGCTGTGAGTGCAGGGTGAGCGGGTGAATGTTGTGAGTGCATGGTGATCAGTGTGAGTGCATTGTGATCGCTGTGAGCGCAGGGTGAGCGGGTGAATGGTGTGTGTGCATTGTGATAGCTGTGAGTGCAGGGTGATCGCTGTGAGTGCAGGGTGAGCGGGTGAATGTTGTGAGTGCATGGTGATCAGTGTGAGTGCATTGTGATCGCTGTGAGTGCAGGGTGAGCATGAAAGTGAAGGGCGAGAATGAGGAGTGAGTTGTCTGAATGCAGGGTTCATTCCCAGACACTTGAAGTAACTCATCATGTTATTGACGGCAGCGTAGGGTTTCAGATATGTTAAACTATTGCTATTATGGCATTAATCAGGGATCGAGGGTGGAGGAAATAAATAATGTGCTGATCCTGCAACGAACTTCCAGTCTTATGTTTAGGATTGCCAGCTCATTATTTTGATGTCCCAAACGGTACAAAAATAAGCAGTCACCTAAAGCCGTATTTTCAGCACTTATCTGTGCATACTTTGAACAGCAAATATAAATAAAAAGCACTTTTAATTGTGTTCTAGGGCTGCCTGAATGATCCATGACTGATAATTAAAAGGAACAAAGACAGAAAAGTCATATTACAAATGAAGACATGCTTTTTTATTCATAACCTTATTTAGTGTCAAGAGGAGGCCGTTGCAGGCTCTTTAAACAACACACGGATGCTGTTTTTCTATCGGCAACCCTACTTTTCATGAAATGCATTCTCACACTATAGCAGTCAATGTAAAATACAAATGTAAGAAATAGGCAGAGTGGGGGCCCAGGGGCTAGTGGAACCAGAAAAAAACTAAGCTTCGGTAACCAGATTACAATATGCAAATGGTCTTTAACCCCTTTAGTGCTGCCGTCAGCCGTTGGACGTTGCGAGCACTACCTCCGTAGTGCTGCGCACGTCCAACGGCCGACGCGGCCCCACCCGTTTCTTAGAACATTCAGCACTGGCGCTGAACGTTCGACGCAAGAAACGGGTTAAGGACTGCGTGAGGGATGTGACAACTAGATCAATGGCAGGAGGGGGCAACAAGAACAACATAGGGATTGCGTTTGGTGGGAACAGCACGACAGACAGCACAGGGTCTGCGGGCGGGAGAACAACAGAGGAGGTAGAAGTACACAAGGGAGACTGCGGAAAAAACACAGAAAACAAGCATTTGCAATGCAATAGGTCTCGCATTTACGCAAGTTTGAGCTATTGGCATTGTAAATTACAATGCCTTTCATTTATGTTTTGTTTTTTAAAACAAAAGGCATTGTCATCTACAATGCTAATAGCTTAAACTCTTGCAAAAGCGAGACCTTTGCAAATGATTGCAAATGATTGCCGTGCACCCAGAATCAACACGTTCATCACATGCATGTGTCTGTTTGCACCCCTTGCATAGTGTTTGCCTCCTTCATGTCTACATTGTCTGATGGTCTCAGTTAACGTAAGGCTACCAGCTCTCCAGATAATGGAGCGTCCAGGGCATGCATCAGACTACACCCTTCGAAGACCATTGTCGACTCGTTATCACTGAACCTGTCAAATAAACACTCACTTACCCATCGTTTTACGGGTTCTTTTCTCGTGGAAAACGGAGGCATCTGTTTACTCATGCCGAGCCTGAGAAAACAGGAGTACAAGGAGCAGTTCTATTGCTTTCCAATCCAATTCCAGCTATATTAAAGCTATGCCCATCTCAATAGTCAAACAAGCAATCCCCCCCCAAAAATAAATGTAAACAAGCATTGGAAATGCAATAGGTCTCGCAGCATTAGAGTTAGTGCATTTAGAATTGTTTATGGGTTTTTTGTTGTAAATCTTTTGCATTTTTATTTTTTTTTGCCAATGCTAAAGAATTACAAATCAAAAAAGCAATAAACAATTGTAAAAGCTGTAACTAAAAATCCTACGAGACCTATTGCACTGTGTGAGGGTGAGGTGTTGAGGGTGAGTGAGGGTGGGGATGAGTGAGGAGTTGAGTGTGAGTGAGGTGTTGAGGGTGAGTGAGGTGTTGAGGGTGAGTGAGAGTGAGAGTGAGTGAGGGTGAGGGTGAGGGAGGGTTATTGCGAGTTAGGATGAGGGGTTGAGGGTGGGTGATGGTGAGGGTGAGGTGTTGAGGGTGAGTGAGGATGAGTGAGGGTGAATGAGGAGTTGAGGGTGAGTGAGGGTGAGTGAGGGTGAGTGAGGGTGACTGAGTGTGAGTGAGTGTGAGTGAGGGTGAGTGAGGGTGAGTGAGAGTGAGTGAGGGTGAGGTGTTGAGGGTGAGTTGTTGAGGTTGAGGTTTTGAAGGTGAGGTGTTGAGGGTGAGGTGTTGAGGGTGAGGTGTTGAGGGTGAGGTGTTGAGGGTGATTGAGTGTGAGTTAGTGAGGGTGAGGTGTTGAGTGTTAGTGATGGTGAGGTGTTGAGGGTGAGTGAGGGTGAGGGTGAGTGAGGGGGAGGGGGAGGCGTTGAGGATGAGTGACGTGTTTAGGGTGAAGTGTTGAGGGTGTGGGTGAGGAATTGAGGGTGAGGGAGGGTGAGTGTGGGTGAATTGTTGAGGGTGAGTGATTGAGGGTGAGGTGTTGAGGCTGATGTTTTGTGGGTGAGTGAGGGTGAGATGTTGATGGTGAGTGAAGGTGAGGTGTTGGGTGAGGCGTTGAGGGTCATTGAAGTTGAGGGTGGTTGAGTGAGGATGAGTGAGAATGAGGGTGAGTGAGGAGTTGAGGGTGAGTGAGGGTGAGGTGTTGAGGGTGAGTGAGGGTGAGTGAGTGTGTGATGTTGAGGGTGATTGAGGATGAGTGAGAGTGAGGGTGAGTGAGGATTTGAGGGTGAGGCGTTGAGGGTGAGGTGTTGCTGGTGAGTGAGGGTGAGAGTGATTGAGTGTGAGTGAGTGTCAGTGGGTGAGTGGCGTTGCGTGGGTGAGTGGCGTTGCGTGGCTGAGTGGCGTTGCGTGGGTGACTGGCGTTGCGTGGCTGAGTGGCGTTGCGTGGCTGAGTGGCGTTGCGTGGCTGAGTGGCGTTGCGTGGCTGAGTGGCGTTGCGTGGGTGAGTGGCGTTGCGTGTGAGTGGCGTTGCGTGTGTGAGTGGCGTTGCGTGGGTGAGTGGCGTTGCGTGGCTGAGTGGCGTTGCGTGGCTGAGTGGCGTTGCGTGGCTGAGTGGCGTTGCGTGGGTGAGTGGCGTTGCGTGGGTGAGTGGCGTTGTGTGGGTGAGTGGCGTTGCGTGGGTGAGTGGCGTTGCGTGGGTGAGTGGCGTTGCGTGCCAGAGTGGCGTTGCGTGCCAGAGTGGCATTGCGTGGGTGAGTGGCGTTGCGTGGGTGAGTGGCGTTGCGTGGGTGAGTGGCGTTGCGTGTGTGAGTGGCGTTGCGTGTGAGTGGCGTTGCGTGTGTGAGTGGCGTTGCGTGGCTGAGTGGCGTTGCGTGGCTGAGTGGCGTTGCGTGGCAGAGTGGCAGTGCGTGGCTGAGTGGCGTTGCATGTGTGCGTGGCGTTGCGTGTGTGAGTGGCGTGTGTGAGTGGCGTTGCGTGGCTGAGTGGCGTTGCGTGGGTGAGTGGCGTTGCGTGGGTGAGTGGCGTTGCGTGAGTGAGTGGCGTTGCGTGGGTGAGTGGCGTTGCGTGGGTGAGTGGCGTTGCGTGGCTGAGTGGCGTTGCGTGGCTGAGTGGCGTTGCGTGGCTGAGTGGCGTTGCGTGGGTGAGTGGCGTTGCGTGGGTGAGTGGCGTTGCGTGGGTGAGTGGCGTTGCGTGGGTGAGTGGCGTTGCGTGGGTGAGTGGCGTTGCGTGGGTGAGTGGCGTTGCGTGGGTGAGTGGCGTTGCGTGGCTGAGTGGCGTTGCGTGGGTGAGTGGCGTTGCGTGGGTGAGTGGCGTTGCATGGGTGAGTGGCGTTGCGTGGCTGAGTGGCGTTGCGTGGCTGAGTGGCGTTGCGTGGCAGAGTGGCAGTGAGTGGCTGAGTGGCGTTGCATGTGTGCGTGGCGTTGCGTGTGTGAGTGGCGTGCATGAGTGGCGTTGCGTGGGTGAGTGGCGTTGCGTGGGTGAGTGGCGTTGCGTGGCTGAGTGGCGTTGCGTGGGTGAGTGGCGTTGCGTGGCTGAGTGGCGTTGCGTGGCTGAGTGGCGTTGCGTGCGTGAGTGGCGTTGCGTGCCTGAGTGGCGTTGCGTGGTTGTTTTAGCGTTACTGAGCGTGTGTGAAAGAGTGTGATAGTTTTGTTGTGTGAGGGTGATGTTAAGAGTGTGTGTATATGTTAATAATAATTAAGTAATGTGTTGTTTGTAACTAAAGGTGTCCCCTTTGTATTACTTCAGTCTTATGTGTATATTAGTATGTAATTGTAAATGTGTATGTATTGTACTAACTATGTGTATGTTTTGTAACATGTTTGTGTAGTCTCGTTTTTATTTTTTTTTTAAAATGGCCGACGTATAGCGTCACGTCGACGTCTGCTATGTTTAGCGGTCTAGTTTATTTTTGAGTTGTGTGTGTTTTTTGTTTACGTATTTTTCTAGCCAATCGGAGCGCGACGTTTTTGACGTAGCGTTCCGATTTGCATACGTCAACCGTTGAATTCCCCATTGATCGAGAATGTTGGTGTGCGGAAGGCGTGTTCTTGTCCCGGTGGTGTTGCTGCGTCGTTTGACAGGTAAGAATGTATTCCTAAGTTTATTTTAATGTAATGTAATGTAGTATATATACTATGTAAAATTTAAATACTTGCTAAATGAATTTAATTCACTCGTAATATTTGTAAATGTTTGTAATGTAACATAAAGTAGTGTTTTTTATTGGCGATGTGTAATGCATATGTTTTGTTAAACTGTAATGTAATGTATTAATGTCCTTTTTTTGGTAATTTGACATACAAAAGGGGTTTGTTTCATTTCGAAGTGGTAAATGTGTTGTAATATATTGATGTAAGTTGTTTTTTTATTTTTTTTTGTGTGATGCTGAAGTAGTCGGATAATTTGTTATTGACGTACTTGAAGTATGAAATGAAACTTTGTGTCTTTGCTGACTGTAGTATTTTTAGCAATGTATGAACGACATGTACAGTGAACTAATGTATTTTTCGTTAGATTTTTGTGACTGACTCTTTCTATGTTCGTAATATGTTTTATTGTATTTGAACTAATTCCGTCTGGATAAATGCTATTGTGTTAAGCGTTTCTTTTTTTTGTGTAAATCTCGACTATTGTATTCAATGCGTCCCATTTTCCGGATGAATCGTTCTTGTTTATTTCCCTCTGAAAAATTTGATTGTTTCTGAATTTTTGTTTATTTCGTCATATTTGCTTTATATTAGACGGAATTCCGTGAGAAGAAGTGCTATTGTTGTATGCGTCCGGTTTTTTGTGTAACTGTTGACTACTGTCTTTAAACCGTCCCATTCTCCGGATGAATAGTGCTTGTTTATTGCCCGGCGAAAAAGTTGCCTGTTTCACTTGTGTCTTTGTATCTCCTCGTCCTCGCTTCCTGCCACATATTTGTATTTGTTTCCTTTGTGTAATATTGTTGTAATATCGTACGAATTAAATTTACTTTTTGGCCCGAAGACTGATTAACATCCTTGCATCCTTTTAGGTCAATGATGTTAAGTTTTTTTTGTGTCTAACGTATCTGATGCTATACTCCGTCGACCCCCTTGTTTTCCGTCCTGAAATTTCTTTATGTGTAAGAAAATGGCCTAACATTCCTCAAATTGCAGAGTGGGTGAATGCTGCAGAGTGGGTGAATGCTGCAGAGTGGGTGAATGCTGCAGAGTGGGTGAATGCTGCAGAGTGGGTGAATGCTGCAGAGTGGGTGAATGCTGCAGAGTGGGTGAATGCTGCAGAGTGGGTGTATGCTGCAGAGTGGGTGAATGCTGCAGAGTGGGTGAATGCTGCAGAGTGGGTGAATGCTGCAGAGTGGGTGAATGCTGCAGAGTGGGTGAATGCTGCAGAGTGGGTGAATGCTGCAGAGTGGGTGAATGCTGCAGAGTGGGTGAATGCTGCAGAGTGGGTGAATGCTGCAGAGTGGGTGAATGCTGCAGAGTGGGTGAATGCTGCAGAGTGGGTGAATGCTGCAGATTGGGTGAATGCTGCAGATTGGGTGAATGCTGCAGATTGGGTGAATGCTGCAGATTGGGTGAATGCTGCAGATTGGGTGAATGCTGCAGATTGGGTGAATGCTGTCTATTGGGTGAATGCTGTCTATTGGGTGAATGCTGTAGATTGGGTGAATGCTGTAGATTGGGTGAATGCTGTAGATTGGGTGAATGATGGAGATTGGGTGAATGATGGAGATTGGGTGAATGATGGTGAGTGGGTGAATGATGCAGAGTTTCTGAAAGATGGATAGTGTGTGAATGATGGATAGAGTGTGAATGATGGAGAGGCAGAGTGCTGTTGCGTTTTTGAGTGTTAGTGTGTGTAACTGAGGGTGAGTCGTTGAGGGTGAGTGAGGGTGATGTTGAGTGAAGGTGAGGGTGAGGTGTTGAATGGTATTGAGGGTGAGGGTGAGGTGTTAAGGGTGAGTGAGTGTGACTTGTTGAGGAAGAGTGAGGGTGAGTGAGGTGTTAAGAGTGAGGTGTTAAGGATGAGATGTTGAGGGTGAGTGATGGTGATGTTGAGTGTAGATGAGGGTGATGTGTTGAGTGTGAGTGAGGGTGAGTGAGGGTGTGGAATTGTGGGTGAGGTGATAAGGGTGAAGTTAGTGAGGGTGAGGTGTTGAGGGTGAGGGTCTGAGGGTATGCTGTGCTGTACCTGCTCCGTGTGTGAGGGAAGCTTGCACTGTTGCCGCCTGTGCTGTACCTGATGTATGTGTGATGAAAGCTTGCACTGCTGCTGTCGGTGCTGTACCTGTTCCATGTGTAAGGGAAGCTTGCACTGCTGTTGGCTGTGCTGTACCTGCTCCGTGTTTGAGTGAAGCTTGCATTGCCGTTGCCTGTGCAGTACCTGCTCCGTGTGTGATGGAAGCTTGCACTGCAGCTGCCTGTGCTGTACCTGATGTATGTGTGAGGGAAGCTTGCACTGCTGCTGTCGGTGCTGTACCTGTTCCATGTGTAAGGGAAGCTTGCACTGCTGTTGCCTGTGCTGTACCTGCTCCGTGTTTGAGTGAAGCTTGCATTGCCGTTGCCTGTGCTATACCTGCTCCGTGTGTGATGGAAGCTTGCACTGCAGCTGCCTGTGCTGTACCTGATGTATGTGTGAGGGAAGCTTGCACTGCTGCTGTCGGTGCTGTACCTGTTCCATGTGTAAGGGAAGCTTGCACTGCTGTTGCCTGTGCTGTACCTGCTCCGTGTTTGAGTGAAGCTTGCATTGCCGTTGCCTGTGCTATACCTGCTCCGTGTGTGATGGAAGCTTGCACTGCTGCTGTCGGTGCTGTACCTGTTGCATGTGTAAGGGAAGCTTGCACTGCTGCCGCCTGTGCTGTACCTGATCTATGTGTGAGGGAAGCTTGCACTGCTGCTGCCTGTGCTGTACCTGCTCTGTGTGTGAGGGAAGCTTGTACTGCTGCCGCCTGTGCTGTACCTGATCTATGTGTGAGGGAAGCT
Organism: Lissotriton helveticus; assembly: GCF_964261635.1. Taxonomy (NCBI): domain Eukaryota; kingdom Metazoa; phylum Chordata; class Amphibia; order Caudata; family Salamandridae; genus Lissotriton; species Lissotriton helveticus. The sequence goes on along the minus strand of NC_136073.1, from coordinate 23,988,576 downwards.
TGCACTGCTGCTGTCGGTGCTGTACCTGTTCCATGTGTAAGGGAAGTTTGCACTGCTGTTGCCTGTGCTGTACCTGCTCCTTGTTTTCGAGTGAAGCTTGCACTGCTGCCGCCTGTGCTGTACCTGATCTATGTGTGAGGGAAGCTTGCACTGCTGCTGTCGGTGCTGTACCTGTTCCATGTGTAAGGGAAGCTTGCACTGCTGTTGGCTGTGCTGTACCTGCTCCGTGTTTGAGTGAAGCTTGCATTGCCGTTGCCTGTGCTATACCTGCTCCGTGTGTGATGGAAGCTTGCACTGCTGCTGTCAGTGCTGTACCTGTTGCATGTGTAAGAGAAGCTTGCACTGCTGCCGCCTGTGCTGTACCTGATCTATGTGTGAGGGAAGCTTGCACTGCTGCTGCCTGTGCTGTACCTGCTCTGTGTGTGAGGGAAGCTTGCACTGCTGCCGGCTGTGCTGTACCTGATGTATGTGTGAGGGAAGATTGCACTGCAGCTCTCGGTGCTGTACCTGTTCCATGTGTAAGGGAATGCTGTTGCCTGTGCTGTACCTGCTCCGTGTTTGAGTGAAGCTTGCATTGCCGTTGCCTGTGCTGGAGCAGCTCCGTGTGTGATGGAAGATTGTGAGATCTGGCATAACGGAAGGATTGGTAGTGCGTGCACAGTTTTTTTTTTTGTTTGTTTATTGTTGTAGTGAAAAGTTTTATGTATGCACTGTGTATGTTCTCTTTGTGTGTTTTCTTTTTTATATTTTCTTTATTTCAGGGAATGAGCTGCTACGATGGACAGGTAATGACAAATTAATTTGCATAATATTAAAGCGTGTCTTTGTGACTTTTATACTTTTGTTTATTGATTTGCTTATTGTAAAGCTAATGTAATTATTTTATTAGGTCTCTCTGCTCGCATGTACTTTCTGCCTGGCTTCTTGCATTTGATTTTTATTTTATCAATGGCTGCTATTTCGGTGTATTTGTTGCCATGGATTGTGTTCCGTTTTGCCGTACGTGTTTTTTGGTCGCACTTGGCTTGTGTATACGTTTCTAAAATTATGTAGTGTATGTAATTAAAAGTTTTTGTTTTTCTGTTCTAGTAAAGGTTATTACGCAATGTATTCCCTTTACGTTTGTTACGTAAGGGATGTTAGCGTTCTATTTTTTAATTGATGGTGATGTAATTATGAGCGTTACGTAATTTTTAGCCAATCGCAGCTCTACGTTGTGTGACGTAGCGTTGCATTTGACATGCGTCAACGGGGCTTTTTCCAAATTGATGTGAATGTTCGTGCGGTAAAGGTGTGTTATTCCTCCGTGTTTGTTGCTGCGTCGTCTGACTGGTAAGATGTACATTTATTAAAAGTGAGTACATGAATTTGAATGTATTAATACGTGTGTGTATATACGTATTATTAATAATGTTTTATTAGGATGTATGAGTGTTTTATTTGTATTGCGCCATGTGTATTATCGAGTTTTGAGTTACAATATTCCTTAGTACTGTTCTAAAAGATATATGTTTGAAAAATATAGTTTTTTCGAAATGTTACATAAAGCAATGTTTATGTTTGTATGTGTTATGTCTTTGAAATTGCGTCCCTTGTTATTTCTCGCTCACTATTCTTGTGTTTTGAATTTTTCTTGATCTTTATGCGAATGTTGGCTCGTGTTTAAGTAGATTCTTTGGGATGCATTGAGTAATCTTTGCTAGTGTCTTCCTGGTATGTAGTTTCAGTAGTTCCGTTTCGCCTGAGGTGGCACTGTGATGTTTATTTTCCCTCTGACTTAGCTTTTGCTTGTGTCATTTGTACCGGTATGTGACTTGTTTCGCCGCTATTCATTTTTTTTGTTAGTTGCTTGTTGTAGTTAAAAGTATAATGTATGCACTGTGTATGTTCTCTTTGTTGTGTTTTTTTTTTATATTTTCTACATTTCAGGGAATGAGCTGCTACGATCGACAGGTAATGACAATTTTATTTGCATATTATGAAAAAGTGCCTTTGTGAGTTCTTATACTTTTGTTTATGCCTTTCCTTTTATTGATGTTAATGTAATTATTGTATTTGGTTTTGCTTTGCTCGTACGTATTTTCTGTCTGGCTCCTCTCATTAGAGTGTGTTTAGTATTTTATCAATGGCTGCTATTTAGTTTTATTCTTTGGCATGGATTGAGTTTCGTTTTGGCGTACGTGTTTTTCGGTCGCACTTTCCTTGTGTGTAGTAATTTTCTCTTGCACGGCATCCCTTATGTCCATTTCTGCAGCAATAGCACATTATTAACATTCTGCAACCCCACACTACAATTGAGCGACATGAGATCATCACTCATTGCCAGTAGAGCCGTATTTAGAACTCCCCCAGTCTCATTTAGACATAGAACTGCAGTACTGTACAGCACCAAAGCATGCTTGTATAGCTGTAATTCTGTGTGCAACGTACAAAAAGTTGTTCTAAAGCGTGCACTTCAGGCTGGTGGTGTGTGTGACTGTTGAAAGCGTGGATTGATGGCTGTTTGTGTGGGTGTATGCATGGTGAAAGGATGCACTGATGACTGTTGTGTGTGTACGCCTTGTGAATGTGTCCATTGCTAGCTATTAGTGTGTGTGCCTGTTAAAAGCGCACATGTTTGGATTGTATGTCGTTTGTCTGCTGAGTAATGCTGTAGTGGTAATGATTGGTGCTGTGGTGGTAAGTGTTTGTGTGTGGTTGTAGTGTGATAGTGTGTTGATGGTGAGTGAGGGTGAGGTGTTGAGGGTGAGTGGATGATGGTGTGAGGGTGACGGTGTGAGGGTGAGAGTGAGTGATTGTTGGCGAGCGTGAGGCTATGAGGCTTATTGAGAATGTGAGTGGGTGTGCGAGGATGTGTGAGAGTGTGTGAGTGTGGATGTGTGTGAGGGTGGGGGTGTGTGAGCGTGTGGGCATGTGAGTGTGTGGTGCTTAGTAATGCTGTATTTGTGATGTGTTGTTCTGTGCTAGTGATGAGTGGCGTTGTGATGGTGTTTAATATTTAGCACCACAGCATAACTCAGCACCACAACAGTTGCAGTTCTCCCAACAATGGCATCACTGATGTCCACGAATGCAACATGCAGTAATACCACTTTATCTTTCTGCAGCCCCACAGTACCATTGAGCAACAACACTGCTTCACTCTGCACTTCACATCCGTATTTTGCACACCCACAGTCTCATTTAGACATAATACTGCAGTACTGATGACTGTTGTGTGTGTATGCCTGGTGAAAGTGGCCATTGATAGCTGTTGTTGTGTGTGTGACTGTTAAAAGCGTACATGTTGTTATTGTATGACCTTTGTTTGCTGCAGTGGTGATGAGTGGTGCTGGGGTGGTAATAGTTATTTTGTGTGGTTGTAGTGTGATAGTGTGTTGAGGGTGAGTGAGTATGAGGATGAGAGGGTGAGAGTGAGTGAGAATGAGGGGGAGGTGTTGAGGGTGAGTGAGGATGAGTGAGGGTGAGGAGGTGAGTGAGGGTGAGGGGCTGAGGGTGAGTGAGGTGTTGAGGGTGAGGTGTTGAGTGATTGAGGATGAGTGAGAGTGAGGGTGAGTGATGTGTTGAGGTTGACTGAGGGTGAGGCGTTGTGGGTGAGTGAGGGTGAGGTGTTGAGGGTGAGGAGCTGTGGGTGAGTGTGGGTGAGGCGTTGAGGGTGAGCCGTTGAAGGTGAGAGAGAGTGAGGTGCTGAGGATGAGGGTGTGAGGGTGAGTGTGGGTGAGGCGTTGAGGGTGAGTGAGGGTGAGGTGTTGAGGGTGATTGAGGATGAGTGAGAGTGAGTGTGAGTGAGGAGTTAAGGGTGAGGTGTTTAGGGTGAGTGAAGTGTTGCTGTGGCGGAAAGTGTTTGTTTGTAGTTGTAGTGTGATAGTGTGTTGACGGTGAGTGAGTGTGAATGAGGGTGATGTATTGAGGGTGAGTGAGTATGACAGTGAGGTGTTGAGGGTGAGGTGTTGAGGGTGATTGATGATGAGTGAGATTGAGGGTGAGTGAGGAGTTAAGGGTGAGGTGTTGAGGGTGAGTGAAGTGTTGCTGTGGTGGTAAGTATTTGTTTGTTGTTGTAGTGTGATAGTGTGTTGACGGTGAGTGAGGGTGAGTGAGGATGAGTGAGGGTGAGGTGTTGATTGTAATTGAGGGTGATGTGTTGAGGGTGAGTGAGGGTGAGGGGCTGAGTGTTATTGAGGATTTGAGGCTGAGTGTTGTTGAGGTGTTGTATGTTATTGAGGATGAGTGAGAGTGAGTTTGAGTGAGAGTTTAAGGGTGAGGTGTTGAGGGTGAGTGAAGTGGTGCAGTGGTGGTGTTTGTGTGTTGTCACGTGGATGTGCTAGAGGCTCTGTGATGTCACTCTGTGTCGGAGGAGGGAAATAGTAGGCCCGTTGAATTGAACTGACTCTGTGTGTTTCATTCCGTTTATAAACATGTCAAAATATTACATGTTTTTTAGGTGCAATGCTATAGATACAAGCGCTATTTTTGGCGTAGCAGGCTGTAGAGGGAGGGGTGGGAATAGTAGGTCTGCTGATTAGGGAATGTACAAGGCCATGTAGCTTGTAATGCGTCTGTCATTATTTCATTTTGTAGACGATTTCACTTTCAAGTCTTTTTGTGTTCTGAGAGCCTGGCTGTGTGCAGGGACAGAGAGGGGAGGTGCTGGCGTCTGGGGAGGGGGAGTTGAATTGCGAGTCTGGATGTGTAAGGGAACAGAGGGGAGAGGTGCTGGCGTTTGTGGGTTGTAATATTAACTGTTTTTTAGGTGCAATGCTATACATACTAACGGCGTTGCGTGTGTGAGTGGCGTTGCGTGTGTGAGTGGCGTTGCGTGTGTGAGTGGCGTTGCGTGGGTGAGTGGCGTTGCGTGGGTGAGTGGCGTTGCGTGGGTGAGTGGCGTTGCGTGTGAGTGGCGTTGCATGTGTGAGTGGCGTTGCGTGGCTGAGTGGCGTTGCGTGGCTGAGTGGCGTTGCGTGGCAGAGTGGCAGTGCGTGGCTGAGTGGCGTTGCATGTGTGCGTGGCGTTGCGTGTGTGAGTGGCGTGTGTGAGTGGCGTTGCGTGGCTGAGTGGCGTTGCGTGGGTGAGTGGCGTTGCGTGGGTGAGTGGCGTTGCGTGGGTGAGTGGCGTTGCGTGGGTGAGTGGCGTTGCGTGGGTGAGTGGCGTTGCGTGGGTGAGTGGCGTTGCGTGGCTGAGTGGCGTTGCGTGCCAGAGTGGCGTTGCGTGGGTGAGTGGCGTTGCGTGGGTGAGTGGCGTTGCGTGGGTGAGTGGCGTTGCGTGGGTGAGTGGCGTTGCGTGGGTGAGTGGCGTTGCGTGGCTGAGTGGCGTTGCGTGGCTGAGTGGCGTTGCGTGGCTGAGTGGCGTTGCGTGGGTGAGTGGCGTTGCGTGGGGGAGTGGCGTTGCGTGGGGGAGTGGCGTTGCGTGGGTGAGTGGCGTTGCGTGGGTGAGTGGCGTTGCGTGCCAGAGTGGCGTTGCGTGCCAGAGTGGCGTTGCGTGCCAGAGTGGCGTTGCGTGCCAGAGTGGCGTTGCGTGGGTGAGTGGCGTTGCGTGGGTGAGTGGCGTTGCGTGGGTGAGTGGCGTTGCGTGGGTGAGTGGCGTTGCGTGGGTGAGTGGCGTTGCGTGGGTGAGTGGCGTTGCGTGGCTGAGTGGCGTTGCGTGGCTGAGTGGCGTTGCGTGGCTGAGTGGCGTTGCGTGGGTGAGTGGCGTTGCGTGCCAGAGTGGCGTTGCGTGCCAGAGTGGCGTTGCGTGCCAGAGTGGCGTTGCGTGCCAGAGTGGCGTTGCGTGCCAGAGTGGCGTTGCGTGGGTGAGTGGCGTTGCGTGGGTGAGTGGCGTTGCGTGGGTGAGTGGCGTTGTGTGGGTGAGTGGCGTTGCGTGGGTGAGTGGCGTTGCGTGGGTGAGTGGCGTTGCGTGGGTGAGTGGCGTTGCGTGGCTGAGTGGCGTTGCGTGGCTGAGTGGCGTTGCGTGGCTGAGTGGCGTTGCGTGGCTGAGTGGCGTTGCGTGGCAGAGTGGCAGTGAGTGGCTGAGTGGCGTTGCATGTGTGCGTGGCGTTGCGTGTGTGAGTGGCGTGCATGAGTGGCGTTGCGTGGGTGAGTGGCGTTGCGTGGGTGAGTGGCGTTGCGTGGCTGAGTGGCGTTGCGTGGGTGAGTGGCGTTGCGTGGCTGAGTGGCGTTGCGTGGCTGAGTGGCGTTGCGTGCGTGAGTGGCGTTGCGTGCCTGAGTGGCGTTGCGTGGCTGAGTGAAACAGGCAGAAACGTAAATGGAGAGGGGGGTGAGAGTTAAAAGAGAGAGTGAAACAGGCAGAAACGTGGAGAGTTAAAAAAAAAGCAAATGAATCTAAGCTGCGAGATGTGGCATAACAGAAGGATTGGTACTGCGTGCACCGCTGCTTGGGGTATCTGCGAGATTTGTGTAAGTAAATGGAGAGGGGGGTGAGAGTTGGAAGAGAGAGTGAAACAGGCAGAAACGTGGGGAGTTAAAAGAAAGAGGGAATGAATCTAAGCTGCGAGATGTGGCATAACAGAAGGATTGGTACTGCGTGCACCGCTGCTTGGGGTATCTGCGAGATTTGTGTAAGTAAATGGAGAGGGGGGTGAGAGTTAAAAGAGAGAGTGAAACAGGCAGAAACGTGGAGAGTTAAAAGAAAGAGCGAAAGAATCTAAGCTGCGAGATGTGGCATAACAGAAGGATTGGTACTGCGTGCACCGCTGCTTGGGGTATCTGCGAGATTTGTGTAAGTAAATGGAGAGGGGGGTGAGAGTTGGAAGAGAGAGTGAAACAGGCAGAAACGTGAATCTAAGCTGCGAGACGGAGAGGGAGGGAGAGAGGAGGAAAAAGAGAGGGGGAGTGAGACAGAGGGAGGAACACAGTTAGAGTGAGACAGAGGAAGACAGGAGAGAGGGAGGGGGAGCTATAGATGTAGGGAGAGCGCGAGAGAAAGAGAGCGATAAAATTATGTGTATGCCGGGAGGGCTCAGTGCACGAAGCCTTCGGCTGCAGGGTCCTGTGATTAACTTCATGGTCAGTTTTATGTTGTTGCTCTCCCTCCAAGCGCAATGCCGCTGCCAGCAATACCAGCATCAAAGAAAACAAGACGGAGGGAAGAGAGGGGAGAGGGGAGAGGGGAGGGGGGAGGAGAAATGCGACACGGCGGGAAGGGGCAGGCAGGATGACTCAGGGGAGGGGGCGGAGCGGGGCAGAGCGGCATGTGGGTGTGAACAAGCCGGGCCTTTGAAGTGAAGCTAAGTTTCACTTCAAAGGTGTCGGAGGAATGCGGGCGGCTGTGCACGCGCTTTTAAGCTCAATGCACATGCGCATTGAGCTTAAAAGTCACGGGCACTGCAAGGAATCGCCACGATTCCTTGAAAGTTAGATAAAGTCTGGATGAGCCCCTATAGTCTCGCTTGCTCGATGCGCATGCGCATCGACAGGCGAGACCTAAAAAGCAAAGAAAAACAGGAAAAGCAAACTAATGAACTGGTCTTGTTACTCGCCCATGACGTATGTTTTCTGTTTCTTGGTGGGGGCCCATGGAGTCGATTTTAGAGGGAGGTTTGATGGGGGTACCCTTTCCTTTGGAAGCGGTATCTGGGGTTACTGACCGCCCCCCCCCCCCCCCCCCCCCGAATTCCTTTCCTTCCCGTCACACGAGCGCAGGCAGGCCATTTTCTATATCGCGCAGGCCGGTCATTTTCTATATCTCTGGCCAGCAGCAGGAAAAAATTATGCCAAGACGGCATGCTTGGCTTTTGCACTGCTGCCGGAGAGAGGCGAGCTCGGGAGTCTAATGGGCAAAGAGCTGCTTGGAAGCGGGTCCTGGGTTTGGTGGGATGTTCAGTGGGGCTAGGGCCCGCAGGCAGCAGAGTCGTGGATCCCAGCTCTGGAAGGGAGCAGAGTTGCGGGTTGTACAGCTCGGAGTGGGAGGAAGCTTATACTTGGCAGCAGAGATGGGAGGAAGGTCAGCCATAGCCTTGGTTAAGGGAGGAAACTTGGTGGCGGCTGAGTCCCGAAGAACAGCTGGGGCGGACACAACCAGCTAGCGTGACACGTGTTTCTGAAATACTGTAAGATCTTAGTAAAAAACTTAACACATGGGAAGGATGTTGACCTAGTGTCTAAAACTACATGGTTACTGTCATGCTGGCCTTAAATGAAAAGAAAACCTCAACAGCTTCTTCTTAGATTTAAATGGCTCTTTTATTAATGATCACGTCATAGTTTTTGATCACCAGCACGCTAGGTTTATTTTGTGTGAGGGACGAGCCCGGATGTTGGTTTTGCGTTGTGGGGAACTCTGCGCTAAAGGCAGTAACCTCTGGAAGCTCACAGTCTGGACCTGCAGCGCTGCCCGGCAGGCATGTAATTTAAAGGCTGGTGGAAGCGCTGCCCGGGTATTTAGCCCTGTAATCTATAGGCGAGAGCACTTTCTGTGCACGCATTTACCAAAGGGCTTTCAATGAGTGGTCTTGAAAGCACACGGCGACCAGACTAAGCAGTACAACCACAGGGCTCCATCGCGCTTTCACTTTCATGAAACAAAGACAGCTGCTTGTTTATATTTGCAAAAAAACAAACACGCGAGTACGTGGGGAGGAAACTTTAAAAACAAGTTACATGTACTCAGAGGTGGTGGCTGAAGTGAGGAGAGGCTCCATGAGCGGAGGTGTGATACGAGGCGAGGGGTGCGGGGATGAAGCAAGGAGAGGCTGTCCGAGCGGCCATTACAAGCGTGGGGACGGCGCTGCACACGAAAACAAGTTAATAATACAGAATTAGATTCGGTCATGAGACCACTTTAACAGGCTCACCAGTCTCATTTTAAAAAAAAAAACAATCACCGCCGCAGCCCGTAGGAAAACACCGGAAGCAGATGTCCGGCCCGCCGCCTGGTTGTGGGCGGGGCCGGGAAGAAGTGGGTCTGCTCCCACTGCCTTGCGGAAGCTTTGCCTGTTGTCCTCCGGTCTCCCGAGTCGTGAGGGAGACCGGAGATGCCGTGCCAGCCATGGCGGGGGGGGCCGTGCACAAGAGGGAGCCCCCACTGGAGAAGGAGAGACGGCCCGCCGCCGAGCGCCAGCCGACCCGGTGAGTCCCGAATAGAGAGGAGGGGCGTGAGGCCTCATGTATGCGGCGGCCGGGGGCGCTTCTATGTATGCGGCGGGGGCGGGGGCCGGTGCGCGGTGCGCGAGCGTGTCTGTGTGTGTGTGGGGGCCTTCCTGCCTGCGTGTGCATGTGTGTGTATGTGGCAGGGGACGTGCACGGCGCCGGGCTGGGCGTGCGCGCTCACGAGGTCGAATCTCGGCCTGCAAATGCGCGTGGCACTTTGCTATCCTCATTCCCCGAAAAGTAACAACATAAGTTGTCTCGCATAGACAGCAAGCAAAAGCTTCGCTTTTGCTTACGTCTAGCGAGACCTAAAAAGTAGAGCCTGAAAAAGTGAGCAGTGGAAGGACATAAGTAATGCAGCCAAGCTTCAGGTGAGGAACGAACACACAAACAGGAAGGACTACACGAAAAAGAACAAACAGCCATTTCTACTGTGGTGAGAGAACTGTTCTCCATCATCGGGTGAGTTATATCTGAAGGCGCCCGTGGCAGAGATGGGTCTGGACCAAAAGGCACAGGGACAAAACCGACAAAGAACTCTGGATGAATTGTTTGAAGGAGATGGTGGTGAGGCTATGTGAAATCAGTATCAATAGTAAAAAATCATTTTGCATCATGAAACAAATCTTGGTCACATACAGAGCCCACCATGGATTCAACAAGCCGTGGAGCCAGGCAGAGGGGTGATTTTTCCAGTGATTCTTGGCACTAAATATTTCAATAAAATAAAGTGTTGTAGAGTTGTGTGTATGAGAACAAGAGTAAATATTGAAAGGGTGCGAGGTACTGTAGAAGAATGTTGCAGTTCACTCGCAGAGCAACAGAGGAGTCACTATCCTGGAATGAGGGGGGCTCTAGGACCAGGGCTGAAAATGGAAATAAAGAAGTACATGTAAAAATTCAGGTACTCACTACGCAAAAGGCCTGTTTGCGGCCAAGCAGTATCTCTACTCTCCTGTTACAAGAAATGCACCAGTGCTGGTACTCTCCCATTACAAGTGATGCACCAGTGCAGGTACTCTCCCATTACAAGTAATGCACAAGTACTTTCCCATTACAAGTAATGCGCCAGTGCAGGTACTCTCCCATTACAAATAATGCACCAGTGCTGGTACTCTCCCATTACAAGTAATGCACCAGTGCTGGTACTCTCCCATTACAAATAATGCACCAGTGCTGGTACTCTCCCATTACAAGTAATGCACCAGTGCTGGTACTCTCCCTGCAAGTAATGCACCAGTGCTGGTACTCTCCCATTACAAATATTGCACCAGTGCTGGTACTCTCCCATTACAAGTAATGCACCAGTGCTGGTACTCTCCCATTACAAGTAATGCACCAGTGCTGATACTCTCCCATTACAAATAATGCACCAGTGCTGGTACTCTCCCATTACAAGTAATGCACCAGTGCTGGTACTTTCCCATTACAAATAATGCACCAGTGCTGGTACTCTCCCATTACAAATAATGCACCAGTGCTGGTACTCTCCCATTACAAGTAATGCACCAGTGCTGGTACTTTCCCATTACAAATAATGCACCAGTGCTGGTACTCTCCCATTACAAGTAATGCACCAGTGCTGGTACTCTCCCTACAAATAATGCACCAGTGCTGGTACTCTCCCATTACAAGTAATGCACCAGTGCTCTCCCATTACAAGTAATGCACCAGTACTCTCCCATTACAAGTAAAGCACCAGTGCAGGTACTCTCCCATTACAAGTAATGCACCTGTACTCTCCCATTACAAGTAAAGCACCAGTGCTGGTACTCTCCCATTACAAGTAAAGCACCAGTGCAGGTACTCTCCCATTACAAGTAATGCACCAGTGCTGGTACTCTCCCATTACAAGTAATGCACCAGTACTCTCCCATTACAAGTAAAGCACCAGTGCAGGTACTCTCCCATTACAAGTTATGCATCAGTGCTGGTTATCTCCCATTACAAGTAATGCACCAGTACTCTCCCATTACAAGTAATGCACCAGTGCAGGTACTCTCCCATTACAAGTAATGCACCAGTACTCTCCCATTACAAGTAAAGCACCAGTGCTGGTACTCTCCCATTACAAGTAAAGCACCAGTGCAGGTACTCTCCCATTACAAGTTATGCATCAGTGCTGGTTATCTCCCATTACAAGTAATGCACCAGTACTCTCCCATTACAAGTAATGCACCAGTGCAGGTACTCTCCCATTACAAGTAATGCACCAGTACTCTACCATTACAAGTAAAGCACCAGTGCTGGTACTCTCCCATTACATTGAAGTACAGGTACTCTGTACCTATTCTTTTAAGGCACTGTTTACGGCATGACCTACTGGCGACTGGTGTCTCTGCTTTGTAATGAGACTCCATCGCCGAGAGAGCATTGTTGCAAGTCTTTGTATTGTGTCAACCTCAAAACTTGTTTTGGAATGTGAAGACATCATGTCTGGGATTGGAGGTTCCCGTTCTAAAACAAAACCTCGATCAAATAACATATATTTCTAGAACCGACATCTCCGCCGGTCTGCCACACACTAATGCAGGCCTAGCTTTTCCTTTCACAAAGCGTGTTAACCCAACACGTTCAGTGCTGTGCAATGCATGTGAACCAAGACTACAACTCCCAGAATGCATCAGATCGTGAAGGAAAAGTCCAGGAGAGAAGAGCTGGTGAATAAGAGGCAGGTGACAACCCTCACCCGTTCCGCCACTTTCCAATATTCCACCCTACACATGGGCTACTTCACCTGCCAATCAACTGTGCAAGCCCCTCTTTAAATGGATGAGCCTGGGAGTTAAAGGCCCACAGTGATAACCGGGCCTACTAGGAGGAGGGAGAATGCCACTTCCGGGGCTGTTCCTTGCCCACCCTCAGGTACCCAGAAGCCTCCGGGAGATGAGACCCAGTGACGTCATCACCTAATACCACGTGGCCAATCACAGCCCGCGCTCTCACTCAGGAGCCAATCAGTGATACCCGGCTTGTCCACCTGCTTTCATCCCCTCGAGCTCCACCTGCCTCCTCGCTCCCGCCAAGATCCCAGGAAAGCCTTGGATTGGCCATGAGACTGTCACATGACCGGGATAGGCGGGACTTGTAGTTACCGGAGAGCATCTGATGTATCCAAAGATGGCCCAGTGACCACGAGTCTCACCTGAACTCTTGATTTTAAACTGCTGCTTGAGTTGTCGCTTCGTAAGTTTGTTTGTCTGGCGAGTGTGGATGCAGTGGTTGTGTTGCTCGTTTTGGCTGTAAACGTGGTTCTCTGTATTAATTTTGTGATTCTACAGTTTGAGTTTTAGCCATGTTATTGACTTCTGATCCTCACCGAACGTCTCCGGGTGACTTTGTTGTTTAAAACTTATTTGTTTTGCGTTTTAGGGCTCTGATGCTCCTGTTCTATGGAAGGAGCGCGCGGATGGTGGTGGTGGACGGAGCGGTTTATCGGAGGCGGGTGGACGATCTTTGGTGTATTTGTTTCAGGTAATTTTGTTAATCTGCATTTCTTTGTGTCTTTTTCAATAATCTTTCGGGGTAATGTTCGCCTTTTGAGAGGTTTTTATAATTCAATTTGAATTGATTTAATCCGGTATTTATCTTCTCGATCTTACTTTATAAGTTTTGCAAGTAAATGTTCACTTGTTCTGAGCATAATGCATACTCTAACGTTCTATTTTTATAAATTTCAACCCTTGCCGTCTTGTTGCTAAATGTTTATATTTTTCAGTGCAGCTGTGAGTCTCTCAAGGAGCAGTTTTAGAAAAAATCTCTGGGTGTTCTGGAATGCGTATGATGGGAACTGAAAGGTTGCTTTCTTTGAGTCTGCAATTTATGTTGTTGGGGAAGAGGGAAGTTTTTTTGATAGAATGTTGGTTTTAAGATGGCGGTATTTTGTGCGAGCTGTTGGCAGCCTACATTTAATTAAGTTCCGTGATTATTTTGTGCCGTAACGCTGTTTCTTGTGTCTCGTTCCCAGGTAATTCTTGAAGCCCGTGAACCTGGCTCCAAGGTAAGGCGGCTGTTATTTTCTTAAGATGCATTTCGGAGGAGTTTGTTCCAGTGGTGCAGTTTAACAAGCTTGTACACCGTGATATAGTTTGCGTTGGCAATTCCAAGTTTCTTTGGCTGCCAGTACTCCGATGGAAATCCTGGTGGTGGTCTTCTTAGTTGGTTCACTTGCAGGCCTTGCAACTGGACAGGACCCCACGAGCGACCTCTCCTCTGCAGCTGGTGATGAATCCGCTAGCCTCTTCCACATCCTTGCAATTAGATTCTGCGAGTTTCCCTGTCGTTTATGGCGACTATCAACAAAATTAGTCTGCTCAGGACTTGCATTTCTCCAAATGAAATAATTGAAAGCAATCTGGTGATTGCTGCTGAGACCATTTCTCCAGTCCTGGGATCTCACTTCTCCGGTTTTAAGCCGGCGTTGTTGAATAGCTCTACTTGGGGTTCTCCTGGCAGAGCACTTTCACTTCAGAATGAGGTCACGACATTCAAACATGATGCGGTCCTGAGTAATCTGGCAACCGTTACTGCTGCATGTGGTCAACATTGACTGGCACTCAACAAGGCTTCTTCTGTTTGACTACAATGTGGCTCTTTAATAAAATTCGATGAAAGCGGATAGGCAGGACTCTGGCAGAGTGAATCTACTGCATCCACTGTGCACACCCAGGGAGGCAAGGAGAGTTGGCGGTTCCTAACTTCAGAAACTTTGCCTTGTCGTTAGTATACTTTTTTTCACAGTAGTGTGCAGAACATTAAACTACAGTTTTCCATAGAAGGCATTTCTGCCGTCATCTCACTGCCTACACTTGAGTATGCTCGGAGTGACCTGGGCTGAGAGAGCTTGTGTTTTCTTACCCCCCGGCAATAGATGGATGAATGAATGAAAGGCATTTCTATAGCACACCGCTATTGGAGTGTCCCGGCATAACCGAGGCTCCTGGAGAAGGCCTCCCCTACCGGCTACAAATGCAGAAAAGTGGCCAGCAGAAAGCGAGGGCCGAGGAACTCCACTATTGATCACAAAACAGTTTTGAGATGCTTCCTGAAAGTAGCTAAATCTAACACTGCGCTCAGCGAGGCGGGCAGTGCATTCCCGGCCTGAGCACCCAGACACCCGAAATGAGCAGCCCCCAGCCCGGACACGGGAGAATCTAGGGACTGTGGCTAAATTAATTGAAGATCTAGAAGGAATGTAGTGTGCAATCCTTCTGCAAAGGTACTTAGCCCCCCATACCATGCAATGCTTTAAAAAAATAGGACCATAGCTTTAAATCTGATTCTAATCTTTTCTAGGACCAGTGGAGCGCTCTGAGATGGTCGGATATATGAGTCCTAGCTTTAAGCCTAAGGATGGCTTTGGTGGCGGCGTTCTGTGCAACCTGCAGACGCTTGAGGAGATATTCTAGAAGGCCGAGGTAGAGTAAATTCACATAGTCCAGTCTTGGAGTGATCCGTGCCTGAACATCAATCTCCTGTTGGCTAAAGTCAGGAGTTGAAGGAACTTCCTCAGGAGGCCTAGGCACGTTCCCACCACAGATTGGACCTGGGCCTTCATCGATAGATCTATAAAGACGCCCACATTCTTTTCCTTTTGTTGTGCAGTGAGTGGTGGCAACATCATCTGGCCACCTGTGTCTCCATTCATCGGGTGGTCGGGTGCCAAAGATTTACGATTTTTCCGGGTTGCACTTAAGTTGTTTTGAGCTTAGCCAGGCAAACACTTTAGGCAAATTTTAATCTTGGATCCTGCAAAGTGCTTCCCTTTGTCACAGGAGAAAGGGAGCAGAGTATCGTCAGCGTAAGACTATTTTCGCTTCAAATGCCTCTGCTAGGACAGCGAAGGGAGACATATAAAGGTGGAATAATGTGAGGCTCAAAATGGAGCCCTGAGGGACTCCCTCCTCCATTCCTGGATTTCAAGCTGCAAAAGGAAGCCAAACCTCCTGGTCCCTGATTTCAAATAAGAGGCCAGCCACTTTAAAACTGTGCCTCCGATACGAGGGGCCTGGATCCTGTCCAGCAGTTTATCATGGGGCTTGGTATCGAAGGCCGCTGATAAGTCTAACCTGATCGGAATGGATTTCCCACCCCCATCCAAGCTCTCACTAATGTGCTTGGTGGCTTCTAATAAAGCATACTCTGGGACATAGTTGGCTCTAAACTCGGACTGACTACTATGGAGAAGGCTGGTTTCCACATAGTTTATCAGAGTTAACCGATTTCTCCAACACCTTAGAGAAAAAGTGAGATGAGCCTGTAGCTTTCTGGAATTTTGGGTCCACGAACGGCTCTGTGACTAGTATGTATGTATGAACCGGAGTATCTCTGAACTTGGTGCATTAGAACCAAATCTTACCCTGCCCTCGTAAAATTCTGAGTATACAGCAAACTTTAAACTGTTTAGGCCAAAAAACAGAAGAGACAGATGATGGACGGAATACAACGCAAATTAAACATTCACCCCAGTAAATCAGGGTTAAGTCCATTGTTCTTTTATGCCACCCCAGTTCAGACCCATCCATTTGCAAATCGGTCTTGTCCCTGTGCCTCATGGGAACAGTCCAGCCGAACTACCAAGCCAGATTCTCCCTTGACCGGAAACAAGCTTCCTGGGACTTGTTTCGGTGCATCACCCCTCATCAGCCAGACTGGCTTGAATCCAGTGACCCTGTGTTAAACCTGAGTCGGGTCGGGGACAATCGGTATTTGCCCGGCGGTATTGCCTCTGTGACCCTCTAGTTATTTAATCAATGAAGAGGCAGGCGCTGGAGACTGGAAGGCAGGAAACAAGGTTTTTATTCTCTCCGGAGGAGAACACAACAAAACGGGCAGAAGGTATCGTTCTGAGGTGCTCTAGCTACATTTTTGAGGCCTGGCCTCTTATACACTGTTTTATGACTTTATTGCAGGTTACATATTCATGTTAAAGCTTTGATGTACGGAAAGACATTCCCGGAACTCCCCTTTTGGGCCCGTTCCCACACACATTTACAGTTGAAGTCCCCACCCTAGTCACAACAGGTGATAAGTATCGCGCAGCTGGATATTCCGCCGATTCACGGAATGTGGGGGGTTTGATCGGATCTCATGGAGTGGGGGCTTTGATCAACCCGGGGATCCTTTGATGGGGGAAGCTTTCTATTGTACGGGGAGGGGCAAGGAATGGTATCGGCAGAGCTGGGTGTCGGCCTGGGAACGGGGAAGACAAACGGGCACACGGGGAAAAGGGGGTTTGCATCTAAGGGCCGGGGATCATGAAAGGGAAGAAGGGAGGTGTCGCGCTGGGAACAGGATGAGGGCCTGGGGCAGAGCAGCGCCGAAGAGGGGTTTATGATTCAAGGCAGGTGCAAGCAGGGGGTTGGTCAGCGTGCAGGCTTAGTGAGGGTGAAGGGCTATGTCAGGGGCCAGCGGCATGCAAAAGGGTTTGTTCTGCTCAGGGCATCTTAAAATGGCGGGTGCGCACGACAAAAGTGTGGCATCAGGGGAAGAGGCAAGATGGCGCAGATAATGTTCACCAAACCGTACTAATTTTCCACACCTGAGCCTAGTAGGTGGAAAAAAAGACCACTTTCAGCTGTAATTTCCCCAAGGCTAGAAAATCACTTTTGGATGAACAGATTGGGGGAATGATTCAACAGTTCCTATGAAATGGACTCCTGCCTTCCAGAAGCCAGTTTGCAAGCCAGGGGTTGCTGCACTCAAAGGGAGCCATCTTATTCAGGTTGTCCATTCATCCTGGATGTGGCCAGAGCTGTAATTGGGACCCTATGATGTTTGTTTATGTGGTAGTGCCAATGTAAGGGCACACCATGCAAAAAGTACAGATTACCTTAATTGTTTTACAGGGCTTAACCCCTTCGACGCTCATGACGAGCTCAGCTCGTCATGAACCGCGGGTTTTTGCAATCTTCAGCGCACCGCGGTAAATCTGCACCGCGTTGATGCGGTTAAACTAATACCAATGACGAGAGAAGAAAATCCAAGACAAACTTGGAACATATTTTTATATGAATTTAGACTTTTCATTGGAAACTGGTGCATAGTTATAGCTTTTTGTAGTAAAATACACTCTAATAATGGTTTTGAGGAATGAGCGTTGAATGCAGTAATACTATCCTTTTGAAGCATGCCTTGTAGGGCTTTAGGTGCTTGGGGTCCAAGATGCCGCCAGCAGTTTGGGTTTACTGGCCTTGGTGATTCTGGGTGCTGGTGAAGTACGTACAAAAAAGGTGCTAGTGGGGCTTCGGGATATTTCTGGCAGAACTCCAAGAGGGGCTCTGGACCACAGGGACGGTTCTTTCTGTGAACCTGTGCTGGGGGTGCTTTGAGTGCCGGATGGTTTTGCCCAGCTGGTCACTGTAGTTGGAGGCTTTTACCTAGTGAGGAAGTAGGACAGTAGGGACCCTCTCAGCCAGGCCTGGGCGTAGTTTGCGAACTGCAGTTTGTGCTGGTATTCCTGTTTCTCTGGTAGAAATTCTACCTGAGCGGCATCTCGCAAACTTACCAATCGCGAACGTGGGAAAAACTCTGCTACCCATCGCGAAGCAGAGTTTTCTGCACGCCACGAAGTGCAGAAAACTCTGCGACCATAGCAGAGTTCACCACCCAGGACTACTCAGTACAGGCCTCTGTGATCCTGAAGCCCCATGTCTGCTTTGGCGGTGGTGCTTGGACCAAAGACGCATGCCTTGATTCTGGAAAATGCTCCGGTACCCATGAGATTTGTGCTGTATAGCTCCTAGAGTATTAACTTGGCCGGCAGAAAGATCTGACCCCCCTGGAGCTGGTTGACTTCTTCCTGTCGAGCTGCACCATTGCAGTACTGGACCAGTGAGGTCGGTAGTTGCAGTGGGGGTTGCTTCTCCACCCTAAGGGCGATGCTGCTTGGTTGGAGTGCTGTGCAATCCTCTGAGCACTGGAAAGAATGCACAGCTTTTGTATATGTTGGGACTTTGCAATTGTCCTGGTTCCAGTAGTTAGGCAGGTGCCAAGTTCGTGGTCAATCCTCAGTTTGTGCGTTGTTGACTTTGTCCTTCTGTTCCCAGGTAGTGTGATCTGAGTTCCTGGATTTGGGGGACCCTAAGTACTGAATCTAGGAGAGTGTAGGGCAGTAGCCAATGCGCTCCTTGCACCTGGGGCATTTACAATAATCTTTCACACGCTGAAAGGTAGAAATCTGCAATCTTTCAAGGGGTGATACATTTTTTTCCCCCCGCTTTTTATAGTGCTAACTAGACCCGAAGGTATCAGAGCGCTTTACATGAGCACCATTTGCATAACGCAAGGACACAATCATTTTGTTAAGCACTGGGAGATCACGTGATTTGCCCAGAATTGCTGGATATTGACCGTCCTTGCCGAGACTCTAACCCGGTTGCCCAGATTTGAGATCGACCACCCTAACCTTATGAAATAATGCCCGGCCTTTCAAAAGCCAGTGGCAATCCAGAAATTGCAATATTTGAAGGGAGTATCTTATTTGGGTTGTCACTTCACCCTGAAGGTGAGGGCAGGATCGTGTATGGGGACGCTAACCAAGCCATGGATGTTTCTGGCTATTACCTCTGATCATGTAGTGGCCATGTCCACATTAGTTCAGAATGGCAATTGCCTGGCACCCTGCGAATGACCATAAGTTGTACGTGGGCTGCTTATGTGAACTGCTTATATTTGCAGTGGTTATTAACCCCTTCGGGGCTGATGATGAGCTGAGCTCGTCATGAGCGTAACCTGCGCTACGCTGATGACGAGCTCGTCACGTAACGCGTATTTTGAAAAACACAGCGGGAAAACCGCTAGCGCGCATGCGGTTAATGCTTGTCTTGTGACATGGTGACTGCAATACTAGCATGTGCCAATTAAGGGTGCATGGTCCAGCATTTAAGCTGCTACCTTCCAACTGGATGCTTAACTACCTCAAGCTCGACACAGACTGAAGTGCTATTGGTTGGGAACGCCTCCCTGTGGACTGATTCCTGGTGGCCTGCAAATAGGGACCTTCTCCCACCCTCACGGACCATGCCTGAAACCTCCGCATCATCTTGGACCGCAAACTCACCATGGAGAATCTGCATCGGTCTCCTCTGCCTGCTTCCTTACGCGGTGCATGCTCTCAAAAATCTTAACGACTCAAGCCCTCGTCATAAGATGCAGGAATTACCACACACCACCTGAAGAGACTGCAGACCATTCAGAACTGTGCGGCCAGACTCCTCATATCTCCCCTGACACTTGTAACCTGAATAAACTCTCCTGGCTCCCCATACATGAGATGCCGATTTTAAGTTTCCGACTCCTGCCTACGAAGTCCTGGACAACCACGGACCCGCATGCATCGACCAACGCATGAGCTTCCACCAACCCTCCAGACCCCTGCGATCTGCCTTGTTCGCTCACACCCCTCGCATCTGCCGAAGCAACAGTGGAGGACGGCCCTTCTCCTACCTTGAAGTTGAAAATATTTGTAAAGCGCTCTGTGACCAAGCGGCTTCCTGGCGCTAAGAGATTAACATTTGCCGATAGAAGAAGCACCAGGGAGTGACTAGGAAGAGAGCTTGGGAAAACAGATGGGTTTTGAGTGCCTTACGGAAATGCAAGTAGACGGGGATGAATCTGATGGTCAATGGGAGGCTATTCCAGAGGCGGGGGCGAGGATGGAGAATCTGGTGCCACCTACTCTGGACTTGCGGAAACGGGGAACACTTAAAAGTGCCTCGCTAGAGGAGCGGAGATTGCGGGAAGGGATATCGTGGATAATCATGGAATTGATAAAGACAGGGGCCGTGCGAGCGCGGGCCATGAAGACCATGCAGCCCATCTTGAAGAGTGTTCTCTGCAGGATGGGGAGCCAGTGGAGGGACCTGAGTAGAGGGGTGGTGTGGTGAAATTTAGGAAGCTGATAGATAAGGCGAGCGGCCTGATTCTGGATGGACTGGAGGTGCCGCAGCTCGTAGGCAGGAATGCCCTCGTACAGGCAGTTCCCGTAGTCTAACCGTTAGAGAATCATGGCCAAAACAATGATTTTGAGGGCATCAAAGGGAGAAAAAAACGGGAACTCTTTCGGATAATCCTGAGGGACAAAAAGCAGGATGAAACCGAGCTAACCTTGGGACGCATGGAGAGGTCCTGGCTGACCTTGCCACTAAGTTCTGGAACAGTCTCCGCCCTTCATGTCAGACTTCATCCTCTCATCTGGAGTTCAGAATGCAGTCAAGACCTGGCTATTCGACTGGAGCCATCCAAGCAGCCTGACGCCTGGATACCCTGTGGGTGATTGGCTTTGCTATACAAACCCTATTCGGCCTCCTCTGAGGGTTGGCGAGCCGAAGTCTGTTCTGCGTCTGTCTTTAGACGCAGAATAATTGGTTGAGTACCACTAAGCTGGGTATCCGATACCCACTGAGTACCAACAGAACTTTCATATTGTTTTACAGCAAATATCCAGTTTTTTTCTTTTTCTATCCTCTGTATTCCCACTTTCTCTACCTTCTTATTTCTTACTTCTATTTCTATTATGTGATGACTAAATTAAAAAAGTGGCTTTTTTTAAGCCCGACATCAGCACTACAGCCGGTTCCCCATATGGCCATCCAAATTATATATAGGGCGGGGAATGACCATGTGGGGAACCGGCTGTAGTGCTGATGTCTGAGAGGAGGCAGAGATTGGCTCTCGTCTGTCACCTCTCTCGAGATAGCCTGAATTGTGGCACCCAAGGGCCGTACAGAACGCCTCTATTCGGGCATCTCGCAGTGAAAACTACTCCAATCCTTGGAGAAACCCTTGTAGCAGAGACCGAGCTGCTACCTTTGAGACTGGAAGGCCTTATTGCTTTCACAAAATGCAAATGTCTTTAGGTCACTTTCACATCCAAAGATATTGGTTTCTCCATTTGGGCTTTGTACTAATTATTCTTGATTTCTTACAGGTCTCCCACTGCCTTAGAAGCGTCCTTCTGTGTCTGAGTGCTGCACCAATTCCTGTAGCACAGATGGTGGTGAAGCCTACCTAAATGTCTACTTGGAACCTATGAAATTTAAGCTGCAATGTTATGAGTAAGTAGAGTGTTTATATGATGTACCTCAATTAAAAATGAAAATTACTTAATTACCAGAAAATGTTGGTGTATGGAACCTGACTGCATTTTTATGTACCTAAAAAGGGTCTTTGAGATATAGGAGGGAAGAGGAAATTATGAACTTGTAGAAAACCAATGTAACCTGTCAGGATTAACCCTGAATCTACACCTCAAATGTGTTTTAAAGGTGTTTTATTTGACTTCCATGAAATGTGGAATGCCCTTCAACCTGTAGTATTTCATTCAACAGTAATAGCAAACTAGGAGTGTAATGTCTTTCAAATGGGTGTGAGGTTGAGCAGTGTAATTGGGATTGATGGGGGGGGGGACGTGTGGATTGGAGGCTGGAGGGAGTTTACAAATGTGCCTCTTCAGAGCAACTTTGTTGTCGTCTCAGCGTCTCAACTTAATATGCTGCATCTGGCACATGCACATAGCTACTATCTCTCCAGCTATGGTGCACATGTGGGGATGTGGAGGTCTGTTTGCCTCACGCATCACATTTTGAATACAAACTTGTTTGGGTGCTACTATCACCCACTGAGAAGTATTTAAATTGTGTTCTTTGTTTACATAGCAACTGACAAGCCTTTATCCTGTTTTGTCATTTATGCCACCTTTTATTATATTCTGCTTTTACTGCCATTTGCGTGGTGGGGTAGGGGCCTAGGGTAGGGTAGGGTAGGGGCCTAGGGTAGAACTGGCTGTAGCTCCCTTCCACTGACATGGAAGAGATTGGTATGATCCCTCGCCTCATTCTGGCATCCAAGATTTTCTACCAAGTTTTGTACCAATTATTGCACTCTGAACCGAGTACGTTGTTTCTGATAATGTTTTGCTGTTTTCCGCAGCCTGAGTCTCCTCCTGCAGCTGGCCTGGTGTTGCTCAGTTGTCCACTCTGCTGTAGGAAGCCTGTTTTTTATTCCAACTTTGCCTGTGCTATGAAATGTAAGTTATGGATTAGTTATGTATCGCATGTTATACATGATCAGATTTGTTACAGTAGTCTGTATCGCTGTCTTCTCAGTTGTGGAACGGCACTAGTAAGGTTGTTAGGAGTAGGGGGGGGGTTGGATAATAGAAAGTGTATCAAGAGGCAACTGTTTACTGTGCCATGAAAATACACCTGAGAACTAACCGATGTGCTGGGCCTGGTCTGTGACAGCAGGTCCTACTGTCTTGCTTTAGTGTGTGGTTTTAAGAGGGTTTAATGGGCCAGACTTCAGGGAGTGAAGGTTACCAAGGGGTGTATGTGTACAAACATAAATTTAAAAACAGCTCAAGGCTGTGTATGCTCCATTTTTCTACGTGCCTTTGCTCTGGTGGGCTTGGGAGGGCCTTCTCTGCTCTGGTGTGCTTGGGAGGGCCTTCTCTGCTCTGGTGTGCTTGGGAGGGCCTTCTCTGCTCTGGTGTGCTTGGGAGGGCCTTCTCTGCTCTGGTGTGCTTGGGAGGGCCTTCTCTGCTCTGGTGTGCTTGGGAGGGCCTTCTCTGCTCTGGTGTGCTTGGGAGGGCCTTCTCTGCTCTGGTGTGCTTGGGAGGGCCTTCTCTGCTTTGGTGTGCTTGGGAGGGCCTTCTCTGCTTTGGTGTGCTTGGGAGGGCCTTCTCTGCTTTGGTGTGCTTGGGAGGGCCTTCTCTGCTCTGGTGTGCTTGGGAGGGCCTTCTCTGCTCTGGTGTGCTTGGGAGGGCCTTCTCTGCTCTGGTGTGCTTGGGAGGGCCTTCTCTGCTCTGGTGTGCTTGGGAGGGCCTTCTCTGCTTTGGTGTGCTTGGGAGGGCCTTCTCTGCTTTGGTGTGCTTGGGAGGGCCTTCTCTGCTTTGGTGTGCTTGGGAGGGCCTTCTCTGCTTTGGTGTGCTTGGGAGGGCCTTCTCTGCTTTGGTGTGCTTGGGAGGGCCTTCTCTGCTTTGGTGTGCTTGGGAGGGCCTTCTCTGCTCTGGTGTGCTTGGGAGGGCCTTCTCTGCTCTGGTGTGCTTGGGAGGGCCTTCTCTGCTCTGGTGTGCTTGGGAGGGCCTTCTCTGCTCTGGTGTGCTTGGGAGGGCCTTCTCTGCTCTGGTGTGCTTGGGAGGGCCTTCTCTGCTCTGGTGTGCTTGGGAGGGCCTTCTCTGCTCTGGTGTGCTTGGGAGGGCCTTCTCTGCTCTGGTGTGCTTGGGAGGGCCTTCTCTGCTCTGGTGTGCTTGGGAGGGCCTTCTCTGCTCTGGTGTGCTTGGGAGGGCCTTCTCTGCTCTGGTGTGCTTGGGAGGGCCTTCTCTCCACTGTAGGTAGGAGTAAGCCTACTGGTTTTGTTTACAGCTGAGGGTGAAGTTAACTTTCAAAATCTGTAGTCTTTGATCGTTTTGAATGCATAAACCTCTCTGGTGGTTGTAGCTCTCCTCACTCAACGTTCTTCCTCTTGTTTTCTTGTAGGTGACGCTCCTCCCACAGGACGCCTCTTGGAGGAAATCTTTGGTGGCCAGACCTGGTCTCCTTTCACAGCTTCACATTATTGTAAAATAAAGTTTTTGAACTGAATTATTCTCTGTGCTAATTTATTAGAACTGGTCAGGGTGGTCAAGGTTTCCTCTGAGGGGCTCTCCTGTGGGTTGAATGTCTGCAAATAGTTTTCAGGTCCACCTGTTAGAAGATAGAATATAGGGTAGGGACCTAATTTTACAAATGTGCTTCTCCCTTACTGTTGGCTTTCCTGACTGGGTAAACTGGGGTGTTACAAGGTGACACCAGGGTATTAACTCCTTGCAACGCCTGTAGAGTAGAGGCAATGCCTTCCTCTGTTCCCTCTGGTAAGAAGACACCTTCCGTTGGTGTAGTCCAGGCTGCTACCCAGTTCCAGATAAAGACAACCTTTTGGGACCCTTAGTCCACGAGATGTCTGGTGCTTGTGTCCGATCTGCTTCCTTGATTGAATCAAACACTATGCAGTCTGGGATTTCTTACTTCTAACACTGTCCTCAATAGTTCTTGTAATTATTTCCAACTTTCCTTGGTATCGTCGAACAGTTGGTCATCCTATTTTTTCCTAACCGTCCTGGCTCAGGGAAGATGATTTAGACCATAAGACAGGATTATTCAGCATCTGACAGCTCTTGTTAATTTACCTCTCTGGCCAGTAATTCTATGTCTACGCTATAATAGTATATATCGTAGTGAGTGCTTACAAATCGGGCCGTCCTCTAATCTCTTGGGTGGAGGAATCTATCCTTAGTGCTGTGATTCTGGAAGGTGGAACAAATCGTGGTACCATTTGATTCAAAATGAATTTTCTTTTAATTTTGCTAGCTAATCTCTTGCCAACAAATTAGTTTGGTGGCTGTTTACTGGTCTCTCCAGCAGCCCAATGTGCCTTCTGCTCCTTCCATCTGCCCTGGTTGGTAAAAGGGACCCCTAGAACTTCTCTGGATATCCCCCGTGTCAGTGATCCGTTGGTGATTGGAAGGCCTCCTTCTCTAATACAGGATTTGGTTGCTCCTGTATCAGTGGAATGTGTACCTTTTGTCATTGATCGCTACCAGAACAGTGGGTTCCTCCTTTGACTTGTTACTGACAAGACTGGACATATAGAATTTCTCTGTGGGCACCCTCGTGTGTTCCCTCCCACAGGACTTACCTGTAAAGGATTTCCTTCCCTCACAACTACACTACCTTGTCCACTTTGGAGTGGGATCCCTGTGGGAGGTGCTTGATAGTTCTGTTGAGTGAGCCATACCAGGCGTCGGACATCACTGGCCGCTGCACGTTTAGCGAGTGTTGGGGCACATAATTTGTGGTGGTTGCTGTATTGTGGTTTCCTGGCTGATTATGGATTCCTACTCTTCTATTTTGCTCATCCGTCTTTGTTTAGACTGCAAAACTAACTTCTGCCCATAACATGACCGATCCTTTCTTGGAGGACCCATCCTACCTCTTCTGCTACTTCCTTGTCTTTTCATCGTTCTGAGCACGTTTTGACTGTCCCGTGGACCAGTCTTACAAACATAGCAAACATTGCAGTCATCCGAGTAGCTGCTGCCACTACAGCCCCTTCCATTGCTCCTTTCTTTGACCATTTCTGCTGTGCTAACTTGGCTGCTGTTTTCTGCCATTTCCTTTAGTTTCCTTCTCTTGCAAAAAGATTATGCGCTTGTCCTTCTATCCGGGGCTTTGCTTCCGGTGCTACTTCTAAGCTCTCCTGCACATCAGCAGGCAACCCATTCTGAACTACATTATAAAATATTACAGCATTGCCCGGTTACTTTTCAGCCCTACTTCCAGGTTCCATTTTTCTTTCATCTTATTGATGTGTTGTGTGGGGTCCTCGTTTACTTGCATAGCCTGGGTCAGCAGAGATCTGATGTCCGGCCTATCTGGGCACATATTCTGCTTATCCCACGCTACAGTTTTGACAACATTAAATGGAGGCCAACCACATTTGGTTTCAGGGAGTAACATTTCTCACTTCAGCCTTGAGAAATACTATATTTGCTTCACCCCCTATGAGGGAAGTAAGCAGGCTCTTATGTCCCCCTACTGCTAGGGTGATGCCTGCAATTTGTTTTCCAAATGCCACGGTCCATTTCTCCTCTGTAACCAGTGGCACTTGTCTTCTGACATTTTCCATCTGTGACCAAAGAACATAATGTGGGGCCCCTGGTCCCTTGCGTATCGGGGGCATCTGATGCAAAATGATGGTGGCACGCTGGGTGTAGTGTTGTCTGGCATGTAGGCGTAATCTCAGTCTGGATCACCCTCACCATATAGAATGCAATCTTCAGCGTTCACCGTGTCATCTGAGTCGAAGGACCATTGTGACCGTGGAGCTAACGGCCCAGTCTAATCTAGTATATCTACATGTGGTACACCATGTACCAGCTATTCGCTCCTTCCACGTTAAGTGTGATTTGCAATCGCTCGGTTTACAAATTGTAGGACGCGCATTGTGCTCTTTCTCTCGTCAATCGGTTTAGGCCGTCTCCATGCACCCCTTTGACTATACAAGTCAACAAGGGGCTTCTCTTGGAAATCATAGGTAGGTTGACTCACTTTTGGGGTTCGGAGCAGTTCACATGCTGGCACATAGATTCTATCTGAATAATCTACCAGAACTTAAGTTTGTCCTGGAAAGTCATTAACCACTCTCCTCGCTTCTCTCCTCCTCTTACTGCGTGATAGCCAGTCCTGCACACTCTAGCACAACTATTCTGCTCTCCTTCTACCAAGTGGGTAAACTATCTTCCGTCCTTCTATGCTCTTGTTCTGCTCCTTGAGATACTGGTCATTGGCCCTACTCGGTCCTATGCACATCACCCACTCCACCCGGCATTGAAGAAATAAAAACTCCTGCTCAGGGGTCTCACTGATACTTAGTTCTTTTAAACCAACAAAGAAGAAATTAGCACAAAAGCTGAAATATATAAAAGAACATTTTTATTAAACTCCAATGAGGTGAGACTACGTCACACAGAAGCCTTAGCAACTGAATGAGGCAGTCTAAGGAGTACAGAAAACTGGGGCTTTATATATACCTAGAGTACATAGTAAGCATAAATGCAAGGGGCAGTCCTGGCTCATGTAAGCATGCAAAATGACTAAGTTGGGCATACAAGATCTACTTGCTCATCAAAGTGGGAGGAGAGTTACTTCTCCATGCAGCAGCAAAAATAGCCTGACAGTTATACTAGAGAAACAGGTGCATTCTACTAGCTAGGCACTTCTGGGCATGTGCGAAGTGGAAGATGCTGAATATAGTTTGTCTCTAGGCAGACTAAAAGAGCAGTTAACAGAAAGGTAGGACAGAGCACATGGCAAACAAAATGGCTGCCAGAAATACAAAATGGCTTTCACAAAGCGGATAAGAACTTGTAAATACAAGATGGCTTCAGCTAAATGCTAACCCATTGCTGTCCATTTATGACCGCATCTTATACAGCCCTTCGCTGTGGGGTGGTCACTTGTTTTCTAATGACCCTTCCTATGGTATCCCTTTTCTGTAGTAAACATTGCTAACGATGCGATTGGTCATCCTGATCTCCTGGACCCTGCTATGGATATGATTGGTTCCCACCCCGCCCGGACTCTGCTGTTCATTTGTCTTGCTGGGTAGAGGCTGGGTCTAGATACAGTACAAAGGGACTGATGAGGGTGCCTTCGGCCACTCTCCAGGGTGGATACCACCCAAGAAAAGTAGGATACACATGAATAGTATACCGACTTAGAAAGTATAAAGAAGTTTAATTTGCATACGAGCACTTATGTTGGACTGGTTGCTGCACCCAAGCAGTGTCAATCGGGTACAAATCAATAAGGACACTCAGTAAGGATGAACAGTAGCAGAATTGTTAAATGCATATGTATATTGCAATGCTAGCACAATGATGGCATAAGAAACGAGCCATTTTGAATCGCCCGCAATGCAGTAAAACAGAAGCACAATAATTCTGTGACTTGATAGAGCAGGAGAATCCTGCCCTTCACCCCTGGAGAACTTGAGTTTAGCAGCACCAGGAAGCCCACTCCACCCTCTCT
This sequence comes from Lissotriton helveticus, assembly GCF_964261635.1. Classification (NCBI taxonomy): domain Eukaryota; kingdom Metazoa; phylum Chordata; class Amphibia; order Caudata; family Salamandridae; genus Lissotriton; species Lissotriton helveticus. The sequence continues at coordinate 23,960,927 of NC_136073.1, read as the reverse complement.
TGGACTTCTGCAACCGGGGCAGCAGCTGTGGGTATGGCGGAAACTGCAAGATGCAGCTTGAACTTCCCCAGGGCATCTGCACCCCTACTATTTAATACACTGGTTCTTGTGATGTGTTCTGTTTTTGCTGACCCGGGACACTTGCTTCTTGCTCTCACTAGTACTCCCAGGTGCTTTGGGGTCAGTACAACCTCAGCTGCAGGTCTCTCATGAGCCACGTGCCTCGGCCTGGTACAGTAAACAGCCCTTTGGCAGCACATATGATTGTGTTTATAAGAAATGGCAAATACCAGGATCACTAGATTATCTCAGCATGGTACATGGGTGTTGTGCATTTTCACTCATCAACCCTGCCTGAGCAAATTAACCCTTGACATCTGTCTTATGCATTTCATTCCATAAATACTGCACGGCATTATAGGAGGCTGAGTCGGTAGATCTTTACGTAAAGATAGTCCTATTCTCAGTGGTAAACCTAACTTTACAACCAAATGCATTTATTTTTCCTCCTCCTAAGAGTTCAGAACAGGATTCTTAGCAGGTGTAAACCCATGGTAGGTTTTGTGGACTGCCGAAGGGCCCTCCCGTCCTTGAAAATCTGTGCAGACCCCGGAATATGGGTAGAAACTGGGAGAAGTGAGAGAAATCCTAGACTGCAGCCCACTCTCCTCCATAACACCACTCTGGATGTTTACACAAGCTGGTAGATCTGAACCAACTAAAACACAGGGGGCAAATGGGCAGTGAGTAAAGTCAGTTGCCTAACCAGTAACAAATGATGGATGAAGTGGTGTTTACCGGTTCCATTAGAAGTTTGTGCTGTGGGGTAAGGCCAGGAATCATGGGCTGCAGATAACTAGAGACAGCAAAAGGACAGGTCCTGTTAGAATCCGAGGGGACCACGAAGGAGGAAAATAACAGTAGTGAGGGAGGCCAAAACGGGTTTATCCGAAATCTGAATAGTCAATGCAAACACCATGCATTGCCAGGCAAGGACTAAAGTCTTAAATAGGGCTCTGTCTCTCTTGATCTGGAAATGTTCAGGGCGATGCTGACGCAGCGCTACTCCGGAAATGATTTCTAGAACTCCATTACCTTTCCGTAAGTATCAAATCATGCACTTATTCATCAGTGGGGCCCATAACACTGTGAATCATTCATACACACTTCCTCTCTACTTCATGGATCGGTATGAATCAAAGGAGAGCTGCTGTATTGTAGCGGAGTCTCTAAATCAAACTAACTATTTATAATATATACAACTGCAGTTTTATTAATGATAAATTTTATTTAAAGACACCACCATTGTTGGCGATAGATCGGCTAGTAAAAAAAATTAGGCTAAGGATGATAAAGACCAGCTTAATTCTTCATTTATCTATTTTTTATTTAAAGAAAATTCTTCTAGCATAATCGGTATTCACTTTAAATTCATTTATTGCAATTAGTTATAAGGAAAGAAAAAATTATAACTCTCACATTTATATTTCATTTAATTTTTTTAAAGTTCACAGAAATAAATGCAGTATTTTGACATCTAAAGACCTAAGTATTAGTAAAAGACAAATGCAGCCAGATTCATCAAGCGAAATGCGCTCGCAAAAGGGCCAGATTCTGAGAATCTGGCCCTTTGCGAGTGCAATTTTTGCATTTGGGATTCATCATCCCAAATGCAAAAATTGCTAATAAAGAATTCGCAAATATGCGAGGATTAGCATTTAAGGAATCTCTATTAGAGATTCCTTAAATGCTATTCACGAAACATTTAAAAATTGCGAATTCACAATTTAGGACCGCTATTTACCACAAAGTCAAACCTCGTGGTAAATCGCGAAAACTTAGAAAAATGCATTTTTCTAAGTTGCAAGTTACACACACACACACACACACACACACACACACACACACACACACACACACACACACACACACACACACACACACACACACGTCCTTTGGACATGTGTGTGCACAACATCAGTGTAAATTCACATTTCAGGGGTGCTACAGGGTGTCCTTTGGACACCCCTGCACCCTTGAAATCGCATCCTTATTTGGGATTAGCAAATTGCTAATCGCAAATAAGGAATAACTCACCGTTCATTCCTATGGGCCTATAGGCCCATAGGAATGCATGGGGAGTTATTCCTTATTTGCGATTAGCAATTTGCTAATCGCAAATAAGGATGCGATTTCAAGGGTGCAGGGGTGTCCAAAGGACACCCTGTAGCACCCCTGAAATGTGAATTTACACTGATGTTGTGCACACACATGTCCAAAGGACGTGTGTGTGTGTGTGTAACTTGCAAGGAGAAGAAGGCCTTGTTTAGGGCCTGTGCATCTTGTGGGAAAAAACGCCTGTTTGTGGAGGATAAGCATGAGAACTGTATTTATTGCCTCTATTCGGACCACAAGGCCACAGAGTGCAAGATCTGCAGGACTTTCTCCACAAAGACCCTTCGTGACAGAGAAGGTCGACTGTTAACCTGGCTGCAGAAAATAAACTCGCAAGGAGGTGATCTCTTCGGACGAGGAGGATTCCACATCTTGTGCTTCCTCCCACAGATCAAGAAAGAGGGGTTGGTCTCCTACTGCTGCTTCTACTTCGGAGGCCCCTCTTCATGCCTCTCAAGATCTCTGATAGGTCTGAGAAGGCTGGTCCCCTTCAATCTCCTCACGGCAGTGCAAAGGAGAGGCAGGGACAGGCTGCTGGTGGTGTTACAGCCTTAAAAGACAAAAAGGAGGTTGCTCTTCCTTCTCCTCCGTCCGAAAAGAGTAAATCCAGTGACAAACACCCTGATGTCGCTTCTGGATCTGGTCAGGACAAAAAACAGCGTCCGTCGACGACTAAGACACCAGGTACGTCGACGACGGTGGCATCTATGAAAGTTCCTGCTGTTTCTGTTCCGCCGTCGACGGGCTCGTCGGCGGCTGGTTTGCCCTTCGTCGACGTTTAAGATCCCGAGTTCGTCGACGCTGACGACTTCATCGTCGACGACGATGACAAGCAAGGTGCAGTCGACTGCTTCGTCGACGACGAAAACTACGTCGACGACGACCACCACTTCAACGCCGACGAGGATGATGATGACGACGAGCTCGTCTACGAGACCGTCAACGACATCGTCGACGATGAAGATTGTGTCGACGAAGAATGTAATACCGTCGACTATTCCGCTGGTGGTTCCGCCGACGACGGCGGCTTCGACGACGGCTCCGTCGACGAGCCCGTCGACGGGCCAAAAAGTGGTGCTGACAATTCGGAAAATGAAAATTACGCCGGAAATGACTTCTCCACGACAAGCCTCTTCCCATCTCCCAACAATGCTGCCGGATGATGATTCGGAGGAGGAAGATGAGAATTATGGCCCGGCATATAGTCCTTCAGACTTAAATGTTAAGACACAGGACACGGAGGAGTATGGTGAGCGGTCTGATGGCCAGCAGTTCCATCCGTATGTTCGAGAGGAACGACGCACACCGGTCTTGGGAGAAGGCATGGTGGCCATGCCCTCTTCACTTATCTCTGATTTGCACATGATGATTCAAGATTATCGCAAACGGTTTCCGTCGGAACCGCTTGGACACTCTGTGGCTCCTACGCCTCCAATCCGGCCACAGGTGCAATCGACTACTAGTCTTCCAGTGGTCTCCTCTTCACCACCGCCAAGATCATCGTTGGTGCGGGTCCGTACGCCAGACCCCTTACCAGTTCAGCAGGTCACTCAGGATACCTCTTCGGATGAGGAGGTGGTGCAGTTGGATCCCGTGGTTGATCCGTTACAGGACCCAGACTTGGATCAGGGGGATAGTACACCACATGACCCGGACGCCTCCGGTCGTGACACGTCCATCTCCCCTCCGGTGGATATAGGTGGTTTTCATCATCTGATGGATCGGGCTGCAAAGAGGTTTGGTTTGCCCATTTCGAGAGAGGAATCGGAATCTTTCCTGTATGACTTTAAAGAGCAATCTCAAAGATCGGTCAAGTCTATTCCCATCATTGAGCATGTATGGGAGGAGGGCATGAAGATCATGCAGAGTCCAGCCACGGTGATTCCAGTACTCCCCAGGCTGGAAAAGAAATATAAAGCTCCGGAAGGCAGTCCAGCTTGCCTTCTAGGTCAACCGAAGCCTGACTCAGTGATTTCTCAGGCGGCACAGAGCAAGTCAAAGAATCCGTCCACACCGTTGACCACACCCCCGGACAAGGGCGGCAGACGTCTGGATAATGTTGGAAAACGGTTTTCCTCTATGGCCAGCTTGCTAGTTCGGGCGGCGAACGCTCTTGCCATCTTAGGCCGTTACGACCGCCAGATGTGGTGCGACATGGAACCATTCGTGGAACTATTACCAGAGCCCACACAGGAGGAAGCCAAAAAGGTGCTGGCGGAAGGGGAGAAATCTTCGGCAGAAGTAATTGACTGCGCAATGGACATTGCTTCCACGGCGTTTCGGGCCTTGGCCGGCTCCGCTGTGTTACGGCGTCAGGGTTGGCTGAAGGCCACCTGGTTTCGTCAGGAGGTCCAGAACAGAATCCTGGATCTTCCATTTGATGGAGAGATGCTGTTCGGGAAACATGTGGACGATACCCTCCAGAATATAAAGAAGGACACAGACACGGCAAAGTCCTTGGGCTCACTCACATATCGCAAGGTCCCCTTTAGGGGTGCACGAGGTAGAGGATTTGCGTCTTACAGAGGAAACCAGCAGCGATATTCCTCACAGTCCTCCCAGTCCTATAAACCACAGTACTCAAATCAGCGACAAGGGCAATCAGCATCTTTCTCTCGCAACCCTCCGCGAGGCCGTCAACATCGGCAAGGTCGTGACAACACCAAACGACAATAGCGGCCTCCCGGCTCTACCTACTGTTCCTCCCCTCCCAATAACATCAGTGGGGGGCAGGATATCACTTTGTCTGGACAGTTGGAAGTCAATCACTTCGGACCAGTGGGTCCTAAACATCGTAGAGAGTGGCCATACGTTGGAGTTTCACAAATTTTCTCCAACACGAGCTCCGGGCGCCACCCGCACAGGACATCTGAGATTACTCCATCTAGAAGCCCATCAGTTGTTCCTCAAAGGAGCGATAGAACCGGTACCGTTCTCTCAGAGGGGTCGGGGGTTCTATTCAAGATTCTTCCTGGTGCGGAAGGATGCACAATACACCCAGCTCACAGACAATACCTTCGCTTTACAGTGGGAAAGAGCCATTTCCAGTTCGGTCGGCACCGAGAGTGTTCACCAAGGTATTGGCACCGGTGGCAGCGTTTCTTCGACGACAATCTCTCGAAGTTTTCCCTTACCTGGACGACTGGCTCGTCAAGGCACCATCGTTCCAGGAAACCTCGCAAGCAGTGTCTACTTGCCTCCAGTTGTTCCGTTGCCTGGGCCTTCAGTTGAACGAACGCAAGTCAGTCTTACGGCCTTCCACGACTGCCAGATTCCTGGGGTCAGTGTTGGACACCACGCAATGTACGGCTCGTCCCTCAGAGGAGCGGCAACAAAGGTTGATGGTTTCAGCTCAACTACTCTGCCGCAGAAAGTTCCTGTCGGTCCGCCAATACAAATCTCTTCTCGGATCGATGTCATCCTGCATACCATTAATACCGCATTGCAGGCTGCGAATGCGTCCTCTGCAAGAGGAGCTAGACAAGCAATGGCGCCAGGCACAGGGGTCATTCAACGACAGAGTGGTAGTGACATCAGCGATGAGGACAGCGAGCGAGTGGTGGCTTCTTAAATCCAATATCGCCCAAGGTCTGATGTTCAGGACTTCGCCTTCACCCATGTTAGTAACAACAGACGCTTCCTTGGAGGGCTGGGGTGCAGTTCTCCGAGAGCTTCAGGTCAGTGGCCACTGGAGTCCAAGACAGCGCCAGTGCCACATCAATTTCCTAGAGTTGACGGCCATTCGGTTGGCCCTGCAGGCTTTTCTGCCCAGAGTGCGCAACCGCTCAGTGCTGGTCCGGACGGACAATACGACGGCCATGCACTATGTCAACAAACAAGGAGGTACCAAATCTTAGACTCTGTCCTCAGAAGCTCAACGGATTTGGGACTTCGCGATTCTCAACAACATCACTCTGAGAGCCGAGCACCTGGCGGGAACGCTCAATGTCAAGGCGGATGCCTTGAGTCGACAGACGGAAGTGACTCACGAGTGGGAGTTGAATCAATCCGTTCTAGACAGGGTGTTCTCGGTTTGGGGGCAGCCAACCATCGACCTCTTTGCTTCCCCGGAGAACGCCAAATGCCGGTTCTACGCAAGCAAAGTTCACCATCAGGGGTCCCTGGGGAACGCTCTTTCGATGGCTTGGTACAGCGCGTTCTTCTACGCTTTTCCTCCAATTCCCCTCATTCCTCGAGTTCTCAAGAAATTTAAGGCGGAACCCTGCAAGATGATTCTAATTGCTCCAGCATGGCCCAGACAGTTCTGGTACACAGAACTCCTGAGGCTCTCCCAAGCTCCTCCAAGTCACTTGACGCCCATTCCGTCCCTTTTGTCCAGGAATCAGGGACAGGTTTACCACCCGGACCCGGGGGTCGCTTCACTTGACGGCGTGGCTCCTGAACACAGAGAATTCAGTCATCTAACACTCTCGCGGGAATGCAGAGAGGTCTTGGCTCAAGCCCGAGCACCAAGTACCAATAAGACTTACAAAGCCAAATGGAAAAGATTCTGCTTGTGGTGTCATCAGGAGGGTCTCCATCCTTTCACTTCCCAACCTCATCAATTGTTGCCATATTTGCTATCTCTGGCTAAGTCGGGCCTGGCACATTCATCGCTCAAGGTACATCTGGCAGCCATATCACGGTATCGGCGCAGTTCTTCAGGTCCTTCCTTATGGTCCTCTAGGGTTGTTAAACAATTCTTGAAGGGATTATTCCGTATGTATCCGCCGGTCCGGCCTCCTCCGCCGGTGTGGCAGCTTAACATTGTCTTGGCGCAACTCATGAAGGCTCCGTTTGAGCCGGTCCACAAAGCAGATTTAAAGTTCCTATCTTGGAAACTAGCCCTTCTTGTGGCTCTAACATCAGCGAGGAGAGTGGGTGAGCTTCAGGCACTCTCCATTGTGCATCCATTCCTGCAATTTACAAGAGAAGGTCTTGTTCTTCGGACCAACCCCAAATTTATCCCTAAGGTGCCATCTGAGTTCCACTTGAATGAACCCATAATTCTGAAGTCTTTCTTTCCGCACCCTTCTACACCTGCGGAGCGTACACTACATTCTTTGGACGTTCAACGATGCTAAAGTTTTACTTTGAGCGCACACGTCCCTTTCGAAAGTCAACTCAAATGTTTGTGTCATTCAGCGCACCTCGCAAAGGGTTGCCTTTGACAAAGAGTGGCATTTCCCGCTGGATCTCCAGTGCGATTCAATTCTGTCATCAGGAAGCAGGCAAGCCACTGGACGGAAGGGTCCGTGCACATTCCACTAGGTCGGTGGCATCATCTGTGGCTCTCTTTTCGGGAGTTGCCATTAAGGACATATGCAGGGCAGCAACGTGGAGCAGTACTCATTCCTTCACGAAACACTACTGCCTGGAGTATGCAGGACGAGACGATGCGGCTGTTGGTCAGGCAGTCCTGCGGAATCTGTTTCATTGAGAGGTGAGCTTTCCCTACGATCCCTCCATCCTGGTGAGCACATTTTGTTTGTTTTGCTATGCTATATGTATTGCTTATATGGTTATGTGTTGCCATGTATTTACAAAATGTGTTCTTGGTAATGTACTGCTAGCTACTCTGATACAAAGCATGGGAATCTATGAAAGTTCCAATACTGGGGCAAGAAAACAAGTTACTTACCTGTAACTTTGGTTCCCCAGTATTGGTAACTTTCATAGATTCCCATGCGCCCGCCCGCCTCCCCTGGGAAAGCTCAGTCTGTTACGGAGTTAGTGGCAGTTTGCACAACGGCTACGAAAATCTGAGGCTCTGAGCTCTCTCAGGAAGGTTCTAGAGGGTGAGGCTGTTCTGATTGGTCCTGGCAAAAGTGTGGTCTCTTTTTACAAAAAGAGGGTGATAGGATACAAAATGAGATGAGGCCTAGGCTTCTCTTTTGTTTCTATGGTTTGTTATACTACCGAGGCTCCCATTCCGACGACGGGGAATGATACAAAGCATGGGAATCTATGAAAGTTACCAATACTGGGGAACCAAAGTTACAGGTAAGTAACTTGTTTTCTTCTTACGCTCCAAGATAATTCAGTATTCCGGCAGCATGTCAGGATACACAGATAGAAATCGAAGAGAGCTTTTCTCTACACTCCGGACCTATTCTTTTATACCCTTTTCTCCTAGCTAAACTATCTAAAATCAGTAACATTTGGGGTCTCCGACGAGTCTGATTGGTTCATTTCAGGGGTGGATGAGCATAACCTCATCGTCTTATTACTTGACTTCCGCAGAGTCAGCTAAATGAATTTGACCATTGTCTTTAGGGTTACCAGTTCCATCGTGTTCTTTAAATTGCAATTTTAAGCTTTTTTCCCAGGGTTTACAATACGGATGTCCATTTTTATTGGCAGTCAGTCAGGATTTCAGAGCACATCGTCCTTGACCTGTTCCGTTCAGCACAGTCAGCTCATACGCGTCAGCCGCTCCATTCAGCATGCGTGCTTCACATTAATCTCGGAGTCATGCATCTTTGCTTGGCCTCACAGGCCACAACTGGAACGATCATAGAAACAAAAACTATTAAACGTTAATTATTGAATTATAGCCCTTCTGTTTACCCCCCCCCCCCTTTACTAAGGTATCCCTGTTCTTTATTACCTAGCAAAGCCACATTTGTGTGATTTGCTCACCTGTCTTCATGTTTTGCCACAAATAGACAAACAGTAACCACATTTATGCCGCTTTTGGTTAAATTATAGCTTTTGCATTACTTTTAGACGTCACATTATCACTCAGTCAATTATGGTTGCAACATAGGCAATTTAGTATCCCACGTGTATTTGTGTGTGCATTCTATGTTGATTAGTTTTTCCAAAACCACACGATTAGTTTGTTATTGTTATGAGAGAAATTTCACGAGGGATATACAAAATTTTACTTTTTACCTCGCTCCATCAATGCTGGGGTTACATACCACAGAGGGGCTGAATAATAAAATATTAAAATTATGATATTCCACAATCCACGCACACCAACGCAAGTCGTTGTAACGACTTGCGTTGTAATGGTAGCGTTGTAAAGTACCGCGATCTAAAATCGTGTTGTACTAACGTACATCCCTCAGAGGGAAATATGGGCCTCTGAACTCAATAACAAATGTAGTCTTCGCAGAAATTATCCACTCTGAAAATGCCAGTGTACCACGCCCAGACATGCTGGGGACCCTTCTAACCTAACAAAAGGAGAATGTCCAAGGGGAGCTTTTGGGTTCCAAATGTGGAATGTTCCTCAACTTTCCTGAGGAGGCACAGACCAACCACGAGTTAAAATTAGTCCTGACCTGGTCAGAACCGGTCACTCCACCTCGCTCCTGAGCCGCCTGGTGTTCGTGGCTGCCTGGTGTCCACATTGCTCCCTCCTGGGCTGCCTGGTATCATTGTGCTCATTGCTGCGCCTGCTATTGCAAATAAGTTGTTTTGATTTGCCTATTTCGTCATATAATATTGTGCTCATTGCTGCGCCTGCCATTGCAAATAAGTTGTTTTGATTTGCCCATTTCATTACATAATATTGCTCCGCTTTGCCTGGTATCGCCGCTTTGGGTGTCTATGCCAGATTGTGCCCCCCGATCCCGTCCTGCATTGTTTTCGTGCCATTTGTTGTGCCTCTCCTGCTCCCCCAGGGCCCCTCCCCCGTAGCCCTCCGGCATCCCCAGACCTCGCAACCCCGCTCCCGCCTCCCAGCTGCTCCTCGCTCCGCCCCCGCCTCCCAGCTGCTCCTCCCTCGCTCCACCCCTCCACGATCCATTTATGACAGATGCACGCAAGCGCAGCGTTCACGCACAGCGGTCGCGCCCCATGCGCGCCGAAGGCGCGCCAAAGGTAAGCCCGTCTACGCCCGTCCACGCCTGTACCGCGCCCAGCGCCAGACCCCCTGGCCCCCGCCAAACCAACTCCTCCCGCCTAACTTACGACGCCGCAACCCTTTCTGCACTCAACACCGGCCGACTCCACAACTGCCACCAAGCCGCCCCAGGACGCACCCATGGACCCTTCACCTGCCAATCCTGCAAGTTCTGCTGCATCAAGACCTACACTACGCCCACTAACGCCAAACAAAGCTCCGACAATAACCACCTGAAATGCATCCTGCTCAACACCCGCTCGGTCCACAGACACGCCATTGAACTATGGAACCTACTGGACACCACAACGCCGGACGTCGTCTTTCTTACAGAAACCTGGATGAACACCGCATCACGCCTGACATCGCCATAGCCATCCCGGACGGCTACAAGATCATCCGAAAGGACCGCATCAACCGAACAGGAGGAGGCATCGCCATCGTCCACAAGAACACCATCCGCATCACGACCAGCTCCAACGACACCTTCACCGCCGCCGAACACCTCCACTTCCAGATACACACCGACCCCAAGACCACTCTAAGAGGCACCCTCATCTACAGACCACCAGGACCCCGCACACAATTCAGCGAAGAGATCACTGACTTTATCAGCCCACACGCCCCCACCTGGAAAAGAATAACGACCGCAACACCACCACCCTGCTGGACAACCTCGCCAATCTCGGACTCATACAACTGGTAAACACCCCCACCCACCACGCCGGACACACGCTCGACCCAATCTTCTCCTCCAGCAAACACATCTCCTTCATTCACGCCACAGGACTCCACTGGACGGACCACAGCTGCATCCACTTCAACTTCAGAAAGACCACAACCCACCACCACAAGTACCACGCAGGAACTGGAACAAAATTACCACCGACCAGCTCACCACATCGCTAAACCAAAACCTTCCCACCAAACCATCGGACCCAAACCAAGCAGCCATCAATCTCGCACAATGGATCACCCACTGCGCCGACGAATTAGCACCCTTGAAAAACCATCACAACAAACCAGGTAGCAAAAAAGCCTCCTGGTTCAATGACGACCTCAAGAACTCCAAAAAGAACTGCCGCACCCTCGAGAAAGCCTGGCGAAAAAACCCAACCACAGACAACATGACAGCCCTCAAGGACGCCACCCGCAGACACCACCAGCTGATCTGATCCACCAAGAAATTAGCATTCAAGGATCGACTCGACAACAATGCCCACAACAGCAAGGAACTCTTCAGCATCGTCAAAGAGCTAACCAATCCCAGCGCCGGCTCTAACGACATCACTCCCTCTCAAGACCTCTGCAACTCCCTAGCCTAATTCTGCCACAGCAAAATCGCTGACATACATAACAGCTTTGGCGACCAGTCCACCCCCCTCACCACCACCACCGAACTGAAGCCCCCCACCACCACCCTTGGCGCCTGAGACCCAATCAGCACTGAAGACACCATCCGCTTGATGAACTCCATACACTCCGGATCACCAACCGACCCATGCCCCCACCACATTTTCAACAAGGCCGACTCCATCATTGCACCCCATCTCCGAGATATCATCAACTGCTCCCTCAACACCGCTATCTTCCCAGAAAGCTGGAAACATGCTGAACTCAGTGCTCTACTGAAGAAACCCACAGCAGACCCGACTGAACTTAAGAACTACCGCCCCATCTCGCTCCTCCCTTTCCCTGCCAAGGTCATAGAGAAGACCGTCAACAATCAGCTCACAGCCTTCCTCGAATCTAACGGCTCCCTCGACCCCTCACAGTCCGGCTTCCAAGCCAAACACAGCACCGAGACCGCCCTCATCGCAGCTACAGACGACATCCGAACACTTCTCGACAACGGGGAAACAGCTGCCCTCATCCTCCTGGACCTCTCCGCAGCGTTTGACACGGTCTGTCATAGCACCCTTGTACAACGCCTCAGAAACGTCGGGATACAAGGAAAAGCACTGGACTGGATCATCTCGTTTCTCGCTGGAAGAACCCAGAGAGTCCGCCTCCCCCTTTCAGGTCAGAGGCCACCGAAGTCATCTCCAGCGTACCACAAGGATCATTGCTCAGCCCCACCCTCTTCAACGTCTACATGAGCCCCCTCGCATCCATCACACGCCAGCACAACCTCAACATCATCTCCTAAGCAGACGACACCCAGCTGATGCTCTCCCTCACCAAAGACCCAAACACCGCTAAAACTGACCTACACGAAGGGATGAAAGACGTTGCCGAGTGGATGAAGAACAGCCGCTTAAAACTGAATTCTGACAAGACGGAAGTCCTCATCCTAGGATCATCCCCCTCCGCATGGGACGACTCATGGTGGCCACCGGCCCTGGGCAGCGCACCCAAACCAACGGACCATGCTCGCAACCTGGGATTCATTCTAGACTCCTCCCTCTCGATGACCAGACAAGTCAACGCCGTCTCATCATCATGCTTCAACATTTTACGTATGCTCAGAAAGATCTTCTGCTGGATCCCCACCGAAACAAGAAAGACGGTCACCCAAGCTCTTGTCACAAGCCGACTGGACTACGGAAACACCCTCTACGCCGGAACCACAGCCAAATTACAGAATAAACTCCAACGCATTCAGAACGCCTCCGCCCGGCTCATCCTAGACATACCCCGCCACAATCACATATCCGGTCACCTGAGAGACCTTCACTGGCTCCCAGTCAACAAGAGAATAACGTTCCGTCTTCTCACCCACGCACACAAAGCCCTCCACGACCTGGGACCCAAATACCTCAACACGCGCCTGACCTTTTACACCCCCACCCGCCAAATACGATCGTCCAATCAAGCCCTCGCCACGATTCCACGCATCCGAAGAGCCACCATGGGAGGAAGATCCTTCTCCTACTTGGCGGCCAAAACCTGGAACTCTCTCCCCTCCCACCTCCGCCTTACACAGAACCACCTCTCCTTCAGAAAACAACTCAAAACTTGGCTATTTGATAAGTAACGAACACCCCCCCCTCCCCCCCCCCTCCCCCCCTCCCCCCCTTCAAGCGCCTTGAGACTCTCAGGGTGAGTAGTGCGCTATACAAATTTTTGATTTGACTTCACATGATGTGCTCAAAAGGTGCAACGCCTTTGGTGAATTTGCTTAGCCACATACATAAGACATGGGATGTAGATCTGTACATTTATAAACTACTAGAAACATCAAATATACCATGCATGCAGTGTTATGGGCACACATAAAGTTAGTACTAAGGTTAGTTGCCCATGGGTGGCATTAAAAGGTTTTGCATAATGCAACTGTCACAGAATCCTTGTGTCCACTTGTGTTTATCAAGTGGACACTTGAAACCTTTTACAACAAGCATCCGTGCCAATTAGATATTCATTGGAGAGACTATTAGGTTCCAATAGGGTGGGCCAACATTTGAAGAAAAGATATGCATGCATCTAGAGCCTAGAAGCGGGGGTTCTTAACCGTTTCACTTATGTAGACCCCCGCCACGTAATAATTAAAATTACATCCTTCGTGCCAGCTCATTTTGGTTGCATGCACATTTAAATGTTTGCTCCTGAAGTAAGAAAATATAATAGTTAAAAACAGAATTGCGCCATACATCCTTCCCACTTTTTTGCCGCTCCCAGGCATATATTTATTTGTGGTCTCCTCAAATCAAAACTCGATTATGTAGCATTTTTGGTAAAAATCTGCAAAAAACCATGGAATAGCTTGAAGATGATGGCAAAAAATGTTCATGCCCACCACGTACCAGCCCTTTGTGCTGAGAAAAGCAGGGATAAATGAAAGTCAGAGGCTGGGAAAGGCGAACATGCTGTAGGTGACAAACTTAGCCTCGGTGAAGCTGTTGGGAACTTTTCTGACCAAGAAGGCGGCTATGAAACTGACAGTTGCAAGAAACCCAAGATCTCCCAGCATGCACCAGAAAGCAATAGGTGAACTCTCCTTGCATTCAATGAAAGTCTTTCCAGAATGAGTTTGATTGTTGAGAGTGAGAGAAAGGCAGGAAAAGAATCGACCAACAGACACGGGGAAGACCCTGTACGAGCGCGCCGAGATCCATCACGGCGCAGGGCAGCTTGGGTCCAGCATATCTTTTTAACCTACTGGTGGGTTTTAAGGCAATGACAACCATGTTGGTTTTGGCCAAGATGCAAGAGATAGAAAAAAACAGAAGTGACTCCAAAAGCTGCTTGGATCAGGAGTCCTTTCTCTGTGGTGGGATATCCAAAGAAACTCAAAGAGAGAGAGAGAGAGCAGAAGATAAGGAAAGAAGCAGCAGGCAGCTAAGTTTAGAAGGACTTGTTTGACGACAAGAGTGATCTTGTGGTACATAAAGAGTCTAAGATGAGAGCAGGGATCACCGATGATAAAATGCCGGCCGCTGCCGAGATGACTCCAAATGTTTCCATATAGGAGAGAAACTCTGCCATCTTTGGGATACGTTGGACTGGCTTCTCATTGGGCCACTGAGCCCATGGGCATTGACAGCATTCGATGGAATCTTAAAAATGAAAATAATTACATCAGAGCTCTTAGATTGACCAGGTGACTATGAAGGCAATAGCAACACAGCCCTATATCCCCCCAAAGTGGCAAAGTTAATTTGATTGGGACTACACAATCTTTAATCGTTTACAATTCCCAATGCGGTACAAATTTGAGCTATCCTACTTGCCCCACTTATACGTAATATCAAGATAAGAAGCCTGTAATGCAGCGGGTAGCGAGCCCCCTATGCGGCGGGTGTCACTTTGCCCGATGGGCTAGTGAACTTGGTCCCAATAAAGTGTTGATCAGTTGTTTGTAGACCTTTTCGATCTGCAGCTTTGCGACATTTGAGGCATTCCATGACAGGTGGAAGCCCCACAGGCTGACGTGCACAGTGAAGGTAACACGGAAAGAGAAATGATGAAAACAGGAGAAAAAACAGTGGGTGGACAAATAAAAAAGTGAGCATAAAAAAAAGTAAGAATGAAAAAGATGGATAGATAAACATAACAGGAGTGGGAAGGAAGGAAATGGAAGAAAAGGTGAAGGGTAGGTTGGGACAGTGAAAGACAGCGAGGATGGAAGGGTAAAAGAAAAGAAGCAAGAGTGAAAGAATCAGTAAGTTAAAGAATTCATAGATGAAAGGACAGAAGAAGGGCAGATGAGTGAAATGAAGTAGCAAGGAAGAGAGTACGAATAGATGGGAGAACGTGTAGATAAATAGGTATATTAATCTGTGAACTGATGAATGAATGGTGAGATGGAAAGAATGGACAGCTGTGTGAATGAATAGAAATAAAGGTGAAAGAATGGATGGAGGTAAAAGGAAGCTCAGGTTTGCTCTCTTCATGCGCTGTGTACAGTTAGAGGTATGGTTCAAGTGGGAGGGTATGTTTGATTTCTACCTACTTGCTGTAATGTGTAAATAGTGAGGAATTAAACAATTAAGTTTTACCTGCACCAGTAGATTAAAGAAACAAGGGTATTTGCTAGGCACATCATACTGTAAATTGAAATAAAGGTTATTAAGGTCAAGAAGCATTTAAAATCACACTAAATAAAACTATAAATTAATAGGAGAATTCATTGATGATATCCCGGTAGAGGAGGAAACTACTGCAACCTCAGGATTTTGAATTTCTTACGGAAAACGGCATTTTGAGTCAACATGATAGAATGCACTTACATTTAACATTCACTCCACAGTAAGAGATCTCTGTAACTGCTTTTAAAATGTATCTTAGGCCACTTAAATCTATGAACCAAAATATGTTCTTACAAAATAAGCACATTTATGAAAGGTGGCCCACTGGGTGCCAAATTTTTACATTTGTTAAAAAATGATTCGCTGTAGAGTGGCGCAAAACAAATTGAAAGTGCATGTCTTAGAAAAAAGTACAAAAAAACCAGAATGAGATGTTAGTACTACACTTCTGAATACCTTGGAACAAAGCTCTAGGAAAATATAGATCTATGCCATTTTCATGAGTATCAGAAATGTTTATATTGATGTTGCTTGAACAAAAAGTACATGTTTCGTTTTTTGTTAAAGAATTAGATTAATATTAGCAAACTTGTAAAACTGAATACAAGGAGTCACATTTTAGGTTGAAATTAACTCCTTTAACAACACATCCTTTTCTTACATAGTAGGATCACCCCTTTCTTATAACCAGAGCACTTCATTTTTATTGAGAGCACAGAAAGAGCTGTAGGAATAATTGTTCAGACAACTGTCAAATGCAGCCAGATGTCGGTGCCATCACCTGAACAAAAGAAGGGAGTATCAGCCTAACAAGAGCCCGTGGTCTAGTAAAGCACATTTGAGAGTAGCGCCTCGTTTTAAAAGATGTAGTCGCGGTGGTGCTTCTATCAGCCAAAATATGGAATCGCCTTCCTAAGCAGCTCAGGAGCTTAGAAAGTGAATTTGCCTTTTGCAGATGCCCTCTGGGGCGCAGTTGAACTTGATAAGTAAGCAAATAAATATTATTGCACAGAGAACTGCAACATTATTTCATGTGGTTTATGGCTTTGACGTATGTTTTGTCCAGCTTTACCATAGTTGGTCCTTAGCTTAACGTGTCGCCTCCCTCTTAATAAATAAAATAAATGTATACTTGTAAAGCGCACTGTTACTCCATCTCGGAGTGTCCTGGCGCTGTATACAGCTGGGGAACCCATCCTGGCTTTCCCTGTGAGATGGTCCCTCCTGGGCACCCCCAAGGTGAAGCCAGGCATCCCCGGCGCTGATAGGGCCGTTGTGGAGATTAAGCAAGCTATTGCCCAGAGTTGCAGAGTGGGACCCATGGTTAGCGTAGGCACCTAGGCGAGAATTATCGAGTCCGCGGACATTGACCCAAGACCCTGCCGCGACGGGAATTGAACCCTGGTCCCGGGCCGACCTCTGCTTCAGGGTCTGCCGCTTCTAGCCAGTGAGCCACACTTCTCCACTCTTCCCCGCGTGTCGCCTCCCTCTTCCCCGCGTGTCGCCTCCCTCTTCCCCGCGTGTCGCCTCCCTCTTCCCCGCGTGTCGCCTCCCTCTTCCCCGCGTGTCGCCTCCCTCTTCCCCGCGTGTCGCCTCCCTCTTCCCCGCGTGTCGCCTCCCTCTTCCCCGCGTGTCGCCTCCCTCTTCCCCGCGTGTCGCCTCCCTCTTCCCCGCGTGTCGCCTCCCTCTCCCCCGCGTGTCGCCTCCCTCTTCCCCGCGTGTCGCCTCCCTCTTCCCCGCGTGTCGCCTCCCTCTTCCCCGCGTGTCGCCTCCCTCTTCCCCGCGTGTCGCCTCCCTCTTCCCCGCGTGTCGCCTCCCTCTTCCCCGCGTGTCGCCTCCCTCTTCCCCCGCGTGTCGCCTCCCTCTTCCCCGCGTGTCGCCTCCCTCTTCCCCGCGTGTCGCCTCCCTCTTCCCCGCGTGTCGCCTCCCTCTTCCCCGCGTGTCGCCTCCCTCTTCCCCGCGTGTCGCCTCCCTCTTCCCCGCGTGTCGCCTCCCTCTTCCCCGCGTGTCGCCTCCCTCTTCCCCGCGTGTCGCCTCCCTCTTCCCCGCGTGTCGCCTCCCTCTTCCCCGCGTGTCGCCTCCCTCTTCCCCGCGTGTCGCCTCCCTCTTCCCCGCGTGTCGCCTCCCTCTTCCCCCGCGTGTCGCCTCCCTCTTCCCCCGCGTGTCGCCTCCCTCTTCCCCCGCGTGTCGCCTCCCTCTTCCCCGCGTGTCGCCTCCCTCTTCCCCGCGTGTCGCCTCCCTCTTCCCCGCGTGTCGCCTCCCTCTTCCCCGCGTGTCGCCTCCCTCTTCCCCGCGTGTCGCCTCCCTCTTCCCCGCGTGTCGCCTCCCTCTTCCCCGCGTGTCGCCTCCCTCTTCCCCGCGTGTCGCCTCCCTCCTCCCCGCGTGTCGCCTCCCTCCTCCCCGCGTGTCGCCTCCCTCCTCCCCGCGTGTCGCCTCCCTCCTCCCCGCGTGTCGCCTCCCTCCTCCCCGCGTGTCGCCTCCCTCCTCCCCGCGTGTCGCCTCCCTCCTCCCCGCGTGTCGCCTCCCTCCTCCCCGCGTGTCGCCTCCCTCCTCCCCGCGTGTCGCCTCCCTCCTCCCCGCGTGTCGCCTCCCTCCTCCCCGCGTGTCGCCTCCCTCCTCCCCGCGTGTCGCCTCCCTCCTCCCCGCGTGTCGCCTCCCTCCTCCCCGCGTGTCGCCTCCCTCTTCCCCCGCGTGTCGCCTCCCTCTTCCCCCGCGTGTCGCCTCCCTCTTCCCCCGCGTGTCGCCTCCCTCTTCCCCCGCGTGTCGCCTCCCTCTTCCCCCGCGTGTCGCCTCCCTCTTCCCCCGCGTGTCGCCTCCCTCTTCCCCCGCGTGTCGCCTCCCTCTTCCCCGCGTGTCGCCTCCCTCTTCCCCGCGTGTCGCCTCCCTCTTCCCCCGCGTGTCGCCTCCCTCTTCCCCCGCGTGTCGCCTCCCTCTTCCCCCGCCTCCCTCTTCCCCGCCCCTCCCTCTTCCCCGCCCCTCCCTCTTCCCCGCCCCTCCCTCTTCCCCGCGCCTCCCTCTTCCCCGCGCCTCCCTCTTCCCCGCGCCTCCCTCTTCCCCGCGCTTCCCCGCGTGCCGCCTCCCGCGTGCCGCCTCCCCGCGTGCCGCCTCCCCGCGTGCCGCCTCACGCGGGGGGCCGCCTCCCGCTTCCCCGCGTGCCGCCTCCCGCTTCCCCGCGTGCCGCCACCCGCTTCCCCGCGTGCCGCCACCCGCTTCCCCGCGTGCCGCCACCCGCTTCCCCGCGTGCCGCCACCCGCTTCCCCCACCCGCTTCCCCGCGTGCCGCCACCCGCTTCCCCGCGTGCCGCCACCCGCTTCCCCGCGTGCCGCCACCCGCTTCCCCGCGTGCCGCCACCCGCTTCCCCGCGTGCCGCCACCCGCTTCCCGCCACCCGCTTCCCCGCGTGCCGCCACCCGCTTCCCCGCGTGCCGCCACCCGCTTCCCCGCGTGCCGCCACCCGCTTCCCCGCGTGCCGCCACCCGCTTCCCCGCGTGCCGCCACCCGCTTCCCCGCGTGCCGCCACCCGCTTCCCCGCGTGCCGCCACCCGCTTCCCCGCGTGCCGCCACCCGCTTCCCCCGCGTGCCGCCTCCCGCTTCCCCCGCGTGCCGCCTCCCGCTTCCCCCGCGTGCCGCCTCCCGCTTCCCCCGCGTGCCGCCTCCCGCTTCCCCCGCGTGCCGCCTCCCGCTTCCCCCGCATGTCGCGTCCCTCTTCCCCCGCATGTCGCGTCCCTCTTCCCCCGCGTGTGGTATTTAGCTTCACGCCTTTAGAATCAGTACTATTGTTTCTCTCTGACACTTTAATCGACCTCACACGAAGAAAGCTTCAGCGCCACCTTTCTTCTCTCCCCAGAGGTGCATGACTTGAACTCTAGCGCCCTGAGTGGCAGCTCGCAGCACTAACCACCAAAGTGACGGCCACCTAGAGGACATGGCTTCCTGAAACCGAGGAAGAGCGCTGAGAAGGTAAGTGTGTGGTGAAACGCTCTCACCTGTCCCCCATCACCCACAGCAAGGCGGAGCCATCAGCTCATAGGTCCCCTTGATGAGGTCAGAGGTGAAATGTAGCAATGACACTCAATGGGGGAGCAGCATGCGTGCCCCTCAGAGCCGTGCAGCCAGTGGGAGGGGCTTCAACAAACAATCTTCAGAAAGAGTAGATCCTTCACAAGCCTCCCACATGGGATCCAGCCCTGAGATTCACAGGGGTGGTGGGAATTTACATATTCATGAGGAATTCAGCATTGTTGGATTTCAGTTCAGTGTAGGGGCGTCTCAGCGGTCCCTCGCGAGTCTAAGCACTTACTGAAACCATCAAAGGTTCTTCAATCCCTCGCGTAGAAAGGGATAGACAAGTGATCAAGGCTTCTTTTACACCCTCGTGTATCACAAGGAACATGTTTAAAAGCAGCCTGAATCAAAAACAAAATAACACAAAGTGGGAAATTACAGCGAGGCATGGGTCTTAACACAAATGTTGATAACACATGTAATTAGCACTGTACCTTTTAATGTGCTTTTGTAAGAGACAAGAAAATAGAACAAATTGTTTTTTTTGAAGGCCTGATTCATGGCAGTAATTATGTAAACGTTTATGGATCTATATGTGATGGCACAATATCTTATCTTTGAAACTGTAAGAATGTATGTATCCCACAGGCCAATTGGATTGAGTGACTCACACACAGAAACGGATCGGAAATTCAACACATTATTTTCTCAATTGTTTTTTACCATGAGGGCATTAGTACTACTACTATTAATTGCGCTGAAATATTTCCACCTCAGGAGTTACAGTAACAAAACCTCTTCGGAATTCAAAATGTGCACTCGTTGGAGGTAGCTATAATATGTTGAGGTTCCTATTTTAGGGGAGCCCAAAAGAAAGGAATTTCCATTTCTCTTCTCTAAAGATTGAGAATTCCAAATGCCCACATGTTCTAGCTCTACTCTATTAGAAGATCATACAAATTTAGGTGAAATCTGGATATGGTCCAGAGGAAGGCTTTTACAAATGATATAAGGTCGAAACATGTTGACATTTAGCAAGAATATGTGAAAATAAGACATTTTGATTATGAAAAAGGGGGCCGGTTTACATTATGTTCTCGTAGCTCTTGCAGCCACTCACTAATTTGCTAACCGTATTATGCATGCCATTAGTTTGTTTTTATATAAGTTTCATTCTGTGAAGAAAAGAGCATTGTTCATCTTTGCAGTTTTTAATTTTGTGTTTTTTTGTTTTAAACACTAGCTTGTGATGAATGAAATTGTGATAATGCGGTGTGATCCTTTTCCACAGTCCCTTTTTGTGTGGAAGATTCAGAGGCTACGTGTTCTTTTGGAATAGTGCAGCGCTGGTAAACCTCTTGTCAGAGGTGTCCAACATATCTTGCTTCAAATATTTGGGATGGTCACGTAATATGTAAATGAGTTGCTTTTAGTTTCATTGTATGTTAATTCATTTTATGAGGCTATCCTGAAGATCCGACGTGGATCAAACCCTTTTGGACCGACTCTAGGGAGAGTCAATACGCGCATTCTTATACTGAGGCATACATCATGATGTTAGACCCATAACATATAAGCATAGATGTGAAGCTTCCCAGTTCCATGCTTGATGTCCACTCCAGTCCAGAATTTTACCTTTTAATTCTAGGTCTTGTTTCATAATGGAATCAACAAGACTACAAGTCCCAGAATAAAAAGAAAAAACCTGGACTGGATCAGCACATCACACATGGACTTGGGATCCTTGGCCGGGCTGTTGAAGTCATCTTAGAAAACACTTCTCGGTGGCCCTGATAAAGGGGCTTGTAAGTATTTCTAGAATCAACAATAGTTAGTGAAGTAAATTCAAACAGCCATGAAGGAGCCCACCATTGAGTAGGTTATATCAAACAGGGTTGAACGCAAAGCAGTCTCAGGGACCTGGGTAGATAATTGTATAGACAGAAGGGTCCCAGACTGAAAAGGAGAAGAGATTTTATACCATAAAACCAATTACGAACACAAATTATCAAACAGAGAACAAATCAAAGTACCATGTTTTATTCACAAGGTACTGAAAAACTTCTTATTAGTTATCAAGTACACAGCAAAATAATTGTTTTGGTTTTAGACGCAATTGTGCCCAGGTACGTGAAAAGGGAGTGGTGGAGGGATTTTTGTGAAAATGAGGATACCAATCTTCATTGAGTGACAAAACAAATTTGTACAATGTCTAGGTGGTTCCCCAAGGAGGGGCCACACAATACAGGTAAACAAAACCAACAATTCTTGAGAACAGACTTCTATAGACAGCTGTATAAATCTTGCTAGAGTTAGAAGCTGATGACGTGGGGGTAGGTTGTCTACGTTTCGACCTTATTCCTGGTAAGGGCAGTTTCCCTTACAGAGCGGGTCTTCTTCAGGACATAGAAGATGAAGTGGGCAAACTTCCTAGGGGAGATTAAAATAAATATAAGTGTAAGGGTCTATGTGCAAGATCCCTGCCAGACCATAGCGGGTTGGATTATCCCACGCTTGGCCGAAATCTAAAAACATTGAGTAGAGCTTTAAAAATAATCAATTCTAGCTTAGAAAATAAAGTCATTCTGAAACACACCTCTGTAGACCCCGGGAGGGGACGGGTCTATTGCCGGTGCCCCGGGGGGGCGAGTCCAACTTCACCCCTAACAAGCGCTTGTGCGCACACGCATAATAAAGACACCTACACACACAGACTCATCCTGTGTGCATACCCACTGGCAGCATTTCATTTACAGCTATTTTAAATTTTTTGCTGTGGTTTGGTGCTCCCAGCATATTTCGGTCCCAGAATAGCTTGCGCTGACTACTGATGCGAAATGCGCCAGTGACAGGCCTGCCAGGGGAGCTGGCAGCCAGGCAGCTCTTTTAATAATAAAATAGGCGGCTGCCCGGGGAGCCACACGGATCCCAGATTTCTATCCTGGCATGGAGCGAGTGCAGGCGGTGAATGAAGGAATAGCTGCCCCTCCAGACTTAAAGCGAGACCCCCATCTCCCAGCACCTGGCTCGGGCGACCAGATATTAAAAATCAGGAACCTGAACATTTCACAAACATAGAAGTAGGACTCAATTTTCTCATCTAATGAGTGGCACAGAATGAGTTAAAAGATAGTGTTTACGAACATAAACAAGCACTGGCAATGCCAATAGTTTAGGCTCTAAAGGAATATTGTATGGTGATATGAAGAATTACAAGTAAATCCCTTGGGAATAGATAACTGCCCTCCTCCTCCCATCTGTGCTGGTGGCAGAGGAAAACAACATAAATTATCTAGTTTCTAAGCCACTTTAATAGCATTACAATGTCATGTGTCTGCTCCAAAAATAAAATGATCACAGCTGCTAGACAGCTAGCACTTTTTTTGTGGAAGCACACAACTTCTGTCCAATCAAAACACGTACTCTGGGCTCCCGAGCCCAAAGCCCCTCCTCTAGTGATGATCAGATAAATGTATTGTATTGTAATTGCATTTATATAGCACTTACTACCCCTGACGAGGCATCAAAGCGCTTATTCGGCGGGTAGCACGCTATTCCCGGACCCATAGCGGATTAATGTTGAATTAGTATAGTGACACATGCAAGTACATTTTAAGTGGCGGATAGGTTAGTCAGTTATTTGGATTTGGAATGATAGCAGAAGGATAGAGGAGGACAAAGGTTTGTATTTATATAGCGCTTGTTACCCCTGATGGAGTGTTGACGCACGCTATTCAGGAAGCCTATAAAGGATCAGTGGTGAATTAATATGGTTAAGTATGAAGTAATTTCAGTGGTGGATATTAGTCAGTTACTTGGAGTGAGAAGGATAGCGGAGAGATAAAAGGGGAATAAAGGTTTGCATTCATATAGCACTTGTTACCCCTGATGGTTGTTGAAGCGCGTTTCTGGTGAGTAGCACGCCACTCCAGAACCCACAAAGGATTTGTGTTTAAAATTAGTATAGTATAAATATGAAGTCATTTGAGTAGTGGATATGTTATTCAGGTATTTGGGCAGTATATTAGTATAGTTGAATATGGAATTTGAGAAGTGAACATGTTAGTCTGTTAATTTTGATTGAAAAGGATAGTGGAGGGATAGAAGAGTGAAAGGTTTTTGTTTTTAGCAGTAGGAGGAGGCTTTTGGAAGAGTAAAAAGGAGTTTTGGAGGGGAGGAGTCAGAGGGAAGAGGTCAGAAAGGTTTGTTTTAGGGGATCGGTATAGTAAAAGAGGTGGCGACAGCAGCACTGACCATAAAATGCAAGGCAAGGGGGCACAAAGGGGAATAAATTCAATGCAACTTTTACATTGAGTATCAGCTGTTAACCCCTTGGGCGCGGCTGCAATTCTGCACCTGTGCGGCCGTTTTTAAGAGTGGGCGGGATCATGACGTCCCCCAGCCGTCATCAGCACACGCCCCACCGTGATGCATGATGGACGGGGGCTGTCATCAGCATTGAAGGGGCTCATTAAATTGATCTCTGCATTGGTACGCATAAAGCTTGCCTCCCTCGATGTCCAGTCGAACCTCTCGAAAAATGGGACATGTGATGTATTTAGTGAAATCTGCTGCAACAGATGATGAAAAATCTGGACTGGGCAGAAAATCTGGAACAATCCTGGTCACCCGCGGCACTTCAGCCTCTCTGGTTAGCCAGTCTGTACTGACCTCCAGTGCCGAGTATCTTTTCTTTGCTATAATCCCCACCAGGACGAGCAGATAAATATGGAATTAGAAAAACTACAGTTACTCACACATATCCACTCTCCTAATGAAAAGCAGACGCGCACTCCGATGCGGAAATAGGTCCCAATAGTTTGTATAGGATGTATGACGGTACAATGCGTACCGTTACAACGCGTACCTTTACGACGCAGGTTACAACGACTAGCGTTGGGGGGCGCTGGATAGTGAATAGTTTAATTTACTATTCCAACTCCAGTCCCCGTGGATAGTAGGGAAGGTGTTGGATAGTAAATTAAACTATCCCCTATCCTAGAGCGCACTCCAGCGAAAGTCGTTGCAACGACTTTCGTTGTAAATCCTGCGTTGTAACGGTACAGCGTTGTAATGGCTCCGTTGTAAAGGATGTTTCCCGTTTGTATATACTTATAATGTTTTATCAAACGCAATCTTGACCATCATGGTACCAGAGCTCTGTACAAAGAGAGAGCTGAGTGAGGGTTCGAGTACAGTAAAGCACAAGTCTCTTATTATGATATATATATATATATATGTGTGTGTGTATACATATACACAGACATACACTCAAATGCAAGATTTCCAGGTTGGAGTCCAGTCGGGGGTTGTGAGGGTCTCGGATAGTCGTGTTGGATGTGCGTCGGACCCCTTATCGATCATCATACGCTGCTCTCAAGTCAGTCTGCGCAGCTCTGCTCAGAGAGGTCTCTTGGAGTGTGTGTGGCTTGTCGCTTCCTTTAGGTGAAGATCCAGGTGCTCCAGAGTTTGGGGTGCGGTACCGTGAGGGGACGGCTACCATTTTTTCGCCATTCCTAATTTCATCCATGTGACAGCACCTGAGACCCCCTTGTTCTGACAGCACCTGAGACCCCCTTGTTCTGACAGCACCTGAGACCCCCTTGTTCTGTAGTGCATTATAAAAGAGTGGATTTAGCATTTCATAGCATCAGGTGAGCAGGGGTCGCGCAGAGACTCCTGGCAGGTGTGAGGCGAGGCACCGCCCTTTGCAGGTACCTGGATCTTCTATCCCACTTGGCATCGGGGTTCAAAGGTGATCCAAGGCCCATTGGGAGGCAGACGAGAGCTTTCAGGGCTGGGTTATCATAACCTTGTTTCCACAGGGTAGGGATGAGTGCATTGCCTTCCACTCTTGTTCCTTCGAAGTATCCACCTTACAAATATGACTCAGACACTGGAATCAAGAATTGACCCGGATGAGATTGGGGTCGTTGACTTCAATCTTGGCTGCGCGGCTAATGGCGGCACTTTCCAGGAAGCTGACGGTCAGCCTTTCTTCTTCTTGTAGCTGGGGAGAAATGTGGCTAAAGACAGGACCGTCCATCGCGCTCTGCACACGGGACCATGGATGGTGCCGTTGTGAGGAACACGCGATGGTGGCCACAATGGTCGGGTGGTCCATGGGTGACCTCGAAGACTCTAGATAGGGACCGATGGAGTTCGTCTCTTCGGGTAACTTCACTGCACAGACTAAAGAACCTTTGCTTCTAACCCCCCTGAGATACAGCCAGTCCACCAGCCTCCACCCTGCTGGATGCAGAGTCTCCTGAAGGGCTGTGAGAGGATCTGTGGACTTCTCGGGCTTTCTGCGACCACCGAAGATACGGATCCTGCACCTGTGACCTGTCCACCCCTTTCGTCGACCCCTTTCGTCGACCCCTTTCGTCGACCCGTCCACCCCTTTCGTCGACCCGTCCACCCCTTTCGTCGACCCGTCCACCCCTTTCGTCGACCCGTCCACCCCTTTCCTCCACCCCTTTCCTCCACCCCTTTCGTCGACCCCTCCACTCCACCCCTTTCCTCCACCCCTCCACTCCACCCCTTTCCTCCACCCCTCCACTCCACCCCTACACTCCACCCCTTTCCTCCACCCCTCCACTCCACCCCTTTCCTCCACCCCACCCCTTTCCTCCACCCCTCCACCCCACCCCTTTCGTCGACCCCTCCACCCCACCCCTTTCGTCGACCCCTCCACCCCACCCCTTTCGTCGACCCCTCCACCCCACCCCTTTCGTCGACCCCTCCACCCCACCCCTTTCGTCGACCCCTCCACCCCTTTCGTCGACCCCTCCACCCCTTTCGTCGACCCCTCCACCCCTTTCGTCGACCCCTCCACCCCTTTCGTCGACCCCTCCACCCCTTTCGTCGACCCCTCCACCCCTTTCGTCGACCCCTCCACCCCTTTCGTCGACCCCTCCACCCCTTTCGCTGACCCCTCCACCCCTTTCGTCGACCCCTCCACCCCTTTCGCCCACCCCTCCACCCCTTTCGCCGACCCCTCCACCCCTTTCGCCCACCCCTCCACCCCTTTCGCCCACCCCTCCACCCCTCCACCCCTTCCGTCCACCCCTCCACCCACCCCTCCACCCCTCCCGTCCACCTCTCCACCCCTCCCGTCCACCCGTCCACCCCTTCCGTCCACCCCTTTCGTCGATCCCAGATTTTTGCTTTTGGAGACCCCACCCTTTTTAACAAATTGTTTTTTTTTGTTCAAGATGACGTTTTTTGCAGAATCATTTTTTGGCCGCAAACTGACTTTTGGTAATTGTTTAAATGTTTGCCATTTTGTTTTTCATGGTCCTCCTTCCGCCCCCCCCCCCCCCCATTCTGTGGGAGCTCACTGTGTAAAAGAGCTATTTAATTATTGCTACTCGTAGCAGGAGGCGCAGTTACCCCTGGACATGGCTCTGGAAGCCTCATTGTCTGCACTAAGATTTAGGAAAGGAAGTGACACATAGCCCCTCCCACCTCCCCCCTTCCCCAGTTAATCCTGAAGTGTGGCAGGTGACGTGGCTGGCTCTTTCCCGCACAGAGGCGCAACTAGAGCCACATTTCAGGGGGGGCTAAGAAAAAATTTCGGGGGGGCTGAATATTTAAGCAGTAGGCATAGTGGAGCTGCAGGGGCTTTTCGAAGGGGTAAAACAACAACAAAGCCTCATTGACATGCAAATGGTCTTTAAAGACCTGTGAAGGGCTCGGGTGCAGCTGTGTGTGTGCCTGGGAAGCTGTCTCATCCCGGGCTGGCACACACGACCGGGGGGCTGAAGCCCCTTGAGTTCAATGGGCGTTGCGCGCCTGTTCCCGCATATAGCTCCCACTCCCCGACGTTGTCTTTGCAGCACGATGCGCTTTTGAAATGTCGGATCAAAGATTAATGTTCCTTTTTTATTGAACAAAAAAACCTTTTTTTAAGCTATCTAAAGATCCATAAAAAAGGAGGGAGGCAAAAATGCTCCAAGAAGAGACTGATTATGGACGAGAGCGATATTCAGCTGTGCATCGTGGGGTCTGGGGAAGGACTGACTGGGGGGTTAGCTCTACGGATCAATGCGCCTGCTGCACAGTTCTGTGGGTGGCCTAAAATTCAAAGGTTTCACTTTAGGTAGGGCAGGCTCAACCTTTCACCCTTGCAAAGGGGATAGTGATACCGCTGTAGAGTTGTGCAACTTTAGTAGAGCCGTTTCTTGTATTTTCAGGTTAGCAGACGACACAATCACGAGACATCTAGTTTTCTAGGTCTGGGCTTTGACTTAATAAATCACAGGATTCTGGGAGTTGTAGTCTTAGTGTAATTCAAGTGAACTAAAAACCGACTAAAATAAGTGAAACAATTATTTCTAAAAGAAATGCTAGGACAGGAAACTTTGTCTCCCAATGCCATATGGGCATCTGGGGTGCCCTATGTAGCAATAAGCGAGAAACAAATTGTATGAGAGGTAGAAAAGCTTGCAGTAGAGTGAGCATTCTTTAGCTGTTCTGTGCATGAGAGAAGCTTGGCCTACAGCTACCCGGGTCGAATCTGTTCTGTAGACCGGAAGCTTGAACTACTGTTGCCTGAGCTGTGCCTGTACTTTGTGTGTGGAAAAGTTTGCCATGCTGCTACTTTTCATTGATCCTGTTCTGTGTGTGAGGGAAGCTTGCAATGCTGTGAGAGAGGCTGGCACTGCCTTCATCGTTCCTGTCTTGTGTGTGATGGAAGCTCGCACTGCCACTGCCTACATCGTTCAAGTCTTGCGTGTGAGTCAAGCTTGCACCTCTGCTGCCTGCATCGTTTCTGTCATTTGTGTGAGGGAAACTTGCACTGCTTCTATACCTGTCCTGTGTGTGAGGGAAGCTTGCACTGCTGCTGTACCTGTCCTTTGTGTGAGGTAAGCTTGCACTGCTGCTGTACCTGTCCTTTGTGTGAGGTAAGCTTGCACTGCTGCTGTACCTGTCCTTTGTGTGAGGGAAGCTTGCACTGCTGCGGTACCTGTCCTGTGTGTGAGGGACGCTTGCACTGCTTCTATACCTGTCCTGTGTGTGAGGGAAGCTTGCACTGATTCTTTACCTGTCCTGTGTGTGAGGGAAGCTTGCACTGCTTTTTTACCTGTCCTGTGTGTGAGGGAAGCTTGCACTGCTGCGGTACCTGTCCTGTGTGTGAGGGACGCTTGCACTGCTTCTATACCTGTCCTGTGTGTGAGGGAAGCTTGCACTGCTTCTTTACCTGTCCTGTGTGTGAGGGAAGCTTGCACTGCTTCTTTACCTGTCCTGTGTGTGAGGGAAGCTTGCACTGCTTTTTTACCTGTCCTTTGTGTGAGGGAAGCTTGCACTGCTGCGGTACCTGTCCTGTGTGTGAGGGACGCTTGCACTGCTTCTATACCTGTCCTGTGTGTGAGGGAAGCTTGCACTGCTTCTTTACCTGTCCTGTGTGTGAGGGAAGCTTGCACTGCTTTTTTACCTGTCTTGTGTGGGAGGGAAGCTTGCACTGCTTCTTTACCTGTCCTGTGTGTGAGGGAAGCTTGCACTGCTTCTTTACCTGTCCTGTGTGTGAGGGAAGCTTGCACTGCTTTTTTACCTGTCCTGTGTGTGAGGGAAGCGTGCACTGCTGCTGTACCTGCCCTTTGTGTGAGGGAAGCTTGCACTGCTGCTGTACCTGTCCTGTGTGTGAGGGGAGCTTGCACTGCTTCTTTACCTGTCCTGTGTGAGGGAAGCTTGCACTGCTTCTTTACCTGTCCTGTGTGTGAGGGAAGCTTGCACTGCTGCGGTACCTGTCCTGTGTGTGAGGGAAGCTTGCCCTGCTGCGGTACCTGTCCTGTGTGTGAGGGACGCTTGCACTGCCTCTATACCTGTCCTGTGTGTGAGGGAAGCTTGCACTGCTTCTTTACCCATCCTGTGTGTGAGGGGAGCTTGCACTGCTGCTGTCTGCATTATTCCTGTGACGTGTGTGAGGGAAGCTTGCACAGCATCTGACCCCAATGACTGCTTATTTTGTGAAAGAGTAAGTGCCGGTAGCCAAAGTTTTTCATAGGAGCCCACCGCCAATGCTGCCAAATGTAGTGGTTCCGAAGGCCAAGCCTTGCTACTCTTCATTCCGCCTCATGCTTCTTTCCCCCAATAGCATAAGGTCCTAGCGCCTTTGTGTCACTTTTACAAGATGGGAGAGGCCCTCAAATATGGTGCAGCATTACATGCATTTTTGAAAACAAGGTAGCAATGTTCTTCAGCCTCTGGCTCCGGACTCCGTCGAGCGCGAGGTCCCACAGCCAACTCCCTTATCCAATCCAGACGCTGCTCTCATGCTGTTAACATTGTTAAGGAGCAAGAGTGAAGCATTTAGATTGTCTGGAGCAGGCAGGCTCAGCACTCTTAAAGGCACTGGAGCTCTATGCATGCTCTCCACCCACCAGTCTAAGACCGCTGGGTTGGAGAGGTTTGAATTGCGCATGCCCGGCTGGTCGTAGCAAGATAGCCGACCAAACCGGCATGCGCACTATAAACCAAAGTGGCCACTCCTCACTGCTGCCAATCAGCAGCAATGACGTACTGAACCCGCCCTCACACTCCGTTCAGCTGGCAGAGAGCGAAAAATAAAATAATTTTATTTTTCACGCTTTCTGCACAGCAGAGTGGGGGTGACGCTACTACGCTCCTATGGAATAATGTACGCATGTACAATGTGCCCAACTACTGACCAGGCAGCACCTCTGCCTGCTGTCTGTGCAGTGTCTGCATACACTGCTACTTTGTGTTCTGCACTTGTGCGAAGGAAGGGTGCACAGCTTCTGCCCATGCTGTACCTGTTGGAAGTTATTTTTGGGTGGACATGCAGACTCTGATAGTGCTTCCTGGTCTTGTGTGTGTGAAGCTTGCAGCATACACCAGAGGCTGTTTTTCTTCTGTGTTACTGAAGCTTGCACGGCTGCTGCACAGGCACTACTCATTGTGGGTTTGGCAGAAGATTGCACTTTTGCACAGATTATACGTGTTATGTACTGTACATGCTTAGGAAATAGACACAGTGGTACAAAAGGGGGTGGTGATGGACGGAGCATCTGAACCAATCAAATACTCGCACCCAGTCCACAGATCTGGGTTTAATCCATCACCGTTCTTTAGCCCACTCTGCCACCCCAGTTCAGACATGGCCATATGCAAATCAGTCTGACGCTGTGCCTCATGGGAACAGTCCAGCCCGAACTGCCAAGCCACGCCTTCCCTGGACCGGAAACAAGCTTCCGAGGACCGGTTTCTGGCATTTCAGCCGTCTTCAGCCCAGCTTGCTTGAATCCAGTGGCAAAGTGAGCAAGGGACCCACGTCTGAGCATACCCTGCCACACTTATGGCGAACAAAGTGGTACAAAAGGGGGTGGTGATGGATGGAGCATCTGAACCAATCAAACACTCACACCCAGTCAAGAGATCTGGGTTTAATCCATCACCGTTCTTTAGCCCACTCTGCCACCCCAGTTCAGACATGACCATATGCAAATGAGTCTGACCCTGTGCCTAAACACTAACTTCTCCTAAGAAGCACCTTTGTGTGTTTCCTTAACTCATCATTTTAATATTATCGTTTCTGCTGCAACCATCCTGTGGAACATATTGACTATTTTTGATGGAATAAATGTTGAAACCGCTTATAGGTAAGCGGCCAGTTCAGGTTGACTGCGCATGCTCAGGGTGAATACTTCCAGCTTCATCCTGGGTTCAAAAATAAGAAAAAAAACACTACGAGGCTCCGCTGTTTTCTTCCCCCATCACTGCCACCTCCACCCCCAATTAGTGGGTTCCGTCTCCTGCCTCCTGCAGTCGCCGCTCCAGCCCTCTCACCCTCACCACATCTGACAGGCTATATGGGAAAATGTCAGAGCAAAACTAGTGATTTATTTCACCACTTTCCTTGGGCGCAGTTTTCTCATCTCACGCTCCCGTTGGTGGCGGTGGGAAAAGAAATGAGGCGGTGGCCTGTGAAATAGGCCACAAAGGGGCATTTTACATAAAATGTACAGGTTCAGCCCTTGAAAGCCACTGCAACATTTCTGTGGAATTGTCCGCTGTGTTTGTTGCTTCGCTGTTGCAGCTCAGCCCGCGTGTCCTTCCTCAGGTTGTGGCCGATGGTGCAGACAAATCCCTTGGACTCTGTGTAGTTTAAAGGGGAATTTCCACCCAGCAGTGCTTAATTTGAGCCTGTGGTCTCCGGTGCTCGGTACCGGCACTTAATTGTCAACACCAGCACTTATGACAGCTGCCACATGGTGGCACTGTTTGTATAACTTAGAGATGAGCAGAATAACAATTGCTTATTAATTGAATATGCATTAAAAACAACAGATGGCATAACTGGAGGTCCCTCGGGTAAAAGGTGGTGTAATCTAGCGGAGTTTCACATACAAAAAAAGAATGCAATGCAATATGCATGAAATTACACTGATGTAACTGAATTTTTTACCAAGCGTGTGCTCACAGTTTCTAGCAATTATTACCTTAAAGATGTGGATTGTTGGAATAGACAGCGAAAGAATTGCATTTTCTGAGTCAAACATAGGAAAGGACTTGGTCTGTTAAATCAGCTTTCCAGGAAATGATGTCACCGTAGGTCTCAA
This sequence comes from Lissotriton helveticus, assembly GCF_964261635.1. Taxonomy (NCBI): domain Eukaryota; kingdom Metazoa; phylum Chordata; class Amphibia; order Caudata; family Salamandridae; genus Lissotriton; species Lissotriton helveticus. The sequence goes on along the minus strand of NC_136073.1, from coordinate 23,928,838 downwards.
ATCCGCACAGACGTAATCAAACAAAGGAACGTTCTAGAACGCCTATTGTTGGCGACTGTTAGAACTGAAGGACTGGTTGAAGGGACCCGTGCTCCCTTCCCTGGCTGCCCCTTTAAGGGTTCTCTGGTAGTCGATGGCTCAATAATGTTGGGATCCTGGCTGGCAGCGCACTGGCCCCCAAGGAAGGCTCGTGTTCAAGCAGGGGGCGTCTGTGAGTCTGGCTCTGCACAGATGCCGCGGCTCCTGACGAGGTGTCATGCAATGCTATATTTAACTCCGCTGGCAGCCTTGCCTTGCCTTTAATGCAAAATTTAAGAAAAGGCAGCAGGTGTTTCCAAAGGGTGTGAAGAAAGACTTCTTTTTAAGATCAGTCGCTCATCTACCGTCTGAAGTTTAGCGGCGCAGAGGAGGAGAAAGCAGCCAAGAATCCGAAAAGGCCGTGCCCACCCACCGCAACGGTCGGCGGGTGGGACCCTTAGTAGGCACAGGAAGCGTGATCTCAGTGCTCGACTAGGTACACGAGGAGTTACTGAGTCAGATGGAAACGCTAAGCTGAACTCTATCAGGCCCTGTGGCCAAAGTGTAGCACCTTAAAATGGATACATTGTTTGACCAGTTGCCAGTGGAGACCGCGTTGTGCTGTAGACACATAGTTGCACTCCCAAAGTCCTCACGCAAGGCCGAACGCCATGTTTTGCAACCACTGCTAGTTCTCTAGCGCTGCGTGAGGGAGACTGCAGAACACGCTGTTGCTTGGAAAGAGATACATTGTTTGACCAGTTGCCATTGGATACCGCTATGTGCCACTGGTACACTCGATTGTACTCATGAAGCCCGCGTGCAAGGCTGACTGCCGTTGTAGCGTCCCTAACACTGTAGTCAGGGAGACCCCTGGATACGCCGTTGCTTTAGTCAAGATAGAATAGAACGAAGTATCCTTGCCCTGGGAGCAAAAGGGAGGATCAGGCGAGAAACAGAGGGAACAACTGCCGCAGACTTGACGATTCTGGATATCAAAAGCTGGATCATGACTGAAAATGATGCCATGGTTTTTTCTCTGGGAACAGGAGTAGGAAGAAGGCTCAGGATTCCAGGCTGGAGCCTCCTGGACCAGGAAGACTGCTAACCACCGATAACCGGGACCTCGGTCTTTTCGCCGTCAGTTTCCGTCGCTCGGAGGATATCCAGCCATGGGTGGCGATGAGACCCTCGCTAAGAGAGGTGCTCTAAAATTCAGTAGAGGCCTAAGACAGTGCCTTGAAACCGAATGTCAGATATGCTTTCTCGAAAGCTGGTCATGAAGATTGATTTATGTAGTAGAGAGCGCCAAACTGTCTGTCGCCGCCTAGGAGACCGGATGATCCGCAGAATTAAATGGAGGAAAGTCGTCTCCATAGTAAGACCACTGAGAAAATATTTGAACCAGCTCTCTGCTTGACCAGTAATCCCAGCTACACCTAGATACTCAATCAGAACGTTGTGACTTGCCACGTTGAAAGCATCAGCGAGATCCCAAAGAAGGGGCCCTGCGTAACCACCTGATCTCCTATGGTCCTAAGATCACACAATGAGTCCTCCGGGCCCACTTCAGTCTTGTGCCTGGAATGGAACCCATCAGGGAACCAACCAAGGGCTTCTGTGATGTCAAGGAAACGTACCCTTTGAGTTTAAAATATCATTTCACAATAAATGTTAATAATGACATAGTGGCGAAAAAGAGCTGACAGAGAGACAGACAGAAGATTTATTTATTTATTGTTGTAAATGGTAATGACGAAGTCACACGGGGTGTCGGTTTAGTAAAGGAGTTTATTTAGGTAGAGCGCTGAAAGACCCGACCAACTGGACCGGGATCAAACGGGCAATAACGGCCGTTAGCATGGAACACTGGCCACGTCAAAGAAACGGGCAGCTCGAGCGCAGCACGAGATGCATGCTGAGGACAGGGGAGAATATAACACATCTCCTTTCCTTAAACAGTGGAAAGGGAAAGCACCTTACATTAAATTAAGCAAAAACATAGCAGAACACAAAATGAAGATATTGCTTATAACACATAGTTTTCAGTTTAAGAGCAAAAGAAACAAATAGATCATGACCATGTAAATAGCATTGCTCAGAACATAAGCTTTCCAAGTAACATAAAGCTATGTAACCCTACACCTTTCCTTGGATGAGCAAAATTTACACAAAATCTTTTAAGTAAGCAGGAGCAACTCTTTTGCGAGTTGGTCTGCAAGCCTCTTCAGCAATAACCTTTTTGGTGACAGGCACATGAGTGGTTGGCTTGGTCTTTTTCTGGTAAAGCGCTACCCTGCGCAGATTCCAGGTTTGCCCATTCTGCAGCCTAACGTAATTACCAGCCACGGACTTCACCTGGTAAGGTCCTCTAAACTTGTTAAACATATTCTGATTCCCGCCAGGTTTTACCTTTACCAAATCCCCTTCAGCAATGTTACTGGGGGCACAATTCCTTGACTTACAGTGACTATCGTTCTCTACTTTCCCATGTAGCCAAGTGGGAATCAACTTCGTACCCGCAGGCCTCCCTCTCATGAGTTCAAAAGGTGTGACAGACATGTTACTATGAACAGTTGTACGGTATGCCCACAACATTTCTTTGATCTCCCTCTGCACAGACCGACCAGCGGCCAAAGCAAGTTGCATAGTGCCTTTTACAAGTCTGTTCACCCTCTCGCACAATCCGTTCCCTTGAGGGTTGTAGAGTGACGTGCGCAGGTGCTTTAAACCCAAAAACACAAAGTAATTCTCCATGATTGCCGAGGTAAGTTGTGTGCCATTATCTGTTAAAACTACCGAAGGGATTCCTTCACGCCTAAATATCTCATCTAGAACTTTAACCGTGGATTCAGCAGTGATGCTCTTCATAAAGGCCACCTCCACCCACCTTGAAGCCGAGTCTACTAATACCAGAGCAAACCTCTCTGAATTCAGCAGGTCATGAAAAGGTCCTATGAAGTCAATACAGACTTTTTGCCACGCACCATCGTCCAAGACGATCTGTCCCGTAGTACCCTTGCTGGCACGAACCTGTAGCCTCTTTTCCGACTCTTTACATGACTGACATTGCTCCACCCAACCCTTCACCTGTGCATCAACTCCCGGCCACCAGAAGTCAGCCTTAACACGTTTGCCCGTAAGGGTCTGTCCTAGGTGGCCCTCATGCGCCAAAGCAATGATACGGGGTCTAAGGGAAACAGGTGGTATGTATTTCTCACCCCGCACAAGGATGAACTCAGTCAGTAAAGAAATTTCATCCTGTAACTGCACGTAAGGTCTGAGGGCGGGTGAGACCGTACTTTGCCTAGATACGCCCTCCTTGCACATCCTGATCAAACTCTCCATCATAAGATCCTTTTTCATTTCCTGCATCCATTCCGCCTTGGATATGGAAGAAGGTAAGTCACTCTCTAGATCATCTAAAAACGCGACCACACTCTCAGTCACCAACTCTCTAGGTAAAACTTTAGTGTCAGGCAACCTCGATAAGCAATCAGCAACACTGTTGCACCAACCAGGTAGATATTCCACATTGCACGTAAACTCTTGGACACTGACGGCTAACCTCGCTAATCGCCCTGAGCAATTCCTAATACCCCCAGGGGCCAAAACTTTCAAGAGTGGCTTGTGGTCCGTTCTGAGTGTGAATGTGATCCCCCACAGATACACACGGAAGTACCGAGTGGCCCACGCAGCCGCCAATGCTTCACGCTCTATGACCGAGTAGTTCCTTTCGGTCTCGGTCAAGGAACGCGAAGCAAACGCAACAGTGTTCTGCCTACCATCACCTTTTTGTGTAAGAACAGCCCCAATCCCAACCGAGCTGGCGTCTACAGTGAGAATGGTGTGAAATGACTGTACAAAACTTGAGAGAATGTTAGCATCCACAATATTTTGTTTGATCATTAAAAAAGCGTTCCTTTGGTCAGCTTCCCATGTAAAACCTTTTCCTTTTCTCATGATGGCACGCAAGGGTTCTACCTTTTCTGCAAAATTTTTAACAAACTTAGCATAGTACTCTACCATGCCCATGAAGGATCTTAGCTTGTCTTTGTCATCAGGTTCAGCCACATTGCATATTGCGCTTACTAGATCCTTCTTTGGTTGAATCCCCAGGCTAGACACATGATACCCCAAATAGTCTACCTCCCCAACAGCAAAAACACATTTCTCCTTGCGCAAGGTCATACCAGCCCTTGAAAGAGCAGTGAGAACTTTGTCAAGAATTGTATTATGGTCATCAACATCTAAACCATGAATCAGGATATCGTCCTGAAAAAATACCACTCTTTTAATGTTTTTCAGGACATCAGTGATGATTCTTTGAAATGCGCTAGCCGCAGAGCAAAGGCCGAAGGGAAGTCTTTTGAATTGGTATGTTCCTTCCGGGGTGATGAATGATGTGAACTGCTTTGAGTCCGGGTGAAGTTTCACCTGGTGGTATGCACTGCGAAGATCCAACTTCGAAAAAACTTTGCCTCCACCCAAACTTAGAACAATTTCATTTATATTGGGGAGTGGAAAATTGTCCATTATCACAGCCTTGTTAAGACTTCGCATGTCCACACAAAAACGCAAAGAATTGTCCGGTTTCTGTGTGATAACTACAGGACTTAACCATTGTGTGGCCTCCACAGGTTCTATTATGTTATCATCCAATAACTGTTTGATAATTTTTCTGACCTCGTCTCTGGCGGACAAAGGTATTTTCCTCGCAGTGTGTTTTACAGGTGCAACACACCTCTTTATTTTGATAATATGCTGATAGCCAACAGCTTCCCCCAATTTCTCACTGAAGATGTTCTCATGCCTTTTAAGAATAGCTTCTAAGTCCCCATGAACACTATTACACTCGTTGTCACTATCTATACACATCACGGGTGGGTCTGCTCTCGGGTTCACCCTTATGTTTAACTCGTACTGATGTAACCATCCCAATATAGCTGGGCCGTGTGGTGATACATAAACCTTCCCTTGAGTAATTCTTCCTTTAAACTTGATGGTGGCCTCAAAGAATCCAAGGACACCGATGCTCACTCCTTGATAACCTCTCAAGGTGATGTCGGATTTGACAAGAGTCGATTCTCTACAAGAGGAGTTAAACAAGCTCTTTGGAATAATTGTGTATAATGACCCAGTATCCACCATCAAATTTATTACACACCCATTTAATTCAAAGTCTGCTTTTGGGCGAGACAAAATAACACCTTCCATCAATTCCTGGCTCCCATCAGAAATCATCATTACCTCCGCCTCATCATCAGTGGTTTCACTCTCCACTATGGCAATCTTTTTTGAACTATTTGTTCTACACATGCGTGCATAATGTCCTTTCTTCCCACACTTCAAACAATCTCTGGACAAAGCTGTACAATTCTTTGAGTCAGCCAAGTGAAAAGGGCTACCACACCTGTTGCATGAGCGTGTAACCTGTCTGAATTTGTTTGGCTGCCCACCCTTATTAAACGAGGTTGTAGCCTTCCCTCCTCTATTTGTCTGTCTCCCTTGTAGTAGGTTAATGCTCTCTGAACTATCTGTTAGCAGGACTGCAACGTCTTGCCCGCTGGCTTGCCCATGTTGTATTCTTTTAAGTTCTTTCATACATCTGTCGCTCTCTTCAGCAACCTTAGCAATTGTAATTGCCTCTGTGAGAGTGGGGTTCTTAGCTGCCCATAACTTTTCTTGTGTTTTTTTTGCTAAGACACTGCACAATCAACTGATCACGGATCATCTCATCCTGAATATTGCCAAACTGGCACTTCACAGAAAGCTCCCTCAACCTGGACACGAATTCATCAATTGTCTCATTCTCTCTTTGGGGAGCAGTGTAAAACTTATGTCTGCGCATTACAACATTTTCTTGTTTTGCAAATCTAGTGTACAATCTAAACAAAGCATCCTTATATACATCATCAATATCTAAGGGGGGTTTAGGTAAATATTTGAAAATTCTTTGCCCCTCCTTCCCTAAGGCACCTAGTAACAAAGCCTTTTTCCTAATGGCAGAGAACTTTGTGCCATCTAGGGCTATGATGTAATTTTCAAATGCTTCACACCAATCATCTCATTCCATGGATGGCTCACCTGGGGCACTCAAGAAAGGGACAGGGGCTTGGATGGCATTGCTCACATTCATGGCTAAATTCAGGTTATAGCAAGATAAACAATTTACACACTAAACGGTATATGTTACCCCGATATTAGTGTGTGTGCCACTGCAGTTTTTGTTCGGTAATGTGTATGACACACTGTATTTTAAAGTGGGTGTGTCACTGTTGTCTGGTTTTCATGTGATCCTTCGTATAAGTGTGTGTGTCACTGTTGTTTCAATCCGCAAATATATGACACACTGTATTTTAAAGTGAGTGTGTCACTGTTGCCTGTATTTTGTAAATGTCATTTTAAATAGTTGTCTGTGCTGGTTCAAAATGCACTTCACCTCTAGTGCGCTATCTTTTCCAGTTAGCCAAAGTACTCCACTTCTTTGTGCTGGTTTTAAATGCACTTCATCACGAGTGCGCTATCTTTTTTAATTGTCAAAGGTGTTCCACTTCCTTGAGCGCGTTGCCCTTTTAAATGGTCTTTTTCAGTGGTGGGGCTCACCAGTGCTGCTTTTCGTTTCAGCAAGTGATTTCCCTTTTAACCACGACGACACTGGGGCGCTGCTGCTCGCGTTGACGGCTAAGAGCTTACAGTTACTGGTGCTCCGTCACGCTTTACTCAAAGCTGTATTTTCCCCCGGTGAGTTATTTTCCACATACCTTTGAACGAGGCTTACGGTATTTTCAACCCTTAGAGCGATTCCTCTCACTGGATCGCGGGGATTCTTCTTCGGTCAGGTCTTCCGCTATTTTCCTTCCTTAACACGGATGTCCGTCGTTGGTTGACTTCTCCCTTCTTCGTCTTCGGACACAAGTCGCAAAAAATGTTGTAAATGGTAATGACGAAGTCACACGGGGTGTCGATTTAGTAAAGGAGTTTATTTAGGTAGAGCGCTGAAAGACCCGACCAACTGGACCGGGATCAAACGGGCAATAACGGCCGTTAGCATGGAACACTGGCCACGTCAAAGAAACGGGCAGCTCGAGCGCAGCACGAGATGCATGCTGAGGACAGGGGAGAATATAACATTTATTTATTTTAAAAGTTTTATATTGCGCTGGCTAGACCCGGAGGTATCAGAGCGCTTTACATGAGCGTCGGATCATAGTTACAGGTTACATCGTTACAAAGGTTACACAGTTCTTAGAGCATGGCAATATAGTTACTTGTAAGGTCGAGATAAACAATAAGCACAAATACGTAAGGGGAAAAGAAGGCAAGGTGAGAGATTCAGGGGAGGAGGGTTGGAGTAGGGGAAGTAGACAGATAATGAAGGAGGGAAAGAGGAGGGGAGGGTGAGAGACACAGCATAGGGAGAGGAGGGGAAGGGTGACGGGGACACAAACCGGTAGACGAGTCAAGGCAACGTCCAAAGTCCAGTAAGCTGTGATCCCAGGGGAAGTGGTATCACTTCCCTATCACTATTGCGAGAGGTTCCCTTTACGCAGTGGACTCTCTCGGAGGGGTTTCTGAGACTCCAAGGCCTACATACTGGATCCTTCCCCAAAAAGGGGAGAGGGAGTGCTTTGGCAAGGGGTGCCATAACATACCTCAAGTGCGAGTGGCTCCCTTGGCACAGTGGACTCACTCAGCGGGTTCGCTGAGACTCCAGAGTATAAATATTGGATCTTTCCCCAACAAGGGGAGAAGGAGTGCTTAGTCAAAGGGCACAAAGGACAGGGGGTAGGCAGACTAGCAGGCAAGGGGAGAGATTCACGGGAGAGAGGATAGGAAATGTACAATAGAGATGAAGAGATATATGTTGGAGAGAGAGACTGACAGGTGTGAGAGAGAGAGGGAAGTTTAAGACGGAGTGACAAAAAAAGACAGCTGGCAGTGTGAAAGACAGCGATGTGACAGGCATATACATGAGAAAGGCGCAATAGAGATATAGAGGGGAGGCAGGAGTGAGAAAAGGGCTAAAAAAGAGACAGACCCGAAAAACACGGCAGAGAGGGCGCAGGGCGAAAAAGAGGCATCTAAGAAATAGGTGAGTAGAAGAGAGTTTAAAGAGACGGAGAGTATGAGGCAGGTGTAAGAATGTGACATAGAAAGACTGGTGTGAGAGCTCAGGGAGAATCAGACGGTACAGGTGAGAGCGCGGAAAGGAAATGGACAGGTGAGAGAATTCACAAAGAGAGCCCTGAAAGAGGGGGGAAATAACCTAGAGTGGTGATAGAGAGGTGACATGCAGATGCGAGAGAGGTGGGTAAGGGAACTGGGGCAAGGCAGATGATATAGAGAGACAGGTGACAAAGAGACGGGTGAGAGAGAGAGGTGGCAGAAGTTATAAAGAGTCAGGTGAGAGAGGCAGGTGGAAAAGACAGGTCAAAGAAGGGGTGGAAGGGGAGAAACAGGTGGGAAAAACTTTGTTAAGAGAGATAGTTTGAGAGAGGTGGAGGAGAACAGAGAAGCAGATGTGATGCCTTGGAGAGAGGGAGACAGGTGAGATGTGCAGGAGAGGAGAGAGCAGAAACAGAAATGGAAAAAGTTGAGAGAGGGGAAGATGTGAGTGCTTGGATAAAGAGTCAGATGAGTGAGGAAAAAACAGATAAGAGGGCGGTCATAAAGACAGAACCAAATATCTTTACTAGCCTTGCACTTACTGCATGACTTGTTACTGTAGTGATGTCCCTTCTCAGAGTAAAATGTCATGTGACGTCACTTACTAGGATGATATTGGGTCTAAGTTCACATGATGTCACTTCATGTGATGTCACTGGGGGTGGTCAAAGGGTAAGTCTTGTCACATCCGCTTTGTGTAGCTTTCTCTTCTTACCCAGACCCTGGAACAACCTCTTGTGCACCTAAGAATTGCCCCCTTTGTGGTGCAATTGAGGAACGTTCCCAAAACCCACCCCTCTGTGATCATACTGGACTCATCACTCATGCCTCTCTAGCCTACTGCCCTCAGGGGTGGGGTTCACCCTTTATAAATACTGCCAATAACATTTAAATTAAATAACGTTTTCAAACGCATCTCTGATGAGACCCCCATAAGTATGTCTCAAAGCAATGACAGATAAGGGGAGGCAGGGATAGAAAAGAGGGTTCAGAGCAAAATAAAGGAAGGTGCATGAAGCAGAAAATGAAGAAGATCCCTTGTTGATCGAGTGACCCTACCCGAAACGTTGTATCTCAGGTTGTGATAGTACGTTTTGTGGACCCTTTACGCGTCATCTACCCAAGCTAAAAAGGCAACTCCTTTCCTTAGAGACATCTTGTTTCAGTTCTGTGTGCTTATCGAACATCCAAGTGCACCCTGGGAGCTGTAGTTCTGGTCCACCTCAACCGAACCAATTTAACCAGAGTTCAAGATCAAAATGCATTGTTGGAGGAGGAACTGGTTTGATGTACAGTGTCTCTGATGTTATGGGGTGACGTGGCAACCTCAAGCTGACTACGTAGGCAGGGAGGTGTTGGGTCACCACCAGGAGCCAGAGAAAAGAGCTAGAATTAATTATAAACTCTTTAAAAAATATTAGGGCAAAATGGAGAGCCCCTTTGAGGCAGGAGGTTGTCCTCTTCCACCTGATGATGGAGTTGGGAGAGGCAGAGTGATGGAGGAGATCAAATAGGAAACTTTCCCCCAGCAGTTCTGGCATTAATAGTAGAGGAAAGGGGTCTAGAGAGGCCAGGCGACGTTAGAAGACACCAGGGACACTAGGGCGCACCAGGCCAGGGGAGCGCGAGAGCCAAGCGCCGGCACCAGGTTAAGGGTTGCTCTGACCCCCGCTCAGCGAGGAGATGTGGCCTCATCACTAACTTGTTGAATTCACCACTTGAGTAGCAGAGTTTAATCTTGGATTTACAACTTCACCAGATAGTGAGATATAACCATACGTAGTAGGAAACAACTAACCTCAGACTTAAACACAGGGAGTTATTGCAGCTGTCCCCCGCTGTCTGTTTGGCTGTCCATCTCCAGACATGTTGGTGTCCGAAGTACGGCTCCTGCTGCCTCTCCCTTGATCAACGTTGCTTCGCTAACACAATAGATCCTAGTGTCGCGTTGAGTGACAACTGGGAGTCCTTCTATTTAGAGTTAAAACCTGATGAGGATCTAATTGTAGGATTTTTCATTACCAACCAACTCTAAATTAAGCCCTGGATACAGACATTCCGCCAAAAAGAAACCCAAGTGATTGACGACTCGTCTCTACCATGCAAAGTTCTATCGAGTGGCTTCGTGCTGCACAATGCGGAGAGGTTCTTCAGGCTCCGGGGAAGCAAAGCTCTCTTTTTGTTAATCTCTTGGCAGTAATAGCAGCCGCGTTGACAGGTCCTTTGTTAGACCTGACTAGCACTTCGAAGCATTTTTTCAGAAAGACCAGGCGATGCACTCTAAAAACCAAAAGGTACAAAGGTTGTCATCGCGGCTCGTTTACGTTGTCATCTGCCACGGCTCCTTACTTTTGGGCGACGTCTATTCCGCCTCGCTTGGTTGGCGCCCCGCTACACGTCGGCGGCATCTGAACCGTAATCTCATTGTTGACACTTTTGCATGGAATTAAGCCATCAGTAAAAGGAAATGTGCACTTTTTTTTTCAATAAGGATGCCTGGACAAAATTCTAATGTTGTGAATGAATTTCTCAAATTTTGTGTTGCACACAATTTCTCAACATTTTCAAATTAGGCGATTTAAATTTTCACCTCAGGGAGATTTTGGTTCATGCAGAAAATGCCTCGCCACAGTACCTAAAGTTATCATGCGCAGAAATTTTGACCATTTTCCAGGGGACCCCAGTTCGTAAATTATTTTGCCCATCAACGTTCAATTTGTCTGCGCAAAGACTGTAGTCTGTGATTGGAACATGCCAGCCCTGATTCAAAAAATCAAGAATGCTTCAGTTTGGTGCTTGTTAGTTGCTTTTAGGAATACACAAGTTCCTCCCATAAGGTAACATTTCCGCATTCACATGTTTTGGGCGAGAGGTAGATATGTGCATGCCCACAACAGTGTGGAAAAGTAAATTTTGCCATGTTCTGTGTCCCTACGAGTCCTCCATCATAAGTTATCTGTGCATGATTAATATGCATATGTATTCCCTATGTTCGATTAAAGACGCAATTACAGTTGTGTCTAAATCTAGTATGTCAGTTTCCAGTTCTCGTGAATACTACGAATATCAGGCCTATGTAAAGTTACGTTGCCACGTTTCTCAGTGTGCACGTTATTCCATTGTAAAGTCCCCGTTTCTAGGCCTCAGAAGGGCCTGGACACCAGATTCAGCTCCTGTCTCCTGTCTCCTGAAGCCTCGCTGAGGAGCGATACAGCCCCCACCTGTATCCTCGACCCTTCACTTACTTCCTGCCTCGCAGTGCCCGGCTCAGCCTGGCTCTGCCTCTGAGTCTGCCAAGAGTATGTTATGATTCCAGTTATCAGTTCAGTCCTCCTTCTCTGCATTCCTAAAGCTACTGAATCGCATCAATAGTTTCCGTCATTGTCTAGCCTTTACGTCTCCATGTAAGAGAAATACTGCATTTAATGGTCATTTCATATTCTTCATCACGCACTACATATAGAATAATGCATGCTCCAGTCTTAGAGTCCGTTAGCCTCTCCCCTCCTGACTCTTAGTTCATATCAACATGTTCTCTAAACATCAGATACTAGATACTGCTTAGGTACATGTCGCCCTGACTCTCCAGACTTTAGTCTCTGCTCCTAGCACAGAGTTCGAAGCCCCCAGCTTCTCCTAGTGATACGTCATTGCCAGTTTGCGCGCACCATCAGGTTAGAGGTCCCGGCTCCTCAGGTAGCCCCCTCCATGGTTTCCGCCCCATTCATGACATATTCTGTTACGTTTGCATCACATGTCTATGTATACGCCTCTGTTACACCCACTTTCACCCTTATCTTTCGCGACTGCTATTGACCACACCCACTGCTCCACCTATCGTATGTATTGTAATGCAACTGTTTTAGTATATATGATCGTGTATTGTTATTAAATGTTAGCGCGCTCATCCCAGATCCAGCCCCAGCAGCTGCTGGGCCCTCCCATCCTATTCCTATGCAGGTTGTCCTGTTCCTGTCCTTATGCTGTATTAAACCTGCAAAACTCCTACTACCTCGAATCTTGACTCTTATTTATTGAGCTATCTGTTATTCATTTATTCATCCAAAAATAGAGGTATTATTTATTTATTTACCACATAATGGCGCCCGAATAGGGACTTGCCCTTTCCCCACGCGTCGGTGAAGCCACGCCGACCCCCTGACCCTCTGCAGTCGTGACGGAACTCTTCTGCGCACCGGCAGATATTTCTGCTTCAAGTATCCCTCAGGCCCACGGAGGAGACGGAGGAGGCGGTCCAGCATCCAGACGAGACGGTGGAGGAACGCGGCGAGTCCCGACCAGAGCCCAAGCCGAGAGTCCAAGGTCCGAGGTATCCGGAGGCCCACCCGTAACAGAAGTCCGAAGTTCGTCCGTCCGGCGTCCAAGCAGTCCCGTCCAGTCTGAGGCCTTCCGTTCTTACTGCCCGGTGAGTACCATTACTGGGGTAGTATCTAGACAGGGTCAATCTAATCGACTCTGGTCCGTGGGTTGGTGGTACACAGACCCACAAACGAAGTGTCCACTTCGGTGGATGCGGGTCCTGACGTGTCTCTGTATGAGACCGGTAAGTTTCGTACTGTTTCAGCAGTGCATCTAGTTTCTGTTCCAGTCAGTTCTGTTCCCGAGAAAATTCATGTATTCTGTGTTCCGTATTCCAGGTAGTATTCTGTTCGAACTGTTATTTTAAATGTTCTTCATGTATTTTAATGTCGTGGTATGAATGGGGAATAAGTATCGTGTTCATTGTGTATTGTATTGTGTCTAGATTACAGTCCAGTCATGCCCTTGTTTTCTAAGTTACGTCAGTTAAGAACTAGAAAGGGTCTGCTGGAAGCAGCAGTTCCAGTTCCGCCTAGGGACAGTCCAGGTCATTTTATGTATCAGAAGCATGGCATAAGTGCCATATTATATCTAGATTTATGGGTAGAGTATACCAAACAGTTAGAAGAAAAGTATAGATGGCCCGTATCGGGTACATGGGATGCCGAGTGCATCATGCGAGTAGAAGAAGCATTATGGAAAAAGAAAGCCAGACAGTCACAGAAAGATGCCATCGAGTTATGGCGCAAAGAAGCTCATAAAAGAACCGAAAAAGAAATCAGAAAGTCAGAATTAAGTAGAGAATCCTTGGAACGAGCACAAGAAAAGGAATTAATCGAGATTGGTGAACGAGTTAAAACCGAACAGTCAGACAGACAGAGGCATGCCCTTATTAAGGGTATGTATCCTCTTCTTGCCGAGGGCCTGCCAAAAGCGACCCCGGAGGCATCCAGTAACTTTCCGCCACCATTAGTTCCGACCAAGCTACGTCACAAACCGACCGCAGCTGATATTTTTATTTCATCCTATTTGGACGACACAGTCCCAGAATATGCAAATCCTGTTCGCGCTCCGCCAGTCCCTGTAAATCAGGCACTTCCCGTTCCTCCAGACACCGGGGTACCCCTTGCAGTACCTGCTACGGTCCCCCCGGTCCAGCCCGCCATACCAGTTCAGCCTGCATTTCAATTTCCTGCCACACTAGTACGAAGAGGATCAGTCGACGATTCTAGTTTAGGGGCCGCAGGAGGAGGTCCTCCTCAAACCCCGCCGACACACAAGCGTTTAACGTCAGCCGAATTACATGCACAAGCGTCACAGCGTACGCCCAGGTATCAGTCTGTTGCAGAAATAAGAAAAGCCCTTACCGAATGTGGCTATGATCCAGTCCCAGGCGAGGATAGTATGGTTTTATATTCATTACGCGTAAGAAAGGTGACCGAGTATCTAGTCACCCTACCAGATATGAAAGAAGATCTAGACAGAATATATCGTTTCATCCGTACAGGGAATGATCCAGAAAGTATTAGTGATGTCATGTGCCAAAGAAAAGCTGAAGTCCAGCTCATGTTATTAAAGTTTTTGATTAATTGTCTAATACGAGAACAAGATTATCCGACCAAAAATCAAGCCGAAATGAGAACCCTGACAAAGTGGAGTGATAATATAGCCGAGGGTAAGCACAAGACTATCGGTGCTATAGAGAGTATGTACAAGAAAATCCGTAAAGAAATAATAAAGTTACACGAACAGCGTAAAGCAGCACAAGTAAGCGAGAAAGAAAGTAACTCTGATACTGAAGAGGTAGAGGACGAGAATCCCGACAGAATAGCGTATGTAGGAAAATCTAGATTTCCAGATCGCCATTTACGCCTAGAGCACAAGTCAATTTTCCATCATCCAGCACCAGAACAAGGTTCTCTAGAACAAATATTCCAAGCTACCGATCACATTCTGAAATCACGAATCGGTTATAGCGAGTTAAGTACCATGCATGAACAAGAACTAGTCCGATCAGCAGTCCGATGGACTACTGATTCTACCACTTTTCCAGACGAAATAGTGGCACAAATGTTTCTGAAAATGCCCCCAGCCGAGCAACGACTGGCGGGTATGTATATGATCCAGCACCTCATTACTCTGTATGAGGGTCAACATTCTGATCCAGGTCCGTTACACGATGTCCTGAACGAGTTACTCCAGTATAGATGGAAAGGTTTAGGTACCGATTTAATTAGTGTCATTCTAGAACAGCGCCACAAATATAGAACGTTTTTGAACCCGCATTTTGTTCATGCCTCACCCCCAGAAAGTAAACCATTTTACATGGACAGACAGAATCCGTTACGAGAAGTCCACCCAGTTAGAGGAACGGGTGGCGAACTAGAACGAGTGTTTGTTTACACTCCGATTACAAAGATGGAACTCCTAGAGATGAAAAAATTAATCCCCTGTCATGATAAAGATCCAGCAGGGTTCCATCGAGAATTAAAAGACATGCTCCGTATGGGAGAATACACGTATCCAGATATAATTAAAATGTTAAAGGTTCTGTTGCCCGCAGGGGTGTATGAAAAGCTCAAGGAAAAAGAATGGGAGGTGGGAGAGAAAAAGATCGATTGGGCAGTTCTAGAAGCTGAAGATAAGGCACGAGTACTAGGTACCGGTCTTGGAGCGAAATGTAAAGAATTACCTGAATTATTGATTCAAGTTTTACCCAGATTGTTAACAACGAGAAAGGAAGACTGGGATGCAATCTCAGCCTGTAAACAGAAACAAGACGAAGATATTAGTGATTATTATTCCAGATTCGAGAAATGTTTTAGCATCAACAGTGGCCTCAAGACAAGTAGTGAGTCATACCCTCATCTTTTTGTTACTAAATTAGTCGAGAATTCAAGCCCACAAATTAAAAATCGAGTTTTGAAAGTCGAAAGTACCTGGCAAGCTAATACCCCGTCCCAGATGTTACAGATGCTCCAATACCACCAGAATAGAATCAGGGAAGAACAAGAACACGAGAGAAAGCGTATGAAAGACACGAAAATGAAAGTACTAGTTGCACAATCCGTTCCACAAGACAGTCAGAAGAGGGGTCCGAATCAAGCCAGTCATCCTGCAGCTCCCGTTAAAGGGAACTGCAATTATTGTAAACAGCCAGGTCATTTTATAAACGAGTGTGCAGTTCTGAAACACAACATAGCTACCGGTAAGACTAAAGAAAGACCACGTCCGCCTAGACAAGAACAAGTTTCACAGATTCCTCAGACACAGAATGCACCACAGACAGTTACAGCTCCGCAGCCTATCGCTGCAACACAGCATGTTACACAGCAGATGTACCAGTATGCACAGTCCGAGTATCCAGAGTATCAGCCATATTCATGAAACAGCCTAGAGAGGGAGGTAGGCTTGCCTCTCATCGAGATACCTGTAGATCAAGAAGGTCCCTATGTTCACAGTCAAGTATTAGGGAAAGACAGAAAGTTTTTGATTGATACAGGGGCAAGTAGGACCACAATTAGCCACGCCGAAGTTCCAGGGGCTCCGCTCTCAGGCTCAAGAAATGTTTCCCTTGGATTTTCAGGAAAACCTATCGTAAATGAGATATCAAAGCCAGTTACTCTAGAAGTAGGTCCATTGTCCCGCACTACTGATCTGTTACTTACTAAGTCATGTCCAGAAAATCTGTTAGGCATTAAAACACTGAAAGAATTAGGTGCAGTTATATGCTGTTCCCCAGAGGGAATACGATTGTTCCTACGTGACTTCAAGGGTCACTATGTATTACGAGATTTTGATCCCAGATTGTCTAATGTTCCGCAGCATCTATGGGCGCAAGGTCCAACTGATGTTGGTTATATGCAAATCACACCCCATCGTGTGACTCTCAAGCCAGGTGTAGTGTTACCACGAATCAGACAGTACAGATTGCCACCTGAGGCTGTAGCAGCCTTATCCAAAATTATTGACGAGCTCATCGCTCAAGGAGTGGTTGTAGAAACTGACTCCAATGTATGCAATTCTCCGATCATTCCAGTCATGAAACGTACTGATCCAAATGCACCCCCAGTATATCGATTAGTGATTGACCTACGAGAGCTTAATAAATGTATTATTCCTCAGTACCCAGTTGTCCCAGACATCTCTTCCCTATTGACAGCCATCGATTCCGAAGCCACGTTCTTTACTGTAATTGACCTCAAGAACGCGTTTTTCAGTGTTCCCATTCATCCAGACAGCCAGTTTCTTTTCGGATTTTGTTTAAATGGAAGGAGCTATATGTTCACACGAGCTCCTCAAGGTTTCACAGAAAGTCCTAGTATTTACAGTCAAGCACTTAAGAGACAACTAGACAACATTCACATGCCAACTGACACTGCCCTGCTCCAGTATGTCGATGATCTACTGATCACAGCCCGTTCTGAACGTGCTTGCGAGCGAGCATCCCTTACAGTCTTGTATTTCCTAGCCGAGATGGGACACAAGGTGTCCCCTTCGAAGCTTCAATTCTGTGTCCAGCAAGTGGTCTACTTAGGACACTTACTGTCCAAGAGGGGTAGGCAGTTGACACCTGACCGTATCCAATTAATAGCGAGTCTTCCTCAGCCCAAGACCCAGAAGGAGGTACGTGCTTTTATCGGCCTCACTTCTTATTGCAGACAATGGATTCCTCAGTATGCATTTCTAGCCAAGCCACTGATACAGTTAACGTCACAGGAGGCAGCCGTATCGACTGTCCTCCCTTGGACATCTGAACATACACTCAGTTTCAATGAGTTAAAGAAAGCCCTATGTCAAGCTCCAGTTCTAGCTACACCAAACTACAGTAAGCCTTTTACACTTTTCGTCACTGAACGCGAAGGTACAGCATTATCTGTTCTCACACAAGATCAAGCAGGACAATACAAGCCCTGTGCTTATTTTTCGAGCACATTAGATCCTGTCGCCCAGGCTCTGCCTGCGTGCCTCAAGTCAGTTGCAGCCACAGCACTAGCTATCAGACAAAGTGATTCCATAGTATTAGGACACTCCCTGACAGTACAAGTTCCACACTCCGTGGAAGTTCTTTTAAACCGAACACAGACTCAGCACTTGACAATTGCACGTTTAACAGGTTATGAATTGACACTGTTTCAGCCACACATAGAAATCAGACGCTGCAATATTTTAAATCCTGCTACACTGTTACCATCAGTTACTTCGAATTCTGCCACACACGACTGTGTGGAAATAGTTAACATCACGACAAAGCCAAGACAAGATTTGACAGATATTCCATTTCCAGATCCAGACCTGACACTTTATGTGGATGGTTCATGTATGAGAACAAGTACAGGAGAACTAGTAGCCGCGTATGCAGTGACTACTGACACTGAAGTTATTGAGACACACCGTATTGATACCCTGTCCGCTCAAGTAGCAGAGCTAGTTGCTCTGACTCAAGCCTGCATACACGCCAAGAACTTGAAAGTTAATATTTACACCGATTCACGTTACGCATTTGGAGTTGTACACGACTTTGGAGTGCTCTGGCAAGAGAGAGGTTTCATGACTTCTCATGGTACCAAGATTCAGCATGGTCTCCTTATTCAAGCTCTGTTAGATGCCATACATTTACCGACATCCATTGCTATCATGAAATGCAAAGCACATACGAAAGTTACTGACACCATTCCCCAAGGTAATGATCTAGCAGATCGCACAGCCAAGCTTACAGCACAGACTCCAGACATTCCAGTTAACATGACACACACCCTAGATCCGACTACATGTATGACAGTTAAGGACCCTACTCAAGATGTCATAGATATCCAGTTACATGCTACTCCCGATGAAATCAAGAAATGGTCTGAACAAGGAGGGGTACAGACGGATCAGGGATGGGTGACGAAGGGAAAAGCCACATGGTTTCTCCCCGACTCTATGGTTCAAGTCATTATCAATACCGCACATAGTCCAGCACATTTAGGAGAAAAAGCTATGATAGACAGTATCCAGAACATTTGGTTCAACAAGCATTTACGAGCTGCAGCCAAACAGAAAGTCCGTACCTGTATGATATGTTGCCAGTTTAATCCAGGTAAAAGTGTCCCGGTGGAACAAGGGGGATTCCAACCTCCTGACCACCCTTTTGAAGTCCTCCAGATGGATTATATTCAGATGGAGCGATGTCGAGGTTTCAAGTATGTCCTTGTAGTTGTATGCGCTTTGTCCAGGTGGACAGAAGCATATCCAGTTCCAGATTACACAGCCGCGACCACTGCCAAGCAGTTGGTTCGTGAGTTCTTCCCCCGTTATGGACTCCCTAGGGTCGTATATTCTGATAACGGCCAGCCATTCTCCTCAGAGTTAATGAAACATGTTTCCCTTTTGTTAGGGTACCAGTGGAAGTTCCATTGTGTACGCCATCCTGAAGCAGCCGGTCTCGTAGAGAGACATAACCAGACTTTGAAAATCCGTATCGCAAAAGTTTGTCAAGAGAAAGGTGTAGACTGGCTAGTAGCTCTGCCAGTTGCTCTATTTTATATGCGCATGGTCGCACATTCCAGATCAGGTCTGTCCCCGTATGAGGTCGTATTCGGCCGCCCCCCTAACATGTGGGGTACACCCAGACCCCGAAGTATTACCGATGTTTCAAGTAATATGCTGACAGATTACCTAGCTTCCTTGATGTCTGCCCTCAACTCTTGTCGTTCACAGGTTGCCGCCGCATTTCCAGACAATACCGAGGTGGCACCGCATGAAATCGTTCCAGGATCCATGGTCCTGGTGCGAAATTTCGATCGCTCAAGTCCGCTAGAGCCTCGCTGGAAGGAGCCCCGACAGGTCCTCCTCGCCACCCGTACAGCCGTGAAGTTGGAGGGACGCAAAGGCTGGGTGCACCTTTCGCACGTAAAGAAATTTTATGGACTGAAACCCGTCTCAAAGAACATTTCCCAGGATTTGAAGGATTGCCAAAGTACTATTTTCAAGGACTGTCCCGCAAAGAACAATGATACTGCACCCTCCCCGTTAGAGAAAACTCCGCAACAGGAGTATAAGTTGAAACTCCGGTCTAGTAAAATAAGTCAGCCAGTTTGATTGTCTAAGTCCTCCCCTAGGTGAAACGGTTAGACTGTTTCTGACATGTATAAAATAGACCCCCATAGTGAGAGAGTTAGTCAAAACTCAATCCGATGTATCGTTTTTCTATGTTTCATATTATTTCTCAGCATTATGATTTCCTGCACCAGTTATGCATTTTATCTGTATTTTTCAGTTTCTCATGTAAATAAGTCTGCTAATGCTACAGTAGAACACACGTTTAGTGATCTGCCTCCTCATGAACTCTCTTACCGCCTCGCTATGCGAAATAATTCTTTCATCCGCATGTTACATTATTCACACCAGACCAGCAATGCCACAGATTGTTGGGTGTGTGGTCGACTCCCCCCTTTCCAGACACCGAAGGGAGTTCTGCCACTCTTTCCTTATCCATTTTCACATAATGGTTCGTGTGGAGCATGGTCCACGTTAACGTCATCCTCAACAGATATGTCTTTTCTTAACAGTACATGTTTTCCAGACAAGCAAGGTCTTCCCCACAGAACAGGGTTAGATCTAGAAAATGAAGTGTACAATTTAGGTAATTATTCTTCGAATTTCATGGTCCTGAATGTTCAGTCTGATACTACTCCAGACTTACCTGCTATTTCAGTACTACCAGTCAAAGGCGAATTATGTGTTAGAAATAATGGTTCCGTACATGTAGGACATAGCGATTGTACTACTATTGTCAAGTATAGTGACAGTGGGAAATCTATTTTCAAAGCTTCACGCCATTCTTATTTTATTTGTGGTCAAACTGCATATATTCGTCTGCCCCTCGATTGGGAGGGAACCTGTTACATTGCCTTCCTACTGCCACCAGTTTTCCTAGCCCCATCTGATTATCATAGAAATACACATCTAGTACACATTAGACATAGAAGGGAGTCCCCCATTGTCGATTATACTGAAACTGCCCTAGAACAGTATACAGATTTCAACAGAGGTTTCTTTTTCTTTATAGGACCTATCCAGAATAGTAAGCTAATCCGTAGGTTAACCAGAACCCTTGAAGCTGTAGTCAATGAGACTGCCTCTGCTCTAGGTAACTTAACCGAAGAGCAATCTGCTATGAGATTTGTCGTTTTACAGAATCGTCTCGTCCTTGACGTCATACTGGCCGATAGGGGCGGGGCCTGTAGAGTCATCGGATCTAGTTGCTGCATTTTCATTCCAAATAACGCGCCGTCTGTTTATTCAGCTATAACCAGACTCCATAAAATTGCCCATCTGTTACACCAAGATCCAGGCACCTGGACATGGTCCGGTTGGTTCTGGAATATAATTTCCGCCTGGGGATGGAAAGTCTTGTCCTTTCTAGGTATTGCAGTAGCGATCATATTCAGCTGCTGCCTCTGTATACAATGTGGCCCTGCGATTTGTGGCATTTGTGCTACATCATGTATTCCTAGTCCCAAGCCTCGTTCTAGATCCCGTTCCAGGATAATTCGAGACGAGCAAATGATACTGTATGAAATGATAGATGGTATCATGAATATTGATGTTTCCTGATGGAAACGTAGTGACAAGGAGGGAATGTGGAAAAGTAAATTTTGCCATGTTCTGTGTCCCTACGAGTCCTCCATCATAAGTTATCTGTGCATGATTAATATGCATATGTATTCCCTATGTTCGATTAAAGACGCAATTACAGTTGTGTCTAAATCTAGTATGTCAGTTTCCAGTTCTCGTGAATACTACGAATATCAGGCCTATGTAAAGTTACGTTGCCACGTTTCTCAGTGTGCACGTTATTCCATTGTAAAGTCCCCGTTTCTAGACCTCAGAAGGGCCTGGACACCAGATTCAGCTCCTGTCTCCTGTCTCCTGAAGCCTCGCTGAGGAGCGATACAGCCCCCACCTGTATCCTCGACCCTTCACTTACTTCCTGCCTCGCAGTGCCCGGCTCAGCCTGGCTCTGCCTCTGAGTCTGCCAAGAGTATGTTATGATTCCAGTTATCAGTTCAGTCCTCCTTCTCTGCATTCCTAAAGCTACTGAATCGCATCAATAGTTTCCGTCATTGTCTAGCCTTTACGTCTCCATGTAAGAGAAATACTGCATTTAATGGTCATTTCATATTCTTCATCACGCACTACATATAGAATAATGCATGCTCCAGTCTTAGAGTCCGTTAGCCTCTCCCCTCCTGACTCTTAGTTCATATCAACATGTTCTCTAAACATCAGATACTAGATACTGCTTAGGTACATGTCGCCCTGACTCTCCAGACTTTAGTCTCTGCTCCTAGCACAGAGTTCGAAGCCCCCAGCTTCTCCTAGTGATACGTCATTGCCAGTTTGCGCGCACCATCAGGTTAGAGGTCCCGGCTCCTCAGGTAGCCCCCTCCATGGTTTCCGCCCCATTCATGACATATTCTGTTACGTTTGCATCACATGTCTATGTATACGCCTCTGTTACACCCACTTTCACCCTTATCTTTCGCGACTGCTATTGACCACACCCACTGCTCCACCTATCGTATGTATTGTAATGCAACTGTTTTAGTATATATGGTCGTGTATTGTTATTAAATGTTAGCGCGCTCATCCCAGATCCAGCCCCAGCAGCTGCTGGGCCCTCCCATCCTATTCCTATGCAGGTTGTCCTGTTCCTGTCCTTATGCTGTATTAAACCTGCAAAACTCCTACTACCTCGAATCTTGACTCTTATTTATTGAGCTATCTGTTATTCATTTATTCATCCAAAAATAGAGGTATTATTTATTTATTTACCACAACAGAGAGAAAGCCCACAAACTTGCATGGTTGTTGGTATTTCTAGGTGATTTGCAGGTTTCTTCCTACCCTGGATGCCAATGCAAAACCACTCCTGTTGGGTGTGAGGGTGTTTTTCAGGCTTAGAAGAGGAGAGAGAACCCTTGCTTCCAGGACCACTGGACTTGTGTCTCGCTGGAAACCCGAATTATGCGGCAGAGTTGGCTAAAATATGTAGTACGGAAAGGCAAATTGTGCAACATTATAAATTACATTGTACAGCAGTATTATTTTGTTTTTTTAATCGTAGTTTAATATTATCTGGGCAAAAGTTTCACTCATTAATAGCAGGTTAATAGAGCGAAGCAATTAGCAACAAGTTCATTTTTTAAGTATTTTTTATTCTTTTTTAGCTAGAATTAAAGTTATTTTTGTGGAGTACAGCAAATTATGCAGCAGTTGATTATGTGGTTAAGAGTGATACATCCATAATTATGCACAGACATTTGCTTCAACGCTTAACAGACTGCTTTTTGGCTTTTCCCCCTTCCCCTAAATTGGGACCATGGAATCTTCCTTCGCGAAGCATTTTGTTATCCGCTTGTCTTATTTTAATTGGCTTTTGACGTCAAACAAAGAAAGTTCCTGGTATGTCCCATCTGGGCTTCCGTCTGTTAGCTTCCAAGGCAAGTTCCTATTGGAGGACGGAGCTCTGTTATGGCTGGCGAGTTTCGCACATGTGTGCTCATGGGTTCATTGGGCAGATGGGCGAAGCTTGGATAGTGTTTGGATCCTCGCCATACTCCAAATTACCCCTAATGTGGGTTGTGCCAAGTTGTAGGTTTTTGCCACATCTGCGAAGGCCTATGGCAGACTTTGCAAACTGGGTGATTTTTTTTTTTGCCTCATCTACCCTTGAAACTTCACTTTTGTGAAAATTTGTCGCATAAATATCCCTATTTAACACTAACAAAATGGTTCTACATAAGATATACTTTGTAGAAAGCAGTGAGTGAGCTCCGCCACAATGCCGGTGTGCATCGATAATCTTTGAAGAGGAAACATCTACACGCTCATTCCAAACTCTCAGGGTTCAGTTAGATTAAAAGCAGATATACTTCTTCTTTCTAAAAAAAGTGAATAGAATGCATATAGTTAGTGCGGAATCCCTATTTTGAGTTATCCTACTAGGATAACTCAAAATAGGGATTCCGCACTAACTATATGCATTCTATTCACTTTTTTTAGAAAGAAGAAGTATATCTGCTTTTAATCTGTCTTGTCCTGATGAAGGTGCATCAAGCATAACAAACGCACCGAAACGCGTCGACTTTTGGACTTTTTTTAATGTAAAAAAATATGTTTTTATCTATTTACTGTATTTGTGTATTTTGAAAATTGAGTGCATATCATAAAGTGGCGACTCTGTGATAGAAACCGTAATACGGAATTGTTAGTTAGTGGATATATATTTGTACCAGAGCACCACAGTGTAAAATTGAATGCGTATTTAAAAATGAATTCTTAATATGAGTTTTTATGAAAATAAACTTTGAGTAAAGAGTAAAATCATCCTAGTGTGGAGCTTAAAATTTGACTTCTTGTCTTCCTCAATTGCAAATGAAAAAATAGCCAATTGATATGGATAGGCCTCATGGTCACCCTCTGAAATAAATACACAGAAAGGAACCTTTTCTTTGATAACAAACTGTTAACCCAGTCCTTTCTGGTCCCTGGGAAACTCTCTTTTTTTGAGAAGTGGCTTAAAAACACACACTCAAAAAATCTTTGCTTAGCATAGTGTGCCGCCCGACTGGTGTTTTGCTGTTTCTGACATTGCAGCCAGATACATCAGATACAAGTAACACACCTGCAACAAGTCAGGGCTATATACTTTGTCAATGGGTGTTAGTTGCATAAGATAAATAAGCAGCAACTATGGCTTCATTGTATATAATATTGAAAATACTTCAGTTCTAAAATGATAAGATTGTGAAAGAACTAAAACGAGTCTATTTGAAATGACATCGAAGGCTTTGAACAGTGGAGCTGCCGTCAAGTTGAGTATTTTTTCTTCACCCTGAAAGTTGAGGGCAAAAATGGAGAGCCCGATAGGGACCCGTCTCAGCACCTGATGTTTAGAACTGCCGGTGCTGATCGCTGGCAGGACCAGGGCTGGAGTGGCTGTAGTGGGCACCGGGCATTTTTCCGGTGGGCCGGAAGGGTGGGTGCTGGTTGTCAAGCAGTGGAGGCCGGTTTTGTTACTGGAGACCGGTTTTTGGAGCACTGCTGCAAGACCGGCCCCCAGTAACAAAACCTGCAGCAAAGCTAAAGTGAAAGCAGGGCTGCTTCTTATTAGCAACCCCCTTCCCCACACGCCCCCTCTGGGTCGGTCCAGCAAAATTGCCCACTTAAAGCCCTGGGCAAACCCTTACGCCTCCTCGAGCAGGGCCGGCCTTAGGCATGTGCAAGCTGTGCACCTGCACAGGGCCACCAAACCCCAGGGGCCACCACGCCAATATATATCCTTAATATAATAATCCTCTGAGGATGGATACATATTTGCGTGGCGGCCCCTGGCAGGGATTTGGCAGCCTCCGGCTCTGGTCCGCTTCCAAACACCCAGACCCCCCCTCTTCATTGGCCTCCGCGTCTCTTCGGGGGCCTCCTTTTCCGGGGCCCCCTACCTACGCTCCCTGCCCAGGTCCGACATGAGCCTAGAGTCGCCCCTGCCTCGAGGCAGGCATAATAAGGAGACATTTTATAATTTCCCATTATTTTTCCAACTTTGCATGCGTGCAAAGTGAGAAATGTCTTATAGAATAGTAATTGTACAGGAATGGTGCAAAACCTGTGAACTATGACGCAAGGGTTGGTGCACGGCTGCCATAAGTCTGTCTCTACTGCGGGAGAGAGAAAAAATGCCCAATTTCTTAGTTGATATGGAGTTTTTTTTCACTCTCTATTTGATGCAAAGGTGCACCTCAGCATCGGTTGCTGTGCTGGGTTGCGTCACATATTAATAAATCTGTGTCTTCTTGATCTGGGGGGGGGGGGGTGCCTGGGTCGTGCCTATGTTATTTCAAAACTCCGTATTTAAAAAGTGGAGGTATTTTAACAGTGGATGCTATAAAGTTAATGCAAAATATTGTTCCAGTCCAGCTTGTGAATCCTAGCGCGGCGGCTCTGTGGTATTAGTAGCGGTCACATCCAGCGGCCAACCTTTTTTGGGAGTGGGCGACTAAAGGGTCTGCTCACACTCCCTGAACATCCCTTTATGTCCCCTAGGGGGCCCCAACCTGCAGTTTGAAGACCACTGATGGAAGATGATGAACTGGTTGCCATTGGTTCTGGTAGCACCACCCGCGCGCGTGACTGTCTGCCAGGGAGAACGCTGTTCGTCTTCCTGAGGCAACCGCTGCTAATTGTTGATTGATGCGCACTGCTTTGTGCTGTTCGCAGTGGCGTACCACAAATGTGACGCTGCTGAATGTGAAGAGGTGCTCCTGAGTCTCCCATATCTCACAGATATTCACTGGCTTTGGGCTGAATGGGGAACCCTGAAGGGTTGACGGACCACTGAAGAGCTGGGAGCTCATGGCGGCCCTGGGCAGGGAGCGTAGGTTGGGGGGCCCCGGAAGAGGGGGTCCGGGCGGAGGCCAGTGAAGAGGGGGGGTGGGGTCAGGAAGTGAAACAGATCCCTGCCAGGGGCCGCCACGCAAATCTGTATCCATCCTCAGAGGATTATTATATTAAGGATATATATTGGCGTGGTGGCCCCTGTGGTTTGGTGGCCCTGTGCAGGTGTTCGGCTTGCACATGCCTAAGGCCTCCCCTGCGCCCCGTTTGCTCGGGCAGTGCGTACCCTCAGTGGGCACTTATTTTCCATGACGCTGATGTAGCGGTGCACGGCCTATTTGGACCTGGGTTCTGTTGGGTTGAGCCCACCCGTCTCATTGGACCATCAACAGCGATTGATAGATGTGGGGTCTGTTTTGGACTCTGTGTTTTTCCCTCACTTTCTTGCCTCTCCGCGGCTCTGGCGGGGAGACGTGGAGGGATGCGACTGAGTAATATACGTTAAAAAATGACTGCGGCATTGTTTGCCATGGCCATGAAATCCATAAACCTAGGCCTTTTCTTATTTTTGTATTGTGCAGCCGATAAATCACAGTGTCACCATACGGAGAGAAACAAAGACAACAACAACTTTTGTAAATGTGTTGCATAACAGCGACCCACTTTAATCCCAGCATGCACCTCACTGTAAGCGGAGATATTTAGTATTGAAAATAAGGAAACATTTTGTTGAATATGCAGAAACAGTGTGAAAGAACACTTGAGGGAACTAGACAGACAAAGGCTACTGTAGAGTATGAAAATGATTGATCTGACAAAAAAATCTTGTACAAAAAGAGGTGTATAAGTCTTTTATTTTCGCATATTATGCTACATTTCCAATTTTACCTTTACCTCGACAAATGTTGCCCGCCCAGCGAGATGATTACCACATAACAAGACCATTTTCACTCTATTCGCACCCAGCCATGAGGTGAAGTATATGCAGTATTTTTGTCTGCCTAGTTTCCTTGTGCAGAGATTGTCTATGCACTAATGACATGGCACTGTAGATAACGAATACTTTCGCAAATTATTTTTCGATAGAACCATTCTGTTAGCGTTAAATCTCTGCACAATGCATTGTCAAATTTTAGGTGCAAAACAAAAAAATCAGAGAACTTTGCAAATTTGTGATGTTTTCTTTAGACGTTTTGTGCACGTTGAAAAAAAATACTTTGTTTACACCAAGTCACAGCAGGTGGGCGAATGAGTAACTAGACGGGTAATGCAATCTATAGCTGCGGTTATTAGCTATGCATTTCTGTGCATGACTGGGTTGGGCACCATGGTCCATATTATGTATAGGGTGTGCTGTCCCTGTCTGCACTCGGGGCACAGGGTGTGTCCCGCACCGAAGGACCATATGCCGTAAATTCCGTAATACACAAGGAATGGGCTGTTCAAAGTGCAGGTGCATACTGTCACTTACACTGTCAACAGGTTAACCGCTGACTGCTTTTCACTACAGGTGGCGACCCAGTCTGCACTTCCTGGGAGTAGGGGGCGGTAGTCCCCCTGGGGTACTGCCAAGGGGTTCTTTTTGTGGGCACACTGATTACATGTTGAGCTTAGTCATTGTGCCTCCAGACAGTTTGTTGCCTATGAACCCCGGCATCTGTACCTGGGCGTAAAAGTAAAGTGTTTCCTTATTTTCATGGAGCCACCGCCCAATGCAAATGAGAGAGCGCACGTCACATGATCCGTACAATAAAAATGGCCTCCCGTACACCCATCACAACGCTGACCATGTCAACCAACTTCAACTGTGACAAAGTATCACACATCAATAAGAAAACAGTGACTAAAAAACTAAAAATGAATGTGGAGTAATGAGGCTACCGCCTTGGTATCCAAAACCAAACACCTGTCAGAAGGCATCTGACAGCCGAAGAGAAGACTATGACGGTTATACGTCTTATACTGTCAGAGTGCCCAGGGGCGCGAAAGGTGGTGCAAACGCCTGTACGGTCTCTGGGAACTTTTTGTAGAATACCCCCTAATTTGTAAAGCAAGTACAACTATTTCCTCACACCTGGAAGCTTGCACAAGAGCAGGCACATTCCTGGAGGTCGCCAGTGTGTTTTGGAGGACACTGAGGACAATAAGGTGACATGGTTTAACCCCTTGCATGCGCGGCGAATTTTCGCGCTGTGCTGGTCATTTACATTGTGGGCGGGATTCGGACGCCCCCCGGCCATCGTGAGCCATGCCCACCATGACTCATGGCGGCCAGAGGCCGTCATGAGCATGCAAGGGGTTAATGCTACAAGATGTATCTCCAGTACACAAAAAAACTCAAATATTTAAATTGAGATTTGTTCTAAACATTCACAGGCTGCTTTAGAGTTTAGATGGCAGGTTGCAGGAACTCCACCCCTACTCCTACCAAAGAAACTGGTGAAAGTTGCCATATTTGTGTCTGTCTGTCATGGAGTCAGTGGTTCTCCATCAAAGTGTCTGTATCCACCATCGGAGGTGCCACTCTGGTGAAGAAGCTGGGAATGTCGTCAACGTAGTGTGCAGAATATTCCTGGCTCTCTATCCAGGCGTGTTGTTATATTTTAGGGTCGTTGCAGTCATAGGACACGTCTTGCCCTGACGAGGCTCTGATTTATGCCTGGATGGAAGAATGCGACTGTCCTGTGGACTATGTGGCTTATGCATGTGCCATGTGTGAGGACCAGCGTTGGGCACTCATATTGGTTTGTCGCTGCACCTGTGCAACAACTTGAAGCAAAAAGGAATGGAGGAGAGAGCACTCAGTCATAAGAGAGGCAGTCATGCAAGAGGTCACCCCCAGGGTCAGCAAGTGGTTACCAACTATTTGATACAGAAGCTCGGAGAAGATGGTCAGTGGAGTCAAGCTGCTGGAGACATCTCACTTCTTCTCGAATGATCAACCACCACTATGGTCCTCCGCTGCAGTTTGTCCGCCGCACGCGGTACCAGAACTGTCACCCTAGAATGGGCAGCGGGACCGCCACCATGTCTGGTGGAGTCAGCACCAGACCTTGGTGGAGCAGATGGTGAAGAACTGAAGAAGTTAACAACTGTAGCACGTCTTCAATATAGCGTACCCTAAAGTGAGCCGGTTCGTTGCATGATGCGCACACCAGGACACACCTCGTTTTGGGGATTCTCTGTTACCACCTTCGACTAAATCAGGTCACCTCACTTCGCTAAAAGGTTGATTAAAATACAAAAATAAATTGACCAGGATATTACATTAAATTTGATTGCACCAGAAGGTCCGGAAGCACTTATTTTAAGGGGCATAGTCACCAGAATGACCTCTGGTGCCAGAAGATGACCCGAGTCCTGCTTTCCCGTATTACTGGGACACAAGAGTGGTGCACATATCCCATTGTCCATGGGTAAACGTGAACCAACGCCTCTTAGCCTGGCCGCTCCCTGGAAGTCCTGGCTGAGAGTTTCGAATCTCACTGCGGCTACTGCTTTTCACAATATGGCTAGCTAGATTTTCTTTTCTTCCTGAGGACTGATCCATTCAGCAAAACAATACATCCCTAAGGAGTGATACTTAGCGCCAGGACACCTACGGGTAACAGAGCGCTGTACAAATGTCAAAAATAAATAAATAAATGTGCAAAAATCCTAACTTGCACATTTCTGCTCCTGCACAAGGGGGCGCCAGTTGGTCTCCAAAGGACAAGCTGGTAAGGTTGACATGGAAGGAGTTCATGGCATTGTGTGGAATCACTCCAACTCCGATTGTTTCCTTGTTGTGATGTGCGGGAGGGCAGAAAACGTAACACGTATCCCAATAAAGCCTTCTAATGGGGAAAAACAAGCATGGGCAAAGCCAATAGATCTAGCATTGTCTGTGCAATGCACTTTTTTTTATATGTTTGTATTGCAAGCATATGCGGAAAAAAAGAAAGACAACCTTCTGCCGCCTAAAAGTGGTTGCCATATGTCTACAATAAAAAACTGTAATTAAAAAAGAAATCAAACGTTGAATATAATTTTAAAGGAAATGTACTGAAGCTTCATATACGACAGGTGTAGTTCGGAATGACATACACACCTTTTTGATATTAATGCCCATGACAGGGAAATATGATTATTAATATCAGAAGGAACATTTACGATTGATTTTGAATTACTGACCACTTAAGATATAGTTTATGGACTCATGGAAAATAAAAAATCATTGGCAAAGTAAACTATTGCTCCACCAGCCCTAACACTAAAGTGCAATTGGATCAGGTTAAATAAATGTCGTCATTCACTGTGAAAAAGAACCAGTGGCTGAAGTGGGCGGGCCAACTGCCCTATGCTGTGGTAGGCTCAAGCAAAATGTGAATGACAGCTGAAGAGACCAGTGGATGAAGAGTGTTGACCCAAAACACCACCAGGTTTACATGATCTTTTTTTTTTTAATACATGTGGCTGACAAGACAACTCCAGGCGTTTAAGCAAAAGCAATAACTAACATGCATTTTTCAGTAATTTTCTCAAAACCAAAATAGTCTTCCTTTCTGTTCCAAATTTCACAATTGCGTATCATAATCCATTTCACGAACTGAAAATTAATCCAAAACTTTGATTTTGGCATGTCATGCTGTTTCAAGTGTTTTAGGTGTGGAATTCATATAACAGCTCTATAGGTCAGTGTGTTTGTTTGTATGTGAAAGTTGAAATGGTCCAGCCCTGGTGAAGGGCTTCTCCCGAAACGTGTTGCGCGGTCCCATGGAGCTGTGGTAGATTAACTGAGCTGTACATTTTGCAGTAGATTATTATAGATGGATTATATTATTTTATTTTATTGTATTTATTTGTGTAATTAGCACTCTTTGGGATGAATTGTAAGAATGCCTGAACACATTATGACCATTTTTGGCTTGAATAATGTGGAAGACTTATTACACAAACAGAAAACATTGTAATTGAAACTCACAAAGTATCTGTAACTTTCTTTATGACAGATGCCAGTAAGGGGGTGAAGCTCTGTGATGCTTTGTTTTCAACATAGTCTAGTGTTTGAGAACCGCGCAGTAGATTCCTGTACCGAGCAGAGACTTTACTGCCAGATAGAGAATTTGAGAATTTTTTTTGCCTTCACTAAGGCAGGATATTTCTAATATTGTTCCTGTATATGCGCCATTTTCTTATTCGAAATAGAAAATTAATTTAAAAGCCTACTGGGACTATAAGATATAGAGAAAATTATAATTCAGGAAACCTTTGGTGATGTGACCTATAGGTATGCATGTAGATGGGTCTAAATTGGAATGGGGTGGTGTGCAAAAAACGATGGATTTAACCCAGATCTGTGACTGGGGGTGAATAGTTGATTGATTCAGCATTCCGTCCATCATCTTTTCTTTTCTTTTTGCATTTTCCGCCCTAAGTGGGAAGGGGTATGCCCAGACGTGAGTCCCATGCTTGCTATGCCACCAGATTCAAGCTAGCCTGGCTGATGATGGGTGACATACCCAGAAATCGGTCCCAGGATGCTTGTTTCCGGTCCAGGGAGGACCTTGCAGTTTGGGCTGGACTGTTCCCACAAGGAACAGGGTCAAGACTGATTTGCACATGGCTGGGTCCAAACTGGAATGGCGTGAAGAGCAAAAAAACAATGGATTTAACCCAGATCTGTGAATGGGGGTGAATGTTTGATTGGTTCAGCATTCCGTCCATCATCTGATCTTTTTGCATTGGTCACCTCAGCCTGCATCCTGCAATACAGTAAACCTTGTGTGATCTTGAGGCACTCTAAGTGCGCCTAAGCATGCACCCTATAATTCAGGAAACCTTTGCTGACGTGATCTTGACTTCGGTCTCAGCTGCTCCAGCAACCCCCTGGCCCAGACTTTTGTGAGGAGTACAATGAATGTCTGTGTTGCCTTAAGTTAATTACCGCGGCCATTGATTTCCGCTCCCGACACGCACCGCGTTGTCCAGCTGGGTGTATCGCACAATGGTGCTCAATAATGGCGCCCGCACGTGGGCATGAGCGCCGCTTCACGCCCTGGGAGCTGTTCTCCTTTAAGTACAAACAAGTTTAGGGCATCGACCTCCGCGGCGAGGCATTGTCGGATATGAATGCTATCCATCAGGGCCCGCCTGGGGGTTCACCTGGCCCTGCCCGGCCACCGTAGAAGGCTTTGTCTACATTCTGCCTCACCGCTGTCCGTCCCCCTCCACCGCCCGATCACTTTCCACACGTTGTGTTAATTATTGATCGCTTTGTAATTTAAGCTCTTCTCTTTGTCGATCTGAAGAGGGCTCGCGTGCCCTGGCGAGGGGCTCTTTGTCAGAAACAAACAAAGGGGGTCTAATCCTAGCGCCTTTTTTCATAGACATAGACAAAGGACCAGAGCGCAGCCACTGTAGGGCACTGCAAGTCATACAAATAGGTGAATGGTCTGCATGGCCTGAATCTGAGGTAAACTTACACACAACAAGCATTGGCAAAGGCAATAGGACTGCGTTTAATTTGCAGAGTTGGTACATTGGAGCAAGTCACAAGGGAGAGAGCCAGCAGAAGTGCACAGAGAGGACAATGGTTGTAAAGGGGTCACTCAAGCAGATCAAGGTAAGCCACTAGGGGTGAGTGTAACTCGTTTAATTCCTTATAGCTGAATCATGCAGAATTAGCTAAAAATTCTGCAATGCTACGTGGAATTAGGCAGGAAGAGTAATCTCTGCATTTAGCGCTATCTTCTTTGCGCAAAAGTGGCCCCTCGTTCCCAAAATGTCAAATGTAGTAAATATGTGATTAGGTAGAAAAAAGTTGAGTCCGTTGAATTGAGCACTTGATGGGCCTTTTGTAGAAAAAAGGACTCGTGTGGCATAATCCTCATGAAAAATGATCTGTGGTGGCGTCACAGAAATCTAGAATCCGGGGGACATTATTTTCAATTCAATGCAGAGGTGGAAAAAAGGGATGCGTGTTAGAACAAGTCCCTCAGCCTCAAACAGAAGAAAAGAAGTAAAAAAGAGTGCAATTACCTGGAGGTATATGCAGGGCCACTGGATTATGGGGTGGGGGTGGGTCAAATTATGCAACCAATGTACATTGAATAGTGTGTGCTGACTCCCAGCCACTTTGACTGATGGTTTCTTTTGTACGACCTACGCTCCGCTAACTCCGGCACGCTGATTGTTCCCAGGGTATGTCGCACGACGAGAGGCTATCCACATTAAGGTTCAGCCCTGTATCCCCAGGAACCTGGGCATTATATTAAATAGGATTGGCAAAAAGCTTCAGTACCCCAATGTTACTCTGCCTCAACTTTTTGGGGGGCCCAGCCTTCTTGGTGCTTTTGTGGTCTATTCCAAAAGTCTGATCTAAAATCTTTCCACAATTTCTTTATCTTTGTTTCTCTTGGTTCAATAAATGACAGTTTTATCATCTGAGCCTTTAGGGGCCTTTGAAGATTGCCTTAGGTAAGTCTCCTTTGACTACTTGTTTATACTCTGATAACCTCCATTTTGAGACTGATTTCTGATGGTCCTTTCCCTCCTTTTGAACTACCACAAGGTGCTGCTTATGAGTTGTGACCCTGCCCTGATGAAGACCCAGTTTAAAGTCAATCCTTAGTGATCAAAATATTTATCGATAACATTAGAACTACATGCAAGAGATGTATCCGTAACAAACAGACCAGTTTGGACTTCTGTCTGCTATCTGACCAGCTGCATTATATAGAAAGCTTTTTGTGCTCCTGCACTTTCACACTGCAGTGTTTGCACTTAATGACACAAAAGCATAGCATCGCCACTTCCATACCTCGCAGCATGACCTCTGCCTGTTACAATAATGTGGTCTTACGTAGGTTACATGTACCCGCATGTAGATGTTATACAAGACACCTGTTATCATTTTATGTTGTTGGGCTGAATTTGTTCATGTTTCAAGGAGTTACCTATCTTGACTTAGGTGGTCTTTAGATACTCAGAAATTGATTCTACTCAACATAAATTAGTTTTAAATGACCCCAAAGGAACATTTTGTTCAATTTTGTACTAGGAAAGGCGAACAATCTTTTTATTATGTAATTTAAGGATCAAAACTCTTCCATTTTTGGTACTCCGTCGGAAATCCATAAAGGCTTGACTGTTCAGCGCGTTAGTCCTAGTATAAGCTAATCCTTTCCTTATCTGTGCCTGAAGCCTTCGGCAGTTGATGCCTGCTCTACAAGTAGGGTTTTATTCATTCATTTATTCACTCATTCCGTTACACAATACAGTTCAGGTTTTCTGTTGAGGCAAAAGTCTGTTATCGCTTTAACACCTTCCGTGCTTATGACGAGCTGAGCTCGTCATGAGCCGTGGAACGCTCACACGTGGGGATAATTCCCCCGCTGTGCTGAGCGTTCCATTAAACGGGCGCGGTCATAACGAGCTCAGCTCGTCAGGAGCACCGTGGCGCTGTGCGCGCCCCCCAGCACAGCGGGGGAATTACCCCCACTGCAAAGGGGTTAATATCACATGACTGATTTGTAATAGACCCACCAGGAAGAAAGAGAGAGAAAGGCCACCGGATTGGCTTTACGGTCATGAGAATTTAAGGAGACAAGACTGGTACCCATCTGGAACCCTGAGCACGAGGAGTCGGCTTCAATCTAGTTTAGCCCAAAAGATGACGCCTTCCCTCCTGAAGCTTGTCATTCTAGCGACATAAATCCGTTCAGTGCGGTTAGCGCCAATTCTAGAGCAAAGCAATGCCAGACGCTTGCTGAATGTGCCACAAGAGATGGTGAAAGGCTGGTAATATAAGAAGTTAATCTGGCACCATTGGCATGGGAATGATGGCAGACCCCTGGTCAACAGAGGCCATTAGTTTAAGTTCTCAGATTCCATTCAGGAAGAATCTGCTGGACTGTCCGGCCGCAGGTGTTGAACCCTCGATTAGTACTTATTTTCTATTAAACATTTGACTAAGACATCATTCAATTGTGTCTGTGAGGGCCTTTTCTCCTACAGTAAAATATTGAATATCATCTTTTTGTTGTTGGAGAAATCAGTCTAGGAGCCAGGGGCATTGTTTGGAAATTACCTCTTTTTCTACTTGCTATTCATGTCTTTTTTGGATGTGATTAAAATTATGTTCAATTTAAATCCTAAACGTAGCCTTAAGGTTGCACCATGCCTTTAAAGCAAATCTTGGAATTAATATAAAATAACATATTTATAAAATACAAAATAAAACGGAAAAGCAATCGCAGACTCCTCAGAGACCTAAAAGAATCCTTGCCGTCATCAATATTCCTCATAAAGCCAATGGTCTGTTCAGGATAAATGTGTATGTTTATCGCTCTTGCTCAAATCCGCGACGTGTCGGACCTGGATGCTGGGCCTGCGTCAGGCCATCGCGGTGCTGATGCATTGTCCATCTTTGCCACTGATTCGCCTGCAATAACTTAAGAATCTTCTGCAACACCCAAAGTAGCTTCAAGGTGCCAAGATTATTATTAATTTTTTTAATGCTTTGGGCGTACTGCGAACCAGTTTTGGAACGTGCATCTTTCTTCATTGTCTAAGCATTAGCCTTGAGAACAAAAACCATGTTGAAAAGAAATTATGAGCCCTGCTTCTCAGGTGCCTTTTACCTGTGCTCCACCCAACACTGCCAAGCATGCCCCTTGGCTCCCCTCTCCAAGTGTGCCCCTTGGCACCCACATCCAACCGTGCCCCTTGGCACCCACATCCAAGCGTGCCCCTTGGCACCCACATCCAAGCGTGCCCCTTGGCACCCACATCCAAGCGTGCCCCTTGGCACCTACATCCAAGCGTACCCCTTGGTTCCCCCCTCTCCAAGCGTGCCCCTTGGCTCCCACATCCAAGCGTGCCCCTTGGTTCCCCCTTCTCTAAGCGTGCCCCTTGGCACCGACATCGAAGCGTGCCCCGTGGGACCGACATCGAAGCGTGCCCCTTGGCACCGACATCCAAGCATGCCCCTTGGCACCTACATCCAAGCATGCCCCTTGGCACCCACATCTAAGCGTGCCCCTTGGCACCCACATCTAAGTGTGCCCCTTGGCACCCACATCCAAGCGTGCCCCTTGGCACCGACATCGAAGCGTGCCCCGTGGGACCGACATCGAAGCGTGCCCCTTGGCACCGACATCCAAGCATGCCCCTTGGCACCTACATCCAAGCGTGCCCCTTGGCACCCACATCTAAGCGTGCCCCTTGGCACCCACATCTAAGTGTGCCCCTTGGCACCCACATCCAAGCGTGCCCCTTGGCACCGACATCGAAGCGTGCCCCGTGGGACCGACATCGAAGTGTGCCCCTTGGCACCTACATCCAAGCGTGCCCCTTGGCTCCCCTCTCCAAGCGTGCCCCTTGGCACCCCTCTCCAAGCGTGCCCCTTGGCACCCACATCCAAGCGTGCCCCTTGGGACCGACATCCAAGCGTGCCCCTTGGCACCTACGTCCAAGCGTGCCCCTTGGCACCCACGTCCAAGCATGACCCTTGGCACCCACATCCAAGCGTGCCCCTTGGCACCCACATCCAAGCGTGCCCCTTGGCACCCACATCCAAGCGTGCCCCTTGGCACCCACATCCAAGCGTGACCCTTGGCACCCACGCCCAAGCATGACCCTTGGCACCCACGTCCAAGCGTGCCCCTTGGCACCCACATATAAGCGTGCCCCTTGGCACCCACATATAAGCGTGCCCCTTGGCACCCACATCCAAGCGTGACCCTTGGGACCGACATCCAAGCGTGCCCCTTGGCACCTACATCCAAGCGTGCCCCTTGGCACCCACATCCAAGCGTGCCCCTTGGGACCGACATCCAAGCGTGCCCCTTGGCACCCACATCTAAGCGTGCCCCTTGGCACCCACATCCAAGCGTGCCCCTTGGGACCGACATCCAAGCGTGCCCCTTGGCACCTACATCTAAGCGTGCCCCTTGGCACCAACATCCAAGCGTGCCCCTTGGCACCGACATCCAAGCGTGCCCCTTGCCACCGACATCCAAGCGTGCCCCTTGGCAGCGACGTCCAAGCATGCCTTTTGGTACCCACGTCCAAGTGGAAGGGCCTTGCTTCTGGAGGTGCCCAGCCCTCTTGGGGAGATTATGCATGTCACTTATGTACGCGACTCACCCTCAAGACATTGGCAAGTCTGCTGTCAGATATAGCAAATAACCTTTAACCTTTCTACCTTATCACTCATGTTAACAATTCCATCTGCCTTAGTGGGTGTCTAGTCTTGATTCCACCTCACGCCTCTTTCTTCCACCCCCTACACTTTCTGTCTCTTTATCTCATGAACACCGAGGCTGCCTGGTCTTGATTCCACCTCATGTCTCTTTCTTCCACCCCCTACACTTCCTGTCTCTTTATCTCATGAATACCGAGGCTGCCTGGTCTTGATTCCACCTCATGCCTCTTTCTTCCACCCCTTACACTTCCTGCCTCTTTATCTCATGAATACCGAGGCTGCCTGGTCTTGATTCCACCTCACGCCTCTTTCTTCCACCCCCTACACTTCCTGTCTCTTTATCTCATGAATACCGAGGCTGCCTGGTCTTGATTCCACCTCACGCCTCTTTCTTCCAGCACTGACACTTCCTGTCACCTTATCGTTCTCTTATACATTATTTTTCATAACTATGATCTTGGAACTTTGTAAAAACTTGCGTTTTTTGTTTGCGAATTCCTAGTTTCTTCGTGGCCAGACCAACTACAGAGCACTATGAACTCAGCGTAACGATACTAAAGGGTTGCGTATCCAACTGGGAGAATAGAGCTGGACAGGCGCCATCTTGTTTGGACAACATGTTGTCCACCATTATTTTTACCTACAAAAGATCTTACGCAAGAGCACTCTG
This sequence comes from Lissotriton helveticus, assembly GCF_964261635.1. Lineage (NCBI taxonomy): Eukaryota > Metazoa > Chordata > Amphibia > Caudata > Salamandridae > Lissotriton > Lissotriton helveticus. Next base: position 23,891,090 of record NC_136073.1, on the reverse strand, counting down.
TCTCCGAATAGCCATGAAGCTTCCACCGCTCTTCTTGTGAATTCCATGCATTTCCAATAACCGTTGGCATTCATTCATGTCCTTAAGACCGCCCACCCCAGGGGTCGCCGGCACCGCAGGCGGGATGGTGCAAATCATACCATAAAGCGGTGGTACAAGAAAAATCATCTGCGGAAAGCGATTGCGGCATCCTCCCCGGAGACCAAGCTCTGCTAATTGTTCCTTTTACTGAATATGGTAATGAGCACTTTGCAATATTTATCCCCTAAAAGGGACCATTCTGAAAGGGAAGGATTGCAGGCGGTGTAATGTATTCCTTTGGAAGGATGTGGATTAGGGCGGTAATTACCTTATTAGAATACCCACGCACCGAAGGCCACCAATCCCGGCGCAGGTTAATGGCGCTGCTCTAATTGGGCCGGGCTCCCTGTCGGTGAGTAAAAGGAAGCGCGGGGAAGGCGGCTTAATCTCGTCCTCCAGAGACAATGGCGCCATCGTGTGCAAAGAGCTCTCGCCTTTGTTGAATACGAAGGATAACGGGTAAGAGGGGCGCTGAGCGTCAACGCCCAACGACACCATAGAGAGTTGAAAGCGACTCTCTGCGGTTCAGTAATGGCGGCTATGCACACCGGTCTGCAGTGGAAGTGGACGCAATAATCTCTATTCAACGCAAAGAAAAGACGGAGACGTGGGCAGGATTCTTGATTTTTTCCCCATGAAGAATTGCTGCACTTTAGTAACTGTTGTTGACCACACTGGGTGTGGTCAAGAGGCCTCCAAGCATGTGACCAAGCTTCAGCCCTCTCACCCCTTGTTCGGGCACCACATTAGCATTATTTCCTCCCTGGCTTCTGTAGCTTGGAGTAAAACCTGCCATTTAACCCTTAAGATAATATCTTTTCTTTGGAAGCATGAGAATGTCTGCTCTCTGATTACACCCTTTGTAGCTAGTCATTCAAGCGGGTAATGAGGTGTCTTTGTTCCTCAGGGGGAACAGTGTTTACAACGCAACTTTTCCCAAGCACTACCTGTACCACGCAACTTTTACAACGCAAGTCGTTACAACGACTTGCGCTGGGGGGCGCTGAAGGATAGGGAATAGTTTAATTTACTATCCAAAACCTTCCCTACTATCCACGGGGACTGGAGTTGGAATAGTAAATTAAACAATTCACTATCCAGCACCCCCCAACGCAAGTCGTTGTAACGACTTGCGTTGTAAAAGTTGCGTGGTAAATGCATGCGTTGTAAAAGCATGCGTAGTAACGACATACATCCTTCCTCAATCTTCCTGGTTTCAAGCAGCAGGACAGTAGCAGAAGAGCGACCCCTTGTGGCTGGGAGCAGGTGCCCCTCATTCCAGCAAGGATGTGAATGTGGGGGCAGGGGTCGCACTTCTGTCCAGACAGGATGCCTACTTTAGGTTGGGTGTATTACTTCTAAGTGGTTTGTGCTGGGTACATCATCACATCTTACTGTTTTCCTAGACTCTCTGTATTCCCTGATTGGTGTGGATTGTATTGTCGTTGTTGGGCTCACAAAGCCCAGATGTGCAGCCAGCGGTTTCTGCTTTCTCTGTCTCCACTCCACAGGTCACAGTGTGTTGTTCGCCTCTAGCTGGAGGTGGCCATGTTGTGTCCGCAAGTGTGTATCATTTAATGTTACACTTTGTGTTTCTCAACCCACACCCCTCGGTTTGTTTTGGGTGTGTTGACATTGCCTTGTGTTGAGTTTATCCTTAGTCTTTCGCACGTGTTGAGGATTTAGTGGTACGTGAATTTGCATACATTTCACAGTTTCAAGTCATTTTTGCCAAATTTGACTAAACTTTGCACACATTTTTTTTTTGCCGTTTGCACGCCCCCTCCCTCTCAGGCTGAGCCACGGGCAGTGGTGGCCGGGGGCCTGGCAGGCAGAGTTCAATATTTGCACCTGTGTTTTAAATTGTGGACGTGCACTTAATTGCTGTCGTGCACGGGCTCGGTGTACCCGTCTCGAGCTGGTGGTGACTTCCTGTCACTGCTCCTGGCGCGCGCTTTGCTCTGAGACCCCTCCTGCTGAGAGAGCCCCAGCCAGACCCGGAGCCGCCTCTGGTGGATGAAATCCGAGAGCCGGTTTTTTATGATCCATCATTGTCCAATTAACGGAGCCTCGCGCATTATTTTGCAGTTCGCGAAGGCGAAGCCCGTTTGCTGTCAATTAAAGGGCGGCATCTGTTCTGAGTGCGGGCGCACGTGTCAGCAGCAGCCCGAGCCGGCCTGGCGGCCTTCACCAGGGCAGTGCCAGGCGGGCCGGGCGCGCGCCACGCGCAGGACAAGGGTCTGACGCGTGGGCGCTGCAGCATGCTGCCCCAGGACCGACCTCAGACCCCAGGCCAGCCAGGACCTCAGACCCCGGCCAGCCGGACCTCAGACCCTGGGCCAGCCGGACCTCTGACCCCGGCCAGCCGGACCTCTGACCCCGGCCAGCTGGACCTCAGACCCTGGGCCAGCCGGACCTCTGACCCCGGCCAGCTGGACCTCTGACCCCGGCCAGCTGGACCTCTGACCCCGGCCAGCCGGACCTCAGACCCCGGCCAGCCGGACCTCAGACCCCCGGCCAGCCGGACCTCTGACCCCGGCCAGCTGGACCTCAGACCCCGGCCAGCCGGACCTCAGACCCCCGGCCAGCCGGACCTCTGACCCCAGGCCAGCCAGACCTCTGACCCCAGGCCAGCCGGACCTCAGACCCTGGGCCAGCCGGACCTCAGACCCCGGGCCAGCCGGACCTCATGACCCCAGGCCAGCCAGGACCTCAGACCCCGGCCAGCCAGGACCTCAGACCCCCGGCCAGCCGGACCTCAGACCCCGGCCAGCCGGACCTCAGACCCCCGGCCAGCCGGACCTCAGACCCCAGGCCAGCCGGACCTCAGACCCCAGGCCAGCCGGACCTCAGACCCCAGGCCAGCCGGACCTCAGACCCCAGGCCAGCCGGACCTCAGACCCTGGGCCAGCCGGACCTCAGACCCCCGGCCAGCCGGACCTCAGACCCTGGGCCAGCCGGACCTCAGACCCCAGGCCAGCCGGACCTCAGACCCTGGGCCAGCCGGACCTCAGACCCTGGGCCAGCCGGACCTCAGACCCTGGGCCAGCCGGACCTCAGACCCCGGGCCAGCCGGACCTCAGACCCCCGGCCAGCCGGACCTCAGACCCCAGGCCAGCCGGACATCAGACCCCGGGCCAGCCGGACCTCAGACCCTGGGCCAGCCGGACCTCAGACCCCCGGCCAGCCGGACCTCAGACCCCAGGCCAGCCGGACCTCAGACCCCAGGCCAGCCGGACCTCAGACCCCAGGCCAGCCGGACCTCAGACCCCCGGCCAGCCGGACCTCAGACCCCAGGCCAGCCGGACTTCAGACCCCCCGGACCTCAGACCCCCCGGACCTCAGACCCCGGCCAGCCGGACCTCAGACCCCGGCCAGCCGGACCTCAGACCCCAGGCCAGCCGGACCTCAGACCCTGGGCCAGCCGGACCTCTGACCCCGGCCAGCCGGACCTCAGACCCCGGCCAGCCGGACCTCAGACCCCGGCCAGCCGGACCTCTGACCCCGGCCAGCCGGACCTCAGACCCCGGCCAGCCGGACCTCAGACCCCGGCCAGCCGGACCTCAGACCCTGGGCCAGCCGGACCTCTGACCCCGGCCAGCTGGACCTCAGACCCTGGGCCAGCCGGACCTCTGACCCCGGCCAGCTGGACCTCTGACCCCGGCCAGCTGGACCTCTGACCCCGGCCAGCTGGACCTCAGACCCCGGCCAGCCGGACCTCAGACCCCCCGGACCTCAGACCCCGGCCAGCCGGACCTCTGACCCCAGGCCAGCCGGACCTCAGACCCTGGGCCAGCCGGACCTCAGACCCCGGGCCAGCCGGACCTCATGACCCCAGGCCAGCCAGGACCTCAGACCCCGGCCAGCCAGGACCTCAGACCCCCGGCCAGCCGGACCTCAGACCCTGGGCCAGCCGGACCTCAGACCCCAGGCCAGCCGGACCTCAGACCCCCGGCCAGCCGGACCTCAGACCCTGGGCCAGCCGGACCTCAGACCCCAGGCCAGCCGGACCTCAGACCCCAGGCCAGCCGGACCTCAGACCCCGGCCAGCCGGACCTCAGACCCCGGCCAGCCGGACCTCAGACCCCGGCCAGCCGGACCTCAGACCCCAGGCCAGCCGGACTTCAGACCCCCCGGACCTCAGACCCCCCGGACCTCAGACCCCGGCCCCAGGACATCAGACCCCAGGCCCCAGGCCAGCCGGACCTTATGTCTGTTTTTTGTTCCTCCACTGCCTAGTGGCCAGTGCATTGGAATTATGCGGCAAGGGAGCATCAAATTATGCAACAAAATTGGAGATTTTCTGCTGTAAGAAAAGGCAAATTATTGCGCAGAACGCACGCAGCACATTTTGTGGCAGTGTTACTTCACTATTTTATCATATGTTAACAATATCTGTGCAAAGGTTTGACCTCAGTATCTGCTTAACAAATATGTGCGGCCAATAGCTATTGGTTGCTGACCTCATAACTTATGCAAAGGTCCCTCCATTGTGCGGCAGTGTCTTTGCTAACTTTTGATACGTTTAAGATAGAAACAATCTCTTCGTCACAAACCGCAAATTACGCTGGAGAACATGGATACTGCGGCAAGTGCGGCAAAGCCAGAATTATGCGGCAAACACTGCAGACGCAGAGATGCGTGATCGCAGGGGCCCTGTTCGGGGCCCTCCCGACACAGGGAGAGAGGTTTGAGGCATTCCTCTTCCACCCCAGGACCCACCCTCTGGAGGGCAACTCTGCAGTTATATAGGCTCGCTTAATATATTTTCATATTTAAATGTCATGGTTCACATTCTTTCATGGAAAGCTCTCTCGCCCCGTTCATGGTCATTAAACTTCAAAAATCACATCCATAAACACAGGACACCGGCCGGCCTCTGGCATGGACATAAAACTACTTAACAACCACAAGCAAATGCAAGAGAGTTTTTATTGGTGAACTCTATGACAGCTTATTTAGGAGAAATTGCCCTTCAATCCACTTCCGGTTAATTGCAGGTCACGTCAAGGGGTTACCACTTCATCATGGGGGGGGGGGGGGGGGGACATTGCCATTTGCAAGTCAAACTGACCATCA